>NC_040914.2:32219091-32819091 GCF_004126475.2 Phyllostomus discolor | reverse complement strand
CTGAAGGCTATACCCAAGGACAGGCTTTCTAACTGCTTGTTTCTTGTGTCTTGCAGGGAGACCGCTGGCAAGGTGGTGACCATGGCCTCGATGATGAAGGTGAGTGAGTGTCTTGTCTTGGAGGAGGCCAGAGACAACATGAAAGTATGCAGGAGGTTCATTGTCGAGCAATAAAGACATTTCTGTACTTCTGTGACTTGCATATTGATGTAGGCTAATATTTTACAACTTTAGTTTTAGGAATGGGACCTTTAAACTCCAATGGCGTCCTTTCTATTTGTAGTTCTGGAATCTACGGGGATCATTTTCTTTTTCCATGGGACCCTGAACAAGTGGGATATCAGTTGTGTCCCACCTTGTTACCCATAATCCTCATTTTTACTGGATTATTAACTTAATATTTTTTAATGTTCAAATTTCACCAAACCTTAGGGTAAAAAGTAACTATGCCATGGAGTACGGAGATTCAAGTGTGGCGTCACATTTCCCATGGGTCCTAGTTCGCAAGCAGTGTAGAGTTTTGAGCTAAATAATGTAGGTTACACAAATCAGTAGGGCTTCGCCATATGAATTGACAGACTTTGGGCTTTTGTAAATTTCGTTGGTTTGATTGCTTCTCTGACCTCTTGTGCGTGACCAAAATGAGGGTGCTGATGTGCATTCAATGGTTTACCCTTCACTGTGGCAGATAGAAAGCTGCATTTGCTGAGACTGTGATAAGCATGCTGTTGAGAATATTTGAAACTTTCTGTTTTATCTTTACGTCATCTTGCACAAGAACGAGGCAGGCAGTGTGTCTCATGAAGAAATGCTTGCTTTGCTTCCTGGTGGATGTGGTCAGACATGAAAGGGAAGTTCGAAGTAGAAGTTCGTAGCTGTTGCTTAGGTGCCACACAGAAAGTTTCCATATTGGGAGGGGTTTGCCAAAATATAGAAAGTGATCAAAATGGGAGGAGTCCAGATTTTCATTTGGCCTGGAGCATTTTTGACTCTGTGTGCCGGCTTTCTTCCAGAACTGGACATGTGTGGATCCCAGCCCTCCTTGGTGTCCTCATTTCCTGGAACATTCTCTGGTGAGTGTGCGCATGTGCAAGTGTACAAATGCCTGCATGTGCCTCTGTTGGGTCAATGATGAGAACTCATACTGCCCTGAAGGAGAGGATGACTTAAAAATCATGCTCAATATGTTCACGCTGAGGCCCAGAGCAGCTGACAGTATTGTGACACTATGATGGGGGAAGTGCCATTTCCCTCCAGAGCAATGGGAAATTTTGTGAGAAAAATCCTCATGCCTCTACCCTATCACTGCTGCATATACTTGGCCTGCTGTGGCTGGCACCTTTGACGGTCCCCCTCATTCATCACAGGATGCCACATATGAGGCCAGTCTTTCCAACACTGTTTCTCTTGTGTCTTACAGAGAGACGGTGGTGGACGTGGTGGTCGTGGCCCTCATGTTGAAGGTGAGTGGGGTTTTGTGTTTGGAGATGAGAGACTACTGGAAAGTGAGGGGAAGCTTGTTGTCAGGCACCAAAGGCTTCTGTGCTGCTTCACCCTCTACACTGAAGCAGGCTGATTTTTTTATGAACGTCAGTTTTATACGTCGGTCCTTAAAACTCCAAAGGTGTCCTGTTTGTGATTGTAGAGTGTGGGCGAGGCAATTTCTTTTTCTATTGGATCCTGAACTGGTATGAGGTCTGTTTGTGCACAGCTTAGTAGCAATACTTCTAGTTTGCTGAATGGATGATCAGTATCTTAATTACTTTGGAATTTCACCAAAACTTTGTAAAAAACAACCATTCCTATGCAGTCGATAGATTGAAGTGGCATAGTGATATTTTCCCGTGGGTCTTCCTTGGCAGGCACTGTTGAGTTTCGGCTGAACAGTGAAGCTTCGATGAAATAGCAAGGCCTCACCATGTCCATTGGGAGATGCGTGGGCTACTGTAAATTTCCTTGTGATCGATTGGTTTTTTGACCTATTGTGCTTCACCACAATCAGGTCACTGATGTCCGATTGGCAGTGTTCCTTTCTGGTTAGGTCACCCTCTATGTGCTAGGTACACAACAGCATTTGCATAATAGGTGATGGGCACCATGTTGAGAATATATATAAATTGCTGAGTGTGTCTTTACCAGAGTATCATTCCAACATAAAATGAAGTAGTGTACCCTTGAGGACATACCTGTCTGACCTCTGGGTGAATGTGGTAAGATGTGAAAGGGACCTTTGAAGTGCAAGTTCATAGCTGGTGCTTAGGCTACAGCAGGAAAGTTTCCATGTTGGGAGGGGCTTGCCTAGAATATATAGCAAGGGAGCCACATGGGAAGCGTCCAGATTTCTGTGCTCCCCAGAGTAAATTGCATGCTACTTGCTGGTGTCTTTGTGTGTTCTGTCCTTAGCAGTAGGGCTCCCCCAGCATTTTGCCTGTGACCCTATGTGTGAATGCTGGAATGACCAGTATGCATGTTTTCACCTTCCGGGAGATGTGCTATGTGTTTTGTGGTAAAATAACGTTACTGGGTTTTTTGTGTGTCTTCAGTTGTAACTGTGCTGTCTTCTATTGCTTTGGTTTTTCATTTTACTATCTATCTAGCTCTTTGCCCACCTTTGTATCACTTATCTGTTCATGCTCTTCTGTAAGCTTGTCTGATCTGGATTGGTTTTTTTGTGACCCTTTGTGCTTCACCAAAGTCTAGTCACTGATGTGCCATTGGTAGTATTTCCTCTCCGGGTAGGTTGTCTTAAACCAGGGCACGTAGACACCTGCATTTCCCCAGTGGGGGGTGTGCATCGTGTTGAGAATAGTTCAAAATCACTGTTGAGTGGTATTTCACTTCGTTTTCACCAAAGTGGCGATCCAGGTGTGTAATCACAGAGGAATCACTAGCATGGCCACTTGGGCGTTGGTCGGGCATAAAGGGGATCTTTGAAGTACAAGTCCGTAGCTGGTGCTTAGGCTCTGGCTTGAAAAATTTTGTGGTGAGCAGGTTTGCCTCAGATAAGCCAGTGCACACGATGGGAGGTGTGCAGGTACGGGTTCCCCAATTTAAATTGTGGGTGACTTCATAGCATTAGTTGTGGTTTACTCATAGTAACAAGGCTAGCCCTGTGCTTTGTCACTGACCTATTGTTTCAGCACCAGAGATGAGCCACATGCGTGGTCTTCATTGTCATGATGAATGTGATGTGTTTGTAGAGAGAGTTACGGGAGTGGTTTTATTGTGTGTGTGGTTGCTTCAGTGTTGTGAGCCTTTTTTGCCTTGTTTCGTTATTGTTTCTTTTGCCTTCATTTGTTCTTTTCCATTCTTGCCTTGGTTTTTCTTTTTTATGTAAGTGATCTGTTTATTATTTTATGTTGAATGATTATTACCACGTAAGAGACCAACATTCATTGGCTTTAGTCCCGATAATGACAGAATAAATAGATTAGATGACTGCCTTTCTCATCTTCAGGTCATTTTCCAAAAAGTTTTGTTTGTCCTAGAGTTACCAGTTTGCTCTCTTGTCAGGCATCTTCTAGAATTGGAGAAGCACACATCTCAAGTGTTCCTTGGTGTCCTCCATTCCAGGAAACATCTCTGGTGAGCATATGACGTGCAGGTGTCCAGATGTCAGGAGCGTGCCTCCGTTGGGTCAATGATGAGAACTCATACTGTTTTGAAGAGAGATGGTGACTTAAAAATCATGCTCAACAGGATTACGCTGAGGTCAGAGTCGGTGTCACTTTGTGGCACCATGATGGGGTACCATGATTTCTGGAGGTAGCACCTTTCTTGAGGGAATCCCATGTGCTTCCACCCCATCTCTTCCCTATGAACATCGCCCGCTCATGGTCATGGCCTTTAATTGGTGCCCCTTCGTGTCTCCTGGAAGGCCATGCAGGATGCAAACTTTCCATCTATGTTTCTCTGATTGTGTTTTGCAGTGAGACGATGGGTGACGTGGTAGTGCTGGCCTCTATGTAGAAGGTGAGTGGGGTGTTTGTCTTGGATGGAGACCAGAGACAACTAAAAGGAAGGAGAAGCTTGTAGTCAGGCCATAAAGACTTTTATGTGCAGGTTTGCCCTCAACACTGAAGCTGGCTACATTCTCAATGAGGCAGTTTTAGGAATGGGAACTTCAAACTTCAGAGGTGTCCTTCCTGGTACTAATGCTGGAGGACTCTAAGGAGGCCACTTGCTCGGTCCACTGATCCCTGAAGAAGTGTCAATGTCAGTTGTATTCCAGCTGGTTAGGCATAATCCTCATGTGCTTAATGGGTGATCACTGTCTGTATTAGTGTTACAATTTCACCAAACCTTTGAGTAAAATACAACCATGCTGGTGGAGTCCAGAGATAGAAGTGTTGCAATTTTTCCTGCTGGCGGTTGGCAAGCTCTGTTGAATTTTAGACTAAATAATGAAGCTTCAACAAAATGATAAGATTCCACCATATCCATTGACAGATTCATAGGCTTCTGGTAAATTTGGTTGTTCTTGTTTGGTTCTTTTACCTCATACCTTGCTCTTCACCAAAAGGAGGTTGCTGATGTGCCATTGGTAGTGTTTTGTTTCCAGTTAGGTTGTCCTAAATCATGGTATATAGTTGGTGAAAAGGTTGATGTTTAGAATAGTTTAAAAACACCACTTAATCTCTACTTGCGTTCATTTTACACCACAAGGTAGCATCTGGTTCCGTGTGCTTTTTGGAGGGTTTTTTTTTTTATCTTTCTCTTTATTTATTAATGTATTAATTTTCAAATGATCATTATCACATAAAAAAGAGAACCTTGTATTAGTTCAGTCCCAAGAGTGACATAATAGCGTGATTTAGACAGGTGTTTCTCCTCTTTCTCCAGGTCATTGTTCCTGAGAAGACTTGTTTGGCCTACAGCTCCCAGAAGCCCAACAGAGCTTCTTCCAGAACTGACTTGTGTGGATCCCAGTCCTCCTTGGTGTCCTCCGATGCAGGACCATCTCTGGTGAGTGTGCGCATGTGCAGGTGTACAAATACCTGCCTGTGCCTGCATTGGGTCAATGATGAGAACTCCTACTGCCCTGAAGGAGAGGATGACTTAAAAATCATGCTCATTATGTTCACGCTGAGGCCCAGTGTAGGCAACAGTTTTTGGCACCATGATGGGGACTGTGGCTTCTGGAAGCAGCATTTTGTTGAGGGAATCCCACCTGCTTGCACCCCATTGCTTTTGTGTAACACGGCATACTCGTGTTCGTAAGCTTTGAGGTTGCCACCTTGATCTTCATGGAAGGCTGTACTAGAAGCCAAATTTTCCAATTCCTTGTTTCTCTCATTGTGTCTTGCAGGCAGACCGTGTGGCAAGGTGGTGGCCATGGCCTTACTGTTTAAGCTGAGTGGGTACATGTGGTCTTGCATGGAGACCAGGCACAACATGAAAGTAAGTCGGAGGCTTCCTGAAACCTTGGTATTGATGTAGAATAAATGTTTTGATGGGTCAGTGTTAGGGACTGAAACTCTAAAACTAAAAGGTTTTTTTTCTATCTGTAATAAAGTTGAGAAGAGTGTTGTGGTTTTTTGTTTGTTTGTTTGTTTGTTTGTTTGTTTATGAGTTCCTGAGCAAGTGTCATATAAGTTTGTACCCAACCTGATACCCACAGTCTCACATGCTGGATGGATAATAATATTATGGTCAGTGTTGGGATCTCCCAACACTGTGTAACAATGACTATGACGATAGCTTCCTGAAATTGATGTGCACCAGAGGTCCTTTCCCACAGGCCTTTGATGCCCAGCACTGTTGACTTTGGGGCTCATTGTGGGCGTAGACAAGACATTAATGCGTCATCATGTCCATGTATGGATTCACGGGCTTAAGTAATTGCAGTGGGATGCTACAGGTCTTTCGACCTTTTGTGCGTCCCTGAAAACAGGCCACTTGTTTGCCAGGGATAGGGCTTTTCCTCCAGTAGGGTCACCCTGACCAGGAGTGTCGGGTCAACAGCCTGCGAGCCACATGCCATTCGGGATGGCTATGAATGTGGCCCAACGAAAGACATAACTCTACTTCAAACAGTATCAAGTTTGTCATTTACTGTCACAGTGTATAGAGTGTGTGGCTCCGTTACATCAAAACATGCACACCCCAACAGGATGCCCCATAGACATTTGTTTCAGCACAATAGTGAGAGACTCGGCATGGGGCGTATTTTTGAATATCACTGTTGTATAATCACTTATACTTCAGTACACCTGATTGATGTGTCCCATCCGTGTCTAGTGAGGAATCACTCATGTAGTTTTTGTTATAAAGGGAACATGGAAGTGCAAGTTCACAGTGGGTAGTTAGGCTCCTGTGCAAGTTTCCCTGGTGGTGCGGTTTGCCTAGAATATAGTAAGTGAGCACAGTGGGAGGCGTCCTGATACCTGGGTTCCCCAGAGTGACTTGTGTGGGACTTCAGGGTGTCCTTTTGTGGCTTACTCTGAGCAGTAGTCTTTGCCTGGTGTTCTGAGTGTGACCAATTAGTTATTATATGTTCATTCTTTCATCATTGGCATGACCATTACCACCGAATCCAAATGTGCATTAGTTCAGGTTCATTATTCGTGGAATAAATAGTTCAAGTGGCTGTCTTTTCTCCTGTTTCTTCAGGTCATTTACCTGAAAAAAAGATTTTTGCTCCTGTCCTTTTTCAGTGCTGCATGTTAGGCTTCTTCCAGAACTGGAAACGTGCAGATCCCAGCCCTCCTTGGTGTCCTCACCTCTGGGAACCATCTCTGGTGAGTGTGCGCTTGTGCAGATGTACAGGTGCCTGCATGTGCCTGCATTGGGTCAATGATGAGAACTCTTCCTGCCCTGAAGGAGATGATAGCTTAAAACTCATGCTCAATTCGATTACGCTGAGGCCCAGTGTAGGTGACAGACTTGTGGCACCATTTTGGGGAGTGTGATTTCCCACAAAGATGTGGGGTTCGGGTTCTGGATACATATAATTTCTTGTGGGAACCCCACATGCCTGTGTCTGATCACTTCCTGTGAACATGGCCTTCTCGTGGTCACGGGCTTTGATGGTGCCGCCTTGTACCTCACAGAGGGTCTTGTCATAGTGAATCTTTCCAACTCCTTGTTTCTCTCTTCTCTTATGTTTTCCAGGCAGACCATGTGGCAAGGTGGTGGCTGTGGCGGTAATGTTTTAGGTGAGTGGATGTATTGTGTCTTTGGTGGATACCAGAGGCAACATCAAAGTTATTGATGTTGCCTCTGTTTTTGGCAGCAGTCATTTCTCTGCTGTTAATCCTCAGTAGTAATGCAGGCTAAATTTCACCACTGTGTTTAGCAATGGGACCTTTCAAAGTCCAAGGATTTCTTTTCTGTCTGTAATGAATCAGACTCGGAGGGGCCTAATTCCATTTTCCATGGTTTGCGGAGCAAATGTCATGTGAGTCGGTGCATGAGTACAGAGCTGGTGAGCACAATGGGAGGCCCCTATATTTGTGTTCTGAATACGTTGTGTGTGACTTCATGGAGTCCTGTGGTTTACCCTGAGCAATGATATTTTTTGAGTGTGGCCAATTGTTTCAAGGGCAGGGGTGAGCAGTGTGCCTTGTGTTGACCATTCTTGAACACTGCTGTGTGCTTTTGCAATGAAAGGCCTAGAAATGGCTTACTGTGCTTTCTTGTGAACAGTGCTGAGTTTTTTGTTTGTTCATTTACTTGTTCTATTATTCATTAATTCCTTTGGAATGATCATTACCATGTACTGGAGAAAAATGTTTTAGCTTTATTCCTAAGAGTAAGGTAATAAATAACGCAGACAGTAAATAACTGACTTAACTGTTTTTTACAGGTCGTGCACTCAAAGAAGACTTCTATTTGGCGTCCAGCTTCCAGGTGCTCTATGTCAGGCTTAGAGAACTGGACACATGCAGATCCCAGCCCTCCTTGGTGTCCTCAGGTCCAGGACCATCTCTGGTGAGCATGCACATGAGCAGGAGTAAAGGTGCCTGCATGTGCCTTCATTGGGTCAATGATGAGAACTCACACTGCCCTGAAGGAGAGGATGACTTAAAAATCATGCTCAATATGTTCACGCTGAGGCCCAGTGTAGGTGACAGACTTGAGGCACCATGATTAGGACTTTGATTCCCATTCACAGCGGTGGGATTCATGTTCTGGATGCAGTAGTCTTTTGAGGGTGCCCACTTGTTCCTCCTGGAAGGCAGTTCTTGAGTCCTGTCCTTCCAACATTTTCTTTTCTCTCTGTGTCTTGCAGTTGGACCATGTGGCAAGGTGGTGGCTGTGGCCTTAGCGGTGAGTGAATGTCTCATGTCTTGGCTGGAGACCAGAGACAACCTAAATGTAAGCGGGAGGCTGGCTTTCAGGCAGTAAAGGCATTTGTGTGGAAGATGTCTTAATCCTCAGTATTTGCGTGCATGGTATATTTTAGGTTTAATCGTTCCCAGTGATGGGGCATTTAAAACTCCAAAGGTTTTCCTATTTGTAATGAATTGGACTCTGAGAGGCTGATTTTGTTTTCCGTGGGGTCCCCTGAAAGTGTCACGTCAGGTGGAGCATAGCTTGTTACCCACGATATGCATGCCCCCAAAGGGTGATAAGTACCATGGTCATCCTTGGATTTTGCCAACTTTATGTAAAGAGTGACCAAACTGGTGGCATCTAGTGATCGAAGTGCAGTGGTGATTTTCCCCACAGGTCTTTGTTGCTCAGCGCTGTTGAGTTTAGGAATAACTGAATGTGAGCTTCAACAAAACCAGGAAGTTTCCCCGTGTCCACAGACAACTGTGGTCTTTTGACAATCAGGTGCATTCAGTCGGTTTCTTTGACATCTTGTGCTTCACCAGTATGAGGCCACCAGTGGGCCATTGACACTTTCTCCCCCTAGGTAGGTTGCCATAAAGGATGCTGGGTGGAACTTGGCATTAACCCAGAAGGTAACCGGCTGGATGTTGGCATACTTGAAAAGTACCGTTGGCTCTTCAGTGTGGCTTCAGTTTGCATGGTAATGAAGACTCTTTTGTGTCCTGGTGAGGCAGTGCTCATTTACTTCTTTGTTGGATCTGGTCAGATGGGAAAGGAAACTTGGGAGTGCAAGTTCACAGCCGGTGCGTAGGCCCCAGCTTTATCGTTTCCATGGTGGGTGAGATTTGCCTAAATCATAGCAAGTTGCCAATATGCAAGGTGTGCCCTTACCTGTTACCCTGGAAAGAATCGTATGTGCCTTGTGACGTCCGTCTGTAGTTTACCCTGAACAATATCCTCACCCAGTGTTTGTGTCTGAGCCATTGCATTAAGGCCGGGAATGAGCAGTGTGCGTTGTCTTCATCTTTCATGACCACTTCCGTGTGCTTTATAGTGAAAATCTTTTAACTTGTTTTTATACAGGTGTGTCACTCAAAAGAGACTTTCGTTTGGCTTCTGTCTCCCAGGTGCTCTCTGTCAGAGCTTCTTCTAGAACTGGAAACGTGAAGATCCCTGGCTTCCTTGCTATCATCAGGTGCAGGACACATCTCTGGTGAGTGAGCGCATGTGCAACTGTACAGGTGCCTGCTTGTGCCTCCGTTGGGTCAATGATGAGAACTCACTTCATTCTGAAGGAGAGGATGACTTAAAAATCATGCTCATTATGTTCACGCTGAGGCCCAGAGTAGGTGACAATCTTGTGCCACCATGGTGGGGAGTGTGATTTCCCTCCAGGTAAGTGTGCAGTTTTCTGAGTAAAAGCCACATGTTTCCACCCTATCGATTCCATGTTTTAATGGACATTTGCTCATGGTCTTTGGCTTTGATGGTGCCGCCTCATTTGGCATGGAACGCCATATCGGAAGTCATTTTTTCCAACTCATTGTTTCTCCCTTTGTGTCTTACAGGGAGACCGTGGGCAAGGTGGTGGCTTTAGACTCTGTGTTGAAGGTGAGTGGGTGGGTGTCGTGTCTTAGAGGGTGACCAGTGATATGAAAATACGTGGGAGACTGGGTTTTAGACTTTGGTATTTTTCATCTGCCTCAAACGTCTGCATTGATGGAAAATAAATATTTTGGCTGTCAGTGTTAGGGACTGGGGCTGTAAAACTCAAAGATTGCCTTCTTTCTGCAATAAGAATAAGTCGGCTAATTTTTTCTGATGGTATGCTGAGTGAGTGTCGTGTCAGTTGTACTCCACCCTGTCGCCCACGACCTTATGTACTTGGGTGGGTGATGAGTGTCATGGTCCGTGTTGGAGTTTCAGAAAGCTCTGTGTGAAAATGGCCATGCCCGTGGTGTCTAGGGATTTGCTTCCTGTCTGGGTCAGGGAAGAGCACGGTTGTGTGAGGATGCCAAGGGACTAGTTCTACACGTCATTCTGAGGTCCAGATGAGTGGCACTCAACCAGGACTAGTGAGACTCCAAGAGCCTGGCTCTGCTTGAGGATCTTTCTGTGGCAGCGTCACCTGTATTGTCCCAGCTAGTGAGGCCCTGTGTGCCAACAGGTGTGCACAATGACCCAGGACTGGCTGCAGGCAGTTCCCTGGGAGCGGAGAGGTGTAGGAGAGATAAGTGTGTGCAGGAAATATTTTCTGGAATCGTGGTTGAAATTACCGAATTGAGAGGGGACAAGGAAGTGTGATGAAGTAAACAACAAGGGAATACTGCCTGCCTGTATCAAATGACGACACCAGAATCAATTTCAGTTCTTTGTGGTCTTAGAACATAACTCCTTTTGCTTTGATGGGAAAATGTAGGAATTGAGAGAATGTTCAGCAATTTCATGTTATTAACCTGATTCAAAATTGGGAAAACCAGGTGTACTGAAATACTATGAGAGGTTCCACCTCCGTGTAATTGTTCAGCCGGATGAGGAGATATGCCACGGCGCCCTTATACTTCTGTGTCACCTGTAATTGAAGATCAACGTGGGATGATCACTTCTCACTCTGAGAGTGTGGTAAGTCATGTGGTCTCTGCATGATGTGATATGTGACATATCTTATGTCTGATAAAAGATGCATGTTTGATTTCCACGTTCGTTCCTTTGTTGCTGTCAATCTATATCTTGTGTGAGTCACAACATACGGTACTTGGCTTTTTCTCACTGATTTTGCTCAGCATGATATTCTTGAGGTCCATCCATGTTGCAAATGGCAGTATCTCATCTTTTCTCGTGGCTGAGTACTTTTCACATCTGTTTCATCCAGTCGTCTGTCCAAGGTCACTGTGGTTGTCTCCATGTTTTGGCCATTGTGAATAACGCTGTAATGAACATAGGGTGCGTGTATTTTTGTGACTAAATGTTTCCAAATTTTTCAGGTAGATGCCCAGAAGAGGGGATGCTGAGTCATAACGGTAACTGTATTCTTTATTTTTTGAGGACCCTCCAGACTGTGTTCTGTGGTGGCTGCCCCAGTCCGCCTTCCCACCAGCAGTGAGTGGGGTCCTTGCTCTCCACACCATCTCCACCACTTGCTAGTACTTGTCTGGTAGTAGCAGCCACTCTAACAGGTGGGAGGTGGCATCTCATTGTGGTTTGGATTTGCATGTCCCCTCGTGAAATTTTGCATCTCTTTGTATATCTGTTGGCTGTTTGTATGGCTTCTGGAGAGAGACGTCTTTTCAGGTTTTCTTCCTGTTTTTAATTGAATTGTGTGTTGTTGGAGGGTTTGGCTGGTGAGTTAGATGGGTTCTTCAGGTAGTTCGATAGTAATCCCGCGTCAGAGCTTTCATTTGGAAATGCCTTCTCCCATTGGGTTGGTTGCCTTTCGTCTCATTGACAGTTCTGTGGAGAGCTCATCGACACAGATTAGAGAGTGGCGGTGACTGGAGGGAAGGGGGTGGGTTGGTCAAGAGTAAAGGGGGTCACACCTGCGCTGATGGAAGATGCTTGGAGTGGGCAGTGGGCACCCGATGCAGTGACACACAGATGGCGTGTCATGGAATTGTGCACTGGAACCCCGTATAGTCTTATTGACCAGTGGCACCCCAGTAAACTTCTGTTAGAACACGTAACAAGGATTGACACCCTCTAGTGTTGTTGAAGATGCGGTGTAATCAGAACTCACGCACAATGACAGAAGAATGGAACATGGGGCAACTGCTTTGGGAGTGAAGTTGCAACGTGTATTTGAAACACAAAATACTTCAAATGTCTGTAGTGTTTGTAGATGTAAACAGCGTATAGAAAGGGATGTGTTGGAGGCATCAGTTGACGGCAGCCGGAAATACCATGTCAGTGTTTGTTAGTAACACTTGAAGCTCGCTAGAGGGGCCCCTGCACAAATGACGGGCGCTGTTGGGGTTGGGGGTCAAGCGGCATCAGCGATCAGGGCCTTGAGGGTTGGTAAACTTTTTCTTGGCCAAGTTCTGTCATAAAAAGTTCTGCATACTTCGAATTTATTTTTGTGTGAATTTATTATACACTGTTAATTCCATTTATTCTCTACAACCAGAGAAGATAATTCTTTAAAATTTTATAATTCTTTATAATTTTAAAGAATTCGGTCACAACCTTTAAAAAGTCACAGATCCAAGCCAAAATTGAAATATACTCTGGAGTTTGGGTCATTCACAAAACTTGGGCAGGCTGATGGATGCTGGGAACAGTGAGGCATTTTTTACTTAAAAAGCATATTTTCACAAGCTTACGTTTGTGTATTATTATTCTTAGACTCGGATTCATGCAGTTGGGCCACTGTCTCAATCCGCAGAGCGTAACAGCCTATGGATGCATACGTAACACGCCCTGGGTGGGCAGCCATGTCATCACCTGCAGTAGCATGGGTGCAGACATGGTGGAGTGACCAGGATGAGAGCCCTCCTGTGGGGTCGACTTCAGCTGCTTTGCAAATGCTGCCCATCATGTCTTTCATATGTTAATATTTTGTGTTATCTCTCCTCAATCTGATGTGGAGGGTTTCAGTCATATTAATTACTTCAAATTACTAACTTTTGTTTTTTTTACGTTTGTAGTCACATCTATTATTTTGCTGATTTCTGTTAGTATCCTCATAAAGTTTCTTCTTGTACTTCTCTGGAATTGGATTTTGTTTTTCATTATTTACATTATTGTAAAATGTGTAATATACACATTTGGCGCCTTTTCCAGTTGTTATTTTCTACTGTAAATTTCCCTGTAGGCACTTTTAAGCTTCTTTAGCAGAAGTTTGCCATTTTGCAGCTTTCTTTCCTTTTATAAGTATGTGTTATTAATCAAGTGTGTTCTATGTTGATTTGTGTTTGGATTGTGGATTATTTAAAAAGGCATCGCTTAATTTACAAACAGGCTTCTGTTGCTTGTTATTACTGAGTTTTAATAGTTCGATATTAAGAGAAAACATACTTTGAGTGACGTTAGTACTTTGGAATAATCTTGTGCCCATGTAGTGGCCCAGGGTTTGGTCAAATTTGGCAAATATGTCATTTGCACTAATGGCTACGTGAGGATGTAATTACATCGTGGTGGACACAGGGTTCTAGACCTGCCAGTCGATTCTATGTTGAACCTGCGTTGGCCGTGTCTGTTCTAAAGTCACTAACCTGTGATCTGCATTGGTAATGGAAAGTCCCGTGAGATGCTCATGGAAAGAAGACAAGTGGGTGGTTTTGGAAGCTTGTAACATTTGCATATTGATATGTGTGTTAATAAGTTGCTGTGTTTGCATGGTGCAAATGGATTGGGCTCTAAATTTTAGTGCAGGGCATTTTCTACACATGCGTTACATTGCAATTGAAAGGTTAAAAATATCCCCATGAAAGTAGCCCAGACATTAGCTAATAGTTGTCTAGGAATAGTGGATAATGAGTACCTTGGGGTAATAATGGCCAATGTCTTCAGCATAGGTCAACAGCATCCTCTTGAATACAGACATTTTCAGTAAATCAGATGACACAGCCCTGTGTAGCTCCAGCCACCGCCACAGGAAAATGCTTCATTTCCAAGCACGTAAGTGATGTAACCATTGAAAAACAAGATGTGTGTACTAAGAGTCAGATCCTCTCAGAAAGCCATTGTCTGGATAAATGATGCAAGTTTCTCTTCGTCTGTGTAACATTACCTTATATCCCTATGACTGTGGTGATGGTGAGGGGCAGAATTGGTTAGATGGGTAAAAAGGGTGTTGACATAAAATACTAATGAGAGTGTCTTCCACAGTAGGAGCCTTTAAAATTCTGGTGCTGTGCATGCTTCCTTCAGGCAATTGAAGTGCATATATCTATTTGGTACATGGGTTTTTTATTTTATGTCTTGATTCTGAGAGTTGGCAGTCCATGTCCAAAAGCAATGAAGTAAGAAAATAAATACAAAGCTGCACATTATGCTCCAGGTTGTAGGGAGTTACAAACACAGGGCCCAGGTGATTTTTATTTAGCCTAATGTTTCCTCAGCTGTGCAGAAAGTGGCACAAAATGGATTGTGGCCTCTCTTTCTGTTAGAGAGACTGATCACTACTGAGACACACACTCCAGTTTTGTGCCAGCCACCCTTAGACATTTTATGGCATATTCAGATGAGAGATTCCGTGTGTGTGTGTGTGTGTGTGTGAAGTTAACACAGAGTAACAAGAGTGTCTGGTGCTCAGTGTGCTTTGTGTATATTCAGTTGCGGTCATGCTGACTCACGTTTCCACATCAGATGTGACTGACCCAGCTCTGCAGTGCACCCACAGGTCAGGCATTCCCGGTAAATGTGGCAGGTTTGCTTCTTTGTGCTCACAGCATTTCCTGGTTAGTTTAGGTCCGTGTGTTCGGTGTATGCCATCTGTGTAGAGGGAAATCCAGGGTCGTTTTCCACAGGCCTGCCCCAGTATGCAGCAGACTCATCACTTGCTCACAAAAGGGATCATCAGAGGTTGGCCAGGGGAGCGTGGTGGAATGGAGACCCAAGTGTAAATTAATGATGTTCTAGGTTTTTCTAAGGAGATCTGAGAGTAGATGGGGAAGAAACACATGGCAGGAAAGAATGTATAGGACAGACTTTATTGAGAGGTTAGCTACTGTTTTTTTGTGAAATAGGGGTATAGATTGTTGTCGCTAAGTAAAAAAAGCACATGTTTTTTCATGTTAACAGAGACAGAAAATTAAAGAAGGGAACCGTAAGTTCAGATGCAGTGAAAAGACAGACTGGAGATGTCATTGGCAGGGGGGCACGTGGCGGTATTTGATTCTGATGTGAAGAAAATAGTGCTTGTGATAGGACAGGCGGAGTTTCTTGGGGCAGGTGTATATCGGGGGGCTTGGGGTTTTTTTGGTGGTTGTGTTTTTGGTGTTGATTGCTTTCATCTCAGTCCGTGGTGAGTCTTGAAAATCAGCTCCTGCATCAGTGTTTGTCCTCTTATGATGTGTGCACACATCAGCTCTGCTGTATCCCACTCAGTGCCGTCTCTACAACCAGATGGGGATCTGAAGAAATGTGGGAGCTTGTCACACTGGCCTCAGTGAGCCAGAGCTGAAGGGCTTGGTGTCCTGAGCACTGGTCAGCTTCCCAGGGGCCAGTGATGCAGTGACAGAAATAGTCCAGTGACTATAAAGTGGGTCATTAGTAATAGTAGTAATATTGAGGAAACAATAAG
This sequence comes from Phyllostomus discolor, assembly GCF_004126475.2. Taxonomy (NCBI): domain Eukaryota; kingdom Metazoa; phylum Chordata; class Mammalia; order Chiroptera; family Phyllostomidae; genus Phyllostomus; species Phyllostomus discolor. The sequence continues at coordinate 32,803,571 of NC_040914.2, read as the reverse complement.
GAAATCTAGAACACTTAGATGTTACATAATGACAATTGAACCAAATTGTGCTGTTTCATTGGAACTGCTAATTTACATGTTCTTTCAGTTCATATTTTTCTTTTTGCCAGTTTATTTCTTCATTTTTAAATAATAACACAGAACAGTGAATTGCAGCTCCCTGTATCTCTGAAGTTCTTCACATGCTGGGAGAGCCATAAACAGTATTAACTCCTCACTGGGATGAAATTAGAAATCATAGCAGACTCAACTCTGGAAAACCCTTCAGCACTTGGAAACCAAAATTAGCACTTATATTTATTATCAAGGAAGATATAAAAATAAATTGTGGGCATGGGTGGAAAAGGTGAAGAGATTAAGAAAGATTAAGAGAAAAAGATCTCATGGATGCAGACAGCAGTGTGGTGATGACCCAGAGGGCAGGGGTGGGTGACGGAGGGTGACGGAAGGAGACTTGACATGGGGTGGTGAACACGCAGTGCAGTGTCCAGATGATGTGTTGTACACCTGAAACCTGTGTGATAATATCAACCAATGTTACTACCAGTAAATTCAATTAGAAAACACTTTTAAATGCAGGAATAACCTCATCATAAGGACAAGTAAAAATCTTTCTCCCATAAAAAAGAAAAATAGTATTTTGAACTGATAAAGATGAATGCATAGCATCTCAACATTTATGGGATGCTGGTAAAGCTATATTTAGGGGGAAAATCATAGCACTAAAGTGTCTATTTTAGAAAGAAGAAAGTTCTCAAACGATGACTTTACAGTTGACTCATGAACAACACAGGTTTGAACAGCCTGTATGTCCTTTTATGTAGGTGTTTTTCAATAAATACAATGCAAAGTTTTCTGGAGATTTGTGACAATCTGAAAAAAGTTAAAGATGAAGTGTGCAGCCTAGAAGTATTTTCTCTTAAACATTACTTGTGTCGTTAACACACAGAATATGTATAGATGCTAGTCAATCATGAAACACACATAAATATATTATAAATTATCACAATTGATCAGAACTTATATACACAGACATGTACAGCCTGTACATGGTGCTATTCACCATGGAGAGAAATGCAAACTGGTGCAGAGATGCAGTGTTAAGTCACCAGCTGCGCTCGTGCCCGTCCTGCCTGGGCCATGATGCCCCAGCTCCCTTTGGTGCTATTATGTGATCCCCATCAACTCTGTGTGAGGAGTGTGTCTCTCTATGAAACTGTGTGTCACAGCAAAGAGTGATCTCTGTGGTTCTCGTGTATTTCTTTTCATTGTGTTCAGCGCAATACCGTAAGCCTTGAATGACACCACAGGACCCGTAGGAAGTGCCGCTGGCGATGCTGGAAGTGCCCCCCAGTGAGAAGGAAGGTCGTGACACGACGGGAAGATGTTTGAGTTTCTTGCTCTGGCTGTAGATTGAAGTGTGCAGCGGCGGTCATCCTGCATTTCAGAGTAATTGGATCCAGTGTAAGGATTATGGAAAAGAACAGGAAAGGGATGAATTGATTGCAGCAGCTGTGTGGCAGGCGCGAAAACCTGGCATTTTTGCAGAATACCTTTTCATCTTGGTTTGAAGGTGCAGCTTTTGTGTGGATACAGGATTGCTATAGGAAAGGCATACCTACAGACTCTGTCTACTGTGATCCAGAAATTGAGTATTTGGATGGCAACTTACAGCAGAAGGGAGGAGAAGGATCTGAAATGGAAAGAGTTAATGCCTGGGAAGGATGATTTTATCATGTGAGAAAGACGTTGGCTTAAAGAAATGGCAAATGATAGAAGCAGCTTCTGACGATGGAGAGGCAGCAAGCAGATGAGTCTTGGGAAACCATGAGGAAACTGGAAGACAAAGGGTAACTCCTGGAACGGCTTGTACATGCAGGTGGAAGCGCCCCATTTTGAAGGTGGAAAAATGCCAGAAAGGATGGTTGTTAGCAGGAAGGTTGTTAGCAAGGAAGAGGAGAGAGCACCAGGGTGTGAGGTGAGAAGGGATGGGCGACTCTGCTGTTCTGTGCCAGTGAAGGTGGATTTGTGATCAGGACTGCCCTTGTCTCAAAAGCTGCTCGCCCCCAAGCCTCTAATGGGCGGTCACCACCAGCTGCCTGTTTTGGGGTTGTGTAAGAAGGAGGACTTGGACAGTGAGCTTTCTCTTTTTGGACTGGTTCCATCAATGCTTTGTCCCCGAAGTCTGGAAGTACATTGCCTGGGAGGGACTGCCTTTTGAAGTTCTTTTGATATTGGAAAGGGCCCCTGGCCACCCAGAACTGCCTGAGTTCGATGCCAAAAGCACGAATGTGGTCTTCTCACCCTAAGACATGATGTGTCCGATCAGCCTCTGGATTGGGGCCCCTGAGGACACGTGAGGTTCATTTCGCATAGCACTCTGTGGAAGGGACTGGTGACACCATGATTGAGAACCCAGGAAGGGAACACGCCCCGCAGATCTGGAAGGACGACAGCCACCAGGGAAGATGCCATCATTGTTCTAGAGAAAGTCATGACGCCTGAAATAGTTCCTGCGGAATAATTTGCATCCAGATGTTGTGTGTGACTTCACAGGAACCTCAGGGGCCCATTGAACGCAGATACAGTGATAGAGATTACAGACGTGGTAAAAGCAGAGAGTGGAGGGTGAGGGGACTCGATGCGTGGATCTTAGAGAAAGTCAAGAGTGAGTGGGTACCGCACCAGAGGAATTAACAGATGTTGACTTGATAGTGATGAGAGTTTCCGCATAAGGGCTGCTGGAGGAGGAGGGAGCCATGGAAGGATATTGCCAGGACATGCATGGGCTTGGAGGGGCTCTAGTTAATGGAGACTGCTTCTGATCTTTGAGAACGTGGACCTTTCCTACGGTATGGGCGCTGCACCAACAGCAGATGGTGGAAGAAGAATTGGTTCTGTATGGCAAAATTGTTAGAGACATGAAGAGCAAAGTGTCAAATGGAAATTAAATGTCTTTCTGTGAAGTTACACCGACTGTGCCTGCCTCCCCCGCCTCTTTGGCTCCCGCCTACCTCCTCCACTGAGCCCTCGAGGCCAGCCCCTCCTCCCTCTCCCCTGCCTCCGCCTCCCCGACGCGAAGACAAGAGAAATAATGACCCTCATGACGATCCACATCCATGAAACGAGGAGGAAATCATCACCGTGCCATATAGTTAACAAATTTACCTGTTGTGTGTGCACGACACCTGTGGAAGTAGAGCTGCTGTGGCAAGAACTGTGTGAGACGTGTTGTGTCGCTGTCATTCGCTAAGCAGTCACCATGTGGAACATCGTGTGTGAGCCTCCTGTGCAAGCAGAGCGACCGCTTACCTAGGCATGAGGTGAGTGATGTTCAGTAGAACATTAACAATGAGTGAGTTTTCTCGCTGTTTACAGCTTTGCCTTCCAATAATTATAGTTCTGTTGTAATTGGGGAGAGTGGGTATTGTTAGCCTGTCACCACAGGTAGGTGTTCCACTGTAACAGTGTCTCTGATGCTGTATTACAAACACGCCTGATGCTGCAGGGCCTAAGAATTGCATAATAGTTAATGTGTCAGCATGCAGGCCAGGCCATGGGGAGCGACTGTGTCTGTGTCACCAGGCCACTGTAACGCAAGCGTACTGCTGGTTCTGTATGATAAGTTATGATCCTTGCAAATAAATTGGAGGTTTTCCACATCATACTTTCAGTAGTGATGTCTAGGTTTACTTGTACACATAACTTACACCATGTTTTGTATCCCACGACAATAAAGAAATGACGGGCGCATGGTGTCACTGCATGCAGTACTGTGCTCTACATATTTTCTTTAAAACCTGCTCTCTCCTCCAAATATATAAGATTCATGCTATGCAGAATATGTGTTCATAGAAAGTTTAGGTTATCAGTAAGGGTGTTGGACCTCAGTAGGCTTTTAGTGGTCCAAACTTTGTGGCGCAGAAACCTGGGTACTACTTTTGGGGGGGTCAGAAGTGTAGTGCACAGGGACCCCGCTGTGCTGGGGGCCGATGTCCCTCACCCTAAAGTTGTTCAAGGGTCAACTGTATTCTCACCTGAAGAAACTTCAAAAAAGCAAATAAAGACTCCAGGTAGGAAGAAGAAAAGGGGACAATAAAGAAAATGAACAAAATAAAGAAATTTTAAATGAATAAATGTATAAATGGGAAAAAATGCGTAGAAGTGAAAACTTTTCAATTGGTGAACGGGTAGTACTGGTAAACTCAGAGCTGGACTGTGTGAGGGAAAAAAAAAAGCAAAGACATACCTCCAATATCTTTAAGTGGGAGAAGGGACATCGCTTGAGATTCTGTGGCTATTAATAGTAGCAAGAAGAAGTTATAAAATTTTCTGTGCATAAATGCCCATATTTATGCTTATAAAGTTGACAAGTGGAAATTTTTCTTAAGGACACAAACCACCAGAATTCATTGAAGAACTAAATTACCTGAACACTTTTTAATGGAATAAATTGAATTTATAGCTAAAAACCTTACCCACGAAGAAACTCCAGGCCCTTAGAGTTTTAGATACAATAAAATAACAGTAATTTTACAATTGTCTAGAAAATGGAGTAGAAAGGAATGCTTTCCAGCTTATACTAATGGGCAGCAATGTTCTGACCAGAGAAAGAGACCAAACATTTTAAAGAAAACTGTACAATAAACCTTATTAGCATAAATTTAAAAAATTACAATAAAAATTGTAGTAAGCAAATCGGACCATATGTGGGAATATTTTGTAACCACATGGGCTTATCCAAGGTCTGCAAGGTTGGGTTAACACTTTTTAAATTAGCTTTTGAAGCACAGTTGACATAGATAGAACATATTATTTTCAGGTGTACAACACAGTGATCAGGCATTTACACAACTTACAAAGCAACCACCCCGTTAAGTCTTGCACAGTTGGTGCCATGCAGTTTTTATAACGTTACTGACTTGACTCCTTACGCTGTCCTTGACGTCCCCACAACTCTATTTGTAACTGGCCATTTGTACACCCTCATCCCTGCATCTTGTTCACCCAGAACCCTGAACCCTAGAGATCAAAGCACCCTAAGGAGAAGAAGAGTAGAGTTCTTAAAAGAGTAGGTGTTGAAAACAAAAAATAAACCCTAACAAGTAGCAGTCTTCGTTTTGAAAGTGGTAGTTTTATCCTAACTTCTGGTAGGACAAAGGCCACGGCTTATTTCAGGGTGCCGTGAAAGTGGGGCTGTGACTGGAGGGAGGGGTGATGGAGCCAGGGTAGGAGGTAGGGCGTCTGCTGGCTGACACCAGTGCCATCTGGGGCCCACACCGTGTCACCCTGTCTGCGTTCATCTAGAGAAGGCGTAATATGAGGTAGGGCCACAGTTTTTGAATTTGGCGCCCAGGGACAGATGGGCAGAGAACCTGATGACCCGTGGATTCCCTCACAAACAGGGGCTGGAATAGAACCCTGTGGGCACAGTGCCCACGTGACACCCACCACCCTCCCAAGTCTGCCATCAGCGGCAGCCGCCGACTCCCTGGGCGGGAGGGAAAATGTCAGATGCCCAGGCCCCATTGGCCATCCCATGGAGGAGCCACCAGCTAAGTGACCACAGGCACATGCTGGACAGCGATGGCAATCTGGGAAGCAGGCCCTGTCCCAGCTTCGTGGAGATCAGGAAGTTTGTGGGGAGAGAGAGGTCTTCCTCGGTTCTGTCCTTCAACTGGAAAGAGGAGAACCTGCTGAAAAAGAAACTCAGTTTTCTGGAGTCCATGAAGAAGTACGAAGCTAACGCCTGGCTCAGGGAACAGAAAACCTTTTACAAACGATACCAGATGAGGCTCCAGACACTAGAGCTGGAGCATGCCCGGTTGCTAGGCAACAAGGACCTGGTCCGACAGCTCACCTCCCAGAACAAGTTGTTAAACTATACCAGCAGCATGGTGGACGAGAGTGAGGCAGCCGTGAAGGCCATAATTCAGGCCAGGGCCGGGAAGGAGTGCAGGATGCGGCTCAGGGGCAGCGCAGGTGGAGACAGGTCCCCGTCAGTGCTCAGCGAGGGTCCGCTGTACCAGTTGCAGGCCCAGGCCCCAGCCCCTCCCTTGGCATCCTTGAAGGCAGACTGGAGGCCAGAGAGATGGATGACAGCTGTGACTATAAGGGGGTCATCCTCCAGAGGGAAGGACAAGCCAGCTCTGGCATTGTCTTTAGATGCCCTGGGTGCTCCACAGCCAGGACCGCAGCCCAGAAGGCTCCTTGTGGACAGCAGGCGCATGAGCACCGTTCAGAGCCACCTCACAGATGTGGACGGTGGCAGGAAATCACAAGACAAGTTTTTGCGATATATAGTCTTGGGGGACAGGGAGGTGGAGCATCTCAGGAAGATAGGACCAAGACCCAGGGACAGCCTCCACAGTCTCACAGAAGTGCAGGTGGCCAAGGCGCTCCTCGCCCGAAGGCGAGCTGTACTAGGGCGGGAGTTCCTCGAGCACAAAGGAGCTAAGCACCTGAAGGACAGCACCCAGAGTCACCCTTGGGCCACTCAGGTTCTAAGGACGGCTTTTCCCACAGCTACTTGGGGAAGGGCTGCAAGGGAGCAGCGCGTGGGCCAGGGGCCAGAATTCTTGGGCCCCCGAGAAGGCAACATCGCTCTTGAGTAGGCCTGACAAGGAATGAGAAACCATTGTGTCGCCGAGGCCACCTTGTTTTCTCAGGCCAAGGCCCAGGATTCTAGCTTTTTCTGTATGGATATATATAAACGCCGTGGCCAGGGTACAGAGCTCCACGTTGGAGAGCTGACCTTTTACGTCATGTTTCCCCCTTAAACATCACAATACAGTTATTTTAACTTTTGTCACCAGAGCAGGGGGTTTTTATTGTGTTTTCTTATTTTTAATTGAATTTAATAGGGGTATATTGGTTATTAAATTATAGGTTTCAGGAGTACAATTCTAGGTAATACATCATCTGTACACTGTATTGTGTGATCCCCACCCAGAGTCCAGCCTTCCTCCTCTCTTGTACCTCCCCCACAACCCCCCTTCCCTGTAGTCATCACTACACTTTGTATCTGTGAGGTTTTGGTTTGTTTTGCTTAATCCCTTCCCTTTTTTCACCCAGCCCCTCAACCTTCTTCCTCTCTTGCCAACTGTCAGTCTGTTCCCTGTGTCCTTGTGTTTGTTTTATTTTTTCCGTTAGACTCCACATGTGGAGGAGATCATATGGTACTTGTTTTTCTGTGTAGCTGGATTGTTTCACTGAGTATAATACTCTCTAACTCTGCCCATGCTGTTGCAAAAGGTAAGACTTCATTGTTTTCTATAGCTGAGCAGTGTCCGCTGTGTGAATGTACCACTGCTTTTCTGTCCATCTACCACGGCTGGGCTCTCGGGCTGTTTCCAGATCTTGGTGACTGTAAGTTACTCTGCAGTGAGCATAAGTGTGCTTCTAGTCTTTAGAATTAGTGTTTCAGGTTTCTTTGGGTATAGTCCCAGAAGTGGAATTACTGGGTCACAAGGCAGTTCTATTCTTAATTTTTTGAGGACCCTCCATACTGTTTTCCACAGTGGCTGCACCAGTCTGCATTTCTACCAGCAGTGTGCAAGGGTCCCCTTTCTCCACATCCTCCCCAGTACTCGTTTGTGGATTAATTGATGGTGGCTATTCTGAGAGGTGGGAAGTGATACCCTCAGTGTTATTGTAATTTGCGTCTCTCTGATTTAGTGACGTGGAGCATCTTCTTGTAGGTCTGTGGGCCATGTGTAACTAACTCCTCTTTGGAGAAGTGTCTGTTCTGGTTCTCTGACCAGGTTTTAATGGGTTGGGGGGTGTGTGTTGAGTTCTATTAGCACTTGATATATTCTGGATGGTAAGCCCTCATTAGATGTATTGGCAAATATGATCTCCCATTCAATGGGTCGTTTTTTCATTTTATTGTTGGTTTCCATTGCTGTGCAGACACTTTTTTTAGCTAAATGTCCCATTTGCTAATTTTTGGTTTCCTGTGCTCAAGGAAATATATCAGAAAAAATATTGCTACGAAAAATGTCTGAGATTTAACTGCCTGTTTTCTTCTAGGATTTTTATGGTTTTGAGCCTAATTTAAATATGTAACCTGTTTCGAGTTTATCCTTGTGTATGGTGTAAGGAAGTGGTCTTGGTTCATTTTCTTCAGTGTTAGCTGTCCAATTTTCCCCACATCGTTTACTGAAGAGATTGTCCTTACCCCAGTGTATATTTTTACCTCCTTTGACAAATACTAACTGACCATAATGGTGTGGGTTTGTTTCTGGGCTCTCTACTCTGTTCCATTGACCTACAAGGGGGACCCCCTGTCCTTACAAAAAACGGAATTTATTGATAAAAAATTGTGTGCTTACATGTTTAAACTTCAACCACCTTCAAAGTTCTCTGCAGTTGATGTAATAACACCCATTGAAACTTTTTCCCACTGCTCAAAACAGGGTTTGAACTCATTGATTTTGGTGCGTTTTAGTACTTCTGGATTTTTTTGTTTCACCTCCGCCACATCAGCAAATTGTTTCCCTTTGAGGACTTTCTTCATCCAGATGAGAAAAAAAACTTGCTTAGGGCAAGACTTGGGTGAATGGGGAGGGTGGGGCACAAGGATCGTGCGCTTTTTGCTCAAAAACTCTTCAACACTCAGCATGGTGTGGGCAGGTGCAGTCGTAAATCACCCATCATGACATGGGCAGACACTGAAAGAGTCTTCAAAAAAGATCTACCAAAGCCAAATGCAGCCTCTCACCACAGTGCCAGCTGGCACAGTGATGACATGGGTTCCTAGGACAATCACCTAGTGGAGGGAAGCCTGGACTAGAAGAGGCCCACTCTCCTGAAGATAAATCGGGGGGGTGGGGGTTAGGTCCCCCTTGTATATGTCTTTTTGTGCTTCTAACATGCTGTTTTGAGACTTCACACTTCATTTAGAGTAGGACGGAGCAGGTTTGTCTGTCGTACCTGTTAATGCCGTTCCAAGTGTCCCACGTGCTTTCTACAGCTCTGGTTTCCTACGTGGTACGTGCCTGTGTGTGCATGTGAAACTGAGATGGCCTGGCGGAGGGAGGGAGACAGGCAGGCGGGCTTGCAGAACCCATCTGCTCATGAGCCTGTGCGCGCTCTGCCTTGTGATGTTGTATCAGGATTGAAGTCTCAGGTCAGGTAGCTTCCTGATCACTTTCGGATAATACAGTGTCGGTTTGGGAGCAGTAAGTCCACACTGGTGAGACATCTGAATGTCACCGTGTTCCCCAGGTGAAAATGGAACTTCTAATGGGGCTTTCGTGAGTCGGAAGTGTGAGACCAGGTGTGCTTTTGCTGGTTCCTTTCAGCTTCCTCCCAGTCCCTCCTTCCCTACGCAGGTTACCCTGTTTCTGGCCCTTCTGGAATGGCGGGGCGGGGGGAGTGAGAGCCTCTCCACCAGACGCAACGCCGATCCCAATGGCGAATCTTCCACTTCTGTCCCTCACAGCTGTGTTTCCCAGCCTCTAAACATCATGGGGACCCGGTCACCACATAGGTCAGAAGCACGTTTATGGGTTCAGGGTGAAGGGAGGCCCCCGGCTTATGTAATGGGACCAGTGTTAATCACTCTGGCAACAAAACCAGACAAAGACAAAGAAAGTAGAGATAGAGCAGTGTTTATTATAAAACATAGATGTAGATATTTTAGCTCAGTTGGTTGAAGTGTTGTCCTGATAAACTAACATTGCGGGTTCAACCCCCAGTCAAGGCGCATGGAAGAAGCAGCCAGCCAATGAATGCGCAAGTGGAACAGAGTAATGTTTCTGTCTTCCTCTCTTCCAGTCCGTCTCTAAAATCAGTAAAAAAAAAAAATTTTTTTTAAGTAGTACAAATTGAACACACCTTATCCGTGAGACATTTGTCACTCGCCCAGTGGCTGCTCTGATGAGGTCGCGGAAGGCTGGAGTGAGTTGTGAACAGTGTCATGCAGCTGGTCCTCGCAGAGGCACAGATAAAAACAACTTCAATGAATCAGCTCGCTCTGGAGGTGATAGTCACTGAAAAAAAAAAAAACCGTAGCTTCTCACTGATTGGACAAGACAAGTACCCACATGCTAGGCTGTCATCCAAGGTCACGTAGAAACACTGGGTGAGTGGGTGGGGTCTCTGTGGGTGGGGTTGCAGGGGGAAGTGCCCAGAATATGTGGCAAAATTGTGCAAAGAGCCAAGGCCTAGACTCTGGTGGGTTGGGGTGCCCGGCGTAGAAATTGATGCAGAGGGAAAAACAGGTTTTGAGGCAGAATATTAAAATTAGCAAGTTGGATTTTAGCAGAAGGAGCAAGAGAGAGTAAGTCAGGAAGGGGAGTCGGGAGCTTTCAAGAGAGTGCAGCCAGCGCGCACGATGGGCCTGGAGTGGGCGTGGCGCGGACGGAGGATGTACCAGATGCCTTAGAGGGGAAAGTTCTGGTGTAGTCCTGGGTGGAAGGCATTATAGACTCGGAGGAAACACACCAAAGGCAGAGTCGCAAGATGAAGGGGTTCCTTTGCAAGAACAAGAAAGGAAGCAACTTCAAGGTCCCAGAAAGCCCCCCTCAGGATGGAGTCTGAGCTAGACAGGGCCCTGGGCCAAAGTCCTCGGGGCCAGTGGTGGTGACCCAGAGACCCTGAGGTGGAATTAGAGCGGCATCTGACCACAGAGCTCCTTTGAACACTCCTTTCGAGCTCTGGCTGATGTGTCTTAGTGTTTTGGAGCATCATCCCATAAATGAAAGGTTGTAGGTTCGATTCCTACTCAGGGCACATGCCTTGATTGTGGGGTCAGTCTCTAGTCAGGATGTGTACAGCAGGCAACCAATTGATGCTTTTCTTGCATTGAGGTTTCTCTCCTGTCTCTGTGAAAGCAGTGAAAAAATGTCCTCGGGGAAGGATTGAAAAATAAAAATAAAAATAAAATCCTTTCAAATACTCATTAACTTCAGTTTTCCTTGGCTGAGGGAGTGAGGTTGCAGTGGCCAGAAAGTCCGCGAGGAATGCCATGCGTGAGGCCTCCTGTGCAGGTAGGTCTAGGGGTCCTTTAGGGTGCTAATTGGGGGTCTCATTCACGACACTTTGTGCAGCAGGAAGACAGTTAAGACAGGTGAGTAGTTCGGGTTCGCAGGGTAAGGATGACAGTGGGGAGAAGCAGCTGGAGATGTGCCGGTCTTAGAGTTGTCTGTATTTTCATTAGACTGACTCGGGTGACTGGTCTGTCAACATATAGGTGTCAGGTGTAGGACTCAAAAGTACACCATCTGTACTCTGTACTGTGTGCTCATCAGCCCAGGGCTGTACTCCTTCTATTAATATCTGCTCCTCTTTACCTTCCTCTACCTCCCACTGCCTTCCCTCTGGTCATCACCACACTGTGGTCATGTCCGTGAGTGAGTTTGTTTTTGCTTGATCCTTTTGCCTTTTATACCCAGCCCACTAATACCCATGCTACTGGCTGCTGTCGGTCTGTTCTCTGTGTCTATGAGTCTGTTTATGTCTTGTTACTCACATATGAGTGAGATCACATGATATTTGTCTTTCTCTAGCTTATTTCACTCAGCACAGTGTTCTCCAGGTCCATCGGTGAGGTTGGCAAAAGGTAAGGTTTCCTCCTTTACCACCAAGCAATACTCCACTGTGTGAATGCACTGCAGCTTTTGTGCCCACTCCCCTGCTGAAAGGCACCTGGGCCGCACCTCATGTCTTTCACGTTTCTCTAGCCTTTTGCAACACATCTCTCAACAAAACTGTTTTGGAATGTGGAAACCCTGTTTGGGCTTCTGCATTCGACTTAAAATACGTATCATTCTGTTTGATTTGGAAACCCGAGTTTTTGAGCACATGTGGGTTTTTATAATAATTTTTCCATCATACTTGGTGTATGGTGTTAGTTCCAAGTGTACAACTCTGTGATTAAAGGTTTATATGCCATTTGAACTGATCAGCCAGTCAATTCAGTACCCACGTGGAATCCCACGGTTATTACTGTTATTGACTAGATTCCTTTGGGTGCACTGCGCATTGCATGACTAGTCTGTAACTACAAATTTGTGCTGCTTAACCCACTCACCCTTCATTCATACCCAGTCCCCCACCCCCCTTACATCTGGCAACCTTCACGATGATAAACAAGTCTGCTTCTGGTCTGCTTGTTCATTTATATTTTTGTAATTCCATGTACAAGTGAAATCACGTGGTCTTTGTCTTTCTCTGTCTGACTTCGCTCACTGAGCACAGTGCCCGCCAGACCCATCCACGCCCTTGCAGGTGCGGGAGTTCATTCCTCCTCGTTTTTATGGCTGCGTCCTGTTTGCCTCCACGGTCTCCATCACGCACTCATCTGTCAATGGCACTTAGTCGCTTCCATATCCTGGCGATTGTGAGGAACCCCTCAGTGAGCAGGTGGGGGTGCGTTTCTTTTCAGTTGACTGGGTTTCTGCAAATACCCCAGGAGTGGAACTGGGGTATTTGTGTCCAGGTCTCTCTTGTCTGATGTCAGTGTTGCCACCCAGCTTTTTTCATTTCCATGTTCACGAAGGACCTTTTTTCTCTCCGTTTCAGTCTGTGTGGTTTTATTTGAAGGCAGTCACTTGTAGACGGTGAGGGTCCTGTTTGTTATCCATTGACTAATGTCTGTCTTTTGATTGGAGCATCGAATCCATTTGCGTGTGAAGTAATTGTTTTGATTTTGGGGCGCCTCCACTGGCTTCTGTGTCCTGCAACTTGTGCCCACGGCAGTGCATCCCACGGGTAAGTCACAGACGCCCAGGGAGTGGCGTTGCAGGTTGAGACCAGAGGGGGTGAGTAACGGTTGACAGATGTGAATAACACTGCCATTTTATTACTCTTACTTTTGATCTTTAAATTCCTTGGAATACTTGTTTCATGGTTATCAACCTACTTAGCTTTTAATTCTCTGGTAAGCTCTTTTAATGTCTCTGGTGTGAAACGCTGGCCGTGCTGGGCAGAGGAACACTGCTCGTAAGTCTTGGCATTTATCACTCTGCTTATTCCATGCCAGTCCCTGTGGACTGCAAAGCTAGGTCGAGAAATCAGCTGACAGTCTCATGGAGGGATACTGCTCCTCCCTCGCTGCTTTTCAGATTCTTTGTCTTCAGTCTTGGGCATTAGAATTATGATGTGTTCAATTATGATGGTCCTGTTTGGGTTCACCTTGGTTGGGACTCTCTGGGCCTCATGGGCAGGTGTGTCGTCTTCTTTCTCCTGGTTAGGGAAGTTGTCATCATTTCTTCACATGGGTTCTCAGTCCCTTACTATCCCCTCTGGCCCCCTCAGGCCATGAATGTTCGGGGACTTTAAGTTGTCCTAGAGGATGAGACCCCCTGGCCCCGCACTACTCTCATGGTTTTGAATTCTTTGTTCCTTTTGCTGTTTTGATTGGGTGTTTTTTGTACTTCTTGGTCTTCCGAATTGCTGATTTAATCCCCTGCTTCACCTGATCCACTGTTGATGCCCTCTGATGCGGGCTTCATTTGTTAGTGCGTTTCTCATTTCTGCGTGGTGTTTCATATGTCCGTTTTTGTTTGCTGTGTTGACATTCTCACTCCAGTTTACCTTCCGTGCCCCGGTGTTTATTGAGTGTCGGTGTAACTGGCGTGTTGAGCTCTGCATCTGGTAGATGTCGTCTCATTTTTGTTTAGCTCCTCCCCTGGCGGCACATGCATGTGTGTGCGTGTTCTTTCACTTGGGCCATGCTTGTCTCCTCGAGGCAGCTGTGAGACCCAACCACCATGGCAGCTGTTGAACGTGGGGCAACCAACCCACAGAACGGAGCTAGCCAAGAGGAGCGGGGCTGGCACGTGAACCCCACCATTGTGAGTGTGTCACACCCGCAGCTGGTTGGGTGATGGCGGTCGTATGGTGTGCAGCTGTCTGCCAGGTGCACTGGCTCTGGAGCCTCCTGGGAGGTACAGGCCAAGGTCAGCCAGCACCTTTGCCCTGCCCAGGGCCACCAGCATGAGCTTCAGTGACTTACAGGTGCAGTTACCTGTGCTGGGGTTGGAGGTGCCCAGGAGAGGCCAGGCAGGAAGCGAGGCCGGCTGCTCCCAGTGCTGGGCCTGTGGCCACTCACGGAAAAGTGCAGGGCACGTGGGGGCCAGACACTGTTTATATGGAGTGTGGGAAGTCAGCAGCAGGAACCACAGCTGGCCTTTGGTGTGGAAAAGCCACTGGAAACAGCTTGGGAGGGCCCACAGGCTGGGTGGGGGCGGGGTCTTGGGATTCTGGGGGCTGGGTAAACAGTGTGAGTCACAGAGCTGAAGTAGCACTGGCTGCCCACCCTGTAAGGCAGGGCTGAGAGGAGCAGGGACTGGAGCGGGGGATACTGTGGGCACTGCTCTCCGGGACAGAGCTGCCCCTCCAGCCCATGCCCTCCAGCCACACTGTAGAGTTCCCGTATGGCCCTATCACCCAGGGCTGCGGCACAGAGGGGGAGAGTCCCGGGAAGTCAGTGCACTGGCCCTCACAAGAACTGCCTGGGACTCGCCGGCAGCCTTGGTCTTACTCAGCCACCACCCCCACTGGTTCTTCAGCCAGAAGTCTGGGGGCTTCTTTGACACTGGAACCTGGGTTGGGGCCTGAAGTCGGGTTGGGGACCTCCATTGTCCCTCCCAACCTTCAGTGGCCTCATCCCAGTGTGAGAGTAGCCTATTGCACATCTCCATACCCCTAACCTCTCTTACATGGCTTCTAACCCGTTTATGCATGGTTTTTGAATTTCTCAGTTACTGCTCGCCATTCATCACTGTTTTGTGTTAGTTTCAGGTGTAGAACACAGCAGACTGTCATGCACTTTATAAAATGACCCCAACACTTCCGGTGCCACCTGGCCCTGCACAGTTGTCACTAGGTGACTCTCTGCTGCATTTCATGTGCCCCGGACTGTCCATACCCACTCGTCTGCCCACCGTAAACCCCGCCCTCCTACTCCCATCCACACACCCCGTTTTATGAGTCTGTTTTATGTTATTCTTTATGAATCTCATGGTATGTGTCTTTGTCCGACTTGGTTCACTGAGCATGCCTTTGAGGTTGATCCATGGTGCCCCAAAAGGTAAGGCTTTCATATTTTTTATGTCTGGGTAATGCCAGGTCGCAGGTGCGTTCCACTGCTTTTTCATCCCCTTGCTTGTTGGTGGGCACTTGGGTTGCTGCCATGTCTTCCTACTGTACGTAAGGATGTGTTTCTGTTTTTGAATTAGTGTTTTGGGGATTTTTTATATATACCTAGAAGTGGGACTGCTAGGTCATAACTGCTTCTGATTCTTTGAGGAAGCTCCATACTGGTTCCCACAGTGACTGCCACAGTCTGCATTCCCACCCACAGTGCACAAGGGTTCCCCTTTCTCCACACCCTCGCCAGTGCGTGTCTGTGGATTTATTGATGGGGGCCAGTGTCTGATGGGTGGGAGGTGATACCTTGTTGTGGTTTTAATTTGCATCTGAGTGTCAGCTATGTTGCACATCTGTTGATGTTCAGTGACCGTCTGTGTGCTCTTTTGAGGAGTACCTGTTCAGATACTCTGCCCATTTTTGATTGGACTGTTTTCTTGGTGTGTCAAGTTGTATGCGCTTGATAAACTTGGGATGATAACCCTACCAGATGTATGATTAGTGACTACTGGCTCCCACTCAGTAGGTGGTTGCCTTTCCATCTTGATGGCTGCCTTTGTTGTGCAAACAGTTAAGTGTGATGTAGTCCCACTTATTTTTTTCCCTTGTGTTTACCTTCCACAAGATATATCAGAAAAATAAATATTGCTTAATGCCCAAGATTTTACTGCTTATGTTTTTTTCTGGGAGTTTTATGGTATCAGGTTTTACATTTAAGTTTTTAATACATTTTGAGTTCATTCTTGTGTACCGTGTAAGTAGGTGGCCTGGTTTCATTTTTCTACATGTGTCTGATTTTCCCAGCATTAGTTTCTTTACCCTGCAAATAGTGTCTTTACCCTACTTGCACATTCTTGCCTCCATTGTTACATAGTAACTGAGCACAGAAGTGTGGTTTTATGCCAGTTACCACTCTGCTTTGATTACCATTGCTTTGTAGTATAGTTTGACATCAGGTAGTGTGATTCCTCCAATTTGTTTTTCTTTCGGGATTCATAAAGCTACCCTTAGTCCCGAGGCATTCGTCCACTTGGATTTCAGGTGGTTTGCTAGGGTGTTGGGACTGTAGTTGGACTTTGGATGTCGCTGTGGGGAGTCCCGAGTCCACCATTTCACAGTCTGGACCGGAATCCAGGACTTCCTTTCAGAACAACAGTGGGTGTAAAAGGCGAGGGAGACAATGGGAGCCCACTGCGTGTCAATGCTCTGGTACCTGAGGGAAGGGACTGGAGGTGGGAGATGGTCCCTAGTGACTGTGGAAGGGTTAAAAAGTGTGTTCTGGGTGAGCAGGTGGGAGACTATGGCAACCGAAGAGTAGCCTTGGGAAGCCAGTCCTTTTTTTTGACAGCTTCTTTAGAGTTTTCGAGAAAACCGCTGAGAGAACCCGACAAGCCAGCCCCATTGAGTCACATCAACGTAACAGGAAGAAATGCTGCCCTGGCTTAAGAATCTGCCCACCCTAATTAGGTGTCTGTGCCAATGGGGAAGTGAGTCCATCAGCAAGTGTTTGAAATTGTCTGTGTTGGTGAAAAATACTGGAGCGGGGCTGGTGTCTTTGCAAAGGCAGGTATTTCAGTTCCGGGCTCCCTTTTCCCCAGAGCGGCCTGATGACCGCAGGCAGGCTCCCAGAAGGCCAGCACCATGGGGTGTGCCACAGTGGGCTGCGGCCGTCAATGGGCCAGACACCAAATCCCTTCTCGGATTTTCAGTTGCTGTGTGTCGTACACACAGCTGTAAACTGACCTTGCCTCAGCCTGTGGGCAAGAGAGCCCTTTGCAAATGTGCCCAGGGTGGAGGAGGAAGCACCTGGTGTGGTGACCATGTCTACTGTTTTCCCCCTCCCTGAGCTCCAGACAGCTCAGTGCAGAGTAGTGGCGGGGGCAGGGGTGGGGCAGGACCGTCACTCACATCTAAGCAACAAGGAGCAGGTAGTCTGGATCACCAATAACTTTTTCTCTCAAAATATTTTTAAGGGTAGTTTATTTTGAACTGTTAAAAGCCTAGTCTATATCTGATAACCTATACTCAGTTACCATTCAGAAAATTCCATACAGACACGTCATTACAGCTGCAGAACTTCGATAGAATAGGGATGATGAAACGTGAGAACCGGAGAGCACAGGTTTCTCCACGAGTTTATTATATAAAAGGCCCCCGGGGAGCGCTGGTCTCCCTTTCATGGCACGCGGGGAGAGGCCCTGGGTTGGGGGGCACAGCAGCAGGAGGAGCCCTTTCATCTGGCGGGGTTCACAGCGCACCCTGGAGCGCACTGTCTTCCTTTCCAGGGAGCCGCGGTGGGGTGCGCAGTCCTCGCTCGTTGCTAACTCGTTAAAGGGGCAGGAAAGACACCTTGTCCCTCCTGCCAGTTTTGGACAGTAACCGGTGGACCTGTCGTTCTGCTTAAAACAAGGCACAAGCTCAGCGCAGCAGCTGCAGCTTGTAGTGAAAGGATATATCATGTCTCTCCTCAGTTAAAAATACATAATCCTTTTATTTTATATTGCAGTAAAAGAAATTGACATCGTACACACAGAAGACTAGAAAGGGGAAGCTACCTCTGAATGTCCAATAATTTAAGCGTATTTGTATGTGAAAGTAGCATTTAACACTTACGTTTTGGAGTAAAATTTAATCTTTGGGGACACATGGGGGGACTGGGGACTTGGAGGAGTAGTTCCGCTGCGCCTGCTGCGCGACTCGGCCCGAGATTCCCCATGAGGGGCCGTCCTTCCCTTATGGGACACGAGAGGATGCTGGCACGGAGGGAAGACTTTGGATTGTCTATTTAAATGCAGGTAATAATTAATCAAAATTTATTTTTATTTTAAGTGCACTTCCACATGCTTTGTGTTTAAAAACAAGGAACTTCCTAACGTTCTTGCAACTGGCTCAACTCACCATTACTTTTGGCCGAATGCACTTTTCCCCAGTAAACTTAAATGACAACGACGACAAGAACACAATGAGAATGGAGACAAGCCCTGTCCTTCACCTACTAGGGACGGTGACTGGCTACAAAGCAGGTCACTGCGGGACACACGAGGACGACACTGGCACGAGTGGCTGGACTCGGTAGTGCGGGGACTAAAGCAGAGCTCTGAGGGCTGCAGGTAACATTCCAAGTTCTCCCTTCCATCTTTATTGATTTCAAGATTTTGCACAGAAAACTCTTTGGGGACTAGAACAGCAGCAAATGCATCACACTGTTTTCAAGACTTCAAGTTTCAAAAGCAAATTGTTTAAAAAAAAAATACAGTTCCTGATTTGAGTTGGCTACAGGGACGAGGCAGAGCGCGGACTCACTCCGAGGTTGGCTGCGTGGCCCGCGGGCGGGCGCGCCCCTCCTTAGGGGGGTGGTTTGGTTGGTGGGTGTCTTCTTAGTACTCAAAAAGGCTCAACCTCAAGCAGTAATAAACACAAGCAAAAGTGATTTAACCATTAAAATAAATATTCAGAAAAACCTCTCTGTACATACAAGTGAAAGGATAAGTAATACTTTCACACAAAAAAATAATTATAATAAAGGCTTTGTTCATAGAAGTAGCTGACTGTGCTGTCTGTCCCAGCCCCCAGAGCCCCGGCAAGGAAGGGAGCGCGGAGACGGTGACACGCGCCCGCTACCTCACAGCCTGCGCGCTGGGCCCCACCCTCCACCTCAGCCCTCCTGGGGTACATGTTCACATTGCAAATTTCTTTTCCTTTCACTGCTTTCCTTCTTTCTCTCTCTTACAGCATGCCAAACCCTTTGGCGTAAGTGATGGCCTTCAACAATCTTTCTTTGAGTTTCTCTTTGCTGGAGTATTCCGGCAGTAAAAGGACATTAAAGCAAGTATGAGATGTAGGCAACCTAAACAGAAAAAGGGGAGAACAGAACCGTTAGTCGGGGGTGGGCGGCCCTACTGTGTACAGCTGAGGGCTGGCAGTGCAGCCTGCACCACAATGCAGGGGGTCGCCTTTCCACTGCTGCAGCACGACCGCCAAGCCGCAGGTTGTCTGTCCTTCACAGCTCGCGTGAAGGTGGGGGAGCTCCCTGCATCTACTGAGCCACGGTGGAGACCCCAGAGTTCCCGGACACGACCTCCTCTCACTGAAGCTGCAGGGCTGACGTCTCAGGGAAGGTAAGGCACTCGCTTTAAGGTGGGGCTCTATTCAGACTTGTTGTCAAGGTTTCAGTGTGCTCTCTAATACTTAGTAGTCCTGACAGCGTGCCTGTGTGAATGCTGTCATAACAAGTATAAATAAGCTCACATTAACACCGGACGCAGAATACGAACAGAAACCTTTCTGCACATGGGAAGCAGCAACTCTGATCCTGCTCACGCATGCTGAGTAAAGACCATGCGTGAGCAGGATAAAGGCTAACCACAGATCCCTGGAGTAATCTGGACTATGAAACCGACAGTGACAGTCCGGTGCCAGGCGACCTCCTGAGCCTCACCTTAACCACTGCAAACATCACCCAGTATGGCTTTCTATGAAAACTGCCACGCATACCCATGTGCAGAAATGTTAGTCAAGTGAGCCCTGCAGTCACTTTTAAGGAGGCCAGCATTTAAAAAACGTCCTGAAACAACAGCACAACTCTCCCTGCAACTATGCTCAGGTGGCTTGGACACTTCAGTGTGACCACCTAAGGGCTCAGGAGTTAGTGCACAGCGCACAGGTGGGCGCCGTAGGTGCCAGCTTTCTGACACGCTGCCCCGTCTAGGCAATTACCGTTCCGTGTCTGGGCCGTTCTTGGCTATGATCATCTTCAGCTTCCCCAGGCCTCCCACAGGCGCTCTGTCTGTGCCCGTCGTGAACTGCAGGAACAGCCTCTTCTGCTCGTCGGTGAATGAGTGCACGATTTCCCAGAACTCCCTGGGGAGGGAAGACACGACACAGATTGTATCACGAATGTGAGTTTCTGGTTCGTGTTAAACTGTGAGGAGAGAACTTAGAAGTCAGCATTAGGAACACTAGGAATTCCACATCTGGCATTTAAGGCTCTTTCCTTATGTTGAACAGGAAAAACCAGGAAGCCTAAGTGTCCTGCAAGAGCAAATAGTGACGTGAAGTGGGGTGCATCATCAGTGACAAAAGACGAGACCAAATCACATGCATGGAAACTGACTCGAAGGAAAGGCTCAGAGGGTGGGGCTGCTCCAAAGTGTCCACACAGGAGCGGGCTCAAGACAGAGCCCCCCACCCCGGCCTCCCCCAAGCCTCCGTGATGGAGGGCAGGCCCTAGTCCCCCTTGTTACACTTTAAAAACAAAAGACAATCTCAGGAAAAGAATATTTGGATATCCGTAAATTTAATAGACAATCATTGGTTCAAAATTTTAGGAGAAAAACAGTAAAAACTAGAAACGTTTTTAATGTTTAATCGGCAAAAGAGTGATAAAAGTACTGATTTGAAAAGTCCTTCCCAGCACCCTGGTGGAGAGCAGCACGTTTCCCACGCCTGTGATCACAGCACTCACGCTCCAGTCTGCATCCCTGTTACCAGACACTGCAGCGCAGGTGTGCACCACCCAGACCCTGGTTGTCCACTCAGACTGGCTCCCTTCCCGCAGACCTCGGTCTCCTTGAGAAGACGGTACTCTCTTCTAGCAGTTAGGACACAGCAAAAGCCATACCACACATGGTGGGTTGGCAGGCAGCTCGTCCACTGTAGCCCAGAGCCCTCTGTCTGGGCCGCAGTCAGCCCCCTCGCACTGTGGGGTGCCCTGCAGCTTCTCACAATGAGGAAAACACAAATTACAGTAGAGTGGAAGAGCATTTCTCAGGCAGCAGGCAAACACCCAAACTTCAGCTAGGTTAAGTGATGTTATTTCTTCCTGCTGGTGGGAGTGCGGATGGCGCGGTTTCTGTGCCAGACAACGTGGTGTCCAGCAAAACTACATCTATGCCTGTATTTGATGCACTGGTCCCACCTTCAGCAATGTACCTCAGTGCCATCCCTCACGTATGTACGAGTAATCCTTGTGTGAGATGATTAACTGCTTCTAATAGCAAAACAGTGGGACTAACTGGTGTGGCCATGACACTGAGTGTTCAGCCAAATGGAAGAAAGGGGAGACAGCTCTCCAGATAGGTGGTTCCTGGCACGTGTGGGAAAATGTCGCACCAGCTCTGTACCTTGAAAAACACCTGCAAGCAAAAACATTTAATTGCAAAGGCCATGCCTCATACCCAAAACTGACTTCTAAATGCCATTCCCTAATAATTTTTTTACGAAAATGGCATACTATCAGGCCTCTAGGTAAGCTAAAAGAAAATCCCAAGATTTGAAGATCATGGTAAAATCGTAATAAGATTGAAACAAATTAAATACACAAAATCCCACAAGATCATAATCAGAAAAGCGAATTTCAATTGCCAGTATTAAATTACATTAACTGCATACTGTAAAAGAAAATTCTTTTCCAAATCGCCGTTTCTCCCCCAACCCCAGGGAAATCATGGATTCAGGTAAGGGAGTATTAACTAGGAACCATGAGGGTGCGAGGAAGTCTGGAAGTCCGTCACAGCAGTGACAGCGTGATCTGGATTTTGCTTTTCCTCATGAATGCTCCCCCCTGCTCCATGAAAAAGAGCAAACGGGATGGGAAGACGAGACTTGGAGGTAGTTCCTTTTACAGAACGAGGAAACAAGCTATACCCTGACCCTCCCATGTGCACAGACAGGAATCCCCACGGGCAGCTCCAAGACCTTGCGGGGGAGGGACGCAAGAGCAGAGGGAGGTCCCAGAGAAGGGAGCCTCAGGACCACAGGTCGGCGACTGCAAAGCACCAGCAACATGGTTCAAGTACAGGATCCAAAAATACACGACAGTCCAGGCCCTTGAAACTCTGGAACACCCAATTCACTCCAAAGCAAACCCCAAACACAGGAGGAACTGGTTAGGTAACATCCACACAGATGACATCAAGAATAATGAAGGCAAATAAAAATAAGGCAGGAGGGGAGGAGAGGCCATATTTTTTCATAGTTGTGCCAAAACAGACACAGAGCCCTCCTGGCCTCTCCTCCCTCGTGCAAGGATGGAAAACTTACTTAACTTTTAGAAAGTGAGCAACCCAAAGGGACTGAACTCAAATTGAGTTTAAAGAAAATGTTTTAAAGCATAATAAAGGCTATGACAACAGTTCTAGAAAGCTGTAATAGAAGTAGGCAATAATTAGAAATAAAAAGATCATGTCAAAGTACAAAGAAAACTAGAACCACCAGGCAAATTAAGCTGCGTGAGAACATTAGAGAAAAAGAGAAGATAAAAACCCTAAAAATCAAAAAGAAAGGAAGTCACTCTTCTCTGAGGCTCTGCCACCACCGCCCCCAAGCCTGGCTGGGATGCATAGGGCCCAGTGATCACATTTCTGGGCATCTGCCCCCCAAACACAAAAACATATATTCACGTAAAAATCTGCACGTGGATGTTGGCACAGATTTTGTTCCCAGCAGTTAAATGACCCAAGTGTCGTTTGGCAGCGTGGACAGCTGTTCGGCAGTCTCCTGCACAGCCAGAAAAAGAATTGAACTGCCACCACCTGACTGAGTCCCAGGACCTCATGCTTGCTGGGAGGGAGCATGGGAACAGGACAGCCTCGGGGCCAGCCCATCCAAGTAAGTGGGTGAAGCACCTCGGAGATCTGAGCTTGGTTCAGACACTGTGCCACCGGCCGTGTCCTGATTGACACGGTTCTGAAGGGATGGAGGATGCACTGTTGTAGCCAGTGGGTGTAGTGTCCACAGGACCAACTGTGACTGAAGAACGAGGTCTACTAAATCTATACTCACATATAAAAATAAATCTTAAAACACAAAGAAACCTCAAAGGCCCAGATAGTGTCACCAGTGAATTTGATCAAATATTTAAGGTAGTAAAAGTTGATTTAAAAAAGTCAATATTCCTCATTATTATTGATTAAAAATTCATCACAAAATAACAGAGCAACGTATTTATAAACAAGCCACAAGTTGGACTTATCTAGGAATGAAAGGCCAGTAGATAAAGTGATTGAACATGGCAAAGCTCAATGGAATTAACAGAAGGGTTCAAATCTGAGTCTGATCAAGCCTTCGAAACAAACTCAGGAGCACTTTAAGAGAAACTGCAATCCCTGCTCCTCACCCCAGAAAGGCAGGAGGGGATGGGGGAGGGCATTTGGAGAGAGAACCTTGGTGACCACGGCAAGCATGGACTTGGAGTTTTACCAGCGGCTAGAAAACACGCACAGACGTGCTTGCAACTCAGCATTCTCAGTTTTTATTAATCCTTATATTAATGCTGTACTTTTAAAAGTTCACATTTTCAAGACATTTTAAAAATTTATTTTTATAACATTTCAGTGGTGTTTTTACATTAGAGTTTCAAACTCTTACTCTTTTCCTTTCAATGAATTCTTAATAGATTACTTGAAATTGTAAAATACAAAACCAAGATACCAATAATCCTGGGGACAACTTTTCCCCTGGGATTTTAATCACTATTCTAAGTCTTTTAACTCCCTACTAATAGTAGACTTAGACTCTCTTCAATGAGTTAATATTTCCATACTGACAAAACTAAGCAGCTGCATTTTTGTCTAAACAAAAAGGCACCATGGAGAACAAGCTGATGGTTGTAGAAGGGAGGGGGCCGGTGGATAGGAGAGGAAGGGAACTAAGAAGCACAGCAGAGGAACAGAGTCAGATAAATATCCTAGTCACTCTGTTCAGGGCCACCGGACCTGCTGTGGCAATTGCTTCCTAAGTTACATAAATGTCTACACCTGAAACCAATATAATATGTGTTAACCGGTTATTTCTTTAAATGTAATGATAGGGATCTTAAAACAATCAAACACCTCACCTGATCAGAACAGAGTCCCTGGTATAGCCACCATCATATTCCGTAGTTTCTTCTAGGGCTTGGAAGTCGAGATTCTGCAAATTCAAAAACACGTCTCAGCACCTCTCCCCCACACCAGTATATATGACACTGCAGGGCGCTTTTGCAGGCGCCGCTTTCTTACCCGGCTTCCACATATGAGCAGTTCAATTTCCTCTGGTCTGAACAGGTACTTTAAGGGAGATTCATTGGTCACCATATGAAAACCTCTCCGAAACGCCTTGAACTGTTTTTCTACTGATTTATTGAGAATGTAGTCAGAATAGAGATTGACAAATTCCTGCAGAAAACAACCCCAAAAAAACTATGAATTATGCAAACAAAACAGAAGAAACTAATGGGCTTCATAGCTTTATTATATTTGTGTTTATTTTCCCAAAGAAAAAACATGCGAAAACATCTTCAAAACTTTGAATTACGTGCAAATGAAAATGCCTTCAACTATTTCCCAGCTGTCTGAAATACCAATGCTAACTGGTAAACGGGTTGTACATACGCACTAACACACGAGTGTTTCAATTCTGGCACTTCATTAAGTAAGACATCACGCCACTCGGGGGCCTCTCCGCTGGCTGCGCACACGCAAGAGCCGCACAGGGTGTGACAGGATGACTTTGAACAAACCGGGGAGTCTCGTGGTTGCTCTTCTGGAATATTTGGGACGCTAGCTGCCTACTGTACTCAATTCGGCAAGAACCTGTTTTACTCGACACGTTACACCAAACTACAAGAGGAAACCCACTTTTTATTCTTCATTAGTAAATAGTTTATCAAAAACCAGTAATCTAAACACATTTTTAAAGGTTAACTATTTATCATAATGGTCCTGCTACGTTCTGATTATTCCCTTATGTCCATAGAGAACACACAAATGTCATTTGAAGAATACCACACTCGTGTGCCACCATTATGTGTTTGGTGATGAGAACCATTTGGCTTCATGGCAGCTTCATGGAGCCACAAGTCACCCCCACTCCCCTATCCCTCCCTACAATGGGCTGGGCGCCCCACTGCACGCTCTCCTACCGGCTTACTTCCCAGATTTAGAAAGTGGCTGCTGCATTTTCAGGAGGTTAGTTACTTGCTTCCTTGGTACTTCATACAGACGGTATGAGATGATGTATTTTGCCGAGTGTAATGCGCTCCTGTGTACATGCACACCTCTGTTTTTAGCCCAAACTTTTCAGGAAAAAGACCTTCCATTTTAATTTTTAATTCATTCGTTCATTCTTGCAAACAAAACGAACTAGTGTATTCCAGGGCATTATTTTGTATACAGATATTATTACTTTCTAGAGTTACACTTTTAATGCAAAAGCATAACATAAGTTAAAAACATTTATATAGATAGAGAATTAGTGCTACCCATCATTTATATCCTCCTGAAAAATTGGGGTTTTTTAAACAAAGGCTCATTATACACAGCAAAAGATGGTGGTACTTTTAGAACCACAAACATTATGTTCTGAAATAGACATAGCGAGACAAAAACATTCACTACCTTCCTGTTTTCGTTTGTGATGGGAATTTTGTCCCCGTTTTCCTTGAGATCGTACATCATCGGGTTGCCGAAGAGGTCCGTCTGTGATATCTGGAAAGTGATCATCATGTCGTCCTCCACGTTCCCTTCATACTCCAGTAAGTCTTTCAGGCTCTGATAAAGAACCTACAGGCCGGAGAGAGAAGGTCAGGGTCACCGCAGAATCACAAAACACAGATCGCAGCCTCCTGTGCCCAAAATAGTTGACAGCACACCCTCTGTTGAGGGGCCCCTCCCACTCTGGTTTAGGGATGGACTCCCCACTAGGCTCGGGGTCCGGGTCAGGGAGCCTGTAGGGGGAGGGCCAGAAGCACTAACTGCAGCCACCCAGGTTCCTGCTCCGGCATCCTGGCAATTTCTGACGATCTCATTAAAAAACAATGTTTAAAAACACTTAAACCCTTCCTGCTTGCTCAGACAGCAATACATTGATACATATAAAAAATTTCCCTTGTGAGACTGTAAATGGTAACGTGGATCCCCAGCGAAAAGACTTACAGGGTGAGAGTCTCCCAAGTCACGGAAAGTTCCTTTCTTCCCCATCAGCTTCCTGTAGACCACCATGGGGAAGTGCACGTCCAGTATGCAGTTGTTGTAAATTGCCAGGCCCAGCACTATGCCAATCAGAGTGAACTGCCCCTCAGTTTCAAAAGAGGATGGGTTAAACCAAAACAGTTTTGTAGATTCATCATATGTGAACATACCTAGAACAAATAATTTTGAAAAATACATTACTCGTACACTTTAAAAGAGTGGTGAACAGTGGTGAACAATACAACTAGAAAATGACACATGAAGTTATATAGTGTACGCAATTATTAACTGGCAAATGTAGGACAGTATATATTTTAAAGAAGCCAAGGAAATAATAAGCAATTATTGTGGCATTTTCCAAGAAGTTTCAGAAAATGTTTATTAAATTCAAGTTCTCTGATCTAATACAAATGATAGTAACTGCATTCACACTTCATACTTTCTCCACTGAAAGGGTGAAAAAGCAAAGAAAGGAAATTATTTTCAAAATATTTCACTCAAAGACACTTTAATCCATATGTACTGTTTTAAAGGACAATTTTGGATTTCATTAAGGGAGAGTTCTGTTATTTCAAAAGTGCACAGTGACCCCATGAAACGGCTCCAGCACCTCCCTAGCCAAGCCTGACGTTGCCACGTGTAGAAGCTGAGGTCCGTCCGATATACCTGGACTGCGTCCCATCATTGAATTTACAACATTTTCAGTGTTTTTTAGTTGGTACTTGAAAACTAGGTAAAAATGGTTTTAAGAATTTGATGTGAAATAACAGGGTATTTAAACAGAACTGCAGAAATCCATAAAGCCCGTGAATAAATTGATTGTAAGATTTTTAAAAGCTTAACAATTGGTATTCATTTTCATTCAGTCTGAGTTAAATATAAAAGGAACTGGAAAACAATTCCAAATTAAGCTAGGATATTTTTCTATTGCAATTTAGTATTCATGAATAGTATCCAATTTGTACTTGAATTTCGGTTTACATTTAAACTTTTTACAGTCCTAAATTACAACATAACTTGGAGTACTAAAGGCTTCATGTAGTTATATAGTATTGAGAGGGTCAAAACCAGCTTAAGATAATTACAGCTAATTAATAAATAAGACAAAACTTTACAAATGTACAAAAGCAACACACTACAAATTCAGTATAATACACATTTCACAGCTGAATGCTCTTTGTCTGAAGGACAACTGGAAGTACAAGGAGACTGCACTTTGGACACCTTTTCAGGTTCCAGGGAAAAAACCACTACCACACATAAAGAGCATGGGTCTTTTAAATTTGGTATTTCTCTGCCATCAAGTACAAATGTGTACTGCATGTTTTTTTCTTAGAAGGATTTCCAAATATAATGGAAATACACTTTAGAGCTGATTTCTAACATTCATAGATACATCAGAACCTAGTGCTAAGGTTTACCAGACTTAGGAAGCATATAAATTAGTTTCCTGTCTCAGAAAATGGTGTCTTGGTTCACTCTGAGCAAATGACACAGCTTTCTGACTATGAATTAACAGTAGCTACAATACATCGTCTCACCATAACTGCAGTGGTCATGACCTTAAAACATCAACTTCCATTTGTAGGTATACGTGTACATTGTGACAAACTGAGGGTGACAGCAATGAATGCCGCTCAAACTGAGGAGTGATGGCGCTCAGGAAGTCACCTGCCTGACTGTGGGTTCTGCCCTCACCACTTGGAGGGCAACTTTTAAGGAAGAGCCCCTGTATCAGTCCTGCCTCCAGTCTCCAAACTGACACCCAGGGGCTCCATCGCAGAGAGGGGATCGGTCAGAGTGACTCAGCCCACCCCCGGGGCTGGCTCTCCCTGTCCCACTCTGCCTGTCAGAGAAATTCCAAGTCCGCAACATGCAGATCAGACTTCCCCAACTGTGCTGAGGGGCAACTCTTCTGGGAGGCAAAAGTTACCAATCAGATGCAGGAGAGAAAAGGCCTGGGGGACTGTGGTTAAGGACCCTTATTGGGTGCCGTCAGTCAGCACTCCCAGACTGGGGCAGTACACACCTCCCAGGCATTCCTCACATCTTCGCACCCCTGATGTAGCGCACTCCCATTTCAGGAAGGCTGTGAGTCG
Organism: Phyllostomus discolor; assembly: GCF_004126475.2. Classification (NCBI taxonomy): domain Eukaryota; kingdom Metazoa; phylum Chordata; class Mammalia; order Chiroptera; family Phyllostomidae; genus Phyllostomus; species Phyllostomus discolor. The sequence goes on along the minus strand of NC_040914.2, from coordinate 32,775,424 downwards.
GATCAGAGGAAGAGCAAAGAAAACCTCCTAAAGTACTCTGAATTTATTTATCGAATAGAGAATCTCCTATAAAATATGCAGCTAAGTAAATAAGAACTTCAGTAAGCGAGGCAAACTAGTCCCAGAAACCCCCCACGAAAACCACCTGTCGTTGCTCTTCTTAAGCGGGCACATCAGAACCCAGGCACACAAATTCTATTTTCAGAAAGACAGGGCGCATCTGTAAAGTATTTACCAATATCCGGATTGAAGATTTCCTCCACAACCAGCTGAAAAAATTCTTTGGAAACACCACCCTCATCAACTCCTTGTTCTCCTTCGAACTCCACGTACAGCTGTTTCTTCAAGTCCGCAGGGTTTTCCATGGCAATCATCTCTAGCTAGAGAGTGGAAAGACAGTGAAGAGAAGGTGACTGCCAGTGTTGGGAGAAAAACCAACTAAAAACAGTAGCAAAAGAAACACGAGCAGGGCGAGGGGCCAGATTCAAGATCCTGACTTGGCTTGCTTTTAACTGGGAAAAAGCAGCAAAGTGGTAAAACCCCAGTAAAGACCAAGACTTACTTTGAAATAGGGGAAAACAGGACAAATTAAACTGGCGTAGAACATTAAAAGGGTTACGTTCTAAGTTCTGATGTTAGTGCTGGGAACTGCCCTGCCTGGTATCAGAAGCTGTAACCTACCATGGCTGGGTGAGCGACCTTCATACTGTAAGCCCCAAGGTCGCTCAGAGGAGACAAAGCTTATCTCCCTGCCAGGGCTGCTGCTTCTGCTCTTTGTAGTACATCCCTAACTGGCCCCCAATGCTTGTTTAGCCAATGACAAGATTCCCCAACAGGGAATGACCTAAGACAGGCACGATCACGTGGGAGGCCCCCCAAGGATAGACTTTGGAGGGCACGACAAAAGGGGTGATCTACCCTCTCCCCTCAGCTTTGACAAATCCTGAGTCCTCATTCTGTCTGCAAGAAGTCTTCAAGGACAGATGGCGGTGCAGCCCTGTACTGGAAAGGGTGGGTTCCCCAGGTGATCAGCCGTAAGACAGAATATGTAAAATCCTGGAAATCTGCTTTGTTTAGAATGCTCTCAATTAAATAAGGGTCCCAAGCAAGAGAAGTAAGGTTGTTCCACAAAGTTTCCTAGCTCTTTAGCTATCTGACCCTGACTCAAAAAAGGTTGATCCTTACTGCCTGACAGTGGTTAATGAGCTTTACCTGTATTCGTGTGCAAATGAACCCAATAAAAGGCCATTGAAGGCTCCTACCCCTTCTCCTTTGAGACATCAGCCACCTTTCCTCCCAAGCAGATCATGTCTTGTTAGACATATTCTCAGGTAGCCAGCCCTCCCCCCCACCCCCGGTCACATGCATCTTAGGAAATTGGTAGCATATAGTAGAAAACCAATCGGCTTTTGTCATCAACAGGAAAGTTGCACTATAGGGTTAGGACAGTAAAATTCATGACTACTTATTTCAGCAAAAACACTGCAATGTATTTTGACTTCAAAATTGTTCCCTATGTAGTTTTTTTATATTAGAATAAAGAGATTTAATATTAAGGCATAAAAAATTTGAATAGGGAAGCCATTGATGATCTATAAAGCTTATAAGTTATCAGTTTTATGGATTAGAACACATTTTACTCTTAATTTCTTGAGAATTATGAAACCCTAGTTTCTACTATAAATCTTTACCAATTATTTCTTGATTTCTTTAAATATACAGAATAATGAATATATGTAGTGATTCATGTTATGAAATGAATAATCAAGTGAGAAACACCAGATTCTCACATGAACTATTCTGCAATTTGTGTATCTGAAATTCAGTAAGACGCCTGACTGACCGTCCACCTTACTCACTAAATCAACTTTAAATGCCTTCTGGCTGTTTGAAAGAATTTACAAAATTTGCCAGAACAGAATATTTAAGGGTGCTCAGATTTATTGGCAACTATTCCAAACATTTCTGAGCAATATACAAACATCACTGAAATAGACATAGTCCTAAAATAATTACTTTCGAGTTAGGACTAATTTAGAAATAGTTTGGACACTCTAGTGTGTCTACAACCCAATAGTGGGCAGCCCAAGCCCACTCAGCGGTTTGTCACCTATACTGGGGTCAGAGGGGTGAACAGAATGCACCCCACATGGTAATGACATCTCGTGAGACTGGCTTCAATGGTATGTGCCAACACACATGCATGTCCTGGATATTATATAAACGGTCTCTGACCAGGGGTTACATAAACACTTTAAGAACAAAGACCAAAATGGTCTTCCAGAAGTCAGCAACTTGGATTCTGTGCTTCTGTGCATTTATAAACTTTAGCCTGAAAGAAGGCCCGCCCTAGGCCACGGTGGTCCCTAGCTTCCATGGAAATGCCACATTCCCCTCTGCACCAGGGTGTCTGTTTCTGAGGGAGCATGCTGTGGACAGGTGGAGCCTGAGGATGGCACACCAGTCCCAACCAACCACTTCCAACCTTCCAAACTAGATCAAGCAGCTCTGTGAAGCCTCAGCTTCCTTGTCCACAAAAGAACGGGATAATACCCTTCAGAAGGCAAAGCTGTGAAGGCGTAACAAAAATATATGGGCATGCGAACTATTACCTTTTAAAACAGCTTAACTCACATTTTGCATTTTTTATTGAAAGAGCTTAGAGCATAGTTTCAAGTTTTGAAAATAACCTTGGGGAAGAAAAATCCAGATGGAAACGTGCTTCAAGGCACAGAATTGATGGGCACATAGTATAAGGATCTTGGGGACCACATTAGAATTTCCCATCTGTGCTCCCATGAGGCTTACCTGTCAGGCCAGTCTCCTGCTGGGCCGTGTCGCCCACACCTCATCTCTCCCCACCCTGGGCATTAAAGCATATGAGTCGGTGCTTACACATGGCCTAACAAACTGGTTGATCAGATGCCATGTGCTCAAAGATGACCAAAATGATCATCTGATGACACAGGAAGCTTCCTTCAGCAGCTGCTCATTCACTTGATGGAGACCCTGACCTCCGATTCTGCGGCCGATAACCATTTAAAGGGTTTGACGGGGAGTTCCCCCGGGGTTCAGACGCCCTGTAGTCTGGACACTGGACAGCAAAAGCCCACTGACCTTCATTCTTAACAAAACACCGCAGGCCCGCACAGTCCTACCAACCCAGTGCCTCTCCGCCTTAGTGCCGAAGGGTTTAAGGCAGTATGTTCTACCCTTGTGATAATTATAAACATTTTCTCTTTGCTCTAGTGTTGACTGTAGAATGAGGATAGTTATATGTTGTGTTGATACATAAAGCACTTAGAAGAATTCCCTGTAGTGTCATATAAAAATCCACTCTTGCTATTGTAACTTTTATTTTAACAGTTCTGAAATGTTTCTCATGCTCAGTTAAAACTGAAACAACTCAGATACTGGCACAAAAAGGTCCCAGTAATGCCCATACCACGCCAATACACAGCACCGACGAGCTGGACACGACTCCGTGCACTGTACGTGCATCTCCTGAGTCCCTGCCACGGCCGCAGGGGGCCAGTGGTACACCTCGCCCCTACGGAGTGGTGGAGGGTCAGCCCCTCGCTCAAGGCAGAGTGAGGAACCAGAAGAGCCGAGACTGGACGCATGCCTCTCACCGGTGATGAGCAGTCTTTTCCGAATTATGAATGAGTTTTGTTTTCTTTATGCTTTCTTGTGTCTTAACTTTTTACATTAATTATATATTAGTTTTAGAATCATTTTTATTCGAATGTTAAGTATGTAAAAATAATTTGAAAAATACTTCATCACAGATCCATGGGGAGCCTTTAAAAAAAATTACTTTTAATTGTGGTAAATGTATATACCATAAATTTAGCAACACGTGTTTCGACAAAGGCCATCATTACATACAACTACATTTCCATTTTCCTTAAAATAACCACTTTCAACTTGCTGTTCAACTGAAGATGAAAGAATTGTAAAGGTATCAATATATCACTTTATGTAATAAATACATACCACTTAAAACTGAGTTTCCAAAATCAAAAGCTGTCTCGAATGTAGTATATTCAGAAATTGGAAAAAATATGGCAGTGAACATTGTGAACCAGAATTTGTATGCATCCTTGGATTGACTCATTTAATAAATATGTGCACCTAGAATTTCGTATGTAGGTTTTCTGGGAGCTGGGTGTACTCTGTATCACTGTACTGCAGACACTGGCAAGATGACAGATTGCTGGGGAAACCAAAACAGCGGGCTGGGTGCAATGACAACCACCCTTCCTGTAGGACTTCCTGTTCATTTTGGCACTCCCGATTTCATCACCTGTTGGATGAAATGATTTCTAATTTCTAAACGTTTAAATGGCTGTGATGATGAAATCCTAGAAAGGCCATTTTTTTTTTTAAACTGACCTGACATCAAAAAGGTCCCAGAATCAGGTGGAGAGGACGACAGTTCAATCAATATAAAAATACACTTGCCAGTCCTGTTTGGTCGAGTGCAGGCTGTGAACCACGATGTGGCTGGTTTGATTCCCAGTCAGGGCACATGCCTGGGTCCCCAGTAGGGGTATGCAAGAGGCAACCACACACTGATGTTTCTCTCCCTCTCTTTCTCCCTCTTCCCCTCTTTCTCCCTCTTCCCCTCTTTGTCAAGGTAAATAAAATCTTTGAAAAAAAATTACACTTGCATATTTACAAGAGTCAAAAGGAAAACCCCAATGTTTAAAATCTGACGGTATCCTGGATACTAATGTCAAATCCATCCTCATGCACAGCTGGAAAAAGCCCTTGGTGCTAGTGAAACCTCAGGGCACGCTGAGCACACCGGCCACTCTGAGACAGAGGAGCACCTCGGACCCCTGGGGAGGGCTGGACTCGAGACTGCTCACACACCACCAGTGGGGAATTCCTGCTGCAGGCTAGAACGGGACTTTCAGGTCACCCAGAGACATGCAGTGTTCCCACTTGTCTAGGAGGCCGAGTCTCTTGTATCTGAAATCCCGGGGTTCTCCCAATGCTGCCACTAATTTCTGCAGGCCGGAAAACTCTGCATTTCACTTCCCTCACACGTAATCCTGAGGAGTTTGGTAAGCGTCACTGTTCGGATGGTGCTGAGAATCTACGTGGGTCCAGTTCTTTCCCCTGTTCTACTTGGAGGACAAATATGGGGCATGAAGTTCTCACTTTCAGTTAGAATTGAGTATGAGGAACAGGAACGGCACCATGCAGTGACCACGTGAGACAGTTAACTGCACCCAGTGGCTCCGGGTGACCTCCCTCCGAAAGCACTGCAGGTGGGTCGAGAAGTAAGACCCAAGAGTGTTTTCAACTATAACTTGGGGTGTCGTTGGGGAGAGGGGCCGGGTAAGCTGTTCTGAGCAGAGCCTCTGGGTGGGGCTTTGCATCTCTGCCTGTCACCCTGATCTGTTCTGGTTCCCAGTTCTGGACTCTCCTGGCTGGTTCCACCTCTCAGCCATTTCTCTGGGCCTTCAGTCTCTACTCCGATTCTGGGACTGAGGTCCTGACTCTGGCACCAAGCCTGACTCCACCACAAGCCCACCCTGCGCCCGAGGTCCTCAGTCACACCCGGGCACCACCCTGGAGTGCGGCACCCACACTGGAGCCCTGGGTTTGAATATCTACACAGCAGAACCTTGGTTGGTTTGGGGTTTTGGGTTTTGTGGGGTTTTTTCGGGGGGGGGGGGGGGGGCAAAGTTCCCCTTCAGATGTAAAAGCAGTCAGGATCACTTCCCAGATGGCAAAATACTACCCTCTTCCAGATACTCATACCTTCAATCTTCTAGCATAAAAAGTAATTAAAGTTTTTCTTACACACACTTTCCCTTGGGAATGTTCTAAGAAAAATGACTACAAAAAGATGTTCTTACAGGGAGTAAAACCCCGTAAAAGCCCCACCCCCTTAGGACCGTCCCCAGTCCGTGGAAGCTGGGCTCTGAGCTCAGGCTGATCACTGGACTAGTCTAAGAAACAGCAGTAAAAAAAACCAAAAAAACATCCTTAACAATCAGTCCTGGAGGAAGTAACCTGGGGACTCCAGGGTCTGCGGTAGTTGTGAAATGACTCTCAGCTACTCTCAGCACAGAGACAACTTACATTTTCTGTTTCACTGATTCTGAAGTTCGCTTTTCTTTGCGCATCCCAACATCTCTGACATCAGGATGCACCGTACAGCGGACAGTATCGCGCAATGGACAGCATTTCTCTTTTTAGTAATAAGGTAACAGCACGTCCTACAATCAGTCTTGTCTAAGGTTTAATAAAACACTGTAAAAACACTAATTCCTCTGTCGCCATCCAAGACAGTTCTGCTAAGAACCCCAGTGGGAATGATTTGCTAGATGGTACGTGACAGCAGTGAATGCATTAAAAATAAGCAAAAGGCCTCCCTCTGTGATTATGCACTGACACCCCCCCCCCGCCTCTTCTAAGCTAGGCAGCCACACCAGGAACAATGGAAACACCAGACCCCACAGCAAACACGCTCGGGAGCGCCCGGCAGCAGGAGCGCCTGCGTGAGTGTGGCTGGCAGGGCAATAGTGTGGGCGTGGTGACATGTAGTTTTATTTTTGAACATTCCATGTGAAATGTTACACGGGCTCCTTGAGTGGGACACGGTTATGTTGCAGGATGACGAGCTCACGAGCCCACTACGAAAGACTGGGTAATAAAAAGGGGCGCTCTCTGTGTCGGACCATGGGTGTGGTGGCTCCCCTCTGGGCCTCACTTGGAAACCAACGCCCCCGAATCCCGGCCCCGAATCCCGAGGCTCCTCCCAGCTCCAGCATTGCGCTCTCTGTGAGGTCTCCCACTTCTTCTCGTCTTCCCGGCCCCACTCCGTAGTTCAAAATGAGCGGGTCCTAAGCAAGTGGGCAACAGGTCTGCTGGCCAGACTCAGACAGAAAGCAAAGGAGGAGACTTTAAAATAGCCAAGTACACCCTCAGGGACTAAGATGTTTGAGATCCATCAGCACTTTTGAAGTCCACCTGACAGGCTGATCTTCAACTACTTCCTGCTGCTAGAACACCATGCCTGTACTGAATTTTTTTTTAAAGGGCAATTATCAATTTGACTCCCAAGATCTTTTGTGATATTTTTAAATCTTTTCACATTGCATTTTTTTGGGTGGGAAGCAGAGGAAGGAAGGAAGCCAGGAGTCGGGAGCAGGGCCTGCTGAGTGTGGCCCGGAGGCCCGCCCAGGACTGCTCCCCAGCTCGGCCAGCTGCCACCGCGCCAGGACTGACTGGGGGACAGCAGGTCACACCACACTCAGCTCTGACGTAATCACATAGAACTCGCTTAAAACACAAGCTGCACACCTGTTTAACAGCTCACAGTGCATTTTACCCTAACACCCAAAGAGGGAACCCTTGAAAACCAAAATGGGCTGCTTCCTCAAAACCCTAGACGATAGTTTTAAAAACAGAAAAAAGTAGGAAAAAAGTACCTAGATTTGTTGGTCCCTCGCCTTGCTTTACTAGTGGAGGACGGTAAGGCGGAGCAGATAGCACATTCACAAAGCAGACAGCCGCTTTGACCTCTGGGTTGACTCTCGCCCCGAGTCCCGTCACTGCCCCCCCAAGGCCAGGCCGAGCAGCCGCTGGGAGCCGGGGCAGGACCCGGCCCTAGATGCGCACACAGCGCGTGGCTCTGGGACGCACGTCTGCTGCCACAGGGGAAGCTCCGAGAGGCCCCACACTTCCCAGGAGCCCACTCCCGGCCCGACCCGCTGCGCCGTGTGTCTAACAAGCTGCCCGATCACGAGCCATGGCGTGCGCTATTACACACGGAGCTCAAAACCACCCAAGCGCAATGAAGAGACACCAGAAAGCAAGCGAAGGTTTTAAAGTATCGCTACTTCCTACCTGTCCGTGTGTTTTGTTAGCACAGAAGACTGCCTGCCTCTCAGTGTGAGCCGACAGCGAACTCTGCTTGAAGCTGCTGACGCAGCAATGCCAGGGGTGTCTGCTGTTACGACTACAATGAACCCCATGACCACGTGCCTTATGACAGATATAAATTCTGTCACAATGCAGGGCGACTGGTCTCTGCTTTCCGGCCAGGCCCACCTCCGTAAACGGGGCACCGAAATTCTTATTTTCAGCGGGCGAAGGAGCGAGCAAGGAAACCCACGAGGGGAAACAGGGTGCTGGAAGGCAGCTACTGGTGTTCCCAGTCTCCTCCCAGCTTGGCCACTCTGAACTGGGGCGACGGAGACTGGCACCCTAAATTGCAAGATTCCTGAAGTAGGTGCTCCTCTCCCACGAGTCCCAGCAGCTCTGAGGTCCTGAGGGGCCCGTGTGGGTCTGAAAGAGGGGAGAAACGACCCCGCGGGGCAGCACCACACTCGGACGCTTGAGTGACCCAGCAGGACCTGGCTGGCGAGCAGCGCGCCGGACGAGCCGGGCCCTCGCCGACCCCGCAGGAGCAGCTGGGACCTCGCCCAGGGCAGCACACACTGTGTGCGACCTGCCTGCTTGCGTGCTGCTCCCGGCTGAGACTCGACAGCAGCACTCACTGCTGCCCCCCCCGCCCCCGACCCCTGGTTGTGCTTGGGCCCTTCCCCAGCCAGATCCCCTTCTCTCCAGACCGGAGAAACTTTGGGGTGCATTGTCAAGATTTAGAGAATCCATTCTTTATCACAGAGGGGGATCGATATAAAAAACCACCAATACTTCGTGGAACACACTGATGAAGCTGGACAGAAACAACTAACGTATAACACATTTACAATTTAAAAAACGTCCAAAGGAGCCCTGACTGGTGTGGCTCTGTGGATTGAGCACCAGCATGAGAACCAAAGGGTCACCGGTTCGATTCCCAGTCAGGGCACATGCCTGGGTTGTGGGCCAGGTCCCCGGTGGGGCGCACTCAAGAGGCAACCACACACTGATGTTTCTCTCCCTCTCTATATCCTTCCCTTCCATCTAAAACAAATAAATCAAATCTCTAAAAAACTTTTTTTTAAAAAGCGAGCCCAAAGGAGCCCTGACTCGGGAAGGTGGGCACACAATACAACATACAGATGATGCGCCACAGAACTGTACCCGAGACCTATGTAACTTTATTAACCAGTGTCACCCCAAAAAACTCAACCAAAAAAATAAAAAAATGTCCACGTGTTCCTGTGTTCCGTAACATTTTTAAAGGGTCACTTCTGGAAGGCGCTCCCGGGACCGGGTCACCAGGTGCAGGCACTGGGTCTAGCACCGACTTTCAGGCGGCAGCCCGACGACTTACCCGGACAAGCGCGTCGTCTATGATGTGGTCGCGTCTGACTTTGAGCCTCAAGTACGGGTTCAGCTGCTGCCCTTGAACTAAGCTGTAGAGGACAGTGATTCTCCGCTCACTGTACATGCGAATTCTATTGTCATAGTACAAGCCCAGGTTCTTTGTCACAGCGTTCAGTATAAAGGGGCAAGTCATGAAAGAGAACTTGTTCTCGGTCTCTACTTTGAAAAAGGTGTAATCCTTGTCCATCTCCAGAACATCGTTCAGCGGCTCGTTGACGAACTCTTCGAAAGGGATGAGAGGCTTCCGACAGTCCAGGGTCTTCACGCCCAGCTCCGTCTCCAGGGGGTCCACGCGCGGGCCCTTCTTGCTCCTCCGCTCCTCGCCCAGCAGCTCCTGCAGCGTCAGCTCGCTGGACTCGGGGATGGGCTCCTCGTCGTCCTCCTCGTTGTGCTCCGTGTCCACCTCCCCGCCCACGACGTTTGCATAGTAAACCATTTTCAAGCACTTCGAGGCGGCGACGATGGCGTCGTCGTCGTTGACCAGGTTCCGCTCGTTGCCCAGGTTCCGGTTGTTGAACTCGTTGCTGATGACCTTGTAGGTGATGAGCTGCTGGAATGTCTCCATCATCCTGCGGATCTGGTCCGCGCTGTACTCGGACCACAGTCTGACCAGTTTCCCTTGGGCCGCCAGCGGCAGCTTGCTCATGGCTTTGCAGAACAGGGGCAAGGCCATCTCCAGGTACTCGGGGCTGTGGAGGTTTCTGTTCTCCATGACAATGATGAACAAATTCAGGTAGTTGGGGTCTCGGGAGTACACGTTGTGGTACGTCAAGTCACACTCCACGTTGGGTGACAAGTACACCAGCGCGTTGAGAAAGGCAGTTTCTATCTTTTCATTCGACAGCAACCTGGTGTAGACCCTTCTGATGGCCTCGATGTCCACGGACACGTCCTCGGGGCTCAGCTTCTGCAAGGCGTCGCCTGGGGAGCCGTCGCTGTTTCTCGAGGAGGAGGCCTCGGAGTCGTCTTCCATGGCGGCGGCCGAGCACGCGGCCTTCTCCTTCTCGTCCTCGTCCTTGTCCTCGTCCTTCCCCTGGAGGGACTTCAGCTCCTCCTTGGTGTGCTGCCTGGCCTTCCGGAAGCTCTGCACCAGCGCCTCCGCGCTGGAGAACACTCGCCCGATGACGCGGATCAGAGGGGAGTAATCCTCTCGCTCTCGACATAATTCCAGGATTTCATACACGATTTCCTCCGTCAGGTAAGTCACATCTAAAAGTTAGAGGAAGAGAGAGAACATTCACTTTCAGAACATACGTTTGTGCATTTGGTTTTAGTAAGTTCTAGAGAAAAGTAAGAGTGCCGAACATTTTACCTTCAATACCATTTATGACTTCCAACCCTTTTTAACAAGTATCTAATACTCAGATTCAACAAAAGATCATGCTTCCCTGTTTTTCCCTAAACCGAGAACAAACTCACCATCTTTCACCTTCTTTCACTAACACACAGCCCGTAACGGGCTCAAACGCTTTCACACTCACCGTGCATGTGAACACACGTGCCTAGACAGCACGTGCCGGTCACCATGACACACCGCCTACAACCTCGCTTGCGGCAGGGACGCCCCCCTGACCCCACCGCCCCACGCCGGGACCAAGAAGGCGAGCTCCGAGGGGAGTCCCCTCGGCACCCCGTCACAAACTGCCCCGTCCTCCTTCCCTGCGCAGTGGGACCTGGCTCATTCCCTCTGAGCCTCCCTCCCAGCTCCTCCCAGGGCGCACACCCCGTGGGGGACCCAGAAGAAGGAACGGCCCGTCCCTGCGCGCCCTGAGGCTGGCAGGGCGGGCAGCGAGCTCGCAGAGTGCCAGGAAGGCACCAAGAACCCCCCACACCAGCGCGGGAAGGAGGCAGCCTGTGCGCAGACACTGCAGCAGGCCGCCGTGGGGTCCGTCAGCAGCCCTACTTCCCCTCCGCCCGGGGCCCACACTCCGGCCTCGGGAGATCAGCGCTCCGGGCAGGCCACGCCTGTCTCCCGCGATTCAATCCTGCGGGTCGCTGGTTCGATTCCCGGTCAGGGCACATGCCTGGGTTGTGGGCCAGGTCCATGGCTGGGAGCGCAACCACACATGGATGCTTCTCTCCCTCTCTTCCTCACTCCCTCCCCCTCTGTCTAAAAAGAAATAAAAGAAAATCTTTAAAGAAAAGAGCCCCGGCTCCACTACGCTATCACATCCTCAAGTCACACAACCAGAAGGACCCACAAGCCAAACCCTCACGCTGCACTGAAACCTCCCGCCTGGTTTCTGGCCACAGACTCTCCAGCAGCCACAAAGCCTCTCACCTTTGAAGTCGTTCCGTGCGGCCAGTCCTTCCTTCTTGTTCATCTTCAGGTCCGAGCAGGAGTTGGCGGCGCCTTTCGAGTTCTCGAGGTAGGCAGAGCTCGCTCCTTTCTTGGAGGGGTGAGGGTCACAGAGTTTCGCGTTAATCTTATAAAGCTCGAGGGCTTTGATAGCGGCTGCATTGTTATCCATACGGAGGAAAGATGGACAGGAAGCACAAAACTCATTCGTGCAGGCCTCATTCCCACAGCCCTCGGTTAACTGGTGGTAGTAGCGTTCTATTAGGTGCTTTGCAGCTGCTCGCTTCCTGTGCAGACATCCAAACGACAAGCACAGAGATTAGTGCGCCGCGGGGGACGCGGCTCCTCGGGGTCAACCAGCAAGCTAGCCAAGCGCTGACGAGGGGTGGGGGCCCTGGGCCCTCTGAACCGGGGAACCATGTGACCGCTGGGTCCCAACGCGCTGCGATAAGGAGCACCAACACTGCCCTAAGTCGTTTGGATAGAATTCACTGTCTTTTCGCTTAGAAGGGCGGGGTGGGGGTGGGGGGGTTGTTGGATGGTAAATGGAGTTAAACTGATTATCCCAACAGAGGAAAATCACAAGGCTTACGGCTAAGACGTTTCGTATTTTATCACTTTAAGAATTAAAATGAGGAAAACAAGAGTCTATTTCCAGTATCAGCCCAGCTTTCCTTTGTGTCATCACCATTCTCGTTCACCAGTGTGTAAGGTGCCCGCTGTACAACTAACACGGACCTTCTGACAGAAAACATGCCTCCCCCCACCCCCCAGTTATCTCCCAGATGGGGGATTTAAATTAAATTTGTAAACGAAGTATCCAGTACTGTGTCATCATACGATCCTGAACCAAAGATGTTCTGTTAAAACCTCACTGGCGGGGGGGGGGGGGGGGGGGTATGGGGCATACGGAGCATGAACGGCAGGTGGAACCCGGGAGGAGGTTAGGGATAGCACGGGGAACGGAGAAGCCCAGGAGCCTGTATGTACGTGCCATGGACGTGAGCTGAGGGGGGATGCTGGTGGGAGAGGGGTGCCGGGTGGACGGGAATAAAGGGGAGAAAAATAAGAGGACTGTAATAGCATAATCAATAAACTGTATTTCTAAAAATAACCCTCCTCGTTAATCTCACATCGTGACAACATGAAGTACCTCATATTCACCCCTCTTCCTCTGTGAACTTGAAGGGGGCAGACCAATGGTCCACGACACTGACACCGCCCCCGCAGAGCGAGCAACGACAGCGAAGAGGGGCGACATAGTTCGTCCAGCAAGAGCTGGGCCGCACCCTCCCCCTCTGCGGTGAACTGGCTCTTAGGTCTCCATGCCTCCGTCTGACATGGGGGCTCCAGGATTTAAGCAGAGTAGCCCACTGCGCCCCAAGAAGCGGTTTACAGCTACTCCCTTTATTCCCAGGGTCACATGCACAGGTAGAGAAACTACAAATAATCAAAACCATAAAAAAAATTCACCGAAGTCCATTCTTGAACTGTCCCCTCAAGCATCTCACTACTATGCAGGACTGAAAGGCAACTAACTGGCAGTCGAGTTTTGCATCTTGTTAACCACGACAAAACAAACAACTCACGAGGCGAGTAAGCGGTGGACAAGGGAGGGAGACGTTAGTAAGTTTAATTTTTCCTCAAAAGTTGGACTTCACCTCTCAGCTATCAAGTTGACAAAAAGCAGTTTTGCACACACGTTGCAGTCATTCTGGTGTTTGTGTTTTTCAAAAGTTCCATGCAAATTTACCACTCACTTCGTGCAAAGAGAGGAAGGAAAAAAACCCGCCCCTGGAAAACACTTAGAAACTATATAAATGTGACTTAAGGGCCATTTTATTATATGTAGCTGTACATAAGCCCACTTGTAATTATTGTTCTAGACACATTTCTATGCAAAACAGTGGAGGGTCAGCATGGACAGGAAGAGGAAGAGAGCCTCCGGAAGACGGACGCCCTACTGGGCGCCCTTCCGCCGGCTCCCGAACGGCAGGAGCGCTCTCGCTGAGACCCTGTGCAGGCGTGGGTCTCCTGGCTGGGGGAGAAGTGTGAACGTCAAAAAGTGTGCATATCGAAAGTCTTCAAAGTGAATCAGAGAACGAACCATACCTGGGATAGATGCCACTTGTGGGTAATTATTGAGCAATTTTGCAAAAATGCATTGTTTCTATGAAGTCTGAAAAAATCCCCGTGCCCAGTGACAGATGACGACTTCAGTGACTGGCATTCAGACAACGGTGGGAAAACCACCCGTCGGCACTGAGCTGGCCAACGGACGAGCCAGCCACAGCCAGGAGTGTGGGGCGAAGCCACTGCCATCTCCAAGTGTTGGTAGCTGTTTTCTCTGAATAATGGAACTGAATCGGGTTTGGTTTTAAACTCTTGCATCTTTCTCCTAATTGACTTCTTCTACAATAAACATGCTACTTGCGTATTAAATGCTACTTGCAATTAATAAACATGAATGGAAAAAAGTGGTTTTAAAACTTCACAGACATGATTAAATGGCCTCAAGGTTTCCTAAATTGCTCATTTGGTTTTTGAAAACTTAATTATCAAAAATCAAAATATCAAAACACTGCACTAATGTTCTAATAAAAAATGCCAGGTTTTGTCCTAAAAAGAGAAGAGAAACCCAGTCACGTGCATAATGTGCACGGAGCACAGGGACGGGCTTGGGCCCGGGGAGGGTCCGAGCGGTGTGTGGAGGGACAGCCCCTGCGGGGCCCCGCAGCCGTCCCAGCCCGAACAGGCCCGTCTGCTCACCCGAGAGTCTCCTCTCCGCCCCACATTTCGGCCACTCCACGCCAGAGAGGTGAGCGCAGCAGCCCCGTCTGCTGGATGCCCGATGACATCCGAGAGACACTACCCGACACCCTGGCACAGGCTATCGCATCGCGTCCCCTGACTCCGATGAGTATCTTTGGTCCGCAGCCAAGAGAGGACACGGAATCGAGAGGTCAAATCACACAGCCACGCTCACGCCCGGGCGAGAGCAGGGCCAGGGCGACACCAGCGCCCGGGGCCCTCCGGCTGTGCCGCCCATGTCGTTCCTGCTGCCCCGTCTCACGGAGGCTGATGCACGTCCAAATAATTCCCAACAGCAGTGCTGCAAACGTCTACGAAAACCACCCCATAAATAATGAGCAACCGAGGAGAGTGAAACTGCTTCTGGAAAACTGTCATTCGAATTTCACGCCTAGGCGAGTGCTGCCTGGTGCCACGCATGCACACCGCTGCCGTCCGTGCAGCCCCCGCGCCCGCAACTCGCCTGCAACCCCGGGTGTGCCTGGCGCTCTGCGGACGCCCCTGCCTTGGGGGCCTGAGCCCCGGCCACGAGGAGCTCCCCTCAAAGGCCAGGCTGCCGCGTGTATGCGCTGGCTTGGCCACACAGGGACTCGGTGAACTTAAATGAGCTCCTTCGCCTCTCTGTGCCTCTGTTCCCTCCTCTTTAAGGTGAGGCTGCACAGGGGAAGTGCTCCGGCTGGACAGAGTGCCCAGGAGCCGGCTGGCACAGAGCGAGCCCCACCCTCCCCAGTCTGTGGATCGGCGGGGTCAACCCTCACTCTGCTGATGCTCTCTGCAGACATGGGACCAGCCACACATCTACAGAAGAGATGGGAACCCAGGCCCAACTCCAAAACCCGGCCTGTGATGCGCTGTGAGGAGCCGGCCCCTGGCTGACCTGCTCCCCAGCCCTCATGGGGGACTGGCGGCCACCCTCGGACAGGACCGACGGGAGGCCGCGCCAACCCTCCCACCCCCACGGGATCAGCGCAGCACGTGTTCTCCCCTTCTCCTCATCCCACGGGCCTCACATTAGCTGTGCACAGCTCGGCTCTGTGTCCCTGCCAAGCTCAGAGCGTGTGCAGGCCCCTGGGAGGCCAGAGTGGACACCACCCAGGACAGTGTGGCCGAGGGCTCACAGGAGTTCAATCCCTGCACAGCAGCTATAGCCGAATCACAGGGCGGGGCCCAACCTGCCGCCCTCTTTGCAGAGCCCATCAGCCAAGAATGGCCTGCTCCATTTTAAGGGCTGAGACAGTCCGGGAGAGAACATTCTGTGACACAGGACAAGTATGTAGACTTCACATGTCAGTGCCCACGCTCACTCGTCTTGGGACTGTCTGAGGCTGCGTCCACACACTGGCAGCAGAGCCGAGCGGCTGGGCAGACGCTGCTTGGGCTGCAGAGCCCGAAATAAACCCCACCTGGCCCTCACGGAAAGATCCCCGCGTCTTAATTTAGAGCCGAGCTCTCTGCACTCCAGGGACACTTCCATGTGACTACACGGCCTCTCCCCTGCCTCCCCCTCGACACATCAGTGCGGCAGCATGGGGCCCGCCCCCGCACTGGGCCCGGCGGGAGGGGGACCCGCGGCAGCGTGGCTGGCGGGCAGGGCGATAACACGGGTGTGATAGCGTGTGGTTTTAATTCGAACGTTCCACCTCAGATGTCCTACGGTGTGCCTGAGTGTGACGCCGTCATGTTCCAGAATGACACGCTTATGACTGGGTAATAAAACAGGGGTGTTATCTGTGCCGGGTCCAGTGTAATTACAGGAGAAAAGGAAAGGGGGAAGAGGAAGAGGGAGGAGGGGGAGGAGGAGACGGAGGGGGGAGAAAGACGAAGTTCGGGGATACCCTGTCTGCTGTTCCCAACCCCACACCAGGAGAGGGGCCGAGCTTCCCATCACCTCCTCACTTCCCGCTGGCTCGTCTCACCATCTAAAAAAACAAGCTAAGTAATTAAGTACGAAGATTTTCTAAAAAAGGATGCTTTTCCCATTGAGTCAGTAATGAACATCCAGTGAGACCTTCCAGGGGAGCGAGTTCCCAAAATTACAGCAGACACTTAGAAGTGCTTACTCATTTAGAAGGCAGTATTTCCCCTTTATTTATCTCACGTCTGCGACTCAGTGAGTGACCCAGCCCTAGAATAAACGCGCTGCAGAAGAAAGCCCACGCGGAGACCCGGAGCCACTGCAGGAACCTGACCGAGACCCTGCAGAGCACGCTCTCTCCTTAAGGAGCAGCGCGCTGATGACGGGGGGCTGCGGGGTCAGCAGCGATGGGAGGACCCAGGTGGCAAGCCTACGGGGTCCCCCCAGTAAAATCCCTTCCACTTGGCTGCGGTCTGACGTCCTCCAAATAAAACCCCGGGGGACACTGTGGCCCTGCTACCGCTTTCCAGAGAGGTCCCCCGGCCAAGGGCCCGGACCAGCCTCGGCGGCAGAAGAGGGAACCCCAGGGCCTGGACACCGAGGGCTCGGTGCCACCTGTGCTGACGCTGAGCCGAGGGTCCGGGACAGCCCAGTGCTGAACAGTAACCAAACCCCAGTGACAAGGGTAACGATGGCCGTGAGCTGACCATACCCACGCATGGCCGCTCAGCCACCCACCCTGTAACAAACACGAGGACAGCACGTTCACTGACCCAGGTCGACGGGGCTGGAGCCGCCGAAGCAGCTGCCGACAGCGCAGGAGGCAGGAGTCAGAAAGACCTCACGCTGACGGCGGTAGGCGGCTGGGAAACAGGCGATGAACACAAGAACAAAGAAGATGAAGCCGTAAAAATAGCAGCTGTCAGAGAGTGAGGACGTGTGCGCGAACAAGGAGCACACCAGACTCACGTCAGGATCAGGAGTCGTGACAGAACACCACGGCAGCGGTGACGGTGACAGGCACAGAGAAGCCCAGGGTGGAGGAGGCCCAGGACGGGACAAGGCAGAGGCGAAGCTCGGAAAGAGCGCGTGGGCTGGCGCGCCCAGGCCAGGGCCCTTCCCTGAGGAGGAGGTCAGTGCTGCCCAGCGGGGTCGGGAGCAGAGCAGCAGGGGCCCGGGGACCGAGGGGCTGCAGATCAGGCCTCCTGGTACCTCTGTCCCCTCCAGGGTGTGGCCTCTGTGCACACGCCCCGCCCCCGAAGTTGGAGCGGATGCAGAGATTCTGGAAGACTGGGCCCTGGAACCCCACACAGTCCGAGGCCGGAGCAGCACAGACCTGACAAGAGACCCTGGGGACACAGCCCGGGGGGGAGGGGGAGGGCTGGGCCCATCACCGCGGACCGGGTGCACTGTATGACTCGGTGTCCCGCAGTGGTAAGACGTAGTTCTCATTTCAATGTGAATTTAACGGGTTTAACAGAACAACCCTGATTAAGAACATATTGCTCTAGCCCTGGCTGGCGTAGCTCAGTGGATTGAGCGCGGGCTGCGAACCAAAGTGTCGCAGGTTCGATTCCCAGCCAGGGTACATGCCTGGTTTGCAGGCTATGGCCCCCAGCAACCACACATTGATGTTTCTCTTTCTCTCTCTGTCTCCCTCCCTTCCCTCTCTAAAAATAAACAAATAAAATCTTTAAGAAAAAAAGATACATGCTTTAAAAAAAAAAAGAACATATTGCTCTTACAAAGTAAAAGTTTAGGAATAATATTTATATAAAATCATTCACCTTTAGAAAAACATTGTTTTTTAAAAGTGTCACATACTTTGGTTTCTCTTCACATTGCATAAGTTTTTCTCATTTTACTGAAAGTGTCACATTTTACAGTGAGATAATAAACAAGAAAAATACACCCACCCACCTGCCTCCCTCACAAAGCACATGGGGCATCAGTGTAGCGCGCTCACCACTTCTCCGTGACAGCCGTGCACTACATACGGGCTGTCAACATTTTTTCCTGATTCTAAGGTGATCGAGATAGAAAACTTATTTCTTGACTAATTGTACACTGGAGTTTCTACTGTGGACCGGGCAATATGTTGTAAATCCTGTGGTAAAGATCTGATTGGCTCATTATTTTGCTCAAGTAAAACCACAGAAGACAGGAGAAAAGACAATAATAGGAACAAAGAACAACAGCAACAAGCAGGAAACGGGGGCAAGCACATACTAGGTACTAATCCAACTACACCGACGAGCGCGCTACGCATCGCTGGCATGTAAACGCGCTCATCAGAAGAGTTTGTCAGAGTGAACCAGAACATAAGACCCAAATGTATGCAGTCTACACTCAGAGAAAAAGACACCTAAGGGCACATTTATAAGTGACACGGGCCAACGAAGAAACTGCAAGAGGAACTGCTAAATAAAAATAAAAACCTAACATCAAAATTTGTGGAATGCAGTGAAAGCAGCACTTAGAAAGGAATTTGTAATTCTGAATGCATGCATACAAAAAGATTTAAAATTAACCCCCTAAGCTCCCACCTTACTAAACTAAAAAAAGAACAAAATAATCCAAAGCAGAAAGAACTAATGAAAATGAGAGCAGAAACCAGTGAAACTGGAGGATGAAAACCCACAGCAAAGCTGGTTCTCTGAGGAGGTCAGTGGAAGAAAGCAGCAACCCTCCGGCTGGGGCTGGCTCTTGGAGGGGAGGGGAGGGACGCAAGGTAGTAACTTCCGGAACAACAGAGCAAATGCCACCCCAGGCCCCACAGGTGCCAAGACAGCACCGCCGACCCCTCGTGCCCACAGGTGGGGCAGCCCAGGTGCGACGGGCCGGTTCCTTCAGGGACACCATCGGCCAAAGCTCACGGGAAGGCACCGAACAGGCCTGTGTCTGCTTTTAAAAACTGAGTAATGGCATTCCAAAACGGAAAGCACCAGCGCTGGAGGAGCTCGTGGGTGACCCCACCGCCCCGGGCAGAGGACACAGCCGTGCCCCAGAGCCCGCTCGGACACCCAGGCCCGGCTCGCCCGCCGGGCGGCATGCGGGGCGCTGGGTGCAGCAGCCTGGCCTGGCCCTCGTGCGTGCTCGTTGCTTGTGACCAGGGGTGTTGTCACCCTCGTGCCTGGGGCCGTGTCCACAGACATCAGCGTGTTTACACATAAACTGATTCCGGAAAGTTCCTGCATTTCTGAGAGGGAATTAAAGAAGCAGAAACAGACCAGGCTGTGCCAGGCACTCGCACCGGGCTTCCACGCTGGCAGGAAGTGAGCCAGACACAGAGAAATCCACGGGCAACCAGCCGGGGGCAGGAGAGCCTGGAGGACGAATCCGAGGGGCCAGGGGGACGGAGAGGGGAGTGTGTGGAGTGAGAAAAGCCCTGGGGGCATCACGGAAGGGTCACGGACCACCGGCACGAGGGTCAGGAACATGGAGACACCGGGACAAGAGCAGTGGGCCGATGTGGACGAAAATGAGCAGGAAGGGGGAGGCCACGGGGGTGGAGGGGCCCGCCCGGGGCTGCCCTGTGAAGGGGGAGCCCCGGAGAGGGTGGAGCACAGCAGCGCTGGGCTGCAGGGGACCCTGGGCGGACCAGCGTGCAGCAGGACGGCTGGGGGACAGCCCGTTCTCTCGGTAGAAGACGGTGGCTCTCATCAGCGTCCACGGGTGGTAACGGTGGGAAAAGTGGCTGAACTATGGACATTCTGAGGGCGGAGTCAGCAAGACTCGGAGCATCGGACATTCGGTGACTGGCCACAGGCGTCTGAGCCGGGGTTGCCAGAGCCGGAGACAGAAACACACAGGCTGCGGAGCTCACCCCGAGAGCTCGGATGAGAGAGCAGGTGGGCAGCAGGAGGAGGAGCAGGAGGAGGGCACCCTCACGCAGCCCGGGGAAGCACCAACCCGGAGACCACCCAGCACGCCGCTGCCTGCTCTACCCACCCGCTGTCGTGGTTGGGCCCCACGCGCAGCCTTTCTCACCGGAGCTGGGAAACACAGAGCTCCCCGACATCGCTTTGAAATCATTAAGAAAATGGAAGAGTCTGAATTCCTGTGTTCGAGGAGACTTGACTGCACAGCACGTATAAATGTAAAATCCAAAAGGACACAGGTAACACTGTATACAAAGACCTGCATCCCTGTGTTAGTTCCATTTTTAGGCTCAAAGACACACAGCTGTTAAATATGTTTACTGTTTTTCTGCACCTTGGGAAATAGGCAACACTAAGAATTCCTAAAAACACACAGGTACGTTATTTTATTTTATAGAATTACTATTTCAAATGCATGCGAGGTGTTTCGTACAGGATGCCAAACACAAATGTGTCTCAAAACACCAAAACCAAAAAACCGCACTTCAGTGAAGGCAAGAGGTTGCATCGCTCAGACACCCTCGCTGACTCTCAGGGACGCCAGGACCCTGCACTGCCTGTCTGGTGCATCGGGGCTCACAGATGCCGGCAGAACCACCTGGGCTGAGTCGTCACTGTCCACCTGCGCCCTGCTCCCGCCGCCACGGGCCCCCCACCCCCACCGCGGTCACAGCCAGAACCCTGGACGCCCGGGTGCAGACACCGCGGGGGATCTCATCCCTTGTCCCTGCGCCTTAGCCCAGTGGGGCGGAGCCGTGTGCCAGCGTGCTACATCCACCAACACGCAAAACCAATGCCTCCTCTGAAGACCAGCGGCCCGTACGCACCCCACCATGCCTGGCACTCCCGCCGCCCTTGGGTTTCACAGCAGTCACTTATGTGCGTGTCTGTCCTCGACTCTGGATGCAGCCCCGACCCGATGATGCACTCAGAGAAAGAGAGCCGCCCCTCTGGTGCAGGCTGCCCCCACCTCCACCCGTGGTACAGGAGGGCTGCTGGGCCTCTCAGCTTTCACAGAAGCCTGGCTCCCCCAAGGCTCGGCCCCCCATGCACCCCTCTCGTGGGGTCTCATGACAACTAAAACCAGTCAGCCCACGTGTGAAAACTCACACAGGCCGTCCCCGCAAACCACCGCAGCTCCACTTGTACCTGAAACAGCACCTGTCTGAAGGCCTCCCTCCCTCCCTCGATGTTCCGGCGAATCATCCCGTCACTGAAGGCTCTGTGTTGCCCCCAGTGACATCATCGGCATGGTGACCTCATCCAAGATGAGCCCCCAAAACACTTGACTTTCTTAACCCGAGGGCCCTGCACCCCCCTCGCTGTCAGCTGACCGAGACCTTCGGCACACCAAACATACTGCCTCTGACTGTCCTCATGGGTCCTTTGGAGTGCCTCATCACACTGAGCCACCTGCCCTCTGACCCCTCGGGCTTCTGCAGCCCACCCAGCACCTTTGCCTGGCCCCCCGCCTTTCCTGGGGCAGCCACCGCCAGCACCACGGAGTCAGCTACCCCAGTGCCAGTGCCCTCCACACGCACTACCTGCTCTGCAGGTCCACAGCCTGGACGCCGCCGAGCCCCCCGCCGGATGGCCAGGTCTTCGACTGCAGCCGGCCTCTCGGGGGCACGGCCTCTCAGACTAGTCGGCTCCCTTCCTGACCTGCGCCGCCCAGCAGCTTTCCAAGTCTCCAGTCTCCTCGACTCCCCGAACCCAGCACCGTGCTCCGCAAAACACCATAGAAACGTGTTCATGAAACTCCGAGGTCACCTCACCCCCGTCAGGATGGCTCCTCTGGAAGGAAAACCAAGTGACCGCAGGGCTGATGAGACCGTGAGAAAATTACAGCCCTGTGTATGGCTGGTGGGGACAACGCGGGGCAGCCGCTGGGGAACACGGTGCGCAGGTTCCTCAAACAACGAAGCCCACGGTGCACCGAGGACCCGCACCCGCACCTCGGAGCTCATACTCAGAGAGCCACAAGCAGAGTCTCGCAGGAGCTACGTGCACATCCACGTCCGTGCAGCGCCGTTCAGAACAGCTGAGGACACGGGAGCAGCCCCCAGTGCCAGCAGATGAATGGATGAACCCCAGGGCAACGTGCATCCAATAGCGAATTACTCAGCCCGAAAAAGGAAGGGAATTCCGACCCAGGCTGCAGCATGGATGTACCTGGGGGCAATGTGTTCAGTGACATAAGCTGAATACTGTGGGATTTCCCTTCTCCGAGGTGGAAGATCAAAGCCAGAGGTGGAAAGGACCCTGGCAGCTGCTGGGGGCTGGCGAGAGGGGCGACTGGGCGGGGAGTGAGGAGGGGGCGGTTTCAGTGCGCAGGAGGCGAGCTGTGCAGGAGACGTGGCAGCTGCACGGCCACGCGACTGGGCCTCATGCTGCCGAAGTGTGCACTTAAAAGTGATCCAGGTGGTAAATTTTATGTGCATTTTCCCCAAAAAATGTGAAAAATAAAAGGTTACATGGACACATAAACTTTAGAAACGCACTTTAGAGTCCCTTCTTGGAGAGTCGCACGTACACGGCACTTTAAAAGACGTGCACTGCTCTGCAGAAAGAGCCCGCTGCAGCCCATCCTGCTCGGCCACCAAACCCCCTTCCCCAGCAGCACTGGGGTGGCCTCCACAGAGACAGGACCAGCGGTAAGGCGGCTCCAAACCCCTCCACTAAGACGACAGCCGCTCCAGCACCCCTGGCCTTGACCCCCCACCTCTGAGCACATCTGACCTCCCACGTCCGTCCTCACCTCCCGAGCCTGGCCTCAGGGACAGGGGTCTCTGTGCTCGTTCCCGAGCAGCCCTGCTGCTGCGCTGCTCGCCCCAGCCCTTCCCGCCTGGAAGCCCTGGCTCCACTAGCTACCGCCTCTCCTGGATCTTAATCTTCTTAAATTCTCACAGCTCATCACTGAAGTCCTCCCTACTTCATTTTCTGAATATTCTTTGTACACCCAGCCGGCCTCACCCTGAACTGCCACTCCGCCGAGGCCCTCGGTGAAGAAAGCTCTCGGGACTGAAGAGCGGAGGCCCGAGGCACCCGCCGGCACCCGCTGGCACCCACGTCCTGGCAATCCCGCTCCCCTGCTGCCCAAGTGGCTAAAGACACGTGTCTAACCAGACACACGGCAGTGGACCCTCTCCTGACCCCCAGGCACTCGTAAGATACCGGCCAGGCCCCGCACACAGGACGCTGGGCCCCTGGCTTCTCGGCCCCGTCTCAGCTCCTTCACTCCCTGCCGCTCAGTAGGTCCAGGACCCAAACCCTCAGCCGCCCGAGCGCCCTGGTCCTCCTTTGTGCCCCGCCGCCCCCACACCCCTGCATCCTTCCACCACAAGGACTGAGATGATTCGCTTCTGTGCCTGTCCCATAGGCAGACTGGGACTGTCTGCAGGTCAGGAACGAATTCCTGTGCCTCTCTGTACCCACGACACACTTCACAGGTAACTGTTACCCCCAGCTCTCTCCCCACGACTGCTGGGTGAGCAAAGAGACGGAGGAATCCAGGAGTGCACCACTGTCCGCCGAGAAGGAGAAGTCTATGCTGTGCTACCAGGGCTCAGAGGTACTTATTTGGCAGGAACAATAGGAGATAATAGTTCTATCCCCTGATTTATTTTTAAGGCGTTACTCTTTTAACTGAGAATTATTGTCAAATAACGTGGCACCCTTTAAGGGAATCTAGGGCAATCTGAAAGACAGCGCAGCCCCCACCCCGGCACACTTACATTCGGCTAGATTCAATGTCGTCGGACTGAGGTTCTCCTGGTGATCTGCAAAAGGCAAATGAGTAAAGGTAAGTAAAACATTCCACATTCCAAGAAAGGCACATGTCATCTGGGAAGACGCATTTGAAAACAAGCGTTCATCCTTAACAGTTTTTAAAGTAATTAAAGATTTCACCGTGAGAAGCAGTTGGGGCAGACTGCCGCACGGTGCAGGTATCTGGAAGGGTTGGACCAATAAAAACCTCGGTGCCTTTTTTTTTTTATTAAGGAAACTATAAGCACTATATTTAGATACCATATACATATAAACCAGTATAATTATTCACAAAGTCAAATATTTATAATTAAAACAGACAACTATAAAATTCTCTACAACCAAGTACTGGTTGACCACAGCATCCAAGGTGTTGCTGGGTGCCCACAGCCCCAAACTCCGGGTTGGGCCTCAGCAGACCACCACCAGGGTGCCGCCCGGAGGCCGGGCCGGCCACCTGGGCTCCAGCCGCTCGAGTGTGGCTGCTGTGCTGCAGGAACCGGGCTGAGAAATGGGCAGATGTGTCGAGCCTGCCGGCCTGAAGTATGTACTGCCTGGGCCTTGTCAGAAAAAGCCTGCCCACCTCTGCTCTAGCTCAATCGGATCGAACCCCCATCACGGCCGCGGTGAATTCTGGGACCCCTCAGTCAGACGTGCAGCCTGACCCTGACTGCCGTGGTTCGGCCAGGAAGTGTGCTGGCCCTGCACACACGCCGTCCAGGCGACAGAAGTCCGCCATGGACAACGGGGCATCGGGGTCATGTACCCACAGTCACCAGTCACTTTCTGCTGCGACCTCAGGTAGAAACAGGCAGAATTCCACGACACCAAAAGCCTTTTCTTTCGTGTTTGGTCGTGATCCAGCCTGGCCCACCCCCTCGTGCCGTCGCAGACATGGACTCCCGACACCCTACTCGCGTCTACAGACAGCGTCGGTCGGCGCACAGCGCGGTGAGCCCCAGAACGCTGCTGTCTAACCCTCTCAACTTCTCCAAGTACAGAGAGAATCTTTTAGAGGTCACAAGCTACAATGTTCACAACGACATTACAAAAACTTGACCTGAAATTTCTCAGACGCCAGGCTTCGAATTTTGAACAACTTCAACAGAAGAATCTGCGAATCAGAGCCACCAGCAAAAGAAAAACAGTATGTTGCACATTTCTTATCTTTCAAAACCTCAATTCTTTATCAGACTTTCAGCATCACCCCCACCGCAGGCCAGAGTCCAGGGCAGAAGGGGGGAGGGAGGGGCTCTGGCAGCGGGAGTCCAGGCTGTGGGTCTTCTCTGCGGTGTGTCTGCATTCTCGGTTTCCCACAGAACGACATCAGGACTAAGGATCGGGGCGCTCTGGAGGTGGCAGGGGCTGGGCAGTGACACGAATGTGAAAATTTCCCTTCACCCTCTCCCCCGGGGAGCAAGCACACCACCTTCGTGACACACCCGGTCACCACCAGCCCCGTGGGGAAGAACCCCCAGACTGCTTCCAAACTCTGCCTCTCGCACGGGAGAGCTAAAAACCGACGGTGACCCAGTGTGTCCGCTGACTCATTTTCGACAGTGTGACCCTCCAGCCATCGGATGTCACGCTGCAAGGAGGCAGGGCAGGCTTGCAAAACAAAAAAAGTAACCCTGCTGGCAGTAAGGGAAGAGAGGCAGATGAGAAGCTTTCGAACACGCAGGCAGCACAACTTTCAAAATGAACAGGGGAAGAGACAGCGGGGGGAAGTGAGGACCCGAGGACAGGAAAGTTAAAACACTCCTGCAATGAGGTTAAGATACAAGCAAGAAATGAACAAGTGTGAGTCCTAGCAGCGCTGTGTGCAGCTGCAGCTGGGCCAGCGGCGAGCACCCCACCCAACGGAAATGGCAGGCCCCTCGCCGGCCCCCGGGCCGGCACGAGAGGCTGTGAGGTGCTGGTGTCCACGCGCCTCCCAACCACTGTGAACAGGCTGGCCGATCGCTCACTGTTCCCAGGTTAAAGCGAGCCACCACGGGTCATCTGCGTCAAAGCAAGTCATTGAAACCGATTCAGTGTAAAAATAAAGATAAGAATAAAAAGACTGAAAGATGATTATCCCGAAACAGATCTATTCTAGGTCTCATTCTAGGTCTTAGTAAAAACTAAGAAGTTTTTACCCAAATGGACACTGTTGTTTACTCAAGAGAAAAGTGAGTATCCACAGAACGAGGAGGAACACTTTTCCTGCAGAGAAGGAGAAGGAACAGTGCCTAGCTGAGTCCATCTCTAGTCACCGCACTCACACCATGTTTCTCGAGCATCCCAGCACTCTGAACCGCCCAGAGCTGGGAGTCCCAGCTCTCGAGCCGGTGAAGCATCTCTCAGTCTGGGCACCGTAGTTTCTCCTGTCAGGTTTCTGGAAGTAAAGATCGCTCTACCACATGCTGGTCATTTCACCAGATCCAGGAGAGATGATCATGGGAAAAAACAGAAGCCACGGACTCAGGTCAGCACCCAGTTTGTCAGAATCACAAATCAGAGGCAAAATTTTAAACCCAAACACATGCAAGTGCCATCAGAAGAGAAAGCCGGGCAGGACTCAGTGTTAGGCCTCGGCTCGGATGGCGGAGCGTGCGCCCCCCAGAGACCCCCACCTGCGCACTGCAGCGCGAGCCAGAGGTCGCAGGAGGCTCGCCTCCGTCCACGCTAGCTCTCTAGGAGGGAAATGCACACTCGTTTTATTCCACTTGTCAAAACCCCCGGAAACATTCAGTTAGAACTCTCACCACATAAAAGGCACCCTTTAAAATGCACACTAAAAACTTTCTCATAGTTTTTATAGTGCCCATAATAAAACGTTTATGAAGATTTTGAGAACTGTTTTCCCGTTCACTCACACAGACAGGTCGGGGGGGGGGGGCGTGGAGCGGGAAACAGCTGAGGGGGGAGATTAAACGAAGAAGCAAGAGGACCCTCGGGTCCTCCGTTCCCAGCAGGGTTCCCCCAACTACACATTCTGACGCTTGCTTACAGCACAGAGCTCACTCAGCAGCGGCAGCCTCCCCAAGGCTGTGAAGGAACACTCAAACCTTCTTACCTTTTACAAGCTGTGGCCATTCGTTGACATCAGGGTGATCACAACTCTGAGTCACTGATTCAAACAGGTCACACCAGTCCTGCTGCTACCTTGGTCTGAGCGTAGGTTTAACAACTCTAATGAATGAAATAAATCTTTGGTTAGAACACTTTAATACATAAGCCCGATACGTTGTTCAAAAAGTCATCATCAAAGCTTCAAATAGGGTTCAATGCAACATTCATCAGAAGAGTCGTCACAGAAATTCTTTAGGGATTATCTTCCAGAATTTTTTTTTCCGAACGATCTCTTCCCCTGGGAAAATGCCGTCATTATCTCGGTCACTTTTGCGGAGTGGCACAGTTTACAAAGTGTTCTGGTCAACATCTTGTTTGCATCTCACGGCCTTAGGCCCGCTTGCTAAGCAGGGCAAACACTACAGCAAGATTGCAAAAGCCAGATAAGCAAGCGGCCTCAGAGACCTCACAGAGATGAACAGACTTGCCCAAGACTTCAGAATCAGTGGTGAGGCCAGGACGGGGCCCAGACCTACTGACTTCCACAGAGGGTCAGAGTGTGCTGGTCTGTTCTGTTTCACTACGCCTAGTGGCATCGTTTAAACGTGTGTAAACGAGTCAAGACTGAAGATGTGGACTGGGACCCCACGATTATGGCACTATTTGCATGGGGCTGACAGGCACGGGCCGTCCTGGGTAGCTACGTACCTAGGTACACGCACACGGGCACTGAGGCCTCGCCCTGCTTCCAGTACTTCAACAGAGTCATCCAGCGTGGAAACGTGCTCAGCTCTCTTTCAGCCCTGAACCCACAGCAACTCATCCCAAGAAACGGCCGACTACGAACACACTTCCCCTCCCTGACCTAGCATCTTTGAGTCCCTTCGCTTGGCCTTAGCTGAACTTCCCTGATTGCCGCAGCTCGAATCTACCCAACGCCCTAATCACACTGCAGCTCTGCAGACTCGCATCTGAGCCGTCCAGAGTGGAGAGCTCCTTCCATGCAGCGGTTCCTGCCGATGAGGCCCCCACCCCGCCCGCTGCACACCAGGGCAAATCTGAAAAGCCAACTGAGGACAATGGGGAGATGAGGAGGGAGGAGAAAGGACCCTTGGCAGTTAACACCTTCAGGGGGACAAGCATGGGCGGTGGTCCCCAGCAGGGACCCAGGCCACTCGGAGGCAGCGAGGTGCCCGGAGGATGCCCTGGCAAGGCTGGGGCCCGCACCTCTGCAGCCTGGGCTTGAAATCCAGGTGAGGGTGAGGGCTGGCCTCGGTACACAGCAGTGACGGGAGGGACTCCAATGAACGGGACACACAATTCTCCCTGGAAATCAGTTTCCCAGATGTTGTTCTTACAGCTACCTGTCTCCTGATAAGAATCTAGAACATTCCTGAGGTCCTATGCGGAAGAGGCAATGGTCACCCTGAAACGAACAACGCTCCCTCTGGGGTTCTCAGAAGATGGACAGTGTATCTGAATTTAGAGGGCTCAGGCAAGGCTAACTTTCCAACCTGCAGACTTAAAAATGAGAAAGTCAAAATAACTTTTGATTAACTGAGGCGCATGAATTCATTCAAGAGCCACAGGTCCTTTGAAAAGGACGGGGCCGAGCCCTCCCTGCTGGCCCCCCTTTCCAGGAGGCTCAGAGCTCATCAATGCGCGTGCAGGCGTGGGCACCGGTGTGGACACAAGTCCCCAAGGGGCCGCCCCCTCGCCGGGAAGCCTTGGGCAAGTCATTTAATCTCTCAGAGCCCCTTTTCCCGCAAAAGGCCAGCCACTAAGGTGGCGGCAGGATCTATTTTAGAGGGCTGTCATGAAGACAGACAAACTGACAGATGGAACGTTCGGAACAGGGCCGGGCACACAGTGAGAGCTCAACAAATGGAAGCTATTTTTAACTCCCAGCCGAAGAGCCCAACCCGCCTCTCTGACCTTGCTCGGCGTATTAATTTACTTCTCACCACACTCTGACCGCCCCTAAATTCCTCCACAGGCCCAGGTGGGCCCCTCACACGGGCTACCTGGGGCACAGTGATTCAGCACCCAGCACCACACTGTAAAAATGGCAGGCACCCCAATTTGCTGAACACATTTGCCATCATTCTAACCATGACATCAAGATACACATGCAATGTTTAATTCAAAAGAAACAAACAAAAACCACAGAAACATACCATATTTCGCCAAACTTCTGAGGAGCTGGTGGAGTCTAAAATCAGGATCTTACAGAGTTTTAACCTAAAATATAAAACACCTCACTCAATTTTTATAGAGACAGCTGGAGAAACGTTCAAAGAAATTCTCTTTCTACAATACATTACGAAAGCAAATTCATTTTGGGTAGTACTCACAAACATCCAAACACACTCCCATCAGGAGACAGAGCCCCAGCTGCTGCTGCAGGGGCGCAAGGCTGGCCGGCCCCTCCTCCCCCCCACACCCAGCGCCCCTCCCCACGAGGGCTGAAACACACGCAGGCGGTCTGTGCGCCTCTCGCCCCTGCAGACCCACAGCACCTCGGCTTTGCACGCAACTCTGCAGGCTGGGCCCCTGCCGTGCCAGGCACACACAGGCCTGCCCTGGACACACCCTTCGACCTCCGAGTGCCAGGTGTCAGGTTGTTGTGTCAGAGAACATGCTTTAAAAGTATGTAAAACAGGGCAGCCTGGTATATTATAGGGCCTCAAGATATGGTAGAAATGATCATTTCTTAAATCGGATGTTCACTACACCTATGAGAAGTAATCTTCCAGTCCTATAGCCCCTCAGTCCATAATACCGCAGACACCTCCTGGAGTCCAAAGCCTGCTTCTCTCCATTGTCGGCGATGTATGTCCACCTGGACGAGCATCTAAAACCAAACTCAAGCCCTGGCTGGTGTAGCTCAGTGGACTGAATGCCGGCCTGCGAACCAAAGGGTCGCTGGTTCGATTCCCAGTCAGGGCACATGCCTGGTTGTGGGCCAGGTCCCCAGCAGGGGGTATATGAGAGGCAACCACACATTGATGCTTCCCTCATTCTTTCTCCCTCCCTACCCCCCAAAAATAAATAACATCTTTTTAAAAAGAGAAATTAAAAAAACACACAAAAAACCCAAAATATTACTGCCAATAAAACTCCACCCTGAACACACACAGCCTTGCCAGCGCCCTGGTCCCGCGTGAACGAACGGGTGCCGTTCTGTTCTTCCCCCCGCGTGTTCCCTCGGCCTGACCACGAGGCAGCCAACACTCAACCTTCTGCTCTTCACAGCCACTCAGCCAAAGGCCGCCCACTAGCTAAAACTAACAGCACAACGCTGTGTATCAGCCATACCTCAATAAAAAAATGCCGACTGGGTTCTGGGTGCCTGTGAAGGGGCTGCAGACACAG
This sequence comes from Phyllostomus discolor, assembly GCF_004126475.2. Lineage (NCBI taxonomy): Eukaryota > Metazoa > Chordata > Mammalia > Chiroptera > Phyllostomidae > Phyllostomus > Phyllostomus discolor. The sequence continues at coordinate 32,745,084 of NC_040914.2, read as the reverse complement.
TGCACAGCAAGCAGACACGCTCTCCTGTCCACGTGAGGGGAACGGGCACGAGGAATAACACAAACCTCAGCGAACGAGGCCCCCGCAGCACACCGCCCAGCAACACGGGCTATTTGTCCCGAGTTGCAACTCGGTCGGGGGGGGGGGGGGGGGGGGGGGGGCAGACATTCTTCAGAAGTGACACAGACCTGAGTCCTGAGCAAGATTTATCGGACACACCCAGAAAGCCCCTATGAGGGGCGTGGCAGCAGCCCCCTCCGCCCAGCTGCCCGCATGGGAAACAGCCCTTCCTGCAGCCACAGCCCCTTGTTTTCCCAGGAGAGCAGACTGCTCACCACCCAGTGCCCCCAAGTCTCCACTGGAAAGCCACCCGCCACCCCCCACCCCATACTCCAACACCACCCCCAATTCCCCCTTCGTTGGCTTTTAGCTGCTTCTAGAACAAAGCCAGATATCCCAAACATGTCAGACGAAAGCAGACACAGTGTGGCCCACACCCGCCCGTCTAGAGGCCTCCGCTCTCCCAGGCCAGCCCCAACTTCAGTGTGAGCACGGAACCATCTGTTCTGTGTCCCCGGTGCGAGCGTGCGCTCCCACAGTGAACCTCCTACACGAAAGCCGCTTTCTCCCAGGGGCCCTCTGACCAGCAAGCACGAGGTTAAGGTTCCGACTCTAAAGGCCGTGCACCCCCTCCTACTGCCCGTCTAGTCTGTGTCCAAATGCCACCGACTCTGTCTCCTCTGTCTGGGGTGCCCCTTGCCTCCCTCCTCCTGCGCAGCCAGCACTGCCTCACCGCAGACCCTCAACCCTTCCCCGGGTCCCTGCTGCCTGTGTCCTCGCCTCTGCTGCCACACTCACCATCCCCAACACCACAAGGTGGCCGTCACTCTGTGCTAAAATTCTCCACACTTTCCCAGTGTCCACAGGATCGATCTCAGACTCAACACCCCACAGGCCTGGGCCAGCACATGACACCGAGGCCTGGCGGAGTGGGGGTGGGGAAGACCAGTGCCGTCACTGGGTCAAGGCGAGCACAGCCCAGCGGCGCTACCGTACCTCTGACTCCAGTGCTTTCCTTTCTCAGGACTTCACCAGAAATGCTCCGCCCCCTCGGCCGACCCCCACCTCACCTGTCTACCTCAGCAATGCTTCACGGGCGCTACAGGCTGGACCCCACAGGGCCACCGAGCTCTTCTGCAAATGGCCACTGCCTTCTCAGGTCTCACCATGTATTCCCGACACCATAAAACAGTGTGTTAGCTTCCGCCCCAGACACATTCCTGCAGACCTTGAGGAGCAGCTAGGTATGCATGCCCGTCAGGGCCTCTGGCTGTGAGCTGACGGATGGCAGGCAGACACGGCTCATCTCATCCTCCTCTTACTTGTATGGTGAAGGGAGTATGTTTTCTTGACCCGGTGCTCAGAGGGGACCAAGGGTCCCTCAGGGCCCCCCTCAGAGTGAGGAGGAGGGGCAGATGCTGGGGCACTGGACGGAGCACTGAGGCCTCCCTGTAGGAGCTGCGAGCCACCCGCTGCAGCCTTCTCTGGACACGCCCTGACACAGCCTGGAGGGGACCCCACTGACCAGAAGTCCCTCAGCTGGCAGATAAAACAAGGTCTGACACTAACAGATAACGAAATCCAGCCAGAAATTATGAAACATGCAAGCGGGAAAACATGCCCCACAACCAACAGAAACACAAGTTGAGCCCTGAAGTGACAGACCGGATGGAACCCGCAGGCAAGGACTTCCAGATGACCGTCGCGGCAGTGCCCGAGGGCTCTGAGAAACAGTAAAGAAAGGAAAACGAATCTGTTGGAACTTCGAGCAACACAAACTAAAACAGGGACAGTCTCTGACACTGCAGGGGAAAAGGGGTGACCTGGAAGACAGAGCAGAGCGGAGCACAGAGGCAGAAAAGGAGAGACAGGCGGGTTCGGAGCGGGGACAGGGCGGTGGCCTACTGCACTCGACTGGACCCCCCCCCGCCCCAGGACAGATGGGGCCGGGGAGCATGGTGACTGCGTGCATCACAGGGAAGAAACGACGGCTGGGCCTTTCCAAATCTGAAGCAAAGTCGCAGACGAGAGAGGGGGACAGAGAGCGAGCGAGAGACACAGAGAAGGGGAGGAGGGGGGAGGAAGGAAAGAGGGAAGAAAGTAAGTGCGGGGAGGGAGGAACTCAAAAAAAAACCCTCATTAGGCTAATCACAAAACCAGTGATAAAAAGAAAATCCTTCTCAAAAGGCCACAGAGAAAAGGCTGAGTACTGGGAAAGGAAAACAAGCATATCCACAAGACTTTTCCTTGGAAGCAAATGCTGAAAGGAAAACCTGCCGGCCTAGAACCACCCATCAGGCAGTGACACCCCTCACACCAGGCAGGCAGACCACCGCACACCTCCTACCGCGGCGATGTCGGGAGGCCGGCACCCCAAATGCGACAAAACTGAGCACTGTTCGTAGGAGGGCGAAAGGAAACAACGATTTGGGAGAAAGACCTGGAAATGCATTATCACTACCCCATAACCCAAAAATCGCAACCCCGGCTGCTCACCCGAGAGAAAGAAGTCCTACAAACCCACCAAAGACGACCACACCACCGCTCACTGCAGCTTCACTCCTCACTGCACGGCGGCCGGTGAGGAACTGACCACCGCCCCAGTGTGCGACAGGGAGCAATGCGGGCTCCGGGCTGCTGACCTCAGACACACAGGGCACCACCCACCTCAGGGTTTCCATCCCCGCCCACCACCCCTCCCCCTAGCCCCCTTCCCTGGGAGGGGGGAAGTGGCCCCACCCGCCCACAGGCTGGCTCTCTTCCCTCCTTCCCTCGAGTCACCATCTCAGGGGGATTTTCTCTGGCCACCCTAAGCACTGCGCTCCTTCCCCCCATCCCCAAGACCTTAATATCCCACTCCTTCATTCTTCTGCTTAAAATCACTGTGCAATACACAATGCGTTTTACCTAACTCATACACCATCTCTTTCTCCACCGAACACGAGCCCACGTAGACAGGCGTGTCGGTGGGTTTTGTGCACTGCTGTGTCCACTAGCACCTGGAAAAAGGGCTTGTGCCACAGCAGGCACTTGCCACGCACTCGCCACACCAGCAAGGCCAGCAAGCGAGGAGCCATCCACAAGCAAGACCTCAGTAGCACGCTAAGAGAAAAACAAGTCGTGCAAGTTCGGTGCAAAAACAGTTAGTGAAACTTAGCAAACAATCCCATTAGCAATCGATGTTAAAAATAAAATTCTTAAGAATATATTAAACAAAAATATATTAATTTTGCATAAAAGTGTAAGGTATATACACTAAAAATTATGAAGCAAAAAAATTAAAGAGCAAATAAATGGAAGGCATCCCATGGTCATAGATTGAAAGACATAAAATTAAGATAGCAATATTCCCCAGCTAGATCTACCAATTCAACATGAATTCGAATCAAAATGCCAGCTGCCCTTTTTGCAGAAATTAACAAATTAATCCTAAAATTCACACGGAAATTTGAGAAACCCCAGAGACCCAGAACAGTCTTGGAAAATAAGAACGAAGTTTGAATAGTCACATTTCCCAACTTCAAACTTACTACAAATGTACAGTAATCAAGACCGGGGTGTCGACGGCTGAAGAACAGACACACAAATGAATGGGAAAGTCCAGAAACAAATTCTTACGTTAATGATCACCGGATTCCCGAACAAGGGCACCAAGACGACGACGCAGTGGGGAAGAGCAGACCTTCCACCAAGGGCGCTGAGACAACAGGCGCTCCGGGAGTCCGAGAGTCCAGGAGTAACGCCAGGGCCCTGCCTCAGGCCACACCCCGCCCAAAACCCAGACTTCTTGTGGTGTGCACACAGCGCCACCTACAGGTGACGGGTGCCCTTGAAACGTACAATTTTCTGGACCAATGCAATCCAATGAATTCAATAAAAATATTTATTTAAAAAAATAAAAGCGACGAACGAAGAGAAGCGTTGGCAGGGAAGCAGAGAAGTCAGAACCCTCACGCCTTGCTGACACAACGTGTAAAATAACCACAGTGCAGCCACTTTGGCGGGGGGGTGGCACGGCCCCTCGCAATGGCAAACACGGCTGCCCCGGGGCCCAGCAGCTCCCCTCCTGGTGTGCACACCCCGGAGAGAACTGAATGCACGGGCACATGTCCACACAGAAGCTTCTATATGAATGACTATGGCAACATAATTAACAATAAGCAAAAAACTGGAAATAATTCAAATAGTCACCAACTGATGACTGAGTAAACAGCTGTGGATATTAATATAATGTAACATTACTCAGTCATTCAAGCAAAAGGAACCACGCACAAAAGACCGTGCACTTCACAGCTCCATTCACATGGAGCGTGTGAGACAGGCAAGTCCACGGAGAAAGGAGGTCACCGGGGCTGGAGGGCAGGGCAGCAGCAGGAGGTGTGCGGGTTTCTCTGGGGGATGACGACAATGTTCTGAACTCAGGTGGTGGCGGTGGATGGTGTAGAGCCAAACATGCTGAAGCCCACTGGCTTGGACACTGTGAAGGGGTGAACTTTACAGTATGTGAGTTACATCGCGGTGAAGTTGGAGACTGTAAAAAATGTCTGGCATGAATTTCTGAACCCCGCCCCGACAAGAAAAAAGCTCCCTGTATCTGTATTTATACTGATACTCTACGTATCTCGTTTGCTGGGCATTTTATGTTTTCCTAGACATAATTTACTAACTGTTAAGTCTGAGATTGGATAAAGAAAAAGAAGAAACTTTTACTTTTTTTTTTACACTTATAAATACCCATTTATTTTCTGTAGTTTCTCACTTTCAAAAATAACCAATTCTACACACCAGTATTTGAGGGTGATCTGAGTGGGGGAGAACTCACCACAAAATACTAGAGACTCTCTGGAAATAGGAAAATGTTGGAATGCCTGGTTTTACAAAGTATGGGACCCGCCTAACTACAACGACAGCTGAGGCCGCGCTGGCCAATCTGGGTGCACGGTCACACATACTAGAGCTGTGTGGTCACGAGTACCGTGCGCAGAAGAGAACCGAACTCTCCGGGGTGACCCTTGGCCCACGCTCCCCTCCCCACCTGTGTGCTGTGACCACATCCAAAAGCAAATACCTCTGAGTGACTGCACAAGGCCGACGGGTGACCTGCTGACACTGAAATGCCACCTTCCCCCGACGCCATGTTTACTGGAGGGCTCTGTTCTGCGTGGCTTGCAGATTCTTATCGAGAGAATCTTCTGGGTGCTGGTCTCCAGCGGCACCTACCGAGGAGAGCCTTTGGAAAGTCCACGTCACCAGCATTACTTCAATTTCCTGGCTTTAATGACAAATCACTTGTTCTGGTCAACAACTCCAGAAGCCAATGTGCCCCACGGTCCCCAGAACTTATCATTACGAACCTGTCCTCTCATTGAGCTCACTCCTACACAGTGCCCACCACCCAGGCAGCCCCTTAGCCCTGTCCTGCTACTGCTTAAAATTCCTCAGAGCTCTGAGCTCCACCCAACAGCCCTCGGCAGACATCTAAAAGCGGTCCCGTACGGACGAGACAGCAGTTCGCGCACCCAAGAGACAGTGAGACAGACAAGACAGCAAGGGTCTACAACTGTCCTCACAGCATCTTCGGCCCAGGGGGAAATAAATTATTTCATTTCAGCCGAGATAAGTGACCTATCGGCTCTCCAGCTGAGGCCCATCTGTGTTTAAGTTCACACTCCCTACAGTTCCCCTAGCCCAAAAGAGGGAAGAGAAATGTTCTGAGGGAGGGAGGGGACTCCTAACTGCATTAAAACGAAACCGTGAGATCTTAGTTTTCATTTGAAGATAATCTGAAATAGAGTACACTGGGCAATAAATACACGTAAAGAAATACACAATAATTTGAAATGCTGAAATCTAGTTTTGCATGTGTAAAACACTAAAGTCAGCTTGGTTTTTCTATTGTAATACTTAAGTGTTCTCATTTCAACACTGTCAGGTTTTTATTTTTATTTATTTTTAAAGACTTTATTTATTTATTTTTAGAGAGGGGGAGGGAGGGAGGAAGAGAGGGAGAAGAAACATCCATGTGTGGTTTCCTTGCGCCCCCTGCTGGGGACCTGGTCCACAACCCAGGCACGTGCCCTGACTGGGAATAGAAACCAGCAGCCCTTTGGTTTGCAGGCTGACACTCAATCCACTGAGCCACCAGCTGGGGCTAAGGTCAGCTTTTAAGAAGCACTTCCAGTCTGTCAAGCAGGGTATCCCTACCTTGGCTACCAAACTTGATCCAGTGAATTCTGTTCTCCCTACTCTGTGAATGTGTTTGACGTGTGGCCCGGCCCACTCAGGCTGCTGTAACAAGACCCCACAGCCTGGGTGGCTTGTAAACCACAGAGACTTATTCCTCATGGTTCCGGGGGCTGGAAGCCCAAGATCAAGGTGTCAGCAGCTTTGGTGTCCCGTGAAGGTGGCTTCCTGGCTGGCCCAGGCTGGGGGAGGGGGACAGTGTTTCAAAATATTAATTTGGAGAGGCCTTAAACATTTAGTCTGCAGCAATATGTCACAGACATAGCAACATGTATAAGAAATTAAATATGAAAGCAGCAACTTAAACAATTAGGAAAACTTGATTTCTTAGAAGACCTAAATCTGGATCATCTTTAATGGTATAGTTTCTATCACGAACATGGACTACAACAGATTATCAGCTCACTTCAGAAAACTCTGATAAAAGGCAAATGTTACCCAATTTCAGGATACATCCTGAAATAGGATTTATCAATTAGTATACGTGTTGCAAACAACAGGTGCCCGGGATGCATCTTTTCAATTCCCTAAATAAAAGCGGTAGACGCATCCTTACTTCTGGCACACTGGAAGGTTATCAACGCTGACTGGTACACAAACGCGCAGGTATGATAAAGAGAATTCCTAAGAAAAAAGTCCTAAGATAAGGAACAGGCTGGACAAAAGCCACATTTTCTCCTGTGACCCACACACAGAGAAAATACTGGAGCATTTCATTCTTCCCCTTCCAAAGCAGCAGATTAGGCCTGGCATCTGATAAGACAGAGGAAAGTATTTGCTGGCAGCGGGGAGAAACTCCTGCCAGGGTATCTGCGGTGCTCGGGGAGCCGGCTCAGAGAGCCATCTCAGAAGAAAGGGACACTGGTTTCAGAGGGAGCAGGGAGCGAAAGAGCTCAAGGAAGGAACAAAACCCCTCCCTACTTAAGGGCGTGGTCATTACATTATTCTCTGAATTGTCCGCATTTTTACTGGGGGGGGGGGGGGGGGGGGGAGTTCAGGATTGATTCTTCATCACAAGGAACTGTTCACAATAAATGAGCCCAGCGGATGGCCCCAGTCCAAGGGGCAACTCCAAGGCCACCCTCTGGCCTTCCAGAGGAAGGCTGCCCAGGCAGAGGTCTACAGGAGGCCTGAAATGCGCGAGCCGCCCCTCCTGAGTCCAGGAGACCTTAGTCATCCAATGAGAGGAACAGTTCCAGCAGCTTCACCCGGCCCCCAACGACAGGGTTTGTGTGAAAAGGGACATCGCGAGTTACAGAGCGAACATGCGATGGGCACACGTCAAGAACTGAGGAGGAGCTGTAAGCCTGCATCTCACAAAGAGGTCAAAAACACCTTCCACGTTTCATTTCTGTGTCACAAAGGGATCTATCTGTGCCTGACTCACCCTGGGTGATCCGGAAGGCACAGAAGACCAGCTTCTGGAACCCAGTGAGTGAGCGGTCCAGAGCCCCCAGCCACGTCAGCCAGCGCACCAGCCGGCCCAGTGCCACTCGGGCAGGCGGCCCCTCCCCGTGCGGCAGTGCTCCGGGCTCGCACACCGCCTTCTGCGTGCAGCTCCAGTGCTGACCCGAATCGGCAAAGCCCTACATACGGTTCTCCTCTGTGAGCCACACACGATGTCTCCTGTGAGGTCCCAGCAGACTTCCCACAATGGGGCTTCTGATTCTACTCACAGACTCTGCATCACCTAACCTCTCCCCCTTTCCGGTCAACCTTACGATTCATTTGCCACTTACCAAATCAACAGGAGAGGTCAAAGTAAAGCAAATCACAGAAGGGATCTGACTCTGGATTGATAACGCTAAATAATGCATCACCAACCATTGAGATCTACCGTTTATGTCAATGTAGTTGCCAAGTTTAAAGGGAAATCACACACGAAACAGTTCCCCAAATACTCTCCTATGAAAAGGTAAAAAATGTTAATGGAGGAAGCATGGAAATATACCCAGGCTCCAATCACCTACCACTAACCAACTTGTTTTCTTAGGCAAATCACTTACTTGGTTTTAACCCATTTTTTCCAAGAACGATCACATCTGAAAACCGTAACCCTCTGAAACAGACAAAGCGCGTCACCCCGCCGGATGACAGGAGCGGAACAAAGGCTGGGGAGGCTAAATGACCTGCTCGTCACCAGGTGGAGGCTGCAGAGGAAGGACGAAGCCCCCATCTCCTGACACCTCCACATTAACGGCTCTCGGTGGCTTTTGTTCGCTGAACCTGTTAAGACTCTGAAGCACTTAAAATGTTATACATAATCTTAGGGAGTTCAGTCACAGGGCTTAGAATCCAACAGTGATAACTGTCAGCTAATCTCCTGTGCAAATAGCAGTATACAAAAAAAAAGAGTACTAGCTTTATTTCCTTCTCAGATAGGCTTTAAACCTGATAATCGTCTTGACTTTCCTCCATAATGATATTTACTTGTTAGAGATTTTCTAGATCGCAGCACTGTGACATTTCTGACATTAAACGAAAATGAAAGCTGGCAAAGCAATTCATTAGGTACTTATTAATAAGCAACTTCATTAAAATCCATTCATATAGCGTCCTTAAGTGTTTCAAAGTCCTCGTGTTTTGGACATAAGTTCACAGACAAACACTCTTTCTATTTGCTGCAATTCTACTTCCCCTCCTGGAACGGAAAAGAAAGCCCTATTTCCTGCACCCACTGCCACGGTCAGAAGAGGTGCCCCCACGGCATCTTGGGACAGCTGCTTTCTCTCACACGGGTGGCAAACACGGACATCCGAGAGCATGGCTGCACACGCTGGCTCCAAGCCTATGCCCTCCGTGTGCAGGGCCCCCAACGCGAGTTCCAAGACGCAGCCTGCACCTCAGGTCAGCCGGGTGACTTCAGGAAAACCATCTCAAAGCTCAGCACTTGGATTTCCACATGCGTAAAAGGAATGGAGTGACCGATCTCAAGGAGAGGCCTCCTCGGGTTCAAAGGTTCCACGAATCCCTGATCAAAAAACAGCATAACCACTGAACCTCAGAAAAATCATCAACGTATGTATAGGCAACCGTCAGGTTTATCTTCAATTTTACTCATGCAGTGTGTGCCGGACACCGGGTGGTGGGCTGGGGCTGGGATGCTAAAGGCATGAAGTCTCTGGCATGCGCCCGACAGCTGCGTGAAGAAAGGGGCCCAACAGCCTCCACAGAACAGCAGCTGGGGGCGGGCGGTTTGGGGTCCAGAAAGTGGAAGGGCTGGGGAGAAGGAGGCGCCCTTTGGTCACAGGGCTTCATGGAAAATGGCGTCACATGAAGAAAGTCACTAGAAGCTTCCAAAAGGCAGAGACATGATCCTTGTGTCTGCTGCCCCTAGCTCGGCTCCCACGGTGCACACCTAATAAATGTTGTTTGGCCGTTGCTGATTTACCGTAACCCGTGCATCCGTTCCCTGCTAACACACTCTCCAGTAAGCACTAGGCGTCCTGGCCCTTAAGGAATGCGTTCAGGACTGGTCAGGAAGACAATGGGGAGGGTAATAGTTACAACCCACAGCATAGTGGGCGCTTTGAGATCATTCAGGAAACCTGGGCAGGAAGACTTCAAAGGATGGCGATGCTCATTAAGTGCAGCTGTGTCGGGCACTTCCCCATACTTTACTCCTCAAAGCAGAGTTCCTTCCACCATCCCATTTCACAGATGAAAAAACTGCAGCAAGACTGAGTAACTTCTCAAGGGGCGAAAACGAGGATAAGGGCAGAATTAAAAGCAGTGTCTAATTCCAAAGCTATTTCCACTGCACATACCACCACGCCTTGCATGCTTATATTTTATCTTTACACCTGCAGCGGGGGCTAGCCAAATCAGCCACAAGTGCTGTCCAGAATCATCACGAAACAAGCATCTCGCTTTACCCAAGTATTTTACCTGAATATTGTAATCACTTGTGAAAATGTCTTCACAAAAGAATCAGTGAACTAATTCTGAACAGCTGCATGCATATGTGATGTTCCTACATTATACGAGCATTATCGGGCTAAACGAAAGAAACTGCAACATGACGGAAGAAGTGGCAATGCTTTCAGAAATGGACAAAGTCAGAAATTGTAAAAAATCATTTCCAGTGCTGGGGCTGAGGAATCCAGCAATGATCCACAGTTTTGGGTTATTCCACTGATTGTATATTGAGAGAAATAGCAAATTAGTATTTGTTTGAGAGGACGGGATATTTTTGGAGAGGAGGAAGGAGCGGTCATATAAAAATGAGTTTTAAGAAATACAACTAATTAAATACCACGTGTCAAAGACACCGCAGATGCCTGATCAATCTTGTTAAATGGGCTGGACCAGTGGGACCAGAAAGTATCTTCCTCACACTCCTGATCAGTAGGTTCCCTCACTTAAGAAGTTACTTTTTAAGTCATCAAATACAAAAGGCGCTTACAAAACCTCTGAAAAGGGATCAAACACTAATTTGTATCACAATCTGTATCAAGTTACATTCCCCAGTGCCCACAGGATGTGTACATATTAACTAGCACACTAATGCCAGTTAGCAAATATTGACACAGCAAGATCAGCTTACTGTAGATCCTAATTTTGCAAATAGGCATTATTTCTTGCACCTATTTCTTATTTTGTTTTGTTGTGATTACCGGTTTCTGAAAGGGCTTCCAGCTATCCTCTAGGTTCATCAGCACCATTATTAATATTGCATTAATTTCATTAAAAATGTGGCAAGTAGCTCAGATTTACAAGCAGGATCTCATTCCCGAGTTACTTCCATTATACCCATGACAAAACTTTTATTTTTTCTTCCTAAATTCTCAAGTTCTTGACACGGTCTACAAAATAACCTTGTCAGGAAGCGTACTTACTTCTCATCCTGTTAGTCCAAATCCTTCGACAATTTATTGGGTGCCTAGTGTCTTTGAAACCGAACTTTTAAAGAGCTGTCCGTCTAAACTTTAGGTCCTTTCCATCTCAAGCCCTTTTCCTTCTCACCCAAAATTCTGTAGGAATTTGCTGCTTCTCTCAATACTGAAAGCAGCGCAACGACTCCAAATTATGGATCGTATTCCCATCGCTTCATCACGGAGGGTAACTTTGAAATGCAAATACACGCTATGAGTTTACCTTTTCACCAGCACCCTAGCCACTTAATAAGTGTAATCCCAAAGAAACTCTGTACCGATTCCATTTCAGCACGCCCATAGGACGCTGTAGAAAAATTCAGAGACTCAAATCTTTCGAGGATTCTAAGCTTAATCAAACAACGTCTGTATTACCCTATCTTTAACGTTACCGACGAAAGCATTTGCCACATTCATTCCTGACTCCACCAACAAAACCCTGCACCCCACGAAGCGGAGAGTCCTGTTCATGTTCTCAACTGAAAACGAGGGGGTGGGGGCAGGGGGGGGAGACAGGCGCCCCGTTTGCAGGCTTGCACCGAGCAGAGCCTCCGGCCGGCCCCCGAGCACACGCTTCCTTTCAGAACCTGGGAGTAATCTGCGAACACAGCCCTGGGCTTCCATTTATCACTTCGTCTGCGCTCTCTCTCCACCAGTCACGCCCTAAACCCCAACCCATCCTGGACCCCGTCTAAACGTTTCTCCACCAACCCAGCCAACCACCGAGAGCAAGCGGCCCTTCCCGGGCTGGGCCAAGGCCCGGCCCGCGACCGCGGCTCCGCGAAGGGCCACCGCGGCTCTCGCACGCCCGCCCGCCCCCGGGCCCGCTCGCGTCCCCCGGCGCCCCAGTCCTCCCGCCGGCGCACAGCAGCACTGACAGTTACGGCGGCGGCAGCCGCGGCCACCAGGGCCTGCTGCTGGCACCGGCCCCTCCACCCCACGCGCCCCCCAACACGCGCCCCGGGGCTGGGGGCGTCCCTGCCCTCGCTGGAGCCGGCCCCCGCGGGCCGCTTAGGCGACAGCGGGGCCCCAAGGAGCTGCCACCTGGCGTCCCCAGCCCAGGGCCCGGCTTCGGCCACACCGACCTGTCGTCGCCCCCGCGCCTGGGCTGCGGCCCTCGCAGCAGCGGCTGCCTCACTGGTCGTCGTCGCCCTCGCCCGCCGCCTCCGCCCGCCACCGCCTCGTTCCCTTTCGCTGCCGCCACCGCCGGCGCTCATGCGGGACCCGCGCTTCTTTCTCCGGAGACCGAGGCCGGGAAAGGGGGCGCCGGGGCCGCAGAATACCCCGAGCTCGTCGCCAGCCGCCGCTCCGACGCTGCCTGTCCACACCGGGGGGCTGCGGGGCCCGCCTGGCCGCGGCTGGGCTGCGAGCTGCTCCGAGCGCGGCCCCGAGGAGGAGCCGAGGGAGGCGCCGCCGCCCGCGGCCGTGAGCGCCGGGTCGGCAGAGGTGACGCACAAGCGGGGGCGGCGGAGTGCGCGAGGGAGAGGAGGGCGGTGTGTCGAGCTTCCGGCCAGGGGGGATTCAGGTTCTGTCGTCTCCTGCAGTCACCCCGAGCCCAGTGCCACCATCTTGGGGAAAACGCGGATCTCGCGACCGCGGCGAAAGCCGGGAGGATTGGAGGGGCGGGCCGAGTATCCCGGCAGGCAGCGCGCGCCACGGGTCTGGCGGCGACTCCGGGGCGGGGACGGGGAGACGCAGGGCTCGGCTCCGCCCCACCCATGCGCGGCTCCGCCCCCCTCCCGATCGCCGTCGTCGCCTGCGCAGGGGGCGTTGGGAAGGGGAAGTGGCTCGCGGCTCTCGGAGTCCCACCAGGATCGGTCGCCATCTTGATGCCGGGAGGAGGGGGCAGTACCTCCCGAGACCCGCTGCTGTCCGTCGCCCCACAGAAAGAAGGGATCGCGCCCCGGAAACCCCGTGGAGCCCCTGGGAGTGTCGGAGAGCCCCCCGTTCTTCCCAACCGAGGACTGTGCCGAAATGTGGTCGCTCCCCATTTTGTTGGGGGGACGAATTGGGTTGAAAGTGTGTCAAGGGGGCCTTGGGTGTCCCGCAGCGCGCAGAGTCCCTCGAATGCTAGGTCTCCGACCCCCACCCTTTCCCCGCAGCCTAAGGAAGCAGGGCAGAGGCAGCCCGAGAGCGCAGGCCTGTTTACCGGGGACCAAGGTCATCTGCCCAGGCTCCTGCCAACACACGGCGTGTCACGGCTTACAAAGGGGAGAGCCCGCCTCCGGCAGGTCCGACCTTCGGCAGGTCGTGGGCAGAGGGAACGTGGCCTCGGGGTTGACCCCAACTGGAAAGAGGCCGATGTGCCGTTTGACAGATAAAACCATTTAAATCCGTGTGTCCTCACATTTAGTCCCAAAGTCCCCGTTTTCTTGAAAAAGGGCCCTTTTTTCTTTTAATGACTCAGCCACACTTTTTTAGCAAAGCAATAATAGAACTACTAACAATTCATTGTTTCAACACCTTGCAACTTTGCTGATAAGCCCATCATAAAATGCTGTGTGAGATCCCATGCATCTGCTGGTCAACCTTCCTGTGTATCAACAATCCTAGATTCAGGGCATTTGGCTGTTGTTCTTAGCACATGTTTTTTAATAGTCAGGGCTTCCCAACTATAACCAACTATAAAAAGTTAACCAATTATAAAAAATAAGCTAGAGGAATTTGAATTATTCTAGGAACACTGGTGATAAATGACGGTGTTAAATCGAGTCCAATTTTAACTCAATTCCTTATTCTTTCGTCATTTCCCCATTACAGGTCCCCATTTGGAAACGATGAGCAGCTATATTTCATGGGAAAGATCAGTTAAAATCACCATCTTTTAAGGACATATCTTTATGTGTTATCAAAATAGGCAAATGGGAATGAAAGTCTTTAAAGACTTTGAGTAATTAAATCAACGTGGTACTACAGTGTCTAGCGTGTAAGAACACACTTCAGCTATTCTACTTCCTCTTAAGCAGCAACTGAATAAATGAAATGTAATTTTATAATGACCTGGTATATCAAAACGTGGCAGAAATCGCTGAGTCCCCCACCCCCCCAAAAAAAACTGCATAAAAATAAGTAAACTCTGCTCTCAGTTAAAAGTCAGAAGGACTATGGAGTTCTTTACCAGGACCAAGGGAGAATCTGGAGAAGGTATCCACAGCCCTCAAGTTCATGAATATTAAACAGGTGTTCTTGAGTGACACTGGAGGCAGACGCTGCGAGGACCCACTGTGCTCTTCGCCTTATCCATATTCAAATTCCGAAGTGTTTGCTGGTAAAAAAAAAAAAAAAAAAAAAAAACCCAGCACGAATATTGTCAGCAATTCTCACAATGCTCATAGTGTTCCATCTCCATGTTTTGTGAATAAAATTTTCTCCCCAGTGAGGCCCCTATTTTTCTTCAGTGTGTTTTTTCCAGAAAAACACCTGAGTTCCTACTGACCAGTGAAATTTTTAGACTTCGAGTCAGAATGAAACCCAGTTGTTTCTAATAATTTTCTCATTTCGGGTGTAAAGTGAAAGCGGTTTAATTTTTTTTAATTTTTATTTTTTGTCTACTGCACAAAGGCCTTGAACAAGCCTTGAACTTTTACTATGAACCCAGATCCCCTGGCCAGGCTCGGGTGAACAACAATAAGAGATTGACAAACCCTATCACTTCCCTCTGCTCACGGCCCGAGAGGAAGTCACATCTCTCAAACCGTGAACACATTTGCAGAATAATCCAGCATTTTAGTGATTACGGGGGTATTCACTAACGCATACCTTCTAACATTCATACATTTTTTTAACACAACATTTTGCCTCAAATTGCTGGTGAAGTGGGTTTGTTGACCAGGGCTGTTTTGGTGCTCAAGATTTCTCGTTGATATGAGTCACGACCGATGAATCAATATGGAAAAAAAAACAATTTTTTTTATGACCTATCATTCCCCAGAGACCAGGAAGAAGCTCTGACACAGAAAAGGGTCAGATAAGGTGGGATAAAAGTTACTGTTGCTATTTTTAGTTTGCACCAAAATGTTACAGCACTCAACTACTGAGAGAGACCAAGCTCTCAGTATTTAAGAAGGGCTGTTGAAGCACAATTAGCTCCCTGAAGAAAGCTGCCTGGCATATAGTGTAAGTGTTGGGTAAATGTTAGTGCTTAGTAATAGTAGCAATAATATTAGTATTATCTATATCACTGTTCAGCGTTACACACTTCAGGCATGAACTTCACACCTCCACCCTTATTTCTCCAGATCTATCTCAATTTGCACTCCCCCGATCTCTTGTCTAAAAGTATGAGCCATCCTTCTGCGTTGCTACAGCTAAATCTTTTTTTTTTTTTTGATGGGGCGGGGGAGTCTTTTCAAGACTTGAATCGCTGTCATTGCCTCTCTCTTGCTCAGAAATTCCCCCTGTACTAACGTCATCCCTCCTGCCCAGGAGAGCTCTCTGTACTTACTTGGTCCTTTGCTCCCAAGTCCCTCTTCAGCCCCTGATATTTAGCATTGGCCCCCATTTTCCTATATGCGCAGTTGTGGTGATGGCAGACATAAAGGAGGCTGCTCCCCAATGCTCTCGATATGCCTGGGAACGGCGCCCCAACAACCTCTCCTGTGTCTCAAGCTGCTCCTCCTCAAGCCTTTGCAGAATGCTCCTCTCTCCACCCTTGGTCCTCTGTGCTGCCTCTGACTATAGCGTTTGCATACACCCTGTGTCCGTCACCCAGAGATCCCATTGGATTCTTGAGCACAGACGTCCCTCGGAGACTTCAGACACATGTGGGAAACCCACACCGGATGTCCTGCAGGCACTTCACACTCGGCGTGTCTCAAACAGTACTGCTGGATTGGTGCCATGTTCCACCACTAACTGAGAGGGGGTAACGGTGGAGAGGAGCAGGTTTTGGAGGAACGAAGAATCAGGTCTGGGAATGTTAAATTTGCCAGGCTGTATATCCGCGTTACATATCGGCAGTGGAGACTGATTGCTAACTGACCCCTAGTCAGTCTTCATGATGACGGGCTACCTAGCCAGATGCATGGTCACCTGTGAGAAAGACTGTGTGTGGCCACATCACTGCACTCTGGCCTGTCGAATATGAGCAGAAATGATGTGTGCAGCTTCCAGACCCTACTCTAAAAAGAAACGGAATGTCCCATTTCCCTCCATCCTTTTCTCTTAAAAAAGGGGGGGGGGTATTTATTTATTTTTGGAGAGGGGAGGGAGAAAGAGAGGGAGAGAAACATCAATGTGTGGTTACCTCTCACGCGCCCCCTACTGGGGACCTGGCCCAAAACCCAAGCATGTGCCCTGACTGGGAATTGAACCGGCGACCCTTTGGTTCGAAGGCCAACACTCAATCCACTGAGCCACACCAGCCAGGGCCCTTTGCCCCTTTCTGATGATTGGAATGTGCTTGGGGCTGTGAGGTATGTTAGAGGAATCACAGAGCATCGAGGGGGGCCCCCAAGGACGTCTTGGGTCAGAGCCTGTGTACCAGCTTGAGCTTTGATGGGACACAGCTACTAACTTCCATAACGTGCCATGCTTATTCTCTAGGTTCCTTTTACTGCCACTGGCCCTGTATCCCAGCATCCAATGGGAGAATCCAGGCAGCAGCTGGATGTGGGAGAATCAAGGGGAGAGTCAAACCAACCCGCCCTGCATTCCCTGACTTGACTAGTGATCTGCCATCTTTGACAGTCCCTGCTCATAGTGAGGTTAGAAATCCCAGATTTCTTTCCCTCATTCTCCCAGCAATGAGGAGGCAAAGGCATATATATATATTCCTGAAAGAACTAGTTTTAGAACTAGGTAGCATTAGCACGTGCCAAAAGTGCAGGCAAACATGACAAGCAAGCCCCTTTCTCATTTAGTTTTCTCTTCTGTAAAATGGGTTGTGAGGACTGAATATTCATATACACAATGCACTTAGGATAATGAAGGGTGGATAATACAAGCTCCATAAAGGTGAACTTTTTTACATCATGAAATCCCAGTTCTGCCACTTACCAAATATAGAAACTTCCATTAAATCTTCAGTTAATTATTCTCTGTTTCTCCATCAGAAAAGGGAGAAAAATATGCCCTGGCTAGTGTGGCTCAGTGGACTGAGCACCAGCCTGCAAACCAAAGGGCTGCCAGTTTGATTCCCAGTCAGGGCATATGCTTGCGTTTTGGGTCAGGTCCCCAGTAGGGGGCGCATGAGAGGCAACCACACTTTGATGTTTCCCTCTCTCCCTCCCTTCCCCTCTCTAAAAATAAATAAATAGAATCTTTTAAAAGAAGAGAAAAGGGGGGAGGGAATGGTAGTACTGACCTCATTGTACTGTACGCCTTCACTCATCCATTGGATACATATTTATTGAATAGATTGATGTGTTCACACTGTTCTGGAATACAGCGGAGCCCGCCCTCATGAGATTTATGACCAACAGAAGGTGTCAGAAAGGCAGTCACTGTTAAGCAGACACATAAATCAAGGTGAAGAGAATAGAGAATTCTACAGATGTTGTGCAGGTCGGCGAGAGGAGGTCTTGTTGAAAATGCATGTAAACGGAGGCTTAATGGAAGTGAGGGAATGAGCAATAGGAACACTAAGGGAAGAACATTCCCGGCGGGCAGGGCCCTGAGGCGGAAAGGTACCTAAAGCCACCTAGGACCCATGAGCAAGGCTTAGAGCCTGGTGGGCTTTGTGCCTCATCCTGAGGACGTGGCTGTTGGCGTTGAAAAAGGTGGGAAGTCCCTAGAAGGCACTGAGACTCGTGATGGGAGCTGACTTTGGGTGATTATCATAAAGAAACGGGACGTCACTGCCATCTCGCTGGAATCCAGAATCTATCCGCAGCTCTTCGAAACTTTCTGGATAATATCCAAACTCCAGGAATGTGAGCCCTCTCATTGTGGGCTTTGCCTCCTCCCAGCCTCCTCTCCACCCACTCCCCACGCGGTGCTTACCCATGAAGGCCAGCGCGAGCCTGTTCGTGTGCAATTTCTTCTGCCTTGCAGCCAAGTTCAAGCAAGGTTATGGCGGCACCTCTGCTCCACACTCGTTGTGTCTCTTCTCACACACTGTTGACACCACGTGCTGTTCACTCGTCTTTCTCCCCTTGTGTTCCTGGAGACAGGAGAAGGCCCTGGACTTGCTGTGTTCCCAGTACCTACCTCAGTGGCTTAAACCTGGTAACTCCTCAGAAAGCCTTTGCGTGAACAAGCTGATGGCTATTTCTCTCTGCAACTATGTCAAGCAGAGAGATACAAAGCGCAGAGATGCCTGCTTATCCAGTTCCGCGGGGACAGAAAAATCAGGCAAACTAATGGACTGTAAGAAATTCGGTGAACTCCAGCTACTAAGGAAGCAGCAAATGTCTAAGACCTTCATATTATGACGTATCCAATGAAGATATTGAGCAAGGTGGCCTTGAAAGTCCTCTTAAATCTATGCTTATTCAACCAGTAATTTTCGCTAATTGCACCTCCATCCAAGACGACATAAATCATTCAAGCACAAAACCTGGAAGTCCTATCGAATTATGCTTTGACCTTGGTCATTTCGGTCTCTTTGTGCCTGCCTGAACCCAGCTGGAGAGTGGGTGGAAGGGAGGAGATCCATTGAGCACCAGCTGCCGCGGCTGCTAATCTGAGCTGTTCTGAATAAAACAGTTTCACTCCAATCAATGAAGCCACCCTTAGCAATGCTGCCTCCTGCAAAGCATCTCGCTGGGGTTCTTTGAAATCGTTCCCACCGCATTTGTATATCTAATGCCATTTTTCATAGATAGCATACCAATTCTCATAGGAACTCGAACAAGATAATTTTTTGAAATCTAAGAAAGCGCATGAGTAAAAGACCATCATGGTTATTAAAAATGATGCAGATGACTACACTTATTTTTTTTCCAGGATAGCTCAACTAAAGAAAACATCTGGCTTGGGGGGCATCATGAATATAGTTTGCAGTTGATAAGGAACATTGTATTTTTTATTCTTGCTTGACAGGAAGAAGAGGAAATTCTTGAAATGCTAAAATTTACGATTGGACTCTTTTTGAGATTGCCGCAAACCATGTTGTACCTGATGCTGGCCTTTTTAAAAATGTTTGTTATTTTTCTCCTGACAGCAAACTATCATTACAATATAGAAAGACAAGGTTTTTTTCAGTTAGTAATTTAGATTGTCAGGGCATAAAATATTTTACATTGCTTTTTGTTTTGTTGTGTTTTGTTTCAGCTAAGTATGGTGCTGTTTGCACCCATCAAAGTTTTTAAAATGACAGTTTATTTCCACAAAGTGCTTTGGGTTGCTTGAATGAATCTCATTAATTCTGGCAACAATTTGGGGTATTACGCATTTTATGAATTAGGAAATTGAGCTTAGAATAAGTAACTTGCCCACGCCTCACAGCTAAGCTTGGTAGAGCTAGGACTTAAATCCAGGTGTGGCCCTGACCTGTGTGGCTCAGTGGGTTGGGCGTTGCCTTGCAAAGCAAAAGGTTACTGGTTCGATTCCCTGTCAGGGCACATGCCTGGGTTGCAGGTTCAGTCCCCAGTCCAGGTGCGTGTGAGAGCTAACCGATGGGTGTTCCCCTCTCACATCAATGTTTTTCCTCCCTTCCCCTCTCTCTAAAAATAAATAAAATCTTAATAAATAAATAAATAAATCCAGGTGAGTGCTGTTGGGCGGGGGTGGGAGGGTTGCTGCTTCCCAGAAAACATTTGTTTTTTTGAATCTCAAAAACACATTTCATTCAAATGTTCCTTAATCATCCCTTTATTCCTAACAATATTATACCAGGATCATATTCTCAAGTCATTAGCTCAAGAGAAAGCTCCTTTTCCATGTTGCTCGGTTCAAAACTGGGCTTCTGAGCCTGGGCCCCCTCTGCCTTCCAGTGGCCAGTGCGAACATGGTGAGGATGGGCCAGCTGTTTCTCTGCTCGAAGGCTCCGTGTCCTCCCCTCTAAAAGGGACGCTACTGCAATGATCACAGGGACAATATTTTGCTGAGGACTTGACTCCATGCCTGGCTCGTCAATGCTCAGCAAAATGTTGATGGATTGCAGGGTGAATGGGTGAAATTGTCTCCATTTGGGCTTCCCCACAGAACAGGTTTTGAGTCAATGATGTGAGTGCAAGCGGTTTCTTTGGGAGGCGATTTGGACACCTGGGCAGGGAAGGGAGGGAGGGAGGGACGGAGGGAAGAGAGGCAACCCATAAAAACCCATAAAAGGTGCGTTGTCAATCACATCCCCACCGGCGGGCAGGCAGCTGGAGATAAACTCTGCGGAGGAGCTCTGGGTGTCAGGGTACAACACACACTCCACCCTTGGATCCTGTTGCAAAGGAAGGGAGAGGGAGCTTTTACTCACAGAGACCCTCCCAGTGCCGACCACTCACACCGCTGGCTGGGAGGGGCATTTCAGCTGCCTCTGGGCAGACAAACCCCACGGCAAAGAAATACAGGTGCTGGCAATCGGAGCCGTGACTGGCTCATGTGACACTGGGAAGACCCGTGACTGGGAGGACCACCCGCTACAGGAATGAATGCACAAAGGAACAAAGGAGCCAAATTTGACGGATTCACCAACTTCGGTCCCGCATGTCCTGGTGGTAGGGCCAGAAACACTTCTGCAGCCCTGGCTGGTGTGGCTCAGTGGATTGAGCGTGGGTCTGTGAACCAAAGGTTGCCAGTTCGATTCCCAGTCAGGGCACATGCCTGGGTCACAGGCCTGGTCCCCAGTTGGGGGCACGTGAAAGACAACCAAACATTCATGTTTATCTCCCTCTCTTTCTCAATCCCTTCCCCTCTCTCTAAAATTAAATAAATAAAACCTTAAAAAAAAAAGAGAATCAACTTGCATTAGGAGTATCTGAAACTCATTGGCCAGTGTGCCCCAGGAAGGTTACATGCAGCATTTCATGGCCTGACTTCATCCACTATTTCCACTGATTGCCGACCCCTTCTTTAGAAATGTTTTCCATGATGTCTTGCAAGCCTGGCAGGCAATTCTCTGTTTTTAAAAGTGACTTATGTCCCCTGGCCAGGTGGCTCAGTTGGTTAGAGCATTGTCCCAATACACAAAGGCTGTGGGTTCGATCCCCAGTCAGAGCACATGTAAGACTCAAGCAATGAATGCATGAAAAAGTGGAACAACAAGATCTCTCTCTCTCTCTCTCTCTTACTCCCTCTCTATCTCCCCCTACTTCTTCCTCTCTCTCTAATAAATTAAAAATTTTTAAGTGACTTATGCCAACCTCTGGTCCATCACGCACCTAATCCAGAAGAGGCCATCTTATTTTTCCCATTTTCTCATATTCCTGGCACTTCTCACCGTGCACACCATCCGTATCAGGCTTTATTCGCTGAATGGCTGTGACGTCTCATTCAGAATTGTTTTTCTACT
This sequence comes from Phyllostomus discolor, assembly GCF_004126475.2. Taxonomy (NCBI): domain Eukaryota; kingdom Metazoa; phylum Chordata; class Mammalia; order Chiroptera; family Phyllostomidae; genus Phyllostomus; species Phyllostomus discolor. The sequence continues at coordinate 32,723,520 of NC_040914.2, read as the reverse complement.
ATGCGTACTAGGGACTTCTTCGGGTCTCTCAAGTTCATGACAACCCCTACTAACCTCTCAGTCCCATTTTTCCTGCTTCTCTCTCCACATCAAATATTTGTCGCACAGAACATGCCATCGTTGCGCTGACGTCCCCACTTCCTAGTCACTATTTAACCCTAAAGAAAAGTTTAAAGAACAGTGCAGCGAACACAATATTTGCTGCACCTGGGTTTCACAACAGTTCATATGTTACTATATTTGCTCAGTCATTTGTCATCTGTAACTGTGGGACCCTTTGACCCAAATGACAGACTTTGCCACCCTCGTCAGCATGTTTTTCCCAAGAACAAAGGCATTCTTGTGTGTTTCAGCAACTCCATATAATATTTAACATTGATTCAATGATATCTACTATACAGCTCACATTCAAGTTTCCCCAATTGCTTCAAGAGTATTTTTATAGATTTTCCTATCCAAGATTCAATGAAGGAATACACTCCTTTAAGTGTTGTTTCTTTAGTCTTCATTCATCAAGAAACATCCCAGAACTTCTTTTCTTTCATGAGCTTGATTTATTTTTTTTTAAGATTCCAGGACAGTACTTTCGCATGTTTAAAAATGTATTTATTTTTGTTTCTTTTTAAAGATTTTATTTATTTGTTTTCAAAGAGGGGAAGGGAGGGAGAAAGAGAGGGAGAAAAATATCAATGTGTGGTCGCCCCTTACATGCCCCCCACTGGGGACTAGGCCTATACCCAGGTATGTGCCCTGACTGGGAATTGAACTGGCAACCCTTTGGTTTGCAGGCCAGCTCTCAATCCACTGAGCCACACCAGCCAGGGCTAAAAATGTATTTATTTTTAGAGAGAGGGGGAAGGAAGGAGAAAGAGAGGGAGAAAAACATCTATGCGAGAGATCACTTGCCTCTTGTATGCGCTCACACTGGGGACCAAAGCCGCAACCTAGGTGTCCACCTCAATGAGGGTGACTTTTTGGTTTTCAGGATGAGGCCCAACCCACTGAGCCATGTCAGTCAGGCCTCTGGTTGGTTTTGGATTACTCACCTCAAAGCTGTACTATCCCTAATATAATAAAGGGACTCAACTTACCTTTCCAGGCAATAGGACAGTCCTGAGAATACAGCCCAAATGCCAATTCCCCAGCTCCCTCTCTGGCACAAAAGAGGCAAGATGGCTGGCCAGGAGAGGCCAGGATGGAGTGACAAGTGGCTTTACATAACCCTCTGTCTCTTCCCTGAAGGAGACATTTATGGTGAGGAATTCCTTGCATTTCTTTATACTCTGACCACCCTCCTTCGAATTCCTAAACACTACAATTTTCCTTGTGTTTTGAACTTCATATAAATGGAATCCTGTGGCAAATATTCTTTTGTGTCTGCACGTTCTTTCACTCAAAATTATGTTTGTGAGATTCATCCATATTGTGGTGTGTGTGTGTGTGTGTGTGTGTGTACTTAGTTTGTTTTCATCATTATAAAATGCTAACATACTGCATCTTATTAACCCATTGTCCTGTACACAGCCATTGGGTTATTTCTTATTTTTGGTCATCATGTTGCTGCTAGGGAAATTCTTGACGTGAATGGAACTGGCTTCTGCCTGGGTCGTGAACAAAGGATTCTTCTGCCTTAGAAATGGCTCCCGGGTTCTGCGGGCGTCCTTATTACCATTCCGTCTTATCATCTCAATAGCTCCTCGATGACTAGATTCTTCCACGAGAGAGTGTGATTCACCCACACAAAATAGGCTTCATTTTCCTGACTTTTCTCTGAGTAGCTATTTGCCGCTAGTGAACAGGAGGAGAATTAATGAGATTTATGGTTCTCCAAGTCCTTCGAGCCCCTCGAGGGCTAGACTCACTTCCTGCTTATTCACGCTTCTGACACCCAAGCACAGCCCGGATCAGAGCTATCGGCAACACCTGAGACCTTGGTTGGGTCATACGGTTTAGTCACACGTTAGAAATTCTCCTCCAGCATTCTCAAAAAAGCTTCCGAGAGCAAAAATAACAGTAAGAACTAGCGGTGATACTGACCTGCTAATATCTATGAGATTCACCTGGGGAGTGCGTTGACATTCAGCTCCCCACGTCCCACACTGAGAGTCCAGATCAATAGGTCCAAGGTGGAGCCCAGGAATCTGCATTTTCCACAAGCATCCAAAGCGTTGCTCGGGCCGTGCTGTGAGCAGGGCTGTCCATGAGCAATGTCAGGAAGGAGAAATGAGCGGCACAACTACAGAAGGGAAGAGAAAGACAAAAAAAAAAGTTGTGGAGGGTGCAGGCTGGTGTGGCTCAGTGGATTGAGCACTGGCCTGTGAACTAAAGGGTCTCTGGTTCGATTCCTAGTCAGGGCACATGCCTGGGTTGCAGACCAGGTCCCCAGTTAGGGGCATGTGAGAGACAAATGATCAACAATGATGTGTTTCTCCTTCTTTGTCTCCCTCCCTTCCCCTCTCTCTAGAAATAAATAAGTAAAGTCTTTTTAAAAATGTGGGGAGAGGACAAGGAAACCAATCAGTCATGCGTCTTGCTGGGGACAGTGATAAAGATCGAATGGTGGGACGTGACCAGTACCCAGAGTTCTCCACTCCGGGCTCATCTGCCTCCCAGTTCGTGGCGGCTGGGACCTCATTCTTGCCCACATGGGGAGGAGAGGAGGAAGGCTGCTTTGTGACAGCTAGGCTCGTGCAAGGTCATTAATGGGCCAGGCCATGTGGCAGAAGAACAGAACCTGAAAATTGTACATGTGTCCACTCTAGTTGTGGTCAACGCCTCTCAAGTGTCCCTAGAACTAAACAGTGAAGAGCACGCCCTCATTTTCAAATACCACATTCACCGTGGATAATGTGCACTGATGGGTTTGCGCATGTTATACATGGATTATCATACCCATGGTATGTAATCATTATACCCATGTGTAATGTGCATCCTTATTGTCCCCTCAAAAAAAAACTGACCAAAAAACCTGTGCATTATACACAGCAAAATATGGCAAGTGCAAGAACACCACCTAAGTACAATCTGCAGTTGGAGAGATGCAATGCTCAGGGTAGGTTAAAAGATCTAGCCCTGGCTAGTGTGGCTCAGTGGACTGAGCACCAGTCTGCCAACCAAAGGGTCATTGGTTCGATTCCCAGTCAGGGCACATGCCTGGGTTGTGGGCCAGATTCCCAGTTGGGGTCATGTCAGAAGCAACCACACACTGATGTTTCTTCCCCCCCTTCCCCTCCTTCCCTCTGTCTAAAAATAAATAAATAAAAAATCTACAACCACTATGGAAAGCAGTATGGAACTTCCTCAGAAAACTAAAAATGGACCTGCCTTTTGACCCAGCAATTCCACTGCCGGGACTTTATCCTAAGAACACTAAAACACCAATCCAAAAGAACCTATGCATCCCAATGTTCATAGCAGTACAATTTACAATAGCTAGATACTGGAAGCAACCTAGATGCCCATCAGTAAATGAATGGATCAAAAAACTATGGTCCATCTACACAATGGAATTCTATGCAGCAGAAAGAAAGAAGGAGCTCCTACCCTTTGCAACAGCATGGATGGAGCTGGAAAGCATTATGCTAAGCGAAACAAGCCAGGCAGTAAAAGACAAATACCATATGATCTCACCTTTAACAGGAACCTAAACAACAAAACAAAGAAACAAGCAAAATATAACCAAAGACACTGAAATAGAGGACAGGCTGACAGTGACCACAGGGGAAAAAATAGGGAATTTCAGGGGACAATGGGAAGGGTTTACAGGAGCAAATTTAAAGGACACATGGACAAAAACTAGGGGGAGGGTGGTAATGGGAGGGAAGAAGGGAGGGTTGGGTGGGTGGGTTGGATTGGGAGTAAAAGGGAGAAAACTGTACTTGAACAATGATTGAAATTAAATTAAATTAAATTAAATTAAAAAATAAATAAATAAAAAATCTTTAAAAAACAAAAGATCTAGAAAGTCCCATCTAAGACAGCTGAAATGAAACCACTTGTCTCCCACATGTATTTAGCCATCCTATGCCCAGTGCCGAGTCACAGCCAGCAGAGCGCCACTTGGGAGCCTCTGGGAGAGGCTCTCAAAGCGGCCCAGCGAGAGGATGAAAGATAAGGCGCCTGAGGGCCCGGGTGCCAGAGACAGTGATGCTGCAGGAGGTGTGGTGACGGAGGGTGTGCTTTGGCTGGGCAATACGAAGGGACAGGTGGGAAGTTTGGGAGTTCGAATCGGCAGAATCTGGCAACTGATTTTGGTGGAAAAATGACTTCACTTCCTTAGGGCTTTCAAATGGGGCTAGCCAGGTAACATACTTCACCAAGCTACTAGGGCACTCAGAAGCATAAAGCTCTTGGAAGAACCTGTAGCATACGATTAACACCTGATGCTGATCATTTCCTTTCTCTTTCCTTTTTATTATTTATTGATTTGAGAGAGAGAGAGGAAGGGGCAGAGAGAGAGAAAGAGAGAGAAGCATTGATTTGTTGTTCCACTTATTCACACATTCAGTGGCTGTTTCTTTGGTTCACAGGCCCATGCTCAATCCACCGAACCACACCAGTCAGGGCTCATTGGTTGTTTCTTGTGTGTGTCCTGACCAGGGATCGAACCTGCAACCTTCATCAGGATGACACTCCAACCAACTGAGCTACCTACCACCCGGCCAGGGCCGACTGATGTTCACAGTTTAAAGCAATCCATCAACCCAAACACTCCCACCACTGGGAGGCCCTGGTTAGGGATAAAAAGTAACGAAAGACTGGGTGTGAACATTGAATGGGGCAGGGACTCCCTGAAGTACCCATCTGGTGATTGGGCACGAGATGAAAGGGGAGGTACAGACAGGGGATGAGCTCCATGGACATCCTCGGTAAAGCTCTGATGGGAATACAGTCCTCTTTTTAGGCAAAAAGAGCACATCTAATAGCCAGCAGTGGTCAATATCTACATTTCTGGGTGATCAAAGGCAGTTGGGACAGCGGAGGATCTTCGAAGTTAGTGTAGGATCAGCACGGAACCAAAAAACTTGGGGAGCTGCCCTAACAAAGAGACTTCAGATGGACTAAGTCCCGAGAAAATGAGGACTGAGAACACACAATCAGCATCTGACTCTCCACGTGTCTCCGGCATGCTTTTGGAGGGCATTTTTGCACCCAGTGGTGCAAAGCGAAAGGGTTAAGCAACAGCTAGTTGGCAAGGGACCAAAGGCTGTGGCTGGCATCCAGTCTTGAGAAAAGTCTGTTCCAGGAGGAAGGGCAGAGGACACGGGAAGTTAACTCAAGAGGGTACAAGACGAGTCCCACCAGTCAACTTCTGCTAATAGCTTCTAGGTCAAAGGCATGTCACGTGACCCGTCCACGCTCAGTCTGGCTGTAGCCAAATGGCCCCTTCCCCACTCGGGAGGAGTGTTTCCCACTGAAGGAATCTGTGCTTGTCCTTGAAGACTGTAACAATCTGCTTGGCCTCCTATGTGTCCAGCGGGGCCCCACGTTGGCTCAGAATCCAGACTTGTCCAATTTGTGCAGCTGGGTGAGTCCTGGGTACAGCTTCCTCTGACCTGGTGCCCTGGGCCCAGCACCTGGGTTTCTGCCAGGTTCTGCCTCCTCTCACCCTCTGCAGGGACTGGGTCTCTCTAACTCTTGGCAGCTCTCCAAGGACTGAATTCTCTGCCAGAACCACAGGGCAGCCACTGGCGCTGCCCGCACCTTGAGCACCTGCCCATGTGGGGGCATTCACGCCTGTTTCCAGACTCCCACAACCATGGGCTGGCTTTTGAGGGCTGACCTTGACCTCCCACACATGAACCCGCTGCTGAGACCATCACCTCTGCTTGACGTCTGACTCTCCAGGGCTCAGTTGCTTGGAAAGTCCGTCATCCCCTACACCAAAAAGCTGTGGGTTCGATTCCCGGTCAGGGCACATGCCTAGGTTGCAGGTCGAGTACAGGAGGCAACTGATCAACGTTTCTCTCCCTCTCTCTCTCCTCCTTCCTCTCTCTCTAAAACCAATAAACATATCCTTAGGTGAGGATTAAAAAAAAATTTTAGAAGAAGAAATAGGTTAGTAGATGGATCAGACTGGGATAGCCTTAATGTAAGCAGAGGACTGTAATTTAAGCAGAGGAAATGGAGAAGCCCAGGTTTCGGAGTGGAGAAGTGTGGGAGAGAAGCAGCACACCTCACTACAAGCTAGAAGAAGAACCTGAAGCCAGGACTGTTGAGCAAACGGGCCCGGTCCCCCAAGGGGCATTTCCACGCAGGCCAGGCCAGCGCAGGGCTATCTGGACAAAGAGGAGGGAGGGAGCGAGGATCACAACACCCAAGTCTTGAGCTGGACTTACAAAGAGCTGAAACACCTCATCAACAGATGCTGCGATCACAGGCGGCCCTGATTGGAGGGCACCGAGGTCACGTGACGTAGCACTGTGTCACGTGGCCCGGAGAAGATGGTCCCCAGGGAGCGGGTGTTGATTAGGAACTATGAGTTACATGAATTATTCTCCCTCAGCCCACGGGAGGAGGGGGGAGGCAAGCGGAGCCACTCTGCAGGGCGCAGTGAAGGTGGGGCAAAGGCAGGCTTCTATGCTAAGGTCGTGGCTGCGCAGGACAGGACTGAAATGCCAAGGTCACTGTCACCTGCCGTCAACAGGGGCAGCTCAGTTGCTTTCCATGCACAGGCGAAGAATTGGAGGAGGAAAATGACTGGGGTGTGGGTGCCAGGAGACTGTTTTCGAAATCCTAAGTGTTCACTTTAATCCTAAATATTCCAATAAGGGAAAGCAAGAAAATTAAGCATGAAGTGGATATAACATAAAATATTATGGTAGGGCCAGGGGAAAAGGTCTTAAGGAACTCAGCGCAGTTCAACGTACTGTCCAGATGGGTTTTTAGTGTTGAGATCCTATTGCTTTATATTGTTGTCAAAGTCTTGGGGGCGTTTTGTATCATACAGGCCGGGCAAAAGGAGATTTATAGATGTGAGGATGTGAAACAGAGTTCATTCTTGTATTATTATATATTAATTATTTGTGTTCTTTTCTTTTTTTTGGATTTTGATTCCTTAAGATTTTATTTTAATGTATTTTCAGAGAGAGGGGAAAGGAGAGAGAAAGAGAGGGAGAGAAACATCGATTGGCTGCCTCTCTCACACCCCCAACTGGGAACCTGGCCAGCGACCCAGGCATGTGTCCTGACTGGGAATCGAACCCACAACCTTTCAGTTTGCAGGCCAGCACTCAATCCACTGAGCCACACCAGCCAGGGCTGATTCCTGGTTTTAATTACTGTAGTATTTCCCACAAACGACTGTACACAGACTTCCGCCCCACCGTGTATGAAAGGTCACTTCAACGGAATTTGAGACCATGACATAGAATCAGATCTGTGTCCCCAGCTTGTGTCTTAGGAAGTAGCAGGGGAAGGCCGTTGAGCTCGGCGGGCAGCTGAAAACAGTGCCCAGGAAATAAACCGTGACATCACCAGGCAGCTTAGCTTACCAAGAATGTCCCACGCTTCCTTGGTCCCTGGCCAAGGATCAGAGCCAACCTCTGGCACAGAAACCAGGAAAGAACGCTGGGTGTGCCATGTCCTCTTCACCCTCAGGAATAATCCCAAAGTAATTCCACCAGCCCTGGCCAGGCAGCTCAATGGGCTGGAGCATCGTCGCAAACACCAAAAAGGGTTGCAGGTTTGATCCTCAGTCAGGTGCGTATGGGGGGAAACTGATCCAAGTTTCTCTCTCGCATTAATGTTTCTCCTGCTCGATCTCTCTCTCAAATCAATACAAACTAAACAAGAAAAAGACCTCCAAGTCCATCCATGAGATTAAGGAGCTTGCTCTACCCCACAGGGGTTTCTCCTGAGTGGGTTTCTTCTTTAAGTCCTGGGTAATATGCTGGCTCATTGGGCTTCGGCTGCTGGTCTGGGGCGGCAAAACTTACCTGGTTGTTCCCAGCTCCCACCTGCCTGCTGCAACAGCCCCTCCAGGGGCAGATGTGCAGCTCCCAGCCCCGACCTAGCTGCAGGACCCCGGTGCAGTCCCCCCGGAGGGCCGAATGACCGAACACATTCCGAGACTTGATTTGCACTGACCGGCCAGGGGGTCCAGCCCGGGCGAAGGCGACAGTGATGGCTGAAAGGGGGCGAAAAGCCAGGACAACAGGAGACTGCGCCTTGAGACAAATGTCTCTAGTCCCTCTAGAAGGGAATACGCTAAGTCAAGGGTCAGGGGCGCCCCTGTTCCCCAAGGTGCTGCTGGAGAGAGGCCCCTATTACTGTCCTGAGCCAGTTGGGGCTCGCAAAGCCACTGCGCTGCCCCCGCTGACGGCAGGGGACAGTGGCCCTGGCATTGCGGTCCTGTCCTGTGCGTTCATGGCCTCCGCATAGGCTGGCACCTGCCCCACCCTGTGCTGTGCCCCGCAGAGCAGCTCCACCCCCACCCCCCAAGATTGACAAAGCCCTTGAGGTAGTCCACTGGACCAGTCCACATTCCTACTATTTCTTTCCTTCCTCCTGTTCTGAGTCTCCAAGACTCCCCGTTTCATCCGCTTCTTTGTCTGACTGATTGCTTTAGCCAGTCCTTCAGGGTCCGGCCACCAGCCACAAATTCTTTTAGTTTTATTTCATCTGCTTAATGGCCTTATTTCCCTCGAGTTCCTGAAGAAAAACTGTGCATTCTCAGAGATAAAATTTGGGGTTGAATTTTTTCCTTTCAATGCTTCAAAATCTCTGGCCACTTTTTTTCCGGTTCTCATTGTTGCTGACCAGAAATCTTTTCTCATTTGAATCCTTTCCCCCTCTGTAGGTAATGTATCATTTCTCTCTAGCTTCTTGCGAGCCTTTTTGCTTTGTTTCTGGTGTGGGTTTCTTTTGGTTGATCCTGTTTAGGGTCTTCAATCTGTAGCTCCATGTGGGTGGTTTTTAATGATTACTTTTTCAAATATTCTTTCAGCCCCTCTCTCCTCTTTTTCTGAGGTTTTGATGACAGAAATATTACTGTTTTTTTTAAATAGTCCCTTAGGTCTCAGAGACTGTTCATTCTTTAAGTCTCTACCTCCCTTTTGTTTAGATTGGTTGTTCAAATTGGGTAAATTCCATCCACAAGTTCAGCGATTCTATTCTCCGCTGTCACCATTCAATTACCTATGCTGCCCAATGCGTCTTCTTTTTAAATTTGCTGCTGTGTTTTCCACGTTTGAGACTTCTATTTTTTGTAATATCTGTTGCCTGCCTCTGAGGTTGTCATGGTTTATGATTTTTTTTTTCCGGTTACAGTTGACATTCAATGTTATTGCGTATTAGTTTCAGGTGTCCAGCATGGCGGAGGGACAATCATTTGCTTTACAAAGTGTTTCCTCCTGACAATTCCAGCACCCCTGCCCGGCCCCGTACAGAGTCATTACAACATTATTGACTTTATTCCCCGTGCTGCCCTTCACATCCCCGAGACTCTTCTGTAACCGCCAATCTGTCCTTCTAGTTCCTCCCCCCTTTTCGCCCGGCCCCCCACGCCCCTCCCCTCTGGCAGCCACCAGTCTGCCCTCTGTGTCCCTGGGCATCTGTTTCTGTTTCATTTTGGCCTTTAGCTTCCGCACAGAGGTGAAATCAGGGGCCATTTCTCTTTCTCTGTCTGCCCGACTTCACTTGGCCTAATGCCCTCCGGGTTTTGTTTTAAGACAATCTGTTATTATTCAGTGGGGAAGCATTTTTAGAGCAGCTCTGTTAAAATCCTGATCAGGTAATGCCAACATCTCATCCACCTGCATGTTCATGTCAGTGGCTCCTTGGCCCTGGGCACGGCGGGCGTGGGGAGAGGGGGGGCATTGCTATTGTCTCCTGCACATTTGCTCCTCTGTGTGAGGAGCCCTCCGGGTCCTGTTGAAACCCTGCACGGTAGCAGGTGGTCACTGCTGCTTAGGTGTAGCACTCAGGCTGTACATCTTTCCAGGTGGTGGCTGCTAATCAGCTGTATTCCAGAGCCTTGGGTCCTATTGATTAATCTGCCAACCCTATTGATCCTATCTCCCACTCGCTGGGCCTGAGCGAGTAGAACAGGTTTCCCCAGGGTGGCCTGGGAGGAGGAGGGGGAGTCTCGGGTCCTTGGGGACAACGAAGCTTCCTGGGCTGGGACTTGCGTCATGGTGGCACCTGTCTGCTGGGTCTGCCCACCCACCCGCCAGGCACACTGGGGACTCTCAGCACTGTGGGGTGTCTTGCTAGGATCTCCCCCACTCGGGAAACCTACAGAGGGAATGCCGAGGCCAGCTGCCTTTGTGCTGCAGCTCCTCCTCCAGGTCCTGCGTGGCCCAGGGTCCACAGGGCACGGGGTGGTGGTGGTGTGTGAGCTGGGCCGGCTGCGCTATTGTTCTCCTCCCCCCGGGGCGCCTCGGAGAGTCAGCTTATCCGAGTGCATCACCTGGCTAATGAAATGCGTCACGGAGGGCGGAAGCTCAGACAGACAGGGGACTCTGTGCTTGCCCCCCCCCCCCCCCCCCGCCACGGTCACTGAGGCTGCCTCAGATGGTGGCTGTTCAGCCAGCCCACGCCCCGCGCGCGCGCGCAGGGACGATGACAGCTCAGAGCTGAGCCCCCGCAGATCCGCAGATCCGGGAGGGCGCGTGACGGCAGCGATGTAAACGAGCAGAAGCCTCGGTGCGCGCCTCGGGGAGCCGAGGCGTGCTGTTTGTTACCATAGCATCCCCTCGTCTAAGCTGCGGCGAATTCTGCTTCGGCGGAAACCCGGAGCCAGGAGGCGAATCCTGAGAGCCCTGCGGGGCACCAGCCGTGCACAAAGCCGTGTACCTTAACCAAGCATTCTCTTAATTCACCGTGCGTTCCTCGGTGACGCGGAACAAATGGCGTTTGCCTCTAGGGCAGTGGGAACGCCGGTTGGGTTCGGCGGCATCTGCGTAGGTGAGGGTGCCCCAGCCGGTTGTGGAGACGTTGCAACGGAGCGGGCTTTTCAATGGGAGAAAGGCGGGGTGGGGCTGTTGGCAGAGAAAGCTCCATTTCTGCTTCCACCGCTGCGGTCTGAGCGCAGACGATTAGCCGCCCCCCCCCCGCCCCCCCCGAATTATGACAGTAATGCCGCTATCAGAGGACCCTCAGAGAGCCCCCTCCCCCCCACGTGCGGACGTAGCAAGCAGTGGGCACGTGCAACCCAGAAGAGGGCTCCCACCAGTCCCCCCCTACGCTGGCGCCCTGACCTCCGATGCCCAGCCTCCAGAACCGCGGCAGAAACATTTTGGTCGCGGGCATGCCACCCAGCCTCTCCCGTGTGCTGTTACATCAACTGGGAAGGACTGAGACACCACCTCCAGGATGGACACCGGCATTCAGAATTATTGACACACCCTGGCTGGGTCACTCAGTGAGTTGGAGCGTCATCTCTCTCAGCAAACGCTTGCAGTTGACACACCCAGTCAGGGGTATGCCCAGGTTGCAGGTTCAATCCCTTGTTGAGGCACATGTGGGAGACAACTGATCGATGTTTCTCTCTCTCTCTCTCCCTTCCTCTCTTCTTTCCAAGATCAGACCAGATTGGGCATGTTTAGTGGGATATGGCTGTGGACTCCCTTCTTCTCTTTCTAAAATCAACAAATATATCCGTGGGTGAGGAGTATATATAAAACATTATTGAGCCCTGGCTGGTGTAGCTCAGTAGATTGAGCTTGAGCCTGTGAACTAAAGGGTCCCCGGTTCGATTCCCAGTCAGGGCACATGCCTGGGTTGCCAGCCAGATCCCCAGTGGGGGGCGTGTGAGAAGCAACCACACATTGATGTTTCTCTCTCTTTCTCCTTCCTTTCCCCTCTCTCTAAAAATAAATAAATACAGCTCTTTTTTTAAAAAAAAAAATATTGACTTCATTGTCTGTAGCATTTGCATTTTTGGGCCTTTTTTTTTCTGTCGCCATCCTACAATCTTGCACTGGGGTCTCTGCAGGTCACTAATGGGATCCATCCACCCCTCACCGAGCCTGGATCCCGCCCTACAGGAGAGACGTGAGGTTTCCTCCGGGGGCTCTCAGGCGAGCCCGCAGCCCTGAGGTCACTGCTGGGTGGTACTGGTGGGCCGTGGCTCCGTCTCCAGAGTCCCCACTATAATTTATAGTGAGGAAGGGGTGTCCTGGTTTTTGTGAAGGATCCAGAAACATTTCCAGTCACGTCGTGAGGCAGGAAACTGCATCTTTTTTTCAGCACAGAACTGGGGAAAGGGAAATCGCTTTTAAAATGACGGGCGCACCTCTGAACTGGGAGCCACCCGACCTGTGTCCCATGAAGCCCCCGGGGGCAAGTTCTCCACCTGTGACTGTCCCTCAGCACCAATTTCTGCGGGAGATTTGTGGGGAACTTTCCTTCCCTACCCCTTGTATTTTTATTTATTTATTTATTTATTAATACTCACTGGAGGATATATTTGTATTGATTTTAGAGAGGGAAGAAAGGAAGGGGGTACACATTGATGGGGGAGGGGAATGTCTCTCCCACACCCATCACAGCAACGACCAAAACCCCAGCTTTGCGAAGATGTGAGGTGTGGAAAGAATGTAGTGATCTAATGCTCAAGGTGACTTACCTCGGGCTACTGATTCCCCAGGATGGATGATGGATATCGCTGTGTTCCCCTGGAAAATTTAAAACATCCAGGAGTCTCTGTGAGGCCCCTGAGGTGACTACCCCAGGATACCGTCTGTTTACTCAAAACAGTAGCTCCTTGCCGGAGGACATGAACAGGTCATCTTTTTCCCTCTGCTTGATGGTATGAGATATGCAGAGATTCATGGAACAGAGAAAAACCAAAAAGGGGGAATGAAAAAAGAAAAACTCCAAAAATGTCATTTTCAGGGGGTACCACAAAAATAAGCTTATAGTTTTACTAGGTATTTGATAGCAGAATACAATTACGATTGAGGTACATTGCATTATTTGCCTGATGTTTTTGTTACTTAAATACTAAGTTGATAATTGTTTAGGTTTTAATAATGTAATCCCAAACAGAGAGCCACTGGTTTTTAACATGTTTTCTCAATTGGAAAACTAGATTTGTAGTAATGACCAAAGGTATAACAAATACCAACAATTTATTAATTTGATAATGTGTGGTTTAAGTGGGATTCGAACAATTGTTAGCAACTAAGGGTTCCACGTTTCTTCCTTCAAGAATGCTGACATGTGCCCTGGCTGGTGTGGCTCAGTAGGTTGAGTGCTGGCCTGCCAACCAAGGGGTTGCCGGTTCGATCCCCAGTCAGGGTACATGTCTGGGTTTCGGGCCAGGTCCTCAGTAAGGGCAGGGCATGTGAGAAGCAACCACACATTGATGTTTCCCTCCCTCTCTTTCTCCTTCCCTTTCCCTCTCTCTAAAAATAAATACATTGATTAATTAAAAAATAATGCTGATATGTGGGAAGCAAATTATATTCAAGTATTCACTTCAGTGTAGTTAAATCCAACGGACAAGTGGAATAATTCTAATAAATGAATAATTCTTCTACTGGAACACAAAAAGCAATTGTTATAATTTGCGGCATGCTATTTGTGGGCTGTCAGTTGATTTTGACCCAGCGTGCTTAGGTAGGTGTTGTTTGTCTGTTTGATTCCATATTACTTCAGGATGGATGGTTGAATAACTTGGTTTTTGATGAGAACATAAATATTGTACATCTCATTCCTCTGTTTTGTTTTTGTTTTTTTTTTTTTCCCTTCTGAGTTTTGGACTTCTATGTGCTTATTTAAAAAGTATGTTGCTACTGCCATCTGTTGGATGGAATGTGCATCCCACTCAGACACAGGGACTCTCGAAACATCAGAATATCTGTCCCTTGCTTCTTTTAACTTCCCAGCTATTTCTTTGTCTTCTTACATTTTTAAAGAAGATTTTATTTTTATCTAATTTTAGGGAGAGGGGAAGGGAGGGAGAAAGGGAGGGAGAGAAACATCAATGTGTGGTTGCCTCTTGAGCGCCCCCTACTGGGGACCTGGCTGGCAACCCAAGCATGTGCCCTGACTGGGAATCGAACCAGCGACCTTTTGAATCGCAGGTCAGCACTCAATCCACTGAGCCCCACCTGCAAGGGCTTAAATTTTTATTTATTGATGAGACAGAAAGAGAAATATGGATTTGTTGTTCCTCTTATTGATGCATTCATTGGCTGATTCTTGTCTGTGCCCTGACCCGGGATTGAACCCTCACTCTCACCAACTGAGCTGCCCCCCTATTTCTCAAAGGGGAGGTTCCACCTTTCATTTGTAGATGTGAGGCATGGCTTCTGGCTCCCACTCAGAACCTAATTTATTTCAGGAGCGTCTTCTATGGTGGGGGTGGGGAGTTTCTCTTCAGAGCGTGAAATGCTTTCTACGGATGGGAGAGTGTGTGGTTTTTATCTTCTCAATAAGACAGAGTGAGAGAGGTGGGCTTGCGGGACATTTTGTCTTAAGTGTGCATTTACTGTGCCGTCTCAGTTCTCAGCTCCTTCTGGAGCCCCTCAGGTCTCATAGCTCTGTTCCATCACAAAGTGTCTTGGAGAAATAGCCCCTTCTGCGAGGTGAGGGGTGGACCGCGAAGCTGAACCAGGAGGTGCCGGGCGCACTGCATGCTGGTCTTGGGAGGCGGGGCAGGTGGGAAGCACACCCATCACCAGCTCCCACCCCCAAGGGCCTTCGTGGTGCTCAGGATACAATTCCCGGGCCTAAGGCTGAGGGAACTGGTTCAAAAGGGCACGATATGGCTCAGTGGGCGGGGTGTCATCCCACGACGCCTAAGGTCCCCGGTTCAATTCCCGGTCAGGGCACATGCCTGGGTTGCAGCCTGGTCCCTGGTTGGGGCGTGTGCCAGGGGCAACTGATGGATGTTTACCTGTCACATCGATGCTTCTCTCCCTCTCTTTGGCCCTCCCTTCCCCTCTCTCTAAAAATAAATAAATAAACAAACAAAATATTTTAAAAAAAAGAAACCAATGCTCCAATACATTAACAAAGTGCTCTCCCAGCTTTTCTTGAGGAAGCAGCGCGCATGTGTTTAGTGATTTGACAGCAGACAGAAGCGCCCTGCCCGGAGCTGAGCCCGTGGACACCGTGCACTTGTTCACCCGGGCCGGGCCCTCCTGTGGGACCCTCTGCCCCAGGTCCTACCTCCCGGTTCCGGTTCCGAGAGGCGTAACTCTTGCTCGAGGCGTGCTCTGTTCTGTGGCGCCCGTGGGTGTGGGTGGGTGAGAACTGGCCCCTCAGGCCATCATCTCCGTCTGCTGCCCAGGAAGCCAACGCGGAGGCCACAGCGCGCGGGAGCCCACGTGACGCTGGCACTTGTCCTCCCGCCTGTGCTGCCCCCCCGAGGCCGCCCCTGTCTGCAAAGGCGCCGGGCTGGTCGGGAAGGACGGTCGGAGGCCCGGTGCTGGCCTGGCAGTCCCGTTTGGGCGCCCCGGTGCAATCGCCGCGCAGCGCACCCAACGAGGCCGAGGTGGCTTGCTGATGCGGCCGGGAGACGGCTGCTCGGGGGCATCTCGCCCGCAGCGGTGCGCTCGGGGGTGGGGGCGGGGCAGCCTGGCTAATAAACCCGCAGTGGCCCTGACGCCGCAGGAAGGGGCAGCAGAAACAGAACAAAAGCAGGCGCAGATCTGAGACCCAAGGAAGCACAGACAAGGCCGATGACATCCAGAAAACAGCGGCCTGACTGGGCTGCGGGCTTAGCACAGTCCCGTGGGGCTGGACTTCGCCTCTCAAACCCCCAGGGGATCCCAGGGGTCCGTATTTTCCCTCGCGGCTCTGACGTCTGGGGCCAGATTGAGGGCTTGCGGCGGCAAAGGCCTTTGTGCTCTCCGAAGGGCTCCAGCCGGCAACTCCGCTTGGCTGCCTCCCCAGCGGGCCGGCCAGGTGGTTTGGCTCTGAATGGGAGGCACGCGGCCGTGTGGCTCCTGACATTTACTTTCCCGGGAGCCGAGCTTCGTCCTGGCGCGCGGCCCCGGTGGAGGCGGATTTGGAAGCGCTCCTCGGCGGGCAGAGCCCTGCGCGTTCGGATGGGAGGCCTCAGCGTCAGACACTTTGTTCCCTGATGGCACTGTTTACAACCACGCCAGAGAAACAGAATTAGGGGACGCGATGAACGCGCGGTCGCGGAATTGCGATAAGATGCGTGCAGGGAAGCGCCCCCCACCCCCGCCCCCGCCCTCAGGGGAGCTAAGCAGATACCTACTCCCTGGAAAGTGTACCCCAAGGAAAAACAGTGAAAAGTTCAAGCTATCCCTGACCTGTGTGGCTCTGTGACAACCGGCTGGTTGGGCGTCCTCCTGCAAAGCAAAAGGTCTCTGGTTTGATTCCTGGTCAGGGCACATACCTGGGTTGCAGGTTCGGTTCCCGGTTGGGGTATGTACAAGAGGCAATCGATTGATGTTTTTCTCTCTCTCTCTTTCTCCCTCCTTTCCTCTCTGTCTAAAAATGAATAAAATGTTCTTTAAAGATGTTGAATGTAGGCCATTGAATCTGCTAAAGGAAGTGCAAATATGTCGCCTTATTAAATCATGGGAAGCTCCAATGGGCTACTACTACTCAGCCATAAAAAAGAAGGAAACCTTACCTTTTGCGACAGCTCGGATGGGCCTGGGAGGCATTCTGCTGGGTGAAGTAAGCCGGTCAGAGGAAGACAAATACCACGTGATCTCACTCATACGTGGAATCTGAGGAACAAAATTAACAGACAAAAATAGAAACAGTCACAGACACCGAGAAGAGAATGACAGCCGTCAGAAGGGAGGGGTTTAGGGGAGCCGCGTGAAAAAGGGGAAGGGAAGAAGCAAAAGAAAACAACCTCACAGACCCAGACAACAGGATGGTGGTGACCAGAGGGAAAGGGGGAGGGGGAAGTAGAAAGGGGGTGAAGCGGGGACAAATGGTGAGGGAAGGAGACTTGCCTTGGGGTGGCGAACCCACAATACAATATACAGATATAGAATAGTACACCTGAAACCTATATGTTTATTGACCAGTGTCACCCCCAATATATTCAGTAAACACTAAAAAAATAAAAATAAGCCCCCCCCCAAATTTTGCAATGCTCCAGAACAGCACCTGTATGGACCTCAGGTATGAACTTCTATCCTGGGGGCCGAGGTTCTCACAAGGGGCCTCTGGGTGTCCCAGTGACTAGAAGAAGGCCATGATGAGAAGACAAAGAAATTCGTGCGCCTTTGAAACACTTCCAGATCCTGGGTAAATAAGCGCTTCCACCTGTTCACCAGCAGATGTCACTGTTTGCATATGGAATAGAAAAAGTTATCCTCTCCTCTGCCCCCGCTCTTTTCTTACTCTAAAACAAGAGGAGCTTCTCCATGTTTTTTTTTCCCCCTTCATAAAGCCTTACCACAAGGTCATTTGGGTTCTGGAGAAGAAATCTATTGTTCATCCCTTTAAAGAAAAACTGTGCATGTAAACGGACAGGCTTACATGAGACACACACATGCTTTGTATAGTGAACTGTACTATGAAACTCCATTAAAAATCATCTGTTGAGCCCTGGCTGGCATAGCTCAGTGCATTGAGCATGGGCTGTGAACCAAAGTGTCGCAGGTTCGATTCCCAGTCAGGGCACATGCCTGGGTTGCAGGCCATGACCCCCAGCAACTGCACATTGATGTTTCTCTCTCTCTTTCTCCCTTCCTTCCCTCTCTAAAAATAAATAAGTAAAATCTTTAAAAAAATCATCTGTCGAGCACTCACAATTTGACTGAAAGCAGCTTATGGGACCCAGGCATCCTGAAAGGTTAAGATCCTGCTCCTCAAGGGTCTTAAAACTCTTTTGGAGACAAGACCTAAATGACAAAGCAACTTAAGGCCTCAGAAGGTAAGTACTGAAACTCAAAAGGAGTGTGATGTTGTCTCAGATTTTAGTTCGGGGACCTGAGCGGTCAGAGTGGGCTGGAGCAGGTGGAAGACTGTATAGCAGGAAGTCCCAAGACAAGAAGGGACTTCATTTGCTTGGTGATAAAAGGTATTGTGGGGGTTTTTTTCCCCCTGAGAGTAAAAAGAGAAAGAAGTATTTTTGGAAGATTCCTAAGATTCCTTTGGTGGAGTTGTCACCAGTGAAATGGATGGGGGTGACATTATTATGGAATCCGGGAGTGGGGCCTGAAACTCGTGCGGTGGTTTCTAGAAATCAGACTAAGACCCAGAAAATATAAGGGAAGGGACGGGCCACCATGCCGGCATATGGACAGCACGGTCACCACAGTGTCTTGTTCTCCTGGTCCTGAGTCAGGGCGGAAAGGTTGGCACGTGGTTAGACCAGAAGACCGAAGATCTGAGATCAGAGCTATTTCCAGAAACCCATGGACTTGGAGCAAAACAAGCACAGTGATCCCTCACCTGTCTCAGGAGTTACCTTCCAGACACCCCCGCAATAGGTGAACATCTGCAAAGTAGCAGCGTTATATTTATTTTGTTATTTATATATATTTTAAGGCTTTAGAAACCCTTCCCACACCCCTATAAACCTTTCCCACACTCTTATAAACACTTCATATGCTCTTAAACACTTTCTACACTCTTCAACCTATGTAATTTTAACAACATATAAAACTCTACATGGGCACTCACCAGTGAAGGATGCTACAACTTGAAAGATGAAGATCATGAATTATGTAGCTGTGCAGTACTGATGGCGATGAAGGTGATGACGATGAGATGAACGTACTGCACAGCCAAGAGGAGCGTTACAGAGTCAGGTGCTTCAGCAGGTGGTGCAGCACCTTCCCCTGGGCCGTAACTTCTGTTTCAGCTAAAGGCATAGGTGTAACTGATCTCTTCGTCCGAGTGATGAACATGGTTATGGGGAGTTGCTGGCGCTGCTTTTTATCCGCAGAGGCAGCTTCTCCACGCAGGGAAACGCTCTTGAGTCCAAAGCATCTCTGAGATTTGTCAGACCAGCCCTTGCTGGCACTGACAGGGGTTGGTCTGGTGGAGAAGCACTCGGTGGTCCTGCTTCTGCGTCGTCATCCTCGTCTTTATCCTTGTCACCATCGTGAATGTCTGCGATTTCTGCAAAACTATCATAAAGTTTCTTGGCCTTCGTCCGGATGGTGCTGGTATCCGGCGAGACAGTCTTTCTTCTGCCTGCAGTCGTTTATCCACAGGGCCAAGGCAGACTCCATCCTCACAGTGGCCTTATTGCGGGAAGTGACCACCCTCTCTGCAGTCTTGTTGAAAGTCATTGTGGCCGTAGGCCTGATAGTCTTCTCGTCTTTCTTTATGGAGCAAATGGTACATTCGTTGATGCCGCAATGGCGGCCCACAGCCGGGTAGCTTTTGCCTTCCTTTCACATGTCGAGAAGTTCCACCTTTTCTCTGATGGTGAGCGTATTCCTCTGGCGCTTGGGTTCACTGCCAGAAGCCTTAGAAGGTGCAGAACGTTTGGGTGGCATCATAGGGCTTGAAATAAATTCAAACTTTTATGAAAATTTCACAAAAACACAATACCACAGAGCAACCCTATGTGCAGCGATCAGGCGTCGATGTGAAGTGGACAAGGAGAGACTCTGAACGTATGGACACAGTGTGGGAGGGCAAACAGACAGAGGCTGCAGTCACTGAGCCAATCAGCGCCCGGGATGCAGAATGCAGTGCTGTGGTTGGTCGTCTTCCATTTCAACAGCCAATAGTGTGCCGTGCACAATCTCACGCTGGCAAATTTGTGCATGAGGTAGTGGCCTTACTGCATTTCCATTGTGTACAGTAGGGTATTCATCCGCTCATTAAATGCATATTGTATTTTATTTTGATTTAATATATTTTTAAAATTTTAAATTTATTTTTAGAAAGAGGGGAAGGGAAGGAGAAAGAGAGGAAGAGAAACTTCGTATGTGGTTGCCTCTCACATAGCCCCCACTAGGGACCTGGCCTGCAACCCAGGCATGTGTCCTGACTGGGAATCGAACCTGTGACCCTTTGGTTCACAGCCCACACTCAATCCACTGAGCTACACCAGCCAGGGCTCAATTTAATATGCTTTTAATATGTTTGGATTAACATTTTTTACATTTCTATATTGTTTTAAAATGTTTAGGTAAAAATAATTAAAATCATAAATATTATAGAAATACATATATACCTCAAAATCCCGCGATATAGCGAGAACTCCACGCTACAGAATTAGATATAGATATATATATATATTTTAAAAACCCGCGATATAGTGAAGCCACAATAAGTGAACTGCGTGCGATATAGCGAGTGACGACTGCATGTGAAGAAGAGGGGGACATGAGTCTTTTGACCTTGGGTGACGGGTGGGAGGCGGTGATGTCATTGATGGAAACAGAAAAGCTGGGGAGGACGGTGGGCTTGGGTGAAGAGGGGTGGGGTCCATTGTGGGCAGTGAGGTCGGAATGGCATGCTGCAGGTCCTGCTGGGGAGATGGGGAGGTGTGAAGGTCGAGGAACCGGAAGCTGGACCAGACCTGGCAAGAGTTCGAGACTTCCTGATGGAACCGCTGACCTGAGAGTGGAAACGATCGGGAGTGGTCGGAAGGCACCAGATCTGGGGGAACGCCCACAGCTAGGAGATGATGTCAGAAAAGAGACAGTGAATCAGGCTTTGAAGCCTAAGGACAAGGAGGAGAGGCAGGGGATGGTGTCAGTAATGAAATCAGGACCAACAAGGACCTCAGGGAGGCCCGAAGAGCCAGGGACCACCCTAGGGCCATTGGACAGGATAAGAAAATTCCTGGTTATTTATTTATTTATTTTTAGACAGAGGGAAAGGGAAGGAGAAGGGGAGGGAAACATCAATGTGTGGTTGCCTCTTCTGCGCCCCCTACTGGGGACTTGGCCCACAAGCCAGGCATGTAACCTGACTGGGAATTGAACCTAAGACCCTTTGGTTCTTCGCAGGCTGGCACTCAATCCACTGAGCCATGCCAGCCAGGGCAGATGTCTTGACCTTAAAGAGGAGCTTGATCAGAATACCAGTTGCAGTCCGGCCCAAGCCTGCGGGTGCACAGTATAAACCTTGGATGGACAGACAATGGGCGGAAGGTAGGTCCTGCTTGTGGACTGAAATAATAGCAGCAGCCAGTGCTTGTGAAGACATCAAGGGCATGACAGCTGGGGCCCTGACCTTGGGTTCCCCTGCCGTTTCTGCAGCTTGTGAGCCGACCGTGTGTGCTCACACTGGTAAGTGTGGACACCCTGGAGGGTCCCTGACAAAACAGGGAGGAGGGCCAAAACTATGTTGAACTTGGCCTGCAGGAGAAAGGGATGGGAAACAGGAAAGCAGCTCTCTGTTACCGGACCCTCAGTTAAAGCTGATTGTGGAAACCAGACAAGATGCTGTTGGTGAGCAGGCTCTGAACCCTGCTGTCCTCTCTGCTGGTCAGCCGTTATAATTTAGCAGCTCCAAAAAACACTCCAGGTGTGAATGAGACCCTTCAGGGGCGTCCAACCTTTTGGCGTCTCAGGGCCACACTGGAAGAAGAAGAGTTGTCTTGAGCCACACATTAAGTATACCAACACTAATGAAAACTGATGAGCAAAACACAGGTTTTAAGTAAATGTACAATTTTGTGTTGGGCCACATTCATAGCCTTCTTGGGCCGCAGGTGACCCATGGGCCGAGGGTTGGACACCCCTGTAATTATGATGTCCACAAGGACATTGGGGACACGGTATTTTGTGGCAAAAATGACCTCCTGGGGTGCAGGCAGGGTCTACCTGCAAGACTCTCCGTGCGTTCCGACCACCACCACTACGACGGCCGTGGAGACGGTGGTTATTGTAGTCTAGTTGCTCCATCCCTGCTTGCCAAGAGCCGCCCTGGCTTGGGTCGCACAGGTGTCCACGTGCGAGTCCTTCTGGAATGTGCAGCACCGTCCAGAAGGGCTCATTCCGCCCCTCAGAGCCCTGAGTCGCAGATCAGCTGCTGCTGTCTGAGGAGTTCTCAGACACTGGCCACCCCCAAACATCGGCTGCCTTGGAGAGAAGGCTGGGCATGCCAGCTTTCTTGAAGCCCAGAACTAGATACCCTAGGCACACACGATGCAAGAAAACTCACATTCATGAAAGTGTCACGAACTCCTCCCGGCTCCTGTCCTTGCCACTGTTAACAGAGAGAACTAACCTTTAAACGATTCCCTGCCGGGCACAGGGCACAGGGGTTGCACTGTAATCCATGGGCATTGAGCCCAGGGAGTGCCCCAGGCATTCCTAACCAATAGCAGCACTCTCGATAGACAGAGACCAACGGAAAACAGAGCTGAGCGATTTTCCTGCACTGGTCCTTACAGTGGTCCTGTGAGCTAGACATTACTATGTGCCCTGCACACAGAAGAGGCTGAGAGAGGTGCAGCAACTGAAGTCACGTCACACCAGGAAGTGTCAGAATCCGAACGTGGGCAGGTGGTTTGTCTCTGGAGGCCTGAGACTTAAGCTCTACTCCACGTTAACAGTGTAGGAAGAGTCAGCCCTGGCTGGTGTTGCTCCTTGGATTGAGTGCCGGCCTGTGAACCAAAGGGTCGCTGGTTCAATTCCCAGTCAGTGCCCAGGAGAGAGCACATGTGAGACAGCGAAACATTGATGTTTCTCTCCCTCTCTTTCCCCCTCCCTTCCCCTCTCTAAAAATAAGTAAATATTTAAAAACAAAACAAAAAAACCCAGTATAGAAAGAATTCCTATTTCTAACCTGGCCTTGGGTCATTGCTCTGGTTTGCTCATTTCTACCAGAGCTATAGAGCACCCCCCACCCCGTCTCGGCCTGTCAGCAGTAACTTCACTGGAGAAGAAAGCCATCAATGTTCATTGCGGAGCAGGAGAGCGGGAGGCATGGGGCTGATGGTCAGTAGGAGGTACCTATTGAATGAAGTCACCCCAGTCTTCACGCCATCGGAAGCTCCCAAGTGGGGCTTGGGGGAGTCATGTGCAGAGAGAACCTGTGAGCTACACAGAATACCACTTCGAAGGCCCATTACTCTCGTAATTGAGACAGTTCGAATCCTGAATCCTATGAGGAAAGATCCTTTTTTCCTTGTTTGTACTATTTTAGATGCCATTTCCCATACCTTTGTCTTCCCTTATTTGAACATGAGTTAACAACACCCACAGACAGGCAGGGGGATGCCCCGAATCTGGTCCTGTCCCGGAGAAGCAGGGCCCGGAATGTGATCGGGCAGACATGTCAGTACATTGGTGGCTGCCCCGTCCTCACACCTGTCCCCGTCCTGTCCCCGTGGTTACCAGGCCCTGACTGTCGGGAAGGACGCTGCTCCTCAGTCCCGAGCCATTTGATGCATTATTGGTTTTTAATCAGCCTTAGTTAACACCTACAAGATGCAAAGATAATATCAGCTGCCCGTGCCACTCCCCC
Source organism: Phyllostomus discolor (assembly GCF_004126475.2). NCBI lineage: Eukaryota > Metazoa > Chordata > Mammalia > Chiroptera > Phyllostomidae > Phyllostomus > Phyllostomus discolor. The sequence continues at coordinate 32,700,186 of NC_040914.2, read as the reverse complement.
CTCCCCCAAAAAAAAAACCCGTTCATAATTCTCTATTTATACCTCCAGGTTTTTAGTCTGAGCAGCCCTAAGGGCTATAAAGACTTCCTGAAATAATACATTGGCTGTGATCAGTGTTCATGGAGCACCAGGCATATTTCCTGTCTTAGAAGAAACATCTTCCACTCTGGCTGGTGTGGCTCAGTGGACTGAGCGCTGGCCTGGGAACCAAAGGGTCACCGGTTCGATTCCCAGTCAGGGCACATGCCTGGGTTGCGGGCCAGGTCCCCAGGAGGGGGCATTCAAGAGGCAACCACACATTGATGTTGCTCTCCCTCCTTTTCCCTTTCTCTAAAAATACATAAATATTAACAAAAGAAGAACATTCAGCCTCTTCTGCTCAGAGTGTGAGGAGCATCCTATTTGCTCCAATCTCCACTTCCTTGTTCTTATCGAAAGTCGACAATCTCATGCCCCAGGCTGTGTCCTGGGCTCTGTGGCCGCTGGTGATGGAGCAGTAAGGAATGACAGGTGAAAAGCTGGCCTTCAAGACAGACAGACAGAACTGGGTTGAACTCTGACAGAAATCCTGCATTTTCCACTGACTTGCTCTCTGAACCTGACATGCTTCTAAATAGATCTGTGCCTCAGTTTACTCAGCTGCAGAATGGGGAGAACAATGCCTACCTCTTAGGGTGGAGCAGAGGGCCCCACGGGGTGCGGGGAGAGGTCCGATGTTAGTAAATGACAGAAGGTAGCAAATGCCAGAGCCCACAGCAAGTCCCCTTTGGTCGGCATAATTGATGAGTTATGTGACCAGAGATAAGAAATTTATGGGCGTGAATGTCGCAGCTCTGATCCCGGCACCTGTCAGCGTTTCTTTTGTTTGAAATGCTGTGCACTTAATTTGCATTCAGAGAAAGGTCACGCATGGAATGTTCCAGGTCCCCTGCAAACCAGGAATAGGCAGGCCAGCGAGGCCAATGTTTTTGTGGGCATGTCGAGTGATTAATCATAACCTAGCAAAACAGGGCACTTTTATTTATAGCGAGCTGTTGCTAAGCAGATAACAGACCCCTTTCAGGGCTTGCGTATTGTTTTGTTTTTCACAGAGAAGCGCTTGGCTCCTAGAGCGCTTTCTCAGATGAGATACAAACCTCGAGAGAGCATGAGCTCTGAGTGTTTGTGGGTTTTAGACCCAGGTCATTGGCATTGGTGGGCCCCCCCAGGGCGGGGTGATGGGATTGCAGCAGCCCTGGGAAGGGGGCTCAGAGCATGGCTGGCTCACTTTTCCAGGAGACTGAGTGACGTAAAACACACTCATTGTACACAAACAGTATGGTAAGGTATTTGCTTTGTGTGTTAGTTTTCAGTCCAATCAAAAAAATTTAGCCCTGGCTGGTGTGGCTCAGTGGATTGAGTGCCAGCCTGAGAACCAAAGGGTTGCCAGTTCAATTCCCAGTCAGGGCACATGCCGGGGCCAGGTCCCCAACAGGGGGCATGTGAGAGGCAACCACACATTGATGGTTCTCTCCCCCTCTTTCTTCCTTCCCTTCTCTCTAAAAATGAATAAATAAAATATTTTTTAAAATAAAATAAAATAATGAAAAAATAATAACATTAAAAAATTAAAACATTTAAATATTGAAGTATTCTATATTATTTTGTATTAGTTTGAGGTGTACAACACAGTGGCCCTATACTTTCCTGAGTGTGCTCCCCGACACTCCCAGCACCCACCGGACACCATGCACAGTTACTGCAATATGATCGACTATATTCCCTGAGCCACACTGTACATCCTGTGGCTGTTCTGTCATTACCCACTTCTAAGTCTTAGTTCCTTTCCCTTTCTCACCCAGCCCCTCAACACCCTCCCCTCTGACAGCCTTCTGTCTGTTCTCTGAACCTGAGAATCTGTTCCTACTGTGCTGGTTCATTTATTTTATTTTTCAGATTCCACATATACGTGAAATCACATGGTATGTGTCTTTCTCTGACAGACTGATTTCAGTTGGCATCCATGCCGAAACAAATGGTGTGGTTTCATTCTTTTTCATGGCCGAGTAATATTCCACTGTAACGCGTGGTGTTAAGAGTAAGGACACCTCCAGCCTGAATCCCACGGGTCAGCCCTCTGGGTGTTTTCTGTATTTCCATCTCCCCATTTTGACTCAAACCAGACTATATATTCACAGCACACATTTCCTTTTGGTTCACTTAAAAATGTACCTTGGGAGATCTCTCCATATTTATACATAGATATTTCCTTATTACACGGCTATGCCATAATTTATTTAACTGGTCCAAAACGGTGAATTATTAAGGTAACTGAATATGCTTTGGCTTTGACAAGGACGGGATGGCTTTAAACTTAGAAGACCACCAAGTATTTTTCCTTCCCTAAATTGTGGCAAACTCTTGGGTGTGCCCTTCCAAGGCAGCGTGGTTGATGAGGAGGGTTGGGTTCTGCAGAGTCACCCTGAGGTTGGGAGACAAGTCTGGGACCCTCTGAGCACCCTCCCTTGTTGCCCCTCATCTCAGGCCCCAAACACACCGCTCCTCCTTCATTCATCTCTTCACTGGATCAGTGTGTTCGCGAGCCTTCTAGTTCCCTGACGTCCTGCAGGTGACAAAGGTGAAGGATATGATCGCCTGGCCTCCCAGTAGCTGCTGCCCAGTGAGTCGGAGAATCAAGAATGCAGACCGAGGTTTGCCTGCCGCCAGGCGTTGTCCTGAAATGCTCTGTGTGCATCCCTTCCTCCCATCCTCCTGGTATTATCCCATGTCCCACACGAGAAATCCCATGGAGAGAGAGAGCGAGCACGGCTGATTAGGCGAGGTCTCGGTGCTGGTAAGCGTCAGAACCCGGAGGGGGGGCACGGAGAGCGGGGCAGGGGGTGAGCCTGGGCCGGCAGACGCCCGCGCCCATCCCCCCAGTAAAGGCAACCGCAACACATTGGCACCTGCTGCTTTGTTTCTGCAATTCGGGCAGTGCTCGGAGATGCCAGCTCCCCTTTGCGGAGGCTGCCACTCCTAATAAACTCCTGGTCTGGGGAATTCAAGAACGTCACTTCCATGGCGTTCATTGGGCAAACCATCACCAGGCTGGGTGAGCTTCAAGGGCGTAGGGGAAAATACTCCGCCTCCTACCGAGGCAACGTCAAGGTCACCTGGCCAAAGAGCATGCGTGGCGGGAGAGGCTGCCTCTGGAAACCCCTGGAGCCCACTCTGCAACGGGGGATTGCCCACGCAGACCAGCCACTGTCCCATGAGAAGAGAGATGCTGCCGTTGGAACAGTGCAGCTCGCAGGACTGCCAGATCCCGTCCAGTTTGCTGAACAGAAGATGGAGATTCACGAGGGGGTGCTGAGCATGGTTCTGTGGGTAGGCAGCCTAAGGACTGCACGGGAGGAGAGCTTGTAGGAGCTCTCCTGCAAGGCCAGTGCGGTGTTCATGCAGGAACTCGGTGTGCCTGTGTTTGCGTGCAGGACCCGGGGAGCAGGGAAGCACCAAGACAGGAGCGAGGCACTGCGTTGGCAGAATCGATTCACGGAGATGGAGACTGAAGAGGAGAAAGCATTCAGGAGGCGAGTGGTCGTAGCGCCGATTGGGCCCTGGGGAGGCATCCTGGGGTGACCAGTAACTGCCAAAGTGCCAGCAGAAAGGGGGACGGGGAGATATTTTAAAGCAGATGACATACAGACAATGGAATACGAGTCAGCCATAACAAAAGAATGAAATCCTAGCATTTGCGACAACATGGGCAGACCCTGAGGGCATTACACTCAGGGAAGTCAGAGAAAGGCAAGCATCATACGGTGTCACACACACGTGGAGTCTCAAGAACCAACCAACCAAGCAAACACACAAGCTAGAAACAGATCGTAGACACTGAGACAAACTGATGGGTGCCAGAGGGGAGAGGGGTTGGCGGGCTGGGTGAAGAGGGGGAGGAGTTGGAAGTGTGGACGGGCAGGCTCCACATCGAGGTGGGATGTGACATACACAGCACAGGGGAATGGGGCCCCTAATACTGTGATAACTGCGCATGGTGACAGGCGGGGACTGGAAGTACCGGGAGCCACACTTCGTAAAGTATGTGACGTTGTAACCGTTCTGCCACACACCTGAAACGAACACAAAATAATACTGAATGTCGACTGTAGTTAAAAAGTAAAAAAAATTTTTCAGACGTGTGTGTGTTTTAACCCAAACATCTCACAAGAAGACGGTGGAGCGCTGTGGCATGGCCTGTTTGTAACCAAATGATCAAACACACAGGGGAGGTCACAGATGAGCTTGGCTTTCCTTGGCGACCAGGAGAACCGGCTCACGTCGGCTCCTCGGAACCGCAAACATGGGTGGAGGCGAGGACTGGATCTCTCTCCCGCCCCCTCCCCTCTGGCGGGGCAGGAGGGGCAACTGCTTCTCCTGGAACCGGTGCCCAGCAGACATACCTGATTGTGCTCCTTGGCATTGCCCTTGGTCCAAGAGGAGCTCGGACTGGAGTCCCGCCCAGGAGCCAACCGTGCCCCCTCCCCAGCACCCTCCCTACGCGCACCTGCCCTCCCGGGCGGGCCCACCTGCCACTGCCTCGTCCAGTAATTACAGGAAGAATATGCTAATGAGCAGATGTCCAAGATTGACTTGGCTTTTCTGTCGCTTGTCAAGTCCAAGCTGCATTTGTTGGAAAAAATAACGATATCGGAACCCGAGGCCTGCAGTCCGTGTTTTGTGTGGGGTTCCACACGACAACAGAGTAAGCTGACGTGGATGTCCAGCCGCAAACGCCCACCTTGGTCTCGGGCAAGGGCGGGCGTCTGCCCCAGGAGCTTCTGGGTAAACAACCAAGGACTCAGTGGTGCAGGTCCAGCGTCTTAGCTGGTTGATGCTGGAGTGTGGGGGTGATGCCTGCTTGCTCCCCCAAGAGTGGACAAAACTTGGAAAGGGTGCGGTTCGCAAGGACGTGGCCAGGCCAGCCTTGTCTCTGCATTTCCTGTTTGCTCTTAGCTGATGGGAAATGCAGGTTCATTTCTAGTAATTCTACCCTGTGTGCATTTTTTAAGAAAAATCCTCACTTGAGAATATGTTTATTGATTTTCTAGAGAGAAAGATCGAAATATGGATCGGTTGCCTCCTGCACCAGACTGACCAGGGATGGAACCCACAGCCTGGGTATCTTCCCTGACAGAGGATCGAACCTGCAACCCTTTGGTGCCCAGGCAACACTGCTACCCACTGAGCCACCCCCACCCCTGGCCAGGGCTGCCCTGCATGCATTTTTATTTTTATTTTTTAAGATTTTATTTATTTTTAGACACAGGGGAAGGGTGGGAGAAAGAGAGGGACAGAAGCATCAATGTGTGGATGCCTCTTGCACACCCCTCACTGGGGACCTGGCCTACAACCCAGGCATGTGCCTTGACTGGGAATCCAACCAGCGACCCTTTGGTTTGCAGGCGGGTGCTCAATCCGCTGAGACATACCAGCCAGGGCTGCATGCATTTTTGTATTGCCTCACTCCATTGGCTCCAAATGCTCGACGTTGTGCTTGTAGCATTACTGGCCATTTGTAAGATTCCTTGGGCTCAATTTTGGAACAAGGCAGTCATAAATTAACCCAAATGGCAAACACATACCCCTCTTGTGGCATTTTGGAAACTTTGCTAGATCTGCACTCAGAACAGTCATAGGCTGCCACATTTACAAACTAAAAAAAAAAATCACAGTGTTCATTGCTTTCTAAGGTCAATACTGGACCTCTGCTCCCAGGAAGATGGAGTACACACACTTCCCTCTGCCCCCGTCATTTCTCCTACCGAATATAAATAAAATCCCTGGACATTATTTACAAAATATAAGGTGCTTAGGGGTGGAGGGAAGGAGGTAGACCTGGTAAGGACGTCAGAACTCCAGGAACAGCCTGGTGTGAGCTCCTAGGATCTCTTTGCCTTTTCCATCCCAGAACTAGAACAGAAGAAGTCAGCGATGTGGAAACACCAAAGGGTGTGCACAGAAACCCCCCAAAGCCCGCTCTCTGGCCAAAAGACCAAACAACAGGCAGCCTAGAAGGAAAGAAAACTTTAAAATGGTAGCTGCTCCACTAAGGTGGAAAAACTGTGCCCTACTCCTCACCCAGTGACCAAGGGTACTCCCACTCCCTCAGACTCCCACCTCTCCAAGGCTGTGATCGGGTGCTCCCACAGCAACGCTGTGATGGTGTTAATAAAGCTCAAGGAGCTTTAGCTGGTGTGGCTCAGTGGATTGAGCACTGGCCTGCGAACCAAAGGGTTGCCAGTTCAATTCCCAGTCAAGGCACATGCCTGGGTTGCAGGCCAGATCCCTAGTAAAGGGGCTGCATGAGAGGCAACCGCACACTGATGTGTCTCTCCCTCTCTTTCTCCCTCCCTTCCCCTGTGTCTAAAAATAAATAAAACCTTAAAAAAAAGAGAGAAGGAGAGAGACTTTGGAATCCCATAGGTGGTAATGAGCACCCTACCCAGGGTACAGGGTGTCAGTGGAGACCACATGGGGAGCACTAATGATCCACCCCTCCGTTTCCCAGCCTAGGATAAGTGGAAGCCTCATTAGGAGTTCAGAGCCCTCTCCTTACCTGGTGGTCCTAGCAACACCTGACAATAAGGAGGTGCTACTGCATCCCTTCTCCTGCCCGAGTGGTGGCAAAGGGAACCCTCTGCCAGAGGCTTTAAATAAGATCCAAAGTCTCCCGCTGACCAAAATATCCAGGTCCTATCCAGGTCCCAGTGAAAAATCACCCATCAGCCAAGAGCCAGGAAGATCCCAAACTGGGTGAGACAATTATCCACAGATGCCAATGATGAGATGCCAATGAAGACATCTTAGAAGATCTGAAAGCGGCCATCCTGAAAACGCTTTGTGAGCAACCATGAACAGTCTCTTATTGTTTTAACAAGATTTGATTTATTTACTTTTGGAGAGAGGGGAAGGGAAGGATGCAGTGAGGGAGAGAAACATGGCTGTGAGAGAGAGAAACATTGATTGGCTCTCCCTTGCTTGCCTGCAGACAGGGCCCCGCCCAAAATCCAGGCATGCACTGGATTGTGCATGTGCTGGCCGGAACTGAACCAGTGACCCTTTGGTTCAGTTCTCAGGCCAGCACTCAATCCACTGAGCCACACCAGCTAGGGCTGAACAGTTGTGAAACAAATAAAAAATAGACCTTAGCAAAAAATGCAATGAATGACATAAAACATTCAATGGACCAGCTCAACAACAAAGAGGAGCAGAGAGAGAAAAGAATTAATGACCTGAAACTACTCAACATAAAAAAGAGAGAATAGGCAGAAGAAAAGAGAAAAGAACAGAGTATCAGGGACCTAGGGGACTACAAGACAAGTTCTAATGTTTGTGTCAAGTCCCAGAAGAGAGAAGAAAGAGTCAGGACAGAAAGAGTAATTCATGAAATAATGGTTGAAAACTTTCAAAATCTGGCAATAGACATGACCTACAGTTTTAAGGAGCTGGGGGTATTAAAAACAAACAAACAAACAAACAAAAATGTGTCTTGACTGGTGAAGCTTAGTTAGATGGGCATCATCCCACACACTGAAAGGTCACCAGTTCGATTCCCAGTCAGGGCACATGACTGCGTTGCAGGTTTGATCCCTGGTCAAGGTGCGTATGACAGACAGCCAATCAATGATTCTCTCTCACATTAATGTTTCTCTCCCTCTCTTTTTCCAGTCCTTCCCCTCTCTCTAAATATAAATAAATAAAATCTTTAAAAAAAAAACTCCAAGAAATTCACACTGACACACATATAGTCAAAAACAGAACTAAGTAGAAAAAAAATCTTTAAAAGGCAGCAACAGAGAAAAACGATGCCTTACCTTTGGGGAAGAACAGTACAAATGACAGCTGATTCCTCATCAGAATCAGCGAGACCAGAAGGAAGTGTCCCAACATTTTAAAATTCTTAAAAAATAAATATAAAAAAAAGAACTGTCAAGCTAACATCTTATGTCCAGTGAAAAATATTCTGGAGGAATGAAGAAGAAATAAAAACATTCTCAGATGAAGAGAACCAAGACGCTTTGTTGTCAGCAGGCTAGCTAACCCTAAAATAATGTCAGAAACAGAGGGGAATGATGAAAGAAAGGAACTTGGAACATTAGGAGGAAAACTTTCTTCATGTTATTTGTTTTTAATTCTATTTAATGATGGAAGCAAAAATTATAGCACTGTCTGATGTAGTGTTTATAAATGGAGGAGAATATAGAGATGTAAATGGGGTAAAACGGTTTCTACATTTCATGGAACTGGTAAAATGTCTACCCTAGTGACTATGACAAGTTATGTACATATCATGCAGCATCTAGAGCGACAATTTAAAAATTATACAAAGAGATGCACTCAAAAAACATAAATAAAATGAAAATTTAAAAGATTATTTATTTATTTATTTTTGGAGAGAGGGGAAACAAGGAAGAGAAGAAGAGAAACATCAATGTGTGGTTGCCTCTTGTGTGCCCTCTACAGGGGACCTGGCCTACAACCCAGGCATGTGTCCTGACTGGGAACTGAACCAATGACCCTTTGGTTTGCAGGCCAGAGCTCAGTCCACTGAGCCATCCAGCCATGGCTGAAATCTTAAAATATGTTTAATTAATTCACAGAAAGGGAGAAGAAGAAAACAGGAATTAGAAGTAGAAAGAATAAACCAAATAAATAAATGAAATGGCAGACTTAGGCCTAACATATAAATCATCACATTAAATGTAAATGGTCTAAGTATACCAGTTCAAAAGCAGAAAGGGGATTTTTAAAATGACCTAACTCTCTACTGTCTATAAGAAAGTCATTTCAAATATATGACAATGTAAGCAAGTGGAAAATAAAAGGATGGAATAGGATGTATAATGAAAACATTCTTCAAAGAAAAGCAAGAAGGGCTACATTAATATTGGATAAAGGAGACGCCAGGACAAACAAAATGACCAAGGGCAGAGAAGAATATTATGTAATAATAAATGGTTCAATGCATCATGAAGATACAGCGATCTTAACACCAAACAACAGAGCTGTAAAATAAAGGAAAAATGTGAAATGAGAAATAGAAAAATCCATGCTTATATTTAGAGGGATTTAACACTCCTCTCTTAGCAATTGATAGAACAGCTTATACAGAAGAACAGCAGGATATAAGAGAACTCAAGAAAACCATCCACAAACAGGATAGAACACTGTGGCCCCAAAATAGCAGAATTTATATACTTTTCAAGTGACTATGGAAAATACACTGAGAGAGATGATAACCTGCGCAACAAGATAAATCTTAACCAATTTAAAGGAAGGGAAGCCATACAGAGGCTGTTTTGCAATCACAAGTAATCACACAAGACATATAACAGGAAAATAGATACAGTAGAATACCAGTAAAATCTCTAAACATAAGTCCTTGGGTCAAAAAGGAAGTTTCATGGAAAAATTTAAAAAGCATTAGAAAGTTAAAAAAAATGAATTAGTACTTACGAAATGGTCAAGAGGCTGTCAAGGACAGCATAGGGAACATGGTCAGTAATATTGTAATAACTGTGTATGGGGCCAGGTGGGTATTAGAAATATCCGGGGAGCCCTGGCTAGTGTGGCTGAGTGGATTGAGCACCAGCCTGCGAACCAAAGGGTTGCTGGTTCGATTCCCAGTCAGGGCATATGGCTGTGTTGGAGGCTGGGTCTTTTCTTGGGTGCATGTGAAAGTCAACCACACATTGATGTTTCTCTCCCTCCCTATCTCTCTAAAAATAAATAAATAAAATCTTTAAGAAAAAGAAATATCGGGGGAAACACTTTGTAAAGTGTACGACGGTCTGACCACCATGCTGTACACCTGAAACTAATACAAAATAATATTAAATGTAAAAAATACCCGCAATAAACAACTTGTTAAAGGAAAAGAAAGTTAAGTTAAAAAAATGCATTGACTTGAACGGAAAGAAAAATACAACATATAAAGACCTGTGGGACTCATGTACGGAGAGCAGCACTGAGGGGGGAATTTATCGCGCTAAGAAATTTTTTAAAAAGCAAAAAAATCAATGCAAAAGGAGCGCAAGGAACAACCGAATGAGGTGAGTGAAAGGAGGGGGCGGTGCCGGTGGAGTCCAAGCAGCACGTTCATTGGCCCGAGGATGGGGAGAGATTCTTGGCGGATGTTCATTGGTCAGCAGATCTGTCTCTGTCTCCTGTGAACTGGGCATTTACAGGAAATCTGCCTCTAGTTGTCGAAGTTCCACTTTTCCAAAGGCTCACGTCTGAGGGTCTCTATTCCCGCCCCTCTGATTCTCTTTAGATAGAAACCCGTCCACAACGGAGGGAGGTATCTCTGTGATACTGGACCGTAAATCTGATTTGGCCTTTCTCTGTCTTCCAAGGCTGTTTACTGTGTCAATACCCTTCACGGGACAGATTCTTCACAAAGGCAGGCCGTCCTCTGTACATCATGCAGAAACCCAGGAGACACGCGGGGACTTAGCTGCCAACTAGTATACAATTCAAAATGCTTTTGTGAGGTTGTCCAATTTCTTTGGGGCGGGGGAGGGGACAGTTAAAGTTTTTGGTTGAAAGGCTTGGCGCAGGTCCTGGAACACGGTGAGTATCGAATAAAAGTGAGTTGCTAACTTTTGAAAATATTTCACAATCATGGAAGTCTCTTCTCGTCAGCTGATCACGTTATATATCTTTCCACCTGTACTTCCCACTGAATTTTCCCATCTTTGGCCTATTCCTTATTCTTCTTCCTCTTCTCCTTTTCCTTCCTCTTTTCCTCTTTCTCCTCCTTCTTCTTCTTCCTCCTCCGCCTCCTCTTCCTCTTCACCAATTTGTTGTTCCACTTAATGATGCATCTTTTGGTTGACTCTTGCATGTGCTGGGACCGGGGATCGAACCCACCAACTTGGCATATTGGAACCACACTCTAAGCCACTGAGCTACACAGCCGATGCCCTTCCTTTGTGTCCTGGTTCGCAGAGGAATCAAGGAGTTCCAGAAACTAGCTGTAAAGAATGTTAGGGAGCTCTGTGGTGTCTGCTTCATTTCCCAGGAGAGAGCTGAGGACGTTATCTATGACTTTAACAACTTTTCAGATCGCTGAGGATTAAATTCCATACACTTGGGCCAGTAATAGCTTTAAAAACTCTCTGTTCCTGGTTTATTTTTAGTCGTGATCTTCCTTGAGAAGTATAGATTGAAGTCTTTTTTTAAGATAGAATGAATAAAGAGGTGGGATTTGCTCATGAGAAGTCAAAGCAGGGGGTGGGGTGAGAAGCAGGTTTGGGAGCAGAAATTCATCTTTCATTCCATTGCATTTCAGCATTGAATGGTGGCCAGGGGACCACAGAAAAAAGACTGGAAGATGTTACTAAAACGTTGACTTGTAACAGAAAAAAGTTTCTTTGGCTCTGGCTGGGTAGCTCAGTTGTTTACTAGAGCATCATCCAGATACATCAAGGTTCAGAGTTCGATCCCCGGTCAGGGCACATACAAGAATCAACCAATGGCCCTGGCTGGTGTAGCTCAGTGGATTGAGGTCGGGCTGCGAACCGAAGTGTCGAAGGTTCGATTCCCAGCCAGGGTACATTCCTGGGTTGCAGGCCATAACCCCCAGCAACCACACATTGATGTTTCTCTCTCTCTCTATCTCCCTCCCTTCTCTCTCTAAAAATAAATAAATAAAATCTTTTAAAAAAGAGTCTCTCTTAAAAAAAAAAGAATCAACCAATGAGTGCATCAGTAAGTGGAACAACAAATTGATGTCTCTCTCTCAAATTGATAATAATAATCACAACAATAATAATAGTACTACTAACAACAACAATAATAAAAAGGTTTCTCTTCTTCCTTCAAGTTTTAAACTCTGTACAAGCAGAGACTTGGGACACAGCACAGGAAAATACCCAGCTGGCAAGATCTCAGCTCTTAGAAAAATCATATCAAGATTTATTTTTTAAATTTCTCTCTAAATAAACTGCCTCTGCTATTCTTTGTGATTTTTCCAGTTTTAGGTCCAGGCAGAGGAGAAGGAAAAAATAATCTTCTCCGGCCTTTGTGCACACAGGACGCTCCAGTTCCTAATCCAATGTCTCATCTGCTTCCCCCGAAACTGCCGACAGGCCGTGCTGCTCGTCACCCCCGAGGGACACTATTTTTGCTTTGTTATAGTTTTCTTATTGCCTCCTTTCTAGGAGCCCTTGTCCTTATTTCCAAACTAGGACGTTGCTCTCTCTTTCTTGTTTTTTTTTTTAATCCTCACCGAGGAGATGTTTATTGATTTTAGAGAGGAAGAAAGGGAGAGAGGGAGGGAGAGAGATCAGTGTCTCCCATAGGTGCCCAGAATGGGGATCGAACCACAACCCAGGCATGTGCTCTGACCGGGAATCGAACCCACAGCCTTTTGGCATACAAAACAATGCTCCACCCCATTGAGCTGCCCAGCCAGGGCCTAGTATGTTACTTCTTAACTGTCTCTGTGGACCCTTCAGGGTCTGGTGCACTGCTGGGTTCATGGTCAGCCTGGACTGATGGAATCATCCAGCAGGTGGGACTCAAGAGTGTGGTACACAGTTTCCATTTCTCAGAGGAAACAAGCCACGCACAATAGAAAGTGACTATCTGTTTTCTGCTCACCTGTGCCCCACGTGCTTCCTGGGGCGTCGAACCAGCCCTGACATTTCAGGAATAAATGTGTTCTCACCAAGTCAAGTGCGGATGAAAAGCCAAGAGCCACAGGGTGCTTGGTGCCGCTGAAAAAAATGGACTCCGTTCTACTCACACTTTTGGATGGTTATAGAATCTAAAATTGGCTCTTCAAAACACATGCACTCTCTAACCCAGGTATGGTGCAATCCGCTCCTATTTGAGGAAGTTATTTGAAATCTCTTCCATCAAAGTATCCACCTCTTGCCTCTTGCTTGCTCCCTGGGCCCATGTCCTCCTCTCGAGTCCTTCCCTTTCTTGGAGAAAAGGGTCAAAGAGACGTTAGAAATAGGCCCCCTCCACCTGCAAAAGATCATCCTTGCCAGGCTGGAGTGAGGAGAGAAGACACCTGCAGTCCTGCCCTGGCCGGGTGGCTCCATTGGTTAGAGCATCGTCCTGTACAACAAAAGGTTGAGGGTTCGATCCCTGGTCAGGGCACACATCTAGGTTGTGGGTTCAATCCCTGATTGGGTGTCTATGGGAGGCACCTTATTAATCTCTCTCTCTCTTCCTCCCTCCCTTCCTCTCTCTCTCTCAAATCAATAAAACATATCCTCTAGTGAGGGCAAAACAAACAAAATAAGGAAACCCGCAGTCCTTCGGTAGAAATAGGCTCGGCTCCTGGGGAGAACCCAGAGCTGGCTTTAAAGAGACAGTCTTGACAAAGCTCTGAAGGTACCTAGGGCTCAGTCCAAGGCCCTGAGGGCCCCAGCTTGGGCTTGCTGGGTGCCTACACACTGGACCTGAATTTCACGTGGGCCTCGCTGGCCTTGCGCATGCTCCTGCTGCTGACTCTGTCCTCACAGAGACCCAGACACTTCTTCCTCCTTCAAGAACTTTACATGTCTTCCTTGCAGACCCCCTGCCTTTTCTTTCCTTACTGCCTCCCTCATTCCCTCCCTCCCTCAAATTTTATTCTGTCATGATAGAAACACGTAACATGTGATCTTCCTTTTGAACACATCTTTTTTTTTTTAAAGCAGGTTTTATTTATTTATCTTTAGAGAGACAGGGAGGGAGAGAAATATTGATCCATTCCCTCTCTTGCGCCCCCTACTGGGGACCTGGCCCTCAACCCAGGCATGTGCCCTGACTGGGAATCGAACTGGTGACCTTTCAGTTTGTGGGATGGTGCCCAGCCCACTGTGCCTCACCAGTCGGGGTTACAAACATCTTTAACTGGACAGTACATTAGTGCAGCAATTTTCAAGCATGCGCCGCAAGAATTTTTAAAACATCCGACACCTGACGATTGAGTCAGGGACACTGATTTCTTTTCTCTCAGATTGTCAAATTAAAAAAATGACAACATTCAACACACACATAGCCTTCCAGGGTGAATGAATCAAGATTATACCTATTTTTTTGTCAGATCGACAAAAAAAATACATGTTGTGGTGTGCTGGGGAATTTAGGAAATTAGTGTATGCACGCCCCGAGACAAACAGCGTTGAACATCGCTGCATCCGTGTGGACCCTAGGGACTGCCCAGCCGCTCTCCAGAACTTACTCATCTCACTGCACTGAAGCTTTGTGCCTGTCAGCTGGTCACTCGCCAGTTCCCCTCCCCGCAAGCCCTGACCACCCCCTGCCTGTCTTTGATTCTATGCGTTTGACTATTTTAGATTCCTCAAATGAATGGAATGATGCAGTATTTGTCTTTCTGTAACCGGCTTCTGTTACCAAGCTTAGTGGCCTCAAGGTCCAGGCATGCTGTCACCTACGGCAGAACCTCCTTCTTTTCTGAGGCTGGATATTCCATTGTATGTAGGGACCGCACTTTCTTTATCCATTTGTCTGTGGATGGGCATTTAGGAGGGATCCCTGCCTGGGCTGTTGTGAACAATGCCGCTGAGAACACAGGGGTGCCGGTATCTCCTTTGAGTCCTGTGGAAACCAGGATGGAGGTTCCTGAAAAATTAAAAGTAGACCTATCATGTGACCCAGCCCTCCCTGTCCTGGGTGAGTGTCGTTTTCTCTCACTGTATGACGCACATTTTAAAAACATCTTAATTTTTTTTATAAGAAGTGCGACTTCCCCTTTTAGTAGTTTTGTTCAGCTTAGCATCATGGCCATTTCTTGAGGTCCTACTGTGTGCCTTCATGATGCCTCTTCAGTGTGCCTGGCCCATCCACACCGACCAAGTCTAAATTTTTCACAAAATCATTTTATTCATTTATTTATTTTTTAAATCCTCATCTAAGTATATATTTGTTATTTATTTTATTTTTTATTTTTTATTTTTTTTAAAGAGAGGAAGATAAACATTAATGTAACCCCTTACCAGGGACCTGGCCTGCAATACAAGCATGTACCCCAACTAGGAATTGAACCAGTGGCCCTCTGGTTCACAGGCCCATGCCCAACCCACTGAGCTACACCAGCCAGGGCTATTTGTTTTTGTTTTAGAGAGACAGGAAAGGAGAGAGAGGGAGAAACATCGATCAGTTGCCTCCTGCATGTGCTCTGACCAGGGATCAAACCTGCAACCTTGGTCTGTGCCCTGATTGGGGATCAGATCCACAATCTTTTCTTGTACAAGACAACACTCCAGCCAGCTGAGCCACCCGGCCACATACCAGGGCTTCCCAAGGATCATTTTAAACCAAGACACGGAAACAACCCAAATGTCCTCTGATGGATGACATAGAGAACTCAGTGGAATACTACTCAGCCACGAAAAAGGTAAAACATCGCCATTAGTGACAACACGGATGGACCTTGAGCACAATGACTGAAATAAGTCAGATGGAAACAGACCAGATCCATATGATTCTACTCCTATGTGGAATCTAAAAGGAAAAGTAACGAGTATACAGACAAACAACAGCAACAACAAAACACTTGGGTACAGGCAACAGCATCTGATGTTTATCAGAGGGGAAGGGAACTGGGTGGGGGGACAAAGAAAGTAAAAAAGGGTCAAGTATATGATGATGGGAGGAGACTAGGCTTTGGGTGATTGGCACACAGATGCCGCGTTACAAACTTACACACCTAAAATGTATGTATTAACCAACATTATATAAAAAGCTCATGCCCCAAAGGAGAAAACCCCAAAATAAAAATCTTGAGGAGATCTGATGTCCATTGAACCTGCCTCTAGTAAAGAAAGCCCCCACAGGGGAAGTAGCTGGCTGCGGCCCCTGAAAACACTACCGGTGTTTTCCCTTTGTCTTTATTTTTAAGAGAACCTGGCAATTCCTTGAACTTCTTCCTTGCTTTTAAAAAAAAATTTTATTGTGACAATTTAAAAAATTCATTTGTTGAGTTTTAGAGAAAAAGAGAGGGAAGGAGAAAGGGAGGGAGAGAAATATCATGTGTGGTTGCCTGTCATATACCCCCTACTGGGGACCTGGCCCACAACCCAGGCATGTGCCCTGACTGGGAATCGAACTAGCAACTCTTTGGTTCTCATGTTCTCACTCAATTCACTGAGCCACACCAGCTGGGGCCTGAGCTTCTTCCTTTTGGATTCATGCTCTTGCTCCCTGCTCTCACAAAAAAGCTGGCAGTAGGCATTTTGCTGGCCTATTGGCCCATTCATTTCCCATCCTCCACACTCTGCCCCTGATTTCCCAAAGGTAATCAAGCCATTAGCTACAACACAAGTCAACAAAAACCAGCGCAGGCCATTTGATAGGGAGGGTGAGCAGGAAGCTGCTCTGGACAGGGCTGTGGAAACTTCCCTGCTCTTCATTTCCCTGCAGAAAACAGTGTGGACATATTTACAGGCGCCTCTGCTAAGTTGAATCTACAATGTTCTCTTGTCCCTTTGGCAAGCTACTGCGTAGCTTGAGTGTGCAGTGGGTATAAAAGAGGATGTCTTTTTCTTTCGGATTCAAGTGCTTAGAGGCGATTTGCCAGTCTCATGGCTAGCATATTCTCCTCTGTGTAGGTCCCAGATGATACAGTCCCCAGTTCTTTTTTGAACAGCAAAACAAAGAGAGCAACCCTGGCATCATAGCTCAGAGGGTTACAGCATCATCCTGTACACCAAGGTTGTGGGTTCGATCCCTGGTCAGGGCACATGCAAGAAGCAACCAATGAATGCATCAATAAGTGGAACAACAAACTGGTCTCTCTCTATCTCTCTAAAAATTAATAAATAGCCCTGACTGGTGTGACTTAGTGAGTTGAGTGCAGGCCTGTGAACCAAAGGGTCGCCGGTTCAATTCCCAGTCAGGGTGCATGCGTGGGTTGTGGGCCAGGTCTCCAGTAGGGGGCATGCAAGAGGCAGGCAACCACGCATTGATGTTTCTCTCCCTCCCTGTCTTCCTCCCTTCCCCTCTCTCTAAAAATAAATAAAATCTTAAAAAAAATGTGGTCCCAGGAACAGCTCTGATCCAGTCGGCAGCAGCTACTGAACTGTCTTCCTTTCAGAGAGAGGGAGTGTGAGAATACAGGGGTTGGAGTGACCTGCTCACGTGTGTTGTTCCACGTACACTTCCCATCCGCGCAGGGGGCACAAAGTTCCCCTACACTGCACGTTCCACGAGGCCAGAGACTGCAGTCTTTGCTGGGTGGGGCTGGAAAGTCAGGGTAAAAATATCTCAGAGTCCTCTGAGTTCTTCCACGGTGATCGACAGTGGTGAATTTCATCCACATGTGCGTTTGTGATGGAGAGGGAGAGTTGATTAACTTGGGAGGGAGGGGGGACGGGGGCGGAAAGAAAAAGCAAACAAACAAAAAGGCTTGGAATTGAGGACCCCAACTCCTCCTTCCATCACTAATTATTCAGCCTTTAGGCAGGGCGTTCCGTCTGCCCACGCCCAAGGTGAATGAGGAACAAGGGAGCTGCTCTCTGAATTTATCCTGAGGGCCAGGGCTCTGACCTCCTTGAAGGGTTGTCTCTATCGATCAATCTATTGATCAGTTATTTATCTATTATCTATCGATCATTATCATCATCTATCATGTATCTCTCAATCTATCATCTGTCCATCACCTGCCTATCATTTATGTATCTCTCTACCTACCATGTACCTGTCTGTCTAACTGTTCACTTGTCCGTCTGTCCCTCTGTCTACCACAGATTCCTATTACCTCTGCCGGGGCCTCCCTCGCCCGGCCAGATGCCCAGACCTGTCCCGCAGCTGCAGGCCGCAGCGCTCTATCACAGATGGCCTAGTTCCAAGATCTGGGCTGCCGGCCAAGGCTTGGTCAAGAGCACCTCCGGGGAGGTGGGGGGGGGAGAGTCTCCTCCCTCCTCTCTGTTTCATCTGGGTCAGGCGGTAGGCGGCATCTCAGGCAAAGAGGACGCGTGCATCCGCGCTACGGCTCGGCTCTGAAATAGAGCTGACGGGGGACCTGCGTCTGTTCAGGAGCCAACGCGACGTTCCCTCACGCCAGTCATCCACCCAGAGTGTCCCCAAGCCTCCTCCGTGATTTCGTATTTCCCCCACCCCTGTCCGGGTTCACCTGCTGGCGGGCCAAGCCAGCGTCTTTCCTCTTTTCCCCTTTTCTCTCCTCCAGCCGTCGGCCTCTCCCGGTCAGGCCTCTCCTCTTCCCCGGTCCTTCTCTCTCTCTATCCTTTTCGTTTTCTCTTTGATTTTTGCCCCTGTGTTGTGCCTTACAACCGCCGGCATCACGCCCTGACCTCAAAGGGAACGCAGCATCTCAGGATACGCAGGGCCTTCCTCTAGAGCCGAAGAATTCAGCCTCTGCTTTGTGCCTGGGGACCGGGACTGAAGCTCAGAAAGCCCAGATCAGCACCATGGACACAGGCCCCGGGAAGATCGCGATGCCAAACTGAAGTCAGGAGGGTGCCTTTGTTCATCCTTTCGCTCATCCATTCGCTCATTGACGGGGTGCCCGCCTCCTCCACCTGCTGTATCAGGTGCTCGGTGCAGACACAAAGTTCCTACTTCTGCCCAAAAGAATCAGTTTGTTGTGGCCGCCTCTCTCCCAGAGTTGCCCAATAATCCTCTTGCTTTTTCAGATTTTTAAAGAAACATTTATTTTCTTTTTAGAGAGATGGGAAGGGAGGAAGAAACAGAGGGAAAGAAATATCAATGTGAAAGAGATACATCAATTGGCTGCCTCTCGCACGCCCCCTACCGGGGAACCTGGGCTCCAACCAAGCCCTGTCCCCTGACTGGGAATGGAACCTGTGGCCTTTTGGTTTACAGGCGGGCGCTCAGGCCACTGAGCCACACCAGCCAGGGCCCTCCTGCTTCTCCTACAAAGAAGACTGACAGCTGTGGGATATCACAGTGACACAGACACAGCCATTTAAACATATCACCCAGTGCTCAGAGAGTCAATCAGCACCACAAGCAACAAAAAACTGGTCTAAGCCCAAAAGTTCACAATGAAATCAGGGTAGGCAAGATGTGGGTGGTGTCCCAACTGAATTATCACCTGAGGCCACCTTCGGAAATTTGCATGAAGTTCTTTAAATGACTTTTGAGAATGAGCTAAGGCTCTCCATGCGTCACCAAATATAGGGTAAAACCTCCACCCGTCTCTGGGAAGAAATTTTAGAATAAGGTCTGAAGTGAGCCCAGCATTGGGTGGCCCTGCTGTACTGGCAGAGACAACAGTTTTTAAATGATTTAATTCATTTGTTAAATTATTTCCACCATGAATGTGGTGCATGGATGTAGATCTGCCTGGAGCCTCCTTCCTGCCTTTACCAAGGAGCGTGTGACGCAGTGCTCTGTCAACTCAGTGCAATTTCCAGCAAAATCAACACAGTGGCTCTACCCGTTTCCATGTTTTGCTTTGGAAATCCATCAAATCACTGATTTTGCTGGAAAATGGTGTCACCATCAGTGCCCTTCAACTACCACCTCAGGTTCCCGATGGTGCAAACATGGGTTAAGACTACTGTTTAATGTGCATCCCCCTTGACAACACGAACATGTTAAGATTCCAGACGTGCTCTGGCTGGTGGTTCAATGTTGTTCCAATACACCAAGGTTGCAGGTTCGATCCCCGGTCAGCACATATACAAGAATCAACCAATGAACGCATCGAGAAGTGAAACAACAAATCTCTCTGTCTCTGTCTCTGACTCTCTCTCAAATCAATAACTACAAATTTAAAAAAAGGAGTTCATATCTCAGTAGGGGAAGCACAGGCACACAAACAGGAGATTCTAAGGCACATACTCTGGAGAGCCGGTCACAGTGCCTGCCTCATCCCAAGCAGGTCAGTACTAAACATGGGTGGTTGACTCTACCTGATGCATCAGTTAATCACATGGGATCACTTTCTAATAACATTAATGACACCTCCACCTGATGTTTCAGAACTCACTCTGCACCAGCCAGGAGTCCATCCTTCCTCCCACGTGTCTGTCCCACCATTGTCAGAGGGGCGGGCTCACCCAGCTAATGCTTTGTGAGGAAAGAGAGTGTCCCAGGGAAAGGACAAGGTTGGAGGAAGAGAATTATGTTCAGTTATGGTAAAAAAAAATGCTAAGGCAGTGAATGCATGCTAGCACTGTGTTTTAAAATTCAGTGTGATTAGCTTGAAGTCCTCTATGGCAGGCACGTGAAAAATAAGATCAGGAACAGGGAGTTTAAAAGGATTTCAAGACAAATCCCGACGGAGTAGATGCAGAAATGGAAAGAGGAATGAAGATGAGGACTTAAAGAGGTTAAGTCAGCAGAAAGGAATTCACCATGGGAAAGAAGGAGACTAGAATGTTCTTCAATGAAAATACTTGCGTGAAAGGCTAAGTCCCGGTGGCGACCGGCCGCTTACTCTGTGGCTCGGAAGGAAAACACACTTTTGTTGTAATTCTCTCACACGGTCTCTAATAGAAGGGCTGGGGGGAATAAGAGATGGGGAAGAGGAAACTGCAAACCAAAACAGCTATAAGCATTTAGCTGTAATTGTTCCTTTGCTTGTTATCTCGTTTAACCCTCAGCCCCAGCCCATGAGCTAACTATTTGGTAGTCGGCGTTATTGAGGCATCGTTGCTGATCCTCAACTGCATCTGCTGAAACTGCACCATTTGATGAGGCTAATGAGACAGTAACCCCGATCAAGATAAGACAGTGAATATATCTATTAGTCACAGAAATTTCTCTATGTTTCATGGTAATCCCCTTCTTGCCCCTTCTGACAACCATTTCCTCCTTCCCCAGGCAATTTCTTCTTTTTGTTGCTATAGATTGATTTGTATTTTCTAGGAGTCTACATAAATAGAATTGTACTATATGTATTGGGGTGCGGTGTGGCTTTTAAAATCAGCATAAGTATTTTGAGATGTATTCAGGTTGCTGCATGCATTCGTTTATTTTTTTTCTCACCCGAGGATAGTTTTCCATTGTTTTTAAAGAGAGAGAGGGAGGGGGAGAGAGAAAGAGAGAGAAACATCAATTGGCTGCCTCCTGTACTCGCCCTGAACGGGGATCGAACCCATGACCTTCGGGTCTACAGGACGACCCTCCAACCTACTGAGCCACACTAGCCAGGACAACATGCATCCATTTCTCTTGTTGAGTAACATTTTGTTGTCCGCGTGCACCACAATTTGTTTATTTGTTTGTGTCTTCACAGACGTGTGGACAGTTTCCAGTGCGAGGCTGTTACAAATAAGCTGCTCTAAATGTTTGTATGCAAAATCTTTGTGTGAACATGTGTTCTGGCTTCCCTTGGGTAGACGCCGAGGAGCTGGACTGCCGGGTCACGTGGTTGATGAATATTCACATTGTGAAAAAACAGCCAAAGTGTCTTCCACAGTGTCTGTTTCATTTTTCATTCTAACCAGCAACATAGTTGTGGTTGCTTCGTGTTCTTGCCCACACTCGGTCTGGTCAGACCTTCGTTTTTGTTCTTCTACTGAGTATGCGACCTTGATGGGTATTTCCCTACGGGCTTCTGATGTTGAGCATCTTTTCATGTGCTTCTTGGCCATTTGCATATCTTCTTTGGTGAAGCATTTGCTCAAATATTTTACTCATTTTTAAGTGATAAGAGTTCTTAAGTTATAAGAGTTCTTTATATATTCTAAATAAATAAAAGGTTTTTTTTCGTTAGACGCAGCTTTTGCAAACACTTGGATGACATTTTTGTAACTGTGTCTTTGAAGGGCAAAAATATTTTTATTTTGAATAAATCCAATTCATTGTGGGGTTTTTTGGCTTATAGTCAGACTTTTGTGTTACATCTAATAAGTCTTTGCCAAATCCAGTGAGATTTTTTAAAAATGTTTTCTTCGAAAAGTTTTATAGTTTGAACTCTTACACTTAGGTCTAAGATTCATTTTGAGTTAATTCTTGTATATAATGTAGTAAGAGCCAAAGGTTTTTTTTTCCAGATGTTTATTTTCTTCAGCATCATTTATTGAAAGATTATCTTTTTCCTATTGAATTACTTAGTCATCTTTGATTGATCAATCTCAATAACTGATGAAATAGATGCACATTTCTGTATTTCTTCTCTGGTTAAGTACAGATGAAAACTTTGGAAATGTGACCTGGTGGTGTGATCCCTGGGTTTTAGTTCTGGCTTGTAGATCCCAGACTAGAAACTGGGAACCCAGAAAACTCAGGGAACAAATAAACCTCCCTGGCAAAAGCTTTATTTCTAGGCAAAGCATTAGGAAAGAGGCAAGCAAGCCAGATCAAAAACTTTAGATAGTGAGTACTCCATTGCCAGCACGTGTTACAGAAAAACAAAACGATACCCCACCGCTCCCCTCCCCAGCAAATACACAATAAGGAGTGTAGACTTTCCCATTTGCATTGCACCCTTTTCCTTATCGGGGGTGTCAGGGATGGCCAAGGAGAAGTCATGTCCCCCCCCCCCCGGGGGCTTTATTGATTTACTGGGATAAATGCCAGTAAGTAAAGCTATATATCAGGAGAGAGTTCATAGACATATACAGGGTCCAGCAGAAGTAAGGCCTGCTTGAGTGTGGTTGGCAGGGGAATAATATGGGTGTGATAATGTATAGTCTTAATTTGAACGTTTCACTTAAAATGTCACAGGGTGTGCTTGAGTGTGATATTGTTATCTTACAGAATGACATATTTATGGTTTTGTAACAAAAGATTTTGTAATGAAAAAAGGGGCATTATTTGTGTTGGATCCTGTATTATATTATTCATATCAAAGAAAACATACTTGTTTTTCCAATTGTCATTTTCCATTTTAAATTATTCTTTTAAAAATATATATGGTTATTGATTTTAGAGAGAGGAAGAGGGAGAGAGAGAAAAGAAACATGGATCGGTTGTCTCCTATATACACCCTGACCAGGGGTCGAACCCACAGCCTTCAGGTGTATGAAAGAGCCAAGTGAGCACTGGGCCAGGGATTGTTTTAGCTAATTCCTAACTTGTATACTTCTGTGTTTACTGAGGTTGTAATTGTAAAACTGTAAATAAGTAAACATCTAATCCCATCTATTTTAAAAAGGTAAATAGATTGTTTAAAAAATAAAATAAAATAAAACAAAAAAGCCCTGGTCACATGGCTCTGTTGGTCAGAGCGCCCTCCTGTACACCAAAGGGTTTGGAGTTCAGTTCCCGGGCGGAGCGCATACCTAGGTTGCAGGTTCGATCCCCAGTCAGGGTGCGCAGGGAAGGCAACAGATGGATTTCTCTCTCTCTCTCTCTCTCTGTGTGTGTGTGTGTGTGTCTCTCTCTCCCTTCTTTCCTCTCTCTCTGAAATTAATAAACATATCCTCCAATGAGGATTTAGACTCTCAGCTCCAAAGAAAGGGATTCAGACTCTCAGTTCCCAGTTCCATCACCTCCCGGATTCACTGAATCAGAAGCGCCTCAGGCCCTGCTTTGCAGATCCCGGTCTCCGCGGAGGACCCGAGCTGCCCAGCGTGCTGTTCTAGCCCAGTAACTCCTCACCCACTCCCTGTCATTTGACCAGACACAGTTGAATGAGACACAGTTGATGCAACAAAGCATGAATGAAAGTCATTTTGAACGGTAGATCCTGAAAAAAAGAAAAAAATGGGGATGGTTTAAAACTTTATATTTTTGGATGCCTGTGAATACTACATCCCAAAAGCGGGGGGTCAGGGAGCCCCGGGGCTGTGCCGGGGCTGATCTGAGCCACGGGGGGGGGGGGGAGTGCTCCAGAGAGAGGAGGGGCGACCCCGGGAGCCCAGGGCTCTGTACCCACCACAGCAAGGGTCTGAAGGAAGCCTCCGGGTGGGTCTACGTGACCCGCTTGCAGGAGGGAAGTTGGTAGAGTCACGGAAAACATGGGGGCCCTTGGCTGGGGAGGGCGATCCCCCAGTGCTGAGCCTTTGGGGAAACGCCTGAACCTACAGAGCAGTGTGGACAGGACCCCGCTCCTAAGGCGGGGTTCGGGGAGCCCTTCCTTTGCCTGGCCCCTGGCCCTCCGGCTCTGATAAAATCGCTTGATGCTGGAGTGAAGATTACCACGACGTCCCAGGCACACTGCGTTTTGCCCAGGGCCCACAGATAGTCTGCAGCGGGGTTGCCGGAGGGCGCACGGGGCTGCAGCGCGGCTGCGGTCCCGCGGGGTGTGGGTGGGATGCCCTCGGAGGCGGGCTCTGCGTCACCGCTGCTGCCAGCCGCGGAGGCTAAAAATAGCGGCGCGGCGGGCGCGCGCTGCGGAGGCCCAGCCGGCCGCTCCCGCCTGGAGCGCGCGCAGGGGACCGCGCGGCCGCCACCCCGTGGCACGCAGGGCTGCGTAGGTGTTGCACGCGCTCGGCCTTGCTTTCTGAGCTCTTTGAGGTGGGGGGGGGGGGGGGGGGGCACGGCCTTCATGAATGAAGGGAATCCTGGTCCTGGCCCCGTAGCTCTGTTGTTTAACAGCATGTTTCCCTAGGTGCCAAGTTTGTGCCAGGTCAGGGCATAGGTGAAGATCAACCGACGAATGCATAAATACCTGGACAACAAATTCATTCATTCATTCATTCATTCGTTCGTTCACTCTCTCTGTCTCTCTCTCCGACCTCTAAAAATCAATAAATAAAAATTAAAAACATATGAAGGGACTCTGGAGCCCTGTGTCTTGGTTTTACGAGACTCACAGGATGTTCCTGGGTTTATGGTCTGCACACTCTTCTAAAAGACCAACGTTAGCAGAGGAAGGCGGCCACTGTCTTACTTCTGAGATGTGCTAAGGACAATTCGGACAGACACAGGGTCCCCCAGAAAGGCAGCGGGATTCAAATGTTAATCTTACGGGATTGGACGTGGAGGGAGAGCGGCAGAGCGGTGGGAGGTGTGGGTAGCGGGGAGTGAGTTCATTTAGGATCGCTTGGGATTTTGTGGGATTTCAGCAAGAGGGGCTGTCTGTGGTTTCTCCCAAGGAACATCCCCCAAGCAGCCAGCCAACAAAGAGATGGGTGTGTTTATGTGTGTATAGACGTGTGTCTCTCTGTGTTTGTATGCATATGTGTGCCTGTGTGCATGTGTGTATACGTGTCCATGTATATGTATGTATGCTTGTATGTGTGCATGCATGTGTGTGCACATGCCAGTTAGGGCTGGAGCACAGGATTCTGGCTTGTTCTACAGCTCCCAACTCTATGGCTCCGAACGGCATCGTCACATCAGTGGTTCCTCGCTGAGAGACTGACTGTACAAGGGACAGTGACCAGACCACAGACAAAAATAGAATGCAGCAAGCAGACCAGCCAGCGGCCTTATCGGCAACGACCAGCCCAGGAAGCCAGCCTGCCCGCAGCCAGCCCTGCGGGAAGTCAGAGGGCTACCTCAAGTCGCCATGGCAACCCGGAGGCCAAACAGGGGCTTCTGTAAAGATTCGCTAAAATTGCCCAGATGTGACGAGCAGCTAACAGCTTCCCCAGTTTTTGCCCCCCCTGCCAATTTCGAACCGACCAGAGAAAACCAAATACGTACCCCTAACCAGTCACACAGGACGCCCCACTGTGGTTATCCCACCTCCAGCCATCCCCCTTGGCCCCCTCATCCATGGCCTCTGATCAGAGCACCCCCAAACCCTTCTCTTCTTTTCCATTTGAAAGCTTTCCTACCCCCCTGCTTGCCTTGGAGCCTCCGCCAAGTTCAAGCGATGGTGGCTGACTCCCTCACCAGCTGGGGATAAATAGCCTTTGAGTCTCTGGTGTGGTTGCTCTTCATGTATTTCCACAAAACCCGCCACTGAAAGGCTGAGACGCAGTCGCCGCCTGGGGTTCTGGCTCCCCAGCCCAGCACCTCCTCATTTCCCACCTTTATGAGGTCACAGTCCTGGTAACCTTCATCCTGTTTGACCTTGACCTTGGCCAGAGCACTCTCCTCCCAGACCCAGGTGTGCAAAGAGAAAGGCTCCCCCTCCAACACATGGTTGCTTAGAAAGCCTGTGTCTGGTTTCTGTTGGCAAAACCCTGGGGGCGTGTGTGGCCTGCAACCGGGCATTTCCTGTATTGATCTCGTTATCGGATCAGGAGGGATATCATTCTGATGGATGGGGATGTAAAAGGCAATAAAAAAGCCACTTGTCGCCTTGGCCAGTGTGGCTCGGTTGGCTGGAGTGTCCGTGTCCTTCTGTGAACTCCTGCTTCTCAAGCAGACGGGAGCAGGAAAAGGGTTGGGGACCTCTGATGGAGGAGCCACGGCAAAAAAAAAAAAAAAAAAGAATGTCTACCTAGTACCATAAGGACAAGAAAGGTGTCCAGTGACAGTAAGGTTGGGCCATTGCTTCCCAAGGCGAAGATTGGCTCATATACGTGGGGCTCAGAAACCCAGGTGAAGGCCGTGCAACAGTGGGCATGAGAGGTGGTCATGGGACCTCCCTGCTGCCCAGGGAGGTTGAGGACCACATCACCAAGGAGCAGGGTGGGCAGATGCCCAGGGAGGGAGGCAGCCTGGAGAAGAGCCTGCACGCAGCCCACTGGACCGTCAGCGAAGGGCGTGCGGAGGTGACATCCAAGCCCCTTCCCGGTCCCTGAGCCCGGCGGCCCAGCCACACCTCCCAGCCCGCCCGCCTTTTCCTGCTGTGGCCTCCCACACTCCCCGGGACCATGAGGGTGCTGGCGCTGACCTCAATTTCCTGCTGAGTCCAGCCTCTGCTGTGGCATGGACACCACCCCTCTGCCCAGTTCCTGTCCTCGGCCGCGGTCAGCAGTTTGGTGCCCTGTTTCTCAGAGTCTTGTCCTAAGGGGCCGGGCAGGCGGGGGAGACGGGCCCTGCATGGAAGGCAGAACTTGAATAGCACAGAGTGTCCGCCTGCTTGGCCGTGGCCAGCTGCCTTTCCCCAGGAATCACTCTGACTCCCTCCCAGCTGCAGGGGTGTGTATTGTCAATGGTAGCAGTGGGTCCTGCTTTGCACTCACGAGACTGACACCAGGAACTCAGGGGTCTCCCATCTCAGGAGGAGGTGCCCGAGCGCCAGGAGACCACCCAGCCTGCAGAAAGGGCTCCGTCGAACGGCCATGTTCGCCATGTCTAGAGGAGACTGTGCCTCTGGGACACGGGGACACAGAGGCCTGTGTTGTTGCCACCCATGTGTCTTAGAGAGACATACAGGCCACCTCGTGGGTGTGCACACAATGTGCTATATAGTGCGTGTGCAGCACGTGTGGTGTATGCAGGTCACGTTGAGATCCCCACACACTCCCGATAGATAGACTTTGATACAAGCAAGGAAACCTAGGGGACCCATGGTCGTTTTATGTCGCCTGATCTGGAGACAGCAGTTTATATGTTTTTGATTAAAAAATTCTCCAAAGTTGCCTTTGTTGCCAAAGTTATTTGTTGCCAAAGTTGCAAAGTTGCCAAAGTTATTTATTTTTAGAGAGAAGGGAAGGGGAAAAGAGAGGAGAGAAACATCAATTTGTGGTTGCCTCTCATGCGCCCCCTACTGGGGACCTGGCCCACAACCCAGGCATGTGCCCCGACTGGGAATCGAACCAGAGACCCTTTGGTTCTCAGTCTAGCGCTCAATCCACTGAGTTACACCAGCCAGTGCGAAAAGTTTAAATTCTTTAAAAAAATTTCTACAGGCAAAATTAAAAGCTTCTGTTAATTTGCTACTTTGTGAGAGTACAGGCTAAACTCCACCACAACCCATTACATCATATACCATCTGGAGAGCACATCACAGCATCTCGCCCCGTTTAAGAATGGTTTGCACGTGCCTACACATACTTCGAAGCTAAGTGGAAAGAAAAGACATATGGGAGTGTTCGTGGTGAACGGCACCAGATGTTAGGCCTCGTCCTTCAGTTTTGGCTAAGAAAGCATTCAGAGCCAAGACTCAAATACCAGCAAAAGCCTATTTAGAAACTCTCGGAGGTAGAGGAAGTGAGCCATATAAGAAGGGAGCCAGCTGGGCAGTGTGGACTCAGAACACAAGTTACAGAGGTGACAGAAGGGCCCTTGGAGTTTAGGAGAAAGAGGGAGGCAGAGAAAACGCACCTGGGGGAAGAGGGTAGGGGAGGGCGTGTGCATGCTCCAGAGAGAGCTGCACTGGGTCCTCCAGCTTCAGGGCTTTTATCTGGAGGCCTCAGGGGAGATCTCCATGGAAACTTTATCAGCTTTCCAGGTGTGTCTCCTCGGGGTCACGGTCCCCACTGATGGGTCGGCACCAGGGCAGGGGGTCGTCAGTCATCTCGGCTGGTCCTGCCGTCAGCCGTGGCGTCCCCCCTGCCTAGCGTGGCCTCGCTGCTTTTCTGGGCCTGGAGCTGAAACTCACGGAGGCCTAGATGGCACCTCCAGGTTGACCAGAACTCTCTCTGTGGGTAGTAGACATGAGGCTTTGTTCCTGAGATTGTTGGATGTGGGTTAGAACCCGTGGTCCCGAGGGCCGAATGCCGCAGGTGTGGTTGCGCACGGGCTTGTGCGGGAGTTGGATGAAGCTGTTCTCCAGACTCTGCACTCCCCTCTCAGGGGGTCTCCCTGTGCCTAGTGACAGGGGGTCTAAAGCTACCTGACCAGCCACATCCTAGGGGAGGAAAGGCCACCCTGGGGGACTCCCAGTTGTCTGTCGTTAGGTACCCGAGACTTTCTGCCCCGGCGACCTTCTGTACCTGTCCTGTTGCCCCTGCTCCACTGCCCTCTCACTGCCTACGGTAGCAGGAGAATTCCAGACATCACTTTCTCCTGCTCCCTGTGATGCATTTCCCCAGCGGCTTTGTGGAGACAGGGTCCCGCTGGGAGCCAGAGTCCCTGGGGCCCGTGGGTAGGAGCGAGCCCCGGCATGCACACAGTGGGTCCAGCGGCCTTTTAGGGCAGGCGCGACCTAGCCGGCGGAACTTCAGCCCCGCACCACAGGGGTGCCTTCTAGATCTTGATTTGGAAAGTTCAGTTCCTTGGCTGCTCACATTAAAAAAAAAAAATAGTGTGCAGAGCAACTGACGTGCTGAGACGTGAGAGCTGCAGAGAGACGGGAGGGTGATGGATCGGAGGGACCGGAGTCTATTTCTGATGCCCGGGGGCCTGCCGCCAGGACTTTATTTAAAACGTGTCTCAGAATAGGCCACCGTGGGTGCCGGCGAGCCCTGCCTGAGGGGACTTTGGAAGGACCCCACGCTTCCCACGGCCAGGGCCGTGTATTTCTGGAGGCCGGGGTTCTGTTGCAAGCTCGGCGCTGTGACCTGCAGGCCAGGCTGGCTTGCGGCCACCGCCGGCCCCGCGGTGGCTGGGTTTCCTCCCTGCGTGAGAATCCAGAAACGGCTTCCCAGCTGAGCTGTCGGCGTATTGAGACATTTCTCCACCCTCTGAATGAAAGTGGTAGCAACTGGTTCAGCGCAGAGAGGGGATCTTTCTGGTGGAAAGGAACACAATGCATGCAGCTTCTAGCTTCCTGGACTGTGAAGTGGGGGGGAGAGGGATTGAGTGAGAGAGCCTGGTGGTGAGGTGGGGTGACAGGCGTTGTTAGCACTTAACACAACGTCCTTTCCAGGCACTCAACCACTGGGTGTCAGCCACGTCACCTGGCCGACAACGGCAGGTAAATTTCATTCACGAATTTTCAAATACTGAAAAAGTCACCTGGCTTTTCTGACAGAAGCCCAGTTGCTCCTGACAGGGGATCCTTTTTCTCTATTTCTGCATTTTTTAGCTACTTTTTGTTTTCCAATGAGACTCACCCAGTGCACCCCTCTTGGGCCCTGTGCTCGTGAGGTTTGGGCATTATTTACATCAGCAACTTCGAACAGCTCCTGAAGTTTGTGCCTCCTTGCTATCTCTGTAATATTTTGTGTGAGGCGAGAAGACGAAGTCCCACGGATGGCAGACATGTTCGTCGGGCTGAGCGTGTTGTAAATTTCTGACTTGGTTTCTGGAATGGTTAGGGGCAGGCCATGTTGAAGGCATCACTCTGTCCCTGGCCCCTGTCCATCGGGGGTCAGATTTGTAATCCCGAGGAGGTTTGGGCTCCGATTTGGGCGGGAATGGGTCATCATGGGCTCCCATCGATGGGCACAGCTGTTCAGACCTCTTGTCGCCAGCAGCCGGTTAGGCCTGATGCAATGGGTGAGGATCTAATTATATCTCCTCCTCTTCACACACCAGATGGAAGAGTCTATAAAGGCTCCGTTCTCATCTACCGCTGGGTTACCCTTGCGTGCAATTGGAAGAGCAAAGGCAAACTAAAAACGTTCATTCTTTTTCCCTTATCCCAAAATAATGGCTTGGCCTCTCCGTATGGACAAAATGAGACCAGAGTGGTGGTGTTGCTTCTGCTGCTATTCTGAACGCATGGCCTCAACAGAGTTGATGTGTTTCAGCCTGTGGTGTTCTTACCCTTATTTTTATTTATTTATTTTTAGAGAGAGGGGAAACGAGGGAGAAAGAGAGGGAGAGAAGCATCGATGTGAGAGGAAACATTGGTTGCTTTCCATACTCGCCCCAACTGGGGACCAAACCAGCAACCCAGGTGCATGCCCTGGCTGGGAATCGAACCGGTGACCTCTCACTCTGTGGGATGACGCCCAACCCTCTGAGCCACACGGGTCAGGGCAATGACCATTATTGATGCTACAGTTGTCCCAGTGTGTTCGGTGGGAGCCCCTTCAGATTCCTCTGAGTCCTCTGGGCGAGACCCTGGCACACAGACCGCTTCCTTGCTCTCTTCCTGTGGAACACATTTCCTCCTCTTCCTCCTCAATAAACATCACTTCTCCAAGACCCTGGTTAATTCCCTTTCCCTGGGAAATGGTAGTTAGAGACCACAATCTGGGCACTAGGAGTGCTTATTCCTGCTGGTTTGCCCTTCTTTCTGGGCCATTTCAGTGGAAATAAGTCGAAATATGTATTTTTTTTTCCTTAAAGAGATACATCATGGATTCACATAGATGCTTCCAATTCAAATTTAACATTATGTGGCTTTTCCTTTCCCCCAAACACCAGTCTTAGAAAATCAGTACCAACAAATCTCCAATTGTCTGCTGGCCCATCTCTGTGGCTCCTTTGTTTTGCTTTTGGTTTTTAGCAATTGGTTTTGTTATTTAGAATGGTCTTACAATTGCAGAAAATATATGGCTCCCCAGTCAGATGTATAAAGCACACTAAACGGAAAGAAATCTATTATTTATTTTTCATTTAACAATATAATCACATACACACATGCATCTACTTGCTCCTACTCTGGCCAGAGAGAGGATATGATGTTACAATGCTACACATATTTGTAGTTTTCCTTTTTCCTTCATAACATATCTGGTAGATCAGTCCCTACTAGTATTCTTTTTTCTTTTAAGATTTTATTTATTTAGTTTTAGAGAGGAGGAAGAGAGGGAGAGAAACATTAATGTGTGGTTGCCTCTCACAAGCCCCCAACCAGGGACCTGGCCCACAACCCAGGCATGTGCCCTGACTGGGAATTGAACGAGTGACCCCTTGGTTTGCAGGACGACGCCCAACCCACTGAGCCACACCAGCCAGGGCTATAGTATTCTTTTCAATAGCTGTATGGAACTGCAGATTCTAGATGAACCGTAATTTATGCATCCAGAGCTGGGTGCACCACTCAGCTGGGACTATGTAAATTCAAGGTCAAAGCCTACTGCTCCCTGGACCACAGAGGTGACTCAAAGCCAGGTTGACCTTAGAGTTCCAGCTTCATGTGGGTGTGGTTTTTCTGCAGCCGCACTCAGGAGGCCTGGAGATTTGACTGCCACCCGAACGTCACCAGTTTTCCTGCTGTTTCTTTGGTTGGAGAGGAAACTCTTGGGGGCAAAACTCGCTTTGAGCCTTCCGTGTCTCTTTTCAGGTTCTGGTTTTTCGTCAAAGTGTGGTCCGATAATTCTTCACGCTTTTGTTAGCTCTTGCCTGCTTTTAAGATGATATATTTTCACATCACCCAGATATTGTATTTTCCTCAGAGCAAGGCTTGGTCTGAATTACTCTGAGCCTGCCGTTAATGGGACTGTTTGTTACTTTCATATTTGGGGGAAAAATGTAAAAGAAACTTCTATGCTTATCTGGGTTCTCAGTGTCTGGCTTGACTTATGGATATTGAGGCAAATAATCACATCAGCACTTTCTCCCTTTCCTGAATATAATGTTCTTTGCAGTAACAGAAGCCTAAGCACCTTGTAAGATGAAGCTTCTCTGTGTATCTGAGAACGTGGGGATACGTGGGGGGAACGGTGTGCTGGTTCCCATCAGGGGGTCGCTCCAGGGGCTTTGTCTTGCGGCCGTGGGGAGGAACGTCCAAAGAACAGGCCTGTTTGGGGGTGATGAATAATTGCCAGGTGTCCTGCAGCTTTCCTTGTCTGCCACTGTCCTCATGGTGGCCTCCTGCATGAGGCTGCGAGAATCCTGGCAGCTGCACCTGCTCGGCCTCGGTGGGCTTGCGCACAGGATGTTTCACTCGATGGCTGGTCGTGGATTCATGCTGCCAGCTCTTCCTGACTTAGCGACCTGACCCGTGCGCCTGACTCAGCGCTGCGTTGGGCCAGACAACGACCCCCACCCCCGCAGCGAGCACTTCCCACCAAACCGCTGAGCCTCACCAACCAGCCTTTCCTGCACATAAGCCTCTTTTCTGGTCGAACCTTCGTTAGAAACAAAGAAAGAGTCGATGGTACTGTCACCAATGGAAGCGAACACATTCAACCAAATTATGTCCATGGTGAAATGGACACAAAGTCAAGGACACAGGGGACAAACTGATGGTCACTAGATGGGGCAAGAGGCCAGGGGACAGGTACAAAACATGAAAAAGGTGAAGATGTACAAATTGCCACAAATAAAAGCAGTCACAAGGCTGTGACGTACGGTATGGGGAATATAGTCGGTTATATTGTAATTGCTACATATGGTGTCAAATGAGTACTAGACTTATAGGGGGAGTCCTTTTATAAGTTACGTAATGTCTTATCAGTGGGCAGCACACCTGAAACTACTATAATACTGTACATCAACTGTAATGGAAAAATAGATTTTGAGTCCTGGCTGGTGCGGCTCAGTGGATTGAGCTCCAGCTTGCAAACCAAAGGGTCACTGGTTTGATTCCCAGCCAGGGCACATGACTGGGTTGTGGGCCAGGTCCCCAGTAGGGGGCGCTTGAGAGGCAACCACACATTGATGTTTCTCTCCCTTTCTTCCTCCCCTCAAAATAAATAAATAAACAAAACCTTTTAAAAAACACAGTTTTTAAAATGTTCTCCATCGAGCCCCTAAAATTACCCTGTGCAGCAGTGAGCAGAAGGCACTTTGGGAAATGGTGATCGGTGAGCACCTGGCCCCCTCCCCTGTGATTCCTAGCACTTGGTAAGATGTCCTTTAGAATGAAAAAAGAAAAGAATTCCAGCCCTAGCCGCCTAGCTCAGGGCACATACGAGAATCAACTAATGAATGCATAAATAAACAGATCGATGTTTTTTTTTTTCTCTCTCTCTCAAAAAAAAAAAATTCCTCAGACTTCCCCTAGATGGTATCTGCCCATTAAGAAAATCCATAAGGACAGAGCCTCGCTGAATTCAGGACGACGGGCGTTACCTTAGAGATGACAAGCGTGCACGAAACACCTCACGTGAAGTCCTTTCGAAATTCCACAGCTTCCTGGGGGCTTCTTCCCAGACTGAGAAGAAAGAGTCAAGGCTCGAATGTGAGCATTTTCTCCTTCTGGCTGGTTTTAGGTCCCCTACTCTGGAAGCCGGTGAAGGTCCCTACTTCTTACCTCACAGATGTTCTTTGTGAGGCTAAAATGAAATACTGTTATTAAAAGGAGAAAAACCTTATTAAATGCAGAATGTGTAAGTGTAACCCTTTCCCTAAAACATCAGAAGCAGACGAGGACTCAGGAGAGAAGGAGAGAGCAAAGAGTGTGATGTGGACACCAACCCAAAGGGCCCTGTGTCACCTGCAGCCCTTGCCAGGGGTGGGCCTTGGCTGCACCCGCTCAGCTCAGGGACAGTCACCAGCAAGCAGCAGGAGAAGTAGAGACCATGTGACGTTTACATGGCGACTTCAAGGAAACCCAGCAACTCTGGCCTTGGGTCCTTGGCCCACTGAAGGGAGGGGGCGTGGACAGAATGATGGGAGGGGCGTGGTAATTGCTGGTGGGAGGGGCATGGAGAGACCTTCTCCCAGGCCTGCTTGTGTTACTAGGGAAACGGGACAGGGTGGCACTTGGGTCCCTTTTTTCCTTTGTGAAAACCCACCCGGACTGGCCCATTGCAGTTGGCAGGACAGAGAAAGAAGGTCAGAAGCTTGGAGGGGAGGCGGAGTGAGGACCCTCCCACCAAGGCTAGAGGCTGGGGTGTGTGCTGGAAGCTGCTCTCCGCCCTCCTGCTGGCTCCCAAGGACAAAGGCAGACACCATGACGTCACCCACTCTTTGTGTCTTCGTCTCCCTTTCAATCCTGCGCCCTTTGGAGCTGCTGAATTCCTCTGGGTGTGTCTCCCTTTCCTAAAGTCCCCCGTCACACCACGGGGACAATATCTGCAAACTAAGTAACCACGGAGGGCCATTCTTGGTGTTACACACACCGGAAACAAAGAGGACTTCAGAACAATAGCGAGAGACAATAAAGCAGGCAGCGAGGACCTTAGAAGTAGACTAGAAGGCTGCAATGAGCTTAGTTGCACGTCCAATTCCCCTGAGCTCTTCCGGCCCACGGTAGCGACAGCGTGAGTGTCTCTGCGCTCTGATGCAAAGCACAGTACCCTTTTCTCCTTGAGTTTTTCCCCCAGGGAACCTGGATACCTGTCCCCTCCTCCCAGCCGGTGGACTTCCAAGCTGACAGATGTGGAAAGATGGAAAATGTTTGTAAAATTTATTTAGATGCTGCGGCTGTCCAACACCTATGAACCAGACTCTTTTCTTTTATTATTATTGTTTAATCCTCCCCCAAGGATATGTTTGTTGATTTTACAGAGAGAGGAAGGGAAGGGTGTGAGGAAAACATCCATGCGAGAAACACTAGTCAGTTGCCTCCTGCACACACCCCTACCAGGGATCGAACCCACAACCCAGGGATGCGCCCTGACCGGGGATCAAACCCATGACCTTTTGGTGTCCGGGAGGATGCTCCAGCCCACTGAGCCACCCAGCCAGGACAGGACCAGGTCGTTGCATGGACAAAATTTGGTGCTTCTGTTCCAAGAGAACCAAATTACTATCATGTCCATTTTAAAGCATTGAAGCCACACGACAGAGTGTTCACTGTCCTCTGTGTGTGTGTGTGTGTGTGTGTGTTGGGCCGGGAGACAGTTTTTAACAGCCTTCCCACGCGCTACTTATATGCACCTTCTCCCCTGGGACACCCCTCCTCTTCATTTTCCTGGAATAGGCTTACTATTCTGCTGTGCTTTATCAGTTAAGAATGTAAGGAAATGCTTTTGCAAAAGGTGATTGATATCTGCAACATCGTCTATACATTCAGGAAAATATGGGACTATGATCTTCAAGGCTGCATCCTTATTTAAAGAAACCTCTCTGAGGTCCTGGGTTGGGGTCTCTTTGATTCTGACAGCCGGCCTGGTTTGGGAATCCCCGTCAGAGCATAGAGGGGAACAAGGAACCGCGGGAGAGGCGGGTTGCCCTGGTTATTTTTGCAGGATGCTCAGCGGGAAGCTGCGCGCAGCAGCAAGCCAGAGCCAAAAATAGCTCAGAGAAGCTCCGTTTCCCACCCGGGCGGCAGAGCGGCCCTAGGAGGTCTCTGCGCACGGCCCGCAGCGCATCGTGAGCACCAGCGGCTTGGCTGGGTTCTGACCTGCGCAGTGGAAAACGCCCAATGATTTCTGATGCAATCTGCGTGCGCAAGCGGGGGACGCCAGGTGTCCCCGGGGCTCGGATGGGGTGTGAGGCTGCCAGGACCCGTGCCCGAGCCCAGGAAGGTGGCAGGGCTCTGTGCGTGCGCCCAGCAGAAGGGTCGTGTGTCTTAGAATGCGTCGCTGTGGCTTTTTGTAAGGAATAACTAGGCAGCTGAATTTTTAGGTGTAGCCAAGAATCGCATTCCCTCTTCACACAGTGGAATGTAATATTACACTTCCTTTTTTAAAAATATAAGTATATTATTTTCAGCAGTAGAATTGCATGATTGGCTTCCAGGGCATGATTCAATCAGAAAAGACCAAAATAAGGACTTTTCTGTAATCTCTAAAAACATTTGAGTTTTCAAGGGACACCCCATATGGAGCCCTGTTTATGGTATGTGCTTATAAATGCTCGGGTGAATTGCATGTGTTTGGAACAGCTCGCATGTTCCACACCAGGAAGCTGGTGGAATTGGGGCCTCTGTTTTTTTGTTTTAAAAGGCCAAAGCCTTCCCTGGCTGGTGTGGCCCAGTAGATTGATTGCCAGCCTGCGAACCAAAGGGTCAACAGTTCGATTCCCAGTCAGGGCACATGCCTGGGTTGTGGGCCAGGTCTCCAGTGGGGGGCTCTCGAGAGGCAACCACATTGATGTTTCTCTCCCTCTTTCTCCCTCCCTTCCCCTCTCTCTAAAAACAAATAAAAGCTTAAAAAAAAGGTCAAAGCCTGAGAAATATCTATGTGCTTACTCTGTTTGTCTGTCTCTCTCCGATTATTGCAAATGAGACATCGTCTCTCAGTGGGAACCAGGGGCAAAGGATGCACAGAATAAGCAGCCCATTGGTGGTCCCCCAGGTGTTTAGGGTGGGCCGTCTGCACCCTGCAGTCAGCATTCGGCCACGAGGGGGAGCTCGTGCCCATAGGGAGGGCGGGCTGTGGAGAGGCAGCTGCTCCCCTGCGCCAGGCGGGCACAGGTGGTTCACGCTCAGGCCCCGCCCTGCTCCGCACGGAGGCCGAAAGCCCGCCCTTCTAGCACTGCGACAGGAGGGCCTCACTCCTCGGGACATTACCAACAGAGCAGGGATGGGGCATCGCGGGGTCTGTCTGGCCGCTCTTCCCCTCCTGGGCCACCCCAAGGGGTCATGGCTACACATCAGCGGCAAAAGACATACACAGCTGTCCAAGCCGCCCCCTCTGCACTTGACCCCTTCTCCGGTTTCTAAGAACTCTGACATCCCTTCAGACCTCAGTTCCCGCGGGACTTTTAGGACCACGTGGCTGCGGCAGGACAGGGGGCCTGCGCCTTCCTGGCCCACACATGCTGGGGTTCTTCGAGGTTGGGGGACAGAGCCTTTGGAGGGGCTGCCTTGCCCTTTGTGACTGTCGCCCAGGCAACGGCTGGCAGCCTCTGGCTTGCCGCCTTGGCTCATTTTGGTGGTCGCCACCATGGAAAGTCTCAGGAATAGTAAGTGCTTAAAATAACGAGAGCTCTTTCCCTGGTATTTAAAGAAGGGAGGTGGGCAGCCACGCTTCTCTCTGCGCGTCCTTGTGCGAAATGCAGCATTTATGTCCCTCGGGATCCTCAGCCTTCTCGCAGCGGCCCAGCCGCTCCGCCAGAGCACAGAGCTGTCCTGAAGTCACCTTCCCGCGCAGGTGCAGAGGGAGCCGGCAGGGGGCGTGACGGTTTACTGGGCGTGGCGTCTTCGGCACACGCTTCAGTGACATCACGAGCGCCAGCAACCCTGTGTTTTATTCTGAATGCAAGGACAGGGAGGTCACGTGTCCCCGGGATGTCGGTCTTTAGTAGATGGATGAAAAAAAAACCACACACACAGTGACCAACGGGCCTCAGCACATGTCCCCCAGCCTGGGACGCTCTCCATGGAAGCTGTGGAGTTTGTGCTTAGGAGCCCTGATGCATCAGCAAGTCTGGAGGGCAAAGAGGAGGAGGCAGGTGGCCCCCAGGGCTGCTGCGGCGCGGCTGTCTCTGACTCGCAGTCAGGACTCAAGAATGTTTTCCAGAGAAACAACTGCAGCCAAGTGCACCCCCAAAGCCCAGGTTCTGGGTCACAGACCCTGAGCTGTCGTACAGAGTGGAGTCCAGAAAGAGGAAGAAGCTGGTTGAGTATCTCTACACACCTCGCATGCCTCCCAGTGTGTGGACTTTTGTTTAAAATAATAACTGATGAAGCCCTGGCTGGGCAGGTCAGCTGGTTAGAGTGTAGTCTTGATCCACACCATGGCTGCAGGTTCGATCCCCGGCCAGGGCACATACTGGAATCAACCAATGAATGCATCAATGAGTGGAACAACAAATCCATGTTTCTCCCTTTCTTTAAAAAAATCAATAAAAAAGTTAAAATAACAAGTGATGATCTCAAATTAGAGACATACTAACCCTGGCCCTTGGACAGTTCTTAAAACTCACGACTTCATCCTAGAAGTATAATGACTTAACCCCAACTGCCTGGACATTTTTGCATTTCTCTGTATATGGATTATTTGCTGGAGCTAGTGTATCATGTGTCATTTATTATTATTATTGTTAATGATCATTTCTTGTTATTTAAAAGGCAAGGTGCAGAGTAAAAGATCTCTAAAATTAAAAACCAACCACTTTTATTTTATTTGTAGAGAATGGGGAAAGGAGGGAGGAAGAGAGAGAAACTCTCACATACTCCATACTGGGGACCTGGTCTGTAACCCAGGCAAGCACCCTGACTGGGAATCGAACCAGTGACCCTTTGGTTCGCCGGCCGGCACTCAACCCACTGAACCACACCAGCCTGGGCAAAAACTCAACCACTTCTAAAATTATTGGCTTGGAAATATTAATTTCAGTGGTAGAAAAAGAACTTGCTGGGGGTATCACAGAATCCGTCTTGCAGAGAGCACAAAAGGCCAACTGAGGGTGGCCTGCAGCTTCGGAACGAGGCCATTCCTGCCGGGTGTCTGAAAGGCTGCGCCTCAAGGACACACCCCGGGGTGCTCAGACATGCTCTGTTGGGTCACGCAGTCACAGTGTCACACAGCAGCAGACGGGACATGTTCTCTCTGTAAGGTGAAGTTTGTTTATTGCTTGTGATGATTCTGACAGGCCAGACCCCGTGTAGGGGCTGGGGTACCCCCAAGGTGATCTTTATGAAATGCCTGTGTAGGACTGAACGTGGCAGTGAACTTCATTCAGGCGTTTTGTCTTGTTTTTGAGGTCATACTTTCCCTTTTGTGGGTGACGGGGAGCCCCTGCCCTCCCAACTGTGGAGATTGGGGATGGACTGCAAGGGACCTGCTGCCGGGATCATGAGCTGGCCCCGCCCCTTCCCTCACTGCTGTGCACACCCGCCAGGCGGCCCCGCCTGCGCCCGCCCTCACACGCGGGAGCAGCCGAGGTCACACCTGAGGAACCGGACCAATCACACCGAATTTTCTCACAAAATGAGATGGGAAACAATAATAAATCTAAACACACTTTTCGAGGGTCACTCTTTCAACTTTTATATACGATAAAGCTCTGAGTTTTCTTTTTCAATATATTCTACTTAGAACTTTTAAAAAATAAACTTTCTTTTTTTTGTTTTTTGGTACCTCTCGTTTCCGGCACGAGCCCTGGAAACATATAAAATACATCTCAGTAGAACTCCTCTGTGCAAATAAGAAACATAAATAAAATTAGTATCTATGTTATTTAAAAAAAAGGCCATTTTACGGTTTTCACCATCCCGGACGAGGCCCCTAGAAGTAGTCGGTGGCCTGCCTGCCTAAGCCGCACAGGTCCTGGTGGTCCGGTGGCGGGGGCCTGGGCAGGAACTCGGCCTCCCGCTTGTCCGTCTGTAAACCGCTCCGGGAGAACTGGAAGACGCTTCCCAGGCCGTTGACCAGAGACAGGGAGGAAATCCAGTTGAGCGAGCTGAGGTTGGAGAGGCTGAAGATGGACGAGAGGGCGGCTGCCCTGCTGGTGCTGGGGGGTTTCGTCTTGGGGTCCCCAAGACACGTTCCCACAGCAGCCTCTGGGGGCCCGGAGGACCCCGAGGCCTGACCGTCCAACGTGCCCCTTAAAGGCACGCTCACGTGCGTCGCGCTGGCCTCCCCGCTGGCCTCTGGGGAGCTGGGGGGCCAGGCTGTGTGCCAAGACCCCT
This sequence comes from Phyllostomus discolor, assembly GCF_004126475.2. Lineage (NCBI taxonomy): Eukaryota > Metazoa > Chordata > Mammalia > Chiroptera > Phyllostomidae > Phyllostomus > Phyllostomus discolor. The sequence continues at coordinate 32,660,216 of NC_040914.2, read as the reverse complement.
GCGGGGTGCAGTTCCGGGAGACAAGCCCCGAGACACTGATGCAACTCTGCTCTGAGGGTTCAGGCCTCGCTTCTCCCGGGAGGGGTCCCTGAGTCTCTTGGGAAGCGCTGAGTTTCCTGGGGGACCTCTTGGCCAACTGGCGAGCCAGCTGAAGCTGGGTGGGAAACAAGCTCCCTTGCAGGGCTTTGAAGAACAGCCTGGAAAGAGAATGCAGTCAGTCCCCGCTGTGGGGTTTGGCCTCGGAGGAGCTTTCTGAGATTTGAGGGGGGATGAACACACAGCCGTGAAAAAGCCCCCCCAAGCTCCTGGAGGACTCGGGGGGCAGCGTCCCTGACACCCACCTGGGCAGCAGCGCAGTGACCGGCGCTATGAGGCAAGTCAAGTAGAACACGGGGTCGCCCACAAGCGTCTGCATGGTCCAGTACGGGTTGGACGGAGGGTAGCACGTCGCACAGGAGGCGTTGTAGATGAAAGCCACGGAGAAGAACAGGAGGGCGCTGAAGCCACAAGCTGTCCAGTTGAGCCAGGTCTGGGGGGGGAGGGGAAAGAAACGGCAGGTCGTCAGTGGCTATGCTCGCCGCCGCCCTGGGCAGGGCTGTCCGACCTTGTGGCGTCTTTGCGCCACGCTGGAAGAAGAGTTGTCGTCTTGGGCCACGCATTACATACAATGTGACAAAGAATCACACAAAAAACTCATGTTTTAGGTAAATTTACTATTTTGTGTTGGGCCGCATTCACAGCTATCCTGGGCTGCATGCAGCCCACAGGCCTTGGGTTGGACACCCCTTGGAATCTAAGGGCTTAGCGGAAACAGGGGGACTGGGGACCCGGTGGCAGAACGGCCTGGGAGCCTGCGGACCAGCCTGGACACAGGTGGGGAGACGGAAGTCAGGGAGTCGGGGGAAGAAGAGCACGTGGTTAAGTAAGGGAAAGGGCGGGAGGGAGCTGCAGGCTGCCCAGGAGTGCAGGGCGCGGGCTGCAGCGGGGGCACCAGGTGCATGGCCCGCCTGTGGATCGATCTCCCTTCTTGCCCCAGGGAGGCCGGCTTCACAGTCCCATTGGCTCAGAGCCTCCCAGATCTTGAGGACCTGCGTGGCCGTGAGGGGCCCGGAGTGCTTACCCAGGTCTTGGTCTCAATGCCCAGGTGCAGCAGGAAGGTGAAGAGGGCGATGGCGGTGATGGGTGTGCCCCAGGTGAAGACGTCCACGTCTGAGTCGTAGTAGGCCTGAAAGACAGCGGCGTCCTGGGTCTGCGGGTCGCCGAGGGAGCCGGGAGGGCGGGGGCGATGGTGCCAGGCGCCAACTTACCAGGTAGGGGATGAAAAAGCAAACCAGGCTCTGGAAGGCGGCGTCGGCCATGTTTAACCAGAAGGTCTGGGGCCCGTATTCCTGAGACACAAGAACAGGCGCGGTGGTTACAGGCGAGTCAGCGCCTCTGCAGACCTTCTCGCTTCGGGGAGTTGGGGGGTGTCCCCCCAAATCTGAGTTCTGCTCCTCCTTTGTCAGCATTTTTCCTCCCTAGGTTTCTTTCTTTAAAAATTTTTTTTTAAATTCTCATCTGAGGATATGTTTTTTATTGATCTTAGAGAGAGAGAAACATTGATATAAGAGAGAAATATCTTCCAAATGTGCCCCAAAACCTATGTATGTGCCCTGACTGGGAATTGAACTCACAACCTTTTGGTGCACAGGATGATGATGCTCCAACCAACTGAGCCACACTGGCCAGGGCTCCCCTTTGTTTCTTCAAAGTGATCTCTTAGAATTCGTTCATGGGGGTTTCCTAATGTCAAAATCGCAAAGCTGGACACCAAGAGCAAAAATGACCTTGATTATGGACTCAATGCACCTTCATTGTTTGGGTGACTATATGGACTTGTCCCTGTGAGTTCCAGAGCAGACAGAAGGGTCATATCCTGAGCAGGTGGGAAGGCGCTGGCTGGGTCCTTCCTGTTGGCCTAAGTCCAGAGGACCCACTCCCCCATCCTGGTCCCACAGTGGGGCAGAGGAGGCCCAGCCGAGTACAGGAATTCCCCCAGATGACAGGTACACGTGGGGGTCCTCCTCATCTGCCTGCCCTGAGTTGCCCCCACCCCGGGCTGCCGGCTTCGGCAGGAACCCACCACGGTCAACAGAGGTGACCAGGGGAAGTCAGCTGGTTCCTACACAGGTTCTGAACTAGAGACAGTTGGGGGCGCTATGGAGCCCCATTCCCTTTGCACACTCGTGATCCTTCCAGCCAGCTGACAAGCAGCCCTTGCAAGGCTCACTCTGTTGGCTGGCGAGGAGTAGCTGGTAATTAGCGCGTCGATCCATGTGGCGTATTTACGTGCATTTACATCTGTTTGTATTCACTGGCTCTTTCAACAGTTTCCCCGTGGGTTTGTCTTCCTGTGAGTTTCCTTGCAAAATAAGTCCCATTTTGGAGGGGTTGTTTTAGGAAAAAATCCAGCTATCATGGTGACTGACTTAGATTCCTTGACAATAAAATCAGGCAGAGCCCTGGTGGGTGTGGCTCAGTTGCTGGGGAGGGAGGGTTGCTGGTTTGATTCCCGCGTGGGACTCGTGCTGGGTTGCAGGTGGGGGGCCCGGGTTGGGAGCCTGCAAGAGGCAACTTCTAATTTCTGCCCCCCGCCCTTTCCCGTGGTCTAAAAAAATAAATGGGCAATATCTCTAAAACAAACAAACAAACAAACAAAAAAACCCCCCAATCACAATCAGTTGGGAAGTCCCGAGCTAAAATCACAGCTGTTCTTCTGGATTCCATTTGACTGGAAACTCTAGTGCGGAGATAGTTTTTACCCTATTATACTTTAAAAAAACCCCTCTTTTTTAGTAAAAGTGTTACTGAGGTCAATATACAAATACTGCGTACATTCAACGTACACATCTCGGTGAGTCTGGACGCAAGCACAAACCCGACACCACCACCATGCCAATCACCTTGTTCCACCAATCACAAACCAGAGTCAAGTGGACAGAATTCATTCTCTCCTCTCATTGGTCGGATTCTAGACGTGGGCGGAAAGGGGCCCCACGCTAAGCCCCAGGCGCTCAGGGGAGGCCGGCGGCGGGCTGGCCTCGCAAACCCGGAGACCTAATGGGACCGCACAGGATGGTCTGAAATGAAAACTTACTAAAAGCAGTTTATAGCAGGTAGTCGTGCCCCAGGCTGGAATCTCCCCTGGCAAAGGTCAATCTTTACCTTAACCCAGCCCTCTACTGCTTTTTGCACCTACAATGACAAACCTTTGGAATATCAAGGTAGCGTCCCTTTTTCGGACCCCTTGGGGCACAGCCACCTCGCCAGAGGGAGACCACAAGTCCCCTCGCTGTAATTATTATCGCATTTATTGTTGACTAGTAACTGTTCAGTGCCCACTGCGTGGAAGTCAAGAGTGTGTCCATCATTTCACTTTTTACCCAATCCTGGAAGCGTCCCCTCCGCTTTGTCCCGCCTCCCTACTCTATCACCCAATCGCCTTCACGTAACCCTCTTCTGCTTCCGCCGTGGATTCTACTGTACAAAATAAGGTGCAAAACTGCCTTCCCTGGAGCATTTTCTCAACTCCTCGAGGTTTTTCTTCCCAGCACCTGCCGTCAGTTTGGCTCAAATAAAAATTCCCTACAGGTCTGTTTCTTACGATGACACAGACCCTGAAGAATTGGTCCCAGGGAGGCCCGGGGACCCCCGCTTTCCAGAAGGTGAATGAATGGCCGCGGGGGGGAGGCGCGGGGGGGGCGGAGCTCACCTCCCGGTTCTGGCCGCTCCGGTAGAGCTGCGGCTCCGTCAGCAGCACGTGCGCCGGCACGTCCTTGTCCAGCACCCCAGTCACGAGCTGGGGGAGCGACGAGAAGAGCAGGTTAAAGAAGATCAGATACCACTGGTCGATCATGGCGGATGCGGAGAAGCCGCAGTAGAACTGGAACCAAAACAGGAGGCACACGAACATCTGAAACGAAGAGAGGAGGAAGGGGAGCGGGCAATTCCCAGATGCCCTTGCGGAGTCTCATCTGAGGGGCCTGAGGGTCTGCGGGGCCCGACCGCAAAGGCTGAATTGATGGGCAGCGGCTTCCTCCAAGGCAGCTGTAACTCGGCACCCTCGGTACCCCCTCTTCCTCTTCCAGGGCCCGCCACGTGCCCTTGAGCACAAGGGGTGGGCCGTGGGCACCAGGAATCCCCAGGAGTGGCCCTCGGAGCACTGAGTCCTTGCGACAGAGAAGACACAGGTCATTCATTCACTGAAAAGCAAAAGAAGGTCTGGCCAGGTTTAGGGTCGCTCCTACTTGCAGGGGACCATGGGAGTCACCCTCAGCTTTTTGCCTCGTACCCCTCCTCCGTGGTCCCAAACTGAATCCGCTGGTGCCATATCCCTGAGATGCTGCCTCCGTCTGCAGCGACGTACCCTCGGGATGAAGAAGAGCGAGTAACCACTGACTCCCATTGTGGGGACACCCACACAGGCACGGCAGCAAAGTTGATGACAGCAATGTGGCTGACTGTGACCGACCCCTAGCACCCATTGCGCCCTCAGCTGGCGGGTGAGCTGTAGGTATTATCGCTGGTCCTTACTCTGCCCCACCCCCTGGCTTTGCCAGCAGGAAAGTGGAGGTTGGAGAGCCTCCACAGCCCCCTCCAGCCCATGCTCAACAGAGGAAGGCTTGAGAGGGTCTCTTCCCACTGCTGCCTGACCACTGAACACCAGTGGCCTGATGCTTTTATATGAGGGGCTTGCATGGCAGTCCAGCAATTGCAAAGCATTCCTACCGAGATGGACTGTGCAGCAGGGCCGGGTCACTGGACCCCTCCTGCTTCAGTGTCCCTGTCCATGGACTGGGTACAGAGCAGCACCCCTTGGCCACGGGGCTGCCATGAGGGGTAACGAGCGAGTACATTTAAATTAAAGGCCTCAGAGAACCCCTTGCCCCCGTGGGAGCTGGCCCACGCTTTCTGTTCTTACTGTTAACAGTGCCGTCATTTCCTTGGAGGCTCCGCAGAGCCGTGTGGTCCCCCCCACCCCACGCCCCAGGTTCAGAGAAAAGGAAATTGACGTCCCTTATCTTAAATGATGCGACTGTGGCCACTGTATGGGTAACACACCCAATCTGTTCCATCGCTGGTGGGGCCTGGCCTGGAGGGCGGGGCCTAGCCCAAGAGGGAGGGGTCATGGTGCAAGGAAATCCTTGGCTGGCCACCCCAGACCACGGCCTGGGCTTTGGTCTGGGGCTGCCACCACCTACTCTGTTGGCCTTGACTCAGTCACTCCACCTCTCTGAGCTTCCGTGTGCTGACCAGACACCCTGAGGGCCTGCCCTGAAGGTCAGACAACACGACAGACTGTGTGTGGAAGTGACCAACCACGACTCACACCACCTGAGACCTGGTCCCACCTATGACGGGATGCACCTTCCCTTCCACACTGAAGACCGACAGACACGTGGCCTTCTCACCGACTTTCTCCCTGGCCTCACTCCCACGCCGGCCTTTCTCCCACCCACAGCCACAGGCTCAGCGGCCCCGAGAGTCATCAGTGAGCAAGCCGTGCCGAGAGAAAGAAGAAAAAGTACCAAGGTAATCGAGATTTTTCTTTCCTGCGGTACCAGGAGCGGTCTTCCCAAACCTCTGTTGCTATGGAAACTTCTCTTGATTCGAAAGGAAGGCTGACTTGTCCCTGAAACAAGTGAATTCCCTCATTTTGGGAGGCACACTGATTATCCTTGAACTTCTCAAGTAGATCAAGTGCTTGTTAACAGAGGCCTTGCATCATATGAGGAATAAAACAGGAGCGGTGTCCTTCCCGCCTGCCCCTGTGTCCTCTGTGATGACAGCTCCCTCATGCCAGGCAGGCCCCCCCCCCCATTTGCATCTGACAGCTGGCTGCCCTTCCCCGAAGTCTGGGCCACTTTCATTAGGAATCACGGAGCGCATGTCTCAACTCCCACGTTCTGATTTGTTTTCGGATTAAGAAAACCCCAAATCCATCGACAGCAAACGACTTGCTCAAGACTGTAGAAATAATGAGCGACAGAAACAGGTTGGGGTTCCACCCCCCAGCCCCGCTCACCCTCACTCAAAGCACCCATCCCCCCCTCGGGAGCTGGGGACCCCGAGGTCTGCAACTGTGTGTGCGAGCCTCGGGAGTGTCATCGGGCAACGGCAGGACAGTTCTGCAGAGTCCCAGGCAGAAGCTAATTGGAATTTCCAGAACCCAGCCCATCCAGTTAGACATGCCCTGGTTGGTCCTGAACATCTGTACTCATTTGCTAGAAGACCTTTCAAAACACGGGCAAGTGCGGGGGAGAGCGTGCAGGGCAGAAGGAAGAGGGGAAATAGGTCTAAACCTCCAGAACAATGAATTAAGAACACGAACAAGAGGTGAACGGACGGCAGTCTAGAGTGAGCGTGATGTTTTTCCTGGAATCAGAAAAATAAACTAAGAAATGGCCTTTCTGTGTATCGCACTTGATTTTTTCCCAGAAGACCACAGGATGGTCTCGGCATCAGCCCAGTAGCCTCCAGCCTGCAGGGGTGGACCTGCGGGGCTGCCCGGGAAGGCCACGCCTCCCGTGAGTTTCCTTATTCTGTCTCCGGTTTGCCCGTTTGGCCGCAGAGATCAGGGGCTGGAGGTCAGGGAGCAGCTCCTCAGCAGACTGTCCCTCCTTACACGAGGAACAGGGTTCTGCACTGGCCATGTGTCCCTCTGCCCTGGGTGACCGTCTGCCCTGGGCTCAGTAATGCAGGGACTAGGAGCCACACGGTGGGACCAGCGTGCACTGGACCAGACCCTGGGGCGCAGCCCCTGCAGACGGAGCTGACCCCCGCCAGCCCTGATGGGCACGACCTCACCGAAGGGTGCTCTTGAACTGAGCTGGCCGGAAGGGGGCAGTGTGGCCAGACCCTGCGGGCGGCTCCCTTCCTACTTGAGCTGAGCCTGCACCCTGCCCCGGGCGTGCACTCCCAGCCCGCTGTGGGTGTGCTGGTCGACCCGACAGCAGCGGTGTGACTGAGCGCTCTGGAGCTGAATCCAGGACCACCGGGCATACTGCTGCAGGTCCCCAACCCCCACCTGTTCTGCAGAAAGCACTGACTAGGGCACTCCCGTCTGCGGTCACATCTCGGCCTGCTCCCGAGAAACATGTCACCGGGGCAGTTAGGAGCTTAGGAGGTAGAATTCTAGGGACTGGGGATGCACGTGGCCTTGGCTGTATTAGCCACGGGACCTGGTGCAGACCCCTGGACCTCAGGGTTACTCCACTTGTCGTTACAAAGAGAACATGCTCGAATGATCTATTTCCACAACCTTCTCCCTCTGAGATGCAGCCGCCTGAGATGCATGTGCCCCAGAGACAGACGTCTGAGCCGAGAGGCCAGGTGAGGAGGTTCACTGGTGAAGTTCAAGGAGGATGGCACCCATAGGGGGCCGTGGGGTGGCTGCAGGCTGGCCTACTGGCCGCATTTGCAGAACAGTCCCCTAAGTCTCAGCTCAGGCCTTTGCAAGCAGACGCTCAGAGACCAGCGGCGCCCGGTACCTACCGTGTTTTTGTAGAAGAAGTAGAGCACCATGCTGGCGAGCCGGGAGTAACACCAGTGCCCGTGGACAATCAAGAGTCTCTCGAGGTAGCGGAACCTGGGCACCGCGAAGTCGCTGGCCATCACTGCCTGGAAAGGGAGAGGACTTCCGTTACTGGGGGCCCCTCTTGCCAATGTCTGTCTTACCCCCCCCCCCAACACACACAAGGTGGAACACGGGGGGAGAAATCCAGTGTGTGTGACGGGCCAAGGCTCGTTTCACCGGTCTCTCTCATTATCTCCGTCGACTGAAGACAGGTTCTGTTCCATCATGTAGTGTAGTTCAGGGGTATCGCTTTACAGGATTCATTTAAGATTTTAAATATATGTAACTGATGGATTTTAAAAAAATGTTTGCCTTTTATTTCCCATACTTTCTTTTTTAGTTAAAAAGTTATTTAAAAAATTTTATGTATTGATCTGAGAGAGAGAGAAACATTGATTTGTTGTTCCGCTTACTGATGCATTCACTGGTTGACTCTTATATGGGCCCTGACTGGGGATTGAACCTACATATGACAGGACTGTGGGTTCAATCCCCAGTCTGGGTGCACATGGGAGGCAACAGATCAATGTTTCTCTCTCTCTAAAAAAAAAATCAATAACCAGCCCTGGCTGGTGTGGCTCAGTGGATTGAGTGCCAGCCCGTGAACCAAAGGGTCGCTGGTTCAATTCCCAGTCAGGGCACATGCCTGGGTTGTGGGCTAGGTCCCCAGTAGGGGGCGCACGAGAAACAACCACACAGTGATGTTTCTCTCCCTCTTTTTCTCCTTCCCTTCCCCTCTCTTTAAAATAATTAAATAAAATCTTTTTAAAAAATCAATAATCATTTCCTTGGGTGAGGATTAAAAGTCAGGATGAAGGAACTATCTTGTTCATTTGCTCAACTAATGTTTTCCCGTGTCCAATTTTATGGTGGAAGAAAACCACACAGGTGACCTAACACAGCAGCTCCAGTCAGACAGGGTCAAGGGGGAGCCCCTGTGCCTCTGTCTCGGGACTTCCTGTCTGACTGCCATTTCCGTGGAGGGTGAAGCTGGCGAGCCCAGCCCAGACCTGGCCCCAGTGCTCGGTCGACATACAGTGCCTGGCTGGCTGCATCCACGAAGGGCTCGGCCCTGCGGGAGAAGTGATTGAATGGAGGCCACACTCTGCTTTTTTAAAAGCAGCAGCCTGCATAGATTGTTCCCTGAAGTCTCCACCAAGTTCAACAATGCTGCGATTAGAAGTTAATCAAACATAGGGAATTGCTGAAATGATGACATCCAAAACATATCCTCACCAGAGGGCATATTTATTGATCTGAGAGAGAGAGGAAGGGAGAGAGACAGCCTCCCAAATGCATGGCAAGCAGGAATCAAACCTGACCAAGGATCGAACCTGCGACCTTGTGATGTGTGGGATGACGCTTCAACCCACAGAGCCACCCAGCCAGGGCCCAAAGCAGCACGTGTGTCACGAACGCATTTGTTCGACGTCTGGAGCACGGGTCAATACGACACGGTGACAGAGAAGGGCAGGGATGGCGTGTTGTGGGTCACGATGGCTGCGTCCCACGTCATGGTGACACCAGGCTCCAACCACCACAGAGTCAGGTGGGTTTTCAGAGGGTGTTACTCGTGTGCAGGAACATAAAAAATGCCACCCGAATACAAGGCGTAACAGCCACGGAGAAGGCGGAGACTCACGCTGACCCTCAGTTCTCCTTACTTTGCAAAAGTATCTCCCGCACGTGGCTTCGTAAATATGGAGTCACCTGCACCTTATCCTTTACAACTGTCTTAGCAGAGGGTGAGCGTCAGTTGTGCTGAAGGCCAATCCCTCAGCTCTGCTGGACAGAGGCCCCCAGGAAGACGTGACAGTGAGCTGCAGGGTCACCCAGAACAGTCCCCCGCCATGGGTCTTTACCTGCATGCCCTCCTGGCCTGAGATCCCCACGCCTACGTCGGCCACCTGGATCATGCTGACATCATTGGCCCCATCTCCTAGAAACAGCACAGGCGGGGAGGATCGGTTGAGCTCAGACGCACAGAATGAAATTGGCCCGATAGACCTTCACCGGGGCCCCACTGGGCTGAGTCCCGTGACAGGGTCCCGGGAAGAGCGAGGATGGGCTGCGGGGGAAGTGAGTCAGACCACGGTGTGAGGTCTGGAACCACCAGCCACGCCGAGAGGGGCTTCGGAGAGCAGGCTGGAGTGGCTACATTTTATTCAGCACTCAGCCTGCACCACGGGCTCCTGCATGGCTACAGCCCTCCGCACGGAGCCTGGCCATGCAAGATGCCCTCACCTGCACCAGCTTTATTTCCCGAACGGCCTCAGTCTTCATCACATAGATAGCATCTCGGGGCTCTCCCGGGGCACATACCACTGGGTGCTTCCCTACACTGAATGGAGTGCCAATCCTGCCTGGGATATGGCGGGGATCTTTTTTGCACCCTGACTCCCTGCGAGCTAACAGCGCCATGCTCACCGCTGCACCCTCTGAGGGTCCTGTCAAGGAGAACTGCTACTCACTTGGCCAAGGCACTGCTGATAGGAAACGTTTAGCCATGCAAGGCACGTGTGAGAGCTGCTGATGCTTCAGGGAGAGGCAAGCAGAGACTCTCATGGTTACTCAGTGATTGTGACCATTCTCCCAACAGGACACCGGGAGGGCCCAAGTCACAGAGTGCCAAGTTTCAAATGCACAGTGGTGCAGATACACGAAGTCCAAGTGACTCATCAAGTAGCTGGCCACCAGGCGTGTCTCTCCTGTGATTTTTTCTATTCTTTATTGCTCTGGGCCTGATGTGGGTGATTCACCCCTGCCGATGGCATTGACATTCTATGAAGCACTAATACTCGCTGCAGCTTTTCCCAGAATGTCCCATGCAAAGTGAGTGATAATGGATAACACTGTTCCCTGTTATTAATCTTTGGACACTCGAGACAAGGTCATATGGATGCTTCGACTCATGTTCAGAGAAATGAGCTGATGTTTTCGTGGGTCCCTACTTTCTCTTTTGAAATTCTCTTTTATTTCTTTTCTGTTTAACCAGCCAAGGCTTTACCTGCATTTTCTTTTCTTTCTTTCAAAGTATTTTTAGAGAGAGAGGAAGGGAGGGAGGGAAACATCCATGTGTGGTTGCCTCTCATGCACCCCCTACTGGGGACCTGGCTCAAAACCCAGGCATGTGCCCCGACTGGGAATCGAACTGGTGACCCTTTGGTTCTCAGGCTAGCGCTCAATCCCCTGAGCCACCCCAGCCAGGGCTGCATTTTCTTTAACTAACACTCCCATCCATGACTCGGTGGCTAAGCCTGGCACCCGCCAGGCTGTGCAAACGTGGTCTGTCATCCAAGGTACACACCAGCCTTCCCTGCGGATGCTCTAAGGAGCGAGGTTAGTGGAGAGGGTGCAGCCCCAGCCTGCAGACTCCTAGGCTCCTGCCTCCGACACTGCTCAGGGGCATCAGAAGGGCCCTCTGAGACAGTCTCTCTTGGGAGGAGCCGCCTGCCTCCCCTCCCACCTGGGCCAGGGAGACTCTGAGTTCACTGCTTAGGCCTGAGCCCTGCTCTCTCCCCTCAGCAGTTGGGGAAGCAGGGAAGCCCTCAAGGTGTTCAGGGAAGGTCTCCATGACAACCACACTCAGGCCACACCCCACTTCAGACCCAGGCTCTCCACTAGCCTCAACTGTGTACAACAGGGAGGCCATGCCCATGTCAGCAAGGACAGCTGTCATAGACCTTTTGAGGAAAATACTCTAATTATCACAGACGGGGATGCTTTATTGCAGGGCCATCTCTCATCCAGGGGTGGGTTCTACATGCAGGAAAACCAAACGGATGCCTAGGGTCCCAGGGAGTCAGTCACCCTTTTCTCTAAGCAACCTGAGGCATTTCCCGGCCCTCACCAGCAGGTGGAGCTTCCGAGTCCCCGGGCCTGGCTGGAGGTTGGACCTGAACCTGATGCGGGCGGGCGGGGATGTCGCCCTGGGAGTAGGCAGATGAGCATCAGGAAGAACAGAACCGGAGGAGAGCCTACAGGGCTCTTCCGGCCAACAGCCTGCCAGGAATGACCAGCGTCAGATGCGCCGTCCCTAGGGAAAGTCACGTACACTTTAGCAACTATTCCTACCTTAGGACGGATATATTTAACTAGATGCTTGTCTTGGAGCAACGGTTAAGTCAGCGGACAAGGGGCCATGGGGATTCCATCACCCCCAAGTCTCTGGGTCCTTCTGGCAGGATGGAGTCTTGGCTGACCAGTGACCAGACCCACCTGCAGAGACCCTCCCTTCTTCCAGAGTGGGCGTGGGCTGATGCTGGGCACGCAGCATCCTCCACCGTGGCCGAGACCCGCCAGGGACAGGCTGGTGGCTCACCGGCCTCCCAGGAAACAGCATGGCAACTCTGTCGTCTTCAACTGAGTCTGTAGGACTGCCCTGACACGTGGCTACAACTGCGGCCACTACACACTTGTGGCTTTCTAATCCACGTGTCCTGCCTACAAAGGCTGCTGCTTTACTGCACTGGGGGCGACTTTCTAAACAGAACAAGAGCAAGGAAGCATCTTCCCATCTCACGGTGCCGCATGGGTGGGCAGGAACTTCAGGAAGTGAAGAGAGGAAGCAGGTGCAGGAGATGGGCTGGCCCGCCCACTTACCTATGGCCAAGGTCATGGCCTTGAGCTTGCTTCTGACCAGCTTCACCACCATGCTCTTCTGCAGGGGCGTCGAGCGACAGCAGAGGACCGATCGGCACTGCTTCGCGAGGAAGAGAAACTTGTCCTCCAGGTTTTTGTCGAGGGCGTAGGCCAGGCTCCTCCCGTCGATCACGAGGCTCGGGCAGGGGCCGGAGGCGGCGGGCTCGGAGGGCGGGCAGACCGGGGAGAAGAAGCCACGCTCACACTGCCCGAGGTCTTGTCCGGGCGTGGCAGGGGCCCCTGGCCTGCACGTAGTGGAGGCACTGGTCCAGCAGGGCTGCACACGCCTCCTGAAATGCACACGAGAGGACGGTGCGGTCGGCTTGGCCCCACCACAGCCCAAGTTACTCCCCCCACCCCCAAACACATCTGGGGAACATGTCTGGGTCTGGTCTTCTCTGTGTCTTCTCTGGTCTCTCTGGACAGGCTCTGCCCAGGTGCCCCGATAAAACCAGGCTACAGAGGATGGCTTCCCACACAGGAGAGAAAGAGCTGGTCTAGCGTTTCTATCAATTTCCACTTCTATGCAGAGGGCGGGGAGGGACTGGTCGCTTTGGGGGGCCGGGCCATCTTGCGGCAAAGTTGGCGGCCGGTGGGACCGAGGGAGCCCTTGCCAAGCCCTTCCTGTTTCCTGGGACAGCACAGAACACAGGGCACAAGGCTCATTCGAAACCTTTGTTACAACTGGCCCCCCCCAAAATGCAATGATCAGTGTTCTTCACAAGCTTTCCTGTGAGCAGGAAATGAAGTTTTAAAAAGAGGCATAATCCAGCCCTGGCTGGCGTAGCTCAGTGGATTGAGTGCGGGCTGCGAACCAAAGCATCGCAGGTTCGATTCCCAGTCAGGGCACATGTCTGGGATGCAGGCCACGGCCCCCAGCAACCACACACTGATGTTCCTCTCTCTCTCTTCCTTTCTCCCTTCCTTCCCTCTCTAAAAATAAATAAATAAAATCTTAAAAAAAATAAAAAGAGGCATAGTCCCTGAGACTTTTCACTGGCAATGCCCTTCCCGAACAGGGTCTCAGTTCCAGAGCGAGCAGGAAGACCCCCTGGGGAACCTGCGTGTCAGGGGACAGGGGTATAGCAGGGACGGCCATTTCCAGGAACAAACACGGAACCCTGACAGCTCCAGTCCCCTGCTTCATGACCGGGTTCCTGCCAGGCCACTCGGGGATCTAGCTGTGTTCAACACACACTTCTGGGGGACCTTTTCCATTTAGAAAAGTGAGGGAGAATGGGGGGAAAAAGGCTGAGAAGGCCCAGCTGTTGGCCTGGTGTGAAAGGTGGGTGGCCAGTCATAGACACATACAGCCTGGTGGCCACAGCCGGTCACGGGCCCAGGGTGTGCAAGGGTGTCACCAGACACAGAGACAGTCCTGTGAGTCCTAGATGCTCCCTGCACACTCAGGGACTGACATTCAGAAATGGGACTGGCCCTTGCCGCTGTGGCTCAGGTAGGTGGGAGCCTCACTCTGAAACCGAAGGGTTGTGGGTTCGATCCCTGGTCCGGGCACATATGTATGGCAACCCATTGATGCTTCTCTCTCATATTGATGTTTTTCTCTCTCCATTCCTCTTTAAAGCAATGGAAACAGTGTCCTCCAGTGAGGATGAAAAATAATACATAAATGGGACGGGATGAAAACCCTCGTGCCTGAGACAGCCCCGCCGTCCTGCGGATGTCGGCGCTGGTTAACCAGCTGCCCTGGCTCCTTGTGACCTCACGAAAAAAATCCTCTGACACCGCTGACCTGGACAGCGTGTGAGGAAGGAGCAGGCTGAACTCTGCGTTAATAATGCTCAGGTGGCCCTGGCTGGGTGGCGTCGTCCCAACGCGCCAAGGTTGGGGTTCTGTCCCCGGTCAGGGCACGGACGAGATGCAACCTGTGAGCGCATGAGTAAGTGGAGCAGCAAACTGACGTTTCTATCTCCCTTGCTCTCTCTGTAGAATCGGTAAATACAAATTAGAAATAAAAGAAAAGAAAAGAAAGCCGAGGTGGGCACTCCTTCGAGACTGAGAGAGCCCAGCGGATTTTCCGAGGCCACGACAAGCTCAGGCTAAGTGCCGGAAACAACACAGGCAGACGCAGGCGGAGGGCAGCGGCTGGGCGGGCAGCCGCAGCCACAGAGGCTCCTGGCGCCATTTCGCTGCGCTCAGCCCCGCCTGGAGCCCAAGGTGTGCGGCTGCCGCAGGCCAAGCAGCGTGTCCCCGGAGCGCCCCTACCTGGGACTCGGCGTTCAGGGTGATGACCTCCTCGTCGTGGTCCAGCAGCTTGCAGGCGTAGGCAAATGTAACGGCCGTTTCCTGTTTTGTCGCCGGTGAGAACCCAGATTCTGCAGACAGCCTGCCGCAGTTTCGCTATGGTCTCGGAAACGCCGTCCTGCAAGCGGTCCTTCGATCCCAGTGGCACCTGGGCAGAGGCATGGCCAGTGTGTGGGCCGGTCCTTCAAGGCCCCAGACCCACGACGGGCGAGGGCCCCCCACACCCCCCACACACCAGCTGCTGATGGACCTGCAGACGGGGACCAACCGGGGGTCTGCCCCCTGTGGCCGCACCATGTCGGGGAGGGGGTGGGTTGGCTCGGACAGCGGGGTTGCCGCCATCAATGGCTGAGTCCGAGGGTGAGTCGGAAAGCCCTGACCAGAGTCCCTCTGCACCTACAACAAAGCACCTGCAACTCTTCCTAACATGCAGCTGACTTTGAACTTCACAGACAACTTGGAAATACTCTTAAGATGTAAAATGTAGCCATTTCTGGGGCTCAACCACAGTTTTCTTTTTGTTTCCTGGGGTGGGGGTCGAGTGGACCCTTTAAGCATCAGAGGTCGGGAAGCATGGCTTGTATTTCTGGTTCAAAAGCAGGTTGCAGGGAGGATGAGTTGGGGGACTGGAGGAGTGCCTGGCGGGGCGCACAGGGAACCCCATAGAACTGGGCCCTCGGGAGAGCATTCCATCAAGGATGATCCCACCTGAGGGCTGTTTAGCCTCAGGAGGCTCCTTAAGCGAGCCCAGCACGTGCAGAGACGCCGCTACTACCTACAGCCATGTCACCTCCCACTCCAGGGCCACCTCTACACACTCACACCCCGCCCCGCCGCGCAATGCGCATTTCCAGCGTCATTACCCAAGAGTGCAGACCCGTCTCCAGGCGAATGGCAGACTGGAAGAGGAGCTCCTCGCGGTTGTCCACAGAGGACTCGGCCTCCAAGTGGCCCTTCAGCCAGCAAGGCGTACTCTCCTGCTCAGGACCTGCGCGAGACGGCCCGCTGAGCGCTGCGCCGGGGAGCGGTGAGCATGGGCCTCGCGGGGCCCCTGGAGCGCGCACAGCCCTGGGAGCGTGCGCGCGCGGGCCCCTGGAAGCGCGCACGGACCCTGGGAGCGCCTACGCCGGGCAGCGACCCCACTTCACCCGCTTGGCGATGCACAAGGTCCGCAGGCCTTCCACTGCGTAGAGGTTGAGGTAATTCTGGGTCTGGCTGCGGATTCGCTTTTGATGCCTCCCTTGGCGTTCATCTAGGTTGGAGCAGAGGCAGAACGGGGAATGGGCAAGAAACGGACCCCTGTGGGGAGGGCCCCAGGGCCAGGCCGGGGTCTTGGGGGGTGGGTCTACTCTGCGCAGTGTCCTCTTTACTGATTTATTTAAAAATTAAAAAAAAATATTTTCCAGCTACTGTTTACATTCAGTACTGTTTTGTAGTAGTTTCAGGTGGGCTGCATAGTGGTTTAGGACAATCATACGCTTTACAAAGTGTTTCCCCTGCTATTCCCAGTGCCTGCCTGGCACCACACAGAGTTGATGACAATATTGTAGACTGCATTCCTGTGCTGCGCTTTACATCCCCATGCTTTTTTCTCTTTTATCCTCACCTGAGGACACATTTTTCATTGCTTTTAGAGAGAGAGGAGGGGGAGACAGAGAGAGAGAGAGAAATATCCACATGACAAATGTTGATCGGTTGCCTCCTGTACGCGTTCCCACCGGGGATCGAACCCGCAACCTTTCAGTCTGCGGGACGACGTGACAACCAACTGCGCCACACCAGCCAGGGCAAGATGGAACTTCTCTGTGTTTAACCACAATCACAACAACAAAAAACACAACTAAGAGATCAGCTGTTAGCTAGCTAGTGCAAGTTCTGCACACAGCCACCCTCGTCTGTCTTCCATGGATAAAGACGAGAAACAGACTCGCTGCTTATTCCGAAGGAGCGGACCTGCCCACCGAGAGCCTCGCCCCGCCCCCGCGGTGGAATCCGCAGCGGGTGCGTCCCTCTCCGGCCAACACCCAGGAGCTGGAAGTCAGAGGCTCTTTCTTCCTCTGTGCATGACAACAGTGCGTGGTGAGTGAGTGTGTCCCGGGGCCACAGGGTCATGAGGGGTCCTCACCATTCTGCCTCGCTCCAGCTGGCGGTGGGGAGGGTGGGATACTCCCTGAAATGCTCCAGCGAGCCAAGCCCGGCTGGAGCCGTGGCACTGATCAACACGCAGCCACGAAACAATGGTCCTGGGGGCTACCCGGGCTCCTTTCAACTCAGCCCGTCAGATCTGGAGCCAAGCCACACAGTCCAACTCAATGCTTGGTTGGGAAGGCCCTTCCTGCACCCACAATAAGTCCCGTACAGTCCAGAAGTGCTTTGCTCCCCTGACATATCCCAGGACACCAGTGTTCCCAAAGAGGGAAAGCCTGGCATCTTACACTTTGATTGGTTAACCCCAGAAATTTCTGGGTTCCCAAGCAATAAACACCCCTAAACCTCACATTTGGGGTGCAGAACCTGGGCCCTATCTCAGTGTTCTCGCCCTCTGCAGAGCCTCCATAAATCTCCCTTTGCTTTATCAGTGTCTCTGGTGTATATTTTTCTTCTTCTTTAAATGTTTTTTTTTTTTTTTTAAAGATCCAGGTTTCTTTTCTTTTTTAAAAAGATTTATTATTTGTTTTTAGAGAGGAAGGAGGGAGAGGAAGAGAGAGAGAGAAACATCAATGTGCGGTTGCTGGGGGCTGTGGCCTGCAGCCCAGGCATGTGCCCTGACTGGAAATCGAAACCTGCGATGCTTGGTTCGAAGCCCGAGCTCAATCCACTGAGCTACGGCAGCCAGGGCAATTCTTTTTAAAAATTATTTATAGGGACCGAACCCCAAAAAACCCAGCACATGCCCTAACTGGGAATTGACCGGCGACCTTTGCTTTGCAGAACGATGCCCAGCCCACTGAGCCACACTGAGGTCAGGGCCCTGGTCTAAATTCTTCAATATCAGGAGACAAGAACCTAAACTTGTCGGTGACAGTGACCTTAGAATTTTGCCTTCTCACTCCCCATTAAGCAGAACGTCCCAGGAGTATCCTCACACCACAGTGGGCTCCAGCCACCTCCATTGGGGCCCCTGGGGTTAGTAGCTGTCTGGGCTCACCACTTGTAAAGAGCACACGCTTTTCATTAACAACATTCACAGGAGAAGCGTTACTCAAAAAAGAGTCTCATCAAATGTGTGTGTTGGGCTGCTCCTAAATAGCACTGCGTGAAACTAAGACACATGGACAAAAGCCCCATTGAGAGGGACCTGGTGTCTGTTCAGTCCCCTGAATGGAGGTGCATCTTCTTCCTGTTTATGAAAATCGTCCTGCATAGAAAGTCCAGTTTCTACCCCCAGAATAGCCCTTGCCTCTGTTTGCGTTGCAAGACAGAAATAAGATGCCCAAATATTGCATAGGATGTATGTTTACTAAAAATATTAGCTGTTGGTTTTCTGAAATGTATATTTAACTGGACATTCATGTATTTTCTTTGCTAAATCTGGCAACCCTACTAACCAGACGTGAGGGGGGCTGTTTGTTCCCAAGTCACCCTGTGACAGACGGGACCTGGGAGCAATTACCCTGTGCCTCCCACACCCTGTCAAGGCACCGAAGATTGGTTCTTCAAGGCCAAAAATTTTTTATATACCCCAGAGGGATACATGAGCACGCAAACAAAGAGGAGCATATCTGTGGCATTAAAATGTCATGGGGGCAGCCCTGGCTGGGTAGCTCAGTTGGTTGGAACACCATCCTGATACGCCAAAGTTGCGGGTTCGATCCCAGGTCAGGGCACATACAAGAAGCAACCCACGAATGTGTCAATAAGTGGAAACAAATCGATGTTTCTCTCTCTCCCTCCCTCCTCTTCTTTCTAAAATCAATTTATAAATGTCATGGGAGGACAGTTACAAACAGAAAGTCTAAAAAGAATCCGTAATATTGAAAAAATACGGAGTTGGGGAAACAATGTAAAAACAAACAGGCGGGAAATGGGACACGCTGCTCTCATTACTTTGCTTTAGGAATTTAAATTTCCTGAAGAGAGAAGTCATCTTAACTGGACGACCATTTCCTCCTGGCGTTGTGACAACGTTGTTCTTCGCAGGTGAGGGTGACCTTATTTCAGATTCTGACTGTTCTTTGAGTAAAGGTATGACTACCTGAGGGACTCTGACATTAAAATAATAACAAAGGCCAGGTGGCTCAGTTGGCTGGAGCATCTTCCTGTGCACCAAAAAGTTGTGGGTTCGATTCCCGGTCAGAACACGTACCTAGGTTGTGGGTTTCTGTCCCAGTTGGGGTGTACGGGAGGCAACCTATCAATGTTTTCTCTCTCTCTCTCTCTCTCTCTCTCTGTTTCCTTTCCTCTCTCCCAAATCAATGGCCCAGAGGCGGGAGGGAAAGGTCACCTCAGGCAGTTGGAGCTACAGTGGCTAGAACATTCACCAGAAAGCTGCCTGGAGGAGAAGATAGCTGGGCCCGGACCCCGCTGCCGTGGACAAAGGCTGGGCCCACAGGCACCCACGCTGAGGAGTCCCTGTGTAGGCAGGGCCTTCATGGGCCTCAGGGCCCTGGGCGTTCCCCCAGAGAAAGATGTCCCGGCTACTCCTGATTTTAAGGTGTGCTTCGAAACTGCCCAAAGTGATGTGCCCAATTCCCCTGTACGTTAGGAAAATGTATTTCTCTGTAGGAGTGTCATCTCATCAGTAAGACGGTAAAGGAAGGAGGTGAGGTTTGTCCGGGTTCAAGCAGGCTTTGACTGGCCGCGGAGCAGCAACCCTGGAGGCCCACTAGGTGGCGCCCTGCTCCCCCTCCACTTGGGGGACAAGTGGGCCTCAGAGACCACACACAGAGGCCCCTGTCCTCCCCACGGCAAGGGGAAGGAGAGAAGGAAAAGGGACACAGTTTAGGTTTTCCCATAGGACACCAGGCCCTGTGCCCAGGGCTTCCTGTGACGTCAGCGTCCTGATCTCCTTTCCACAGGGGGGAAACTGAGGCACAGACTGAGTGACTTGCCCAGGGCCACCCACCCTGGGATTGGAACAAAGGTCTGTAAAGTACTGGGGGGTGGGCAGTGAAGCCCCTGCTTGCTACCTGATCCCCACGACTTCTGGGACCACCACACACTCTCTCTAACACGGTCGAGTCCACCAGCTTAGCCTCTTTGTGCGTTTTTTGGTAAAAGTGCCGTGAGTGCTTGGAAGAAAACACGGCCTTACGTCTGGCGGGTGACACTGTGAGCCTTCCTCACTGTATCACGTGCACACGGGCACAGCAGCTTGGCCGCCATGCTGTTTCCCAGGCACACGCAGCCTCTGCCCTTCTCCACCCCTGCCCACCCCCAAGGTTAAAGGGGAAAGATTTTCAATACCACCTGGTGTCCCTGGTGCCCAGCTCAAGGTGACCCAAGCCGTCCTACAGCCCCACTCTTGAGAAGCCGCTGGGATCTCTGAACTTCCTGAATCTTACGTGGCCTGGAGTCTCCCCCGTGGCCTTCCCTGCACAAACCCGTCAGAACCGCACACGGCTGGGAAATTCCGGAGAAGGGCAGGGAGCCGCAATGACTGCTTGTTTTGAATCCTCCCCCTTCAACCGGCATTGCGACAGTTACAACTACGCTTCTTCCGGCCTCAGCTTGCAACCTGGGACCCTGCGCGCCCGACTCTCACTGTTAAGAATTTCATTTGTGCTTCGCATACAAATTGGAGACTTTTTACTCACTCAAAAAGTGCAGAGCCAGCGAGTTCAAGGGTGGCCACTGCTGCCTTCTCAGCGGCTGGCGTGTCCCTTGCAGAGCTCAGCAGGACTGCCCACCCCCCCTCCCCCCCCACCGCTAGGCCTTAAGAGGTAAAGTCTGAAACAACCACGGTCCATTACCCTGTCTTTACTGCAAAGCGGTGGAAGAGACAACACGAATCATCCTTTTTTTTTTTTTTTTTTTTTTTTTGGCATCAGAGGAACTCTGGCAACCGCTAATTCTAGAGCTGTTTCCCTTTCTGTGGGTGCAGAATCAGATCTTCCAATGAACAAGCCTCTTGGAATGCACCCTCAGCCCACGCACTGGATCCCCGGTGCACCCTGGGGTAGCACCCCGGCAGGTGTATGGACGCAAAACCTGGCCCTCCGGTGGGTTACCCCCCGAGAGGCTGTTCAAACTCTTTTCAGAGGCGCCTCTGCTCCTTCAGGTGGGCAGCCTTTGGGAGGTGACAGGTCTGTGATGGGGAAGGGTCTCTGTGGGCAGAGCCGCTGGGGCGCACTTTTCCACGGAGGCGTGGCCCCTGCCTTCTGAGTCAGGGGTCCCATGAGAGGGTGCCAGGAAGGAACCCTGTCCCGGAGCGCAGGAGGGGTGTGCACCCAGACTACAGGGCTCCAAGGCAGATCAGCTCCTACCAGATCCGTTTCCACCACGAGGCGGCTCAGGAGACTGTGGGGAGACAGGAGCCAGGGTGGGTCCCCTTCGTCTGCCAGCCGCATCCTCACCTCCACCCGCTCTCTCCCCTATAGGTGGGGGGTTTACTGGGGGGCCCAGGCCCCAGCCCCAGAGGCTTGCATATGCAAAGACCTGTGAGCCCTGCTCACGCAGGTCCCGCTCTCCACACCAATGGTTTCCGAGTCTTCCTCCTTCAGTCCCGAAGTCACGTGAGCCAAGATGGAGGGGCTCTGCCCAAACCCAGGACAGAAGGCCCAGCAGGGGGCTGGCAGCCCCCACTCCTGAGGCCCCCACAGGGGGAGGGCCTGAGTCAGCTCCACACAGGGGCTAAAACTGTGGCCAACACAGGACAGGAAGGAACCTTCCAGAACGGCTTGTCTAAACATCCTCAACCTTCATTGTCCAGACTCGAAACCTGATGCTAGGTTTCACGGGGTGACCCCCAACCCCTTGTTCCAGGAGAGTTGCCCCCCAACACTGCAGTCTAGTCCCCAGGATATGGGGAGGCAGGAGGCCGCCTAATAGGTACGGCTTTAAGTGAACATTCAAGGTCCAGGCCCCATGGCTCCATTAGTTGGAGTGTTGCCCCTCCCCCCCGCCCCCACACCATCAATGTTGGGAGTTCGATCCCCAGTTGGGGTGCATACCAGGAACAACAAATGGATGCTTTTGTCTCACATCCATGCCTCCCCCCCGTCTCCCACTCAGAAAATTGCTTCACCAGTGGAAGAGGCGGGGCTGGGGCTGATTTCTGGGACACTGGGAGGGGCAGGTACCTGAGGAGCAGGGCACCAGCAGGTCCATGACCACCGAGTCGGCCCCCTTGGTGTAGACGTTGATCTCATCGGTGAGCGGGTGCCGGATCACCACCGACATCCTCTTGCGGATGGAGTCGAAGCCCAGCGTGTGCAGGAGCTCGAAGGTCAGCCTGCCCAGGTGGGGCAGCTCCACCGCCACCTGGTCGTGCAGCCGGTCCACCAGCGCGCACTTGTAGGCGCGGGCGGCGTACACCAGCGCTGGCCTCATCCGGACTCTCCGCCTCGTAGCGCAGCTCGGCCTCGCGCTCCCGCGCGGGGGCGCGCCCCGGGGCCTCAGCCGTCCGCCTCGCTGCCACCGCCGCTGTGTCCTTGCTGCCCGCGGCCCGGGCCGGCTGGTCCAGCCTCTCCTCCAGCCTGACCAACGCACTGTCTGCAGACACGGCGGACAGGAAGCCGGACCCCGACCGGTGGTTGGACTTGCTGTTGCCCAGGTTCCCGGTGCTGCTGCAGCTCGAGGCCAGGCGGCTGGGCGAGAACTCCGCAGGAAGTCTTCTATGGTCTTCACCGGGACTTCAGCTCGAACCTCACCCGCACCTGCAGGAGACAGGCAGGCCGTGTCCTCGCAGGCCCCGCCCAGGCTGCCACAGGGCGTGCCTGTACTCCCCACCCCCCAAATTTCCCGGCGGACGATGAAACCTGCAACCCGGGCCAGCCTCTCTTTCTTGAGACCATCCCTTGGCCTCTTTCCTAAAAGGTAACGCCTTGTGCATCCTTTTAGGATGCGGTCGCCCGGGTCACCGTCCCTGAGACCTCGATGGACTCAGGGTGTGTGGCTGGTGGTGCCGGCTGTCCCCTTGCTTTGCAGAACAGCTTCAGAGGCACGGGCTCGTGATGGCCGGCCACCAAGTCCAGCCTTTCCCCTCCCCGCCACTTAACAAAAGACTGGTTTATACATTTCTCTGAATTACGTCCACCAAAAGCTTAAACACCCGAAGAACATTCGCAACTTCCAAAGAAACTTTCTAAACAAACGACAAGCCGCTCAGCTGGGTGGTGAAGTCAGGATTCCAGTCCAGGGGGGCTTGTCCCAGAGTCTGGGTCCCCAGCCTGTCCTGACCTCTCTCTCCTCGGTGACGCTGGGACCTTGAGACTCCGGGTAGGTCATGTAGGACACCTATCCTTGTGCCCCGCCCCTCCTGTCCCCAGGCTCAGAGGGTGTCCTCTCCCACTTGGCCCCCAGCCTGGCACCTAACTGCTGCACTGCAGCCAGAGGACAGACAGCACAGCAAGGCCACCAGCTGGCTTGCCTGCCGGGAGCGCCCTGCTGTGTGCCCTTAACCATGACAGGAGGTGCTGAGCTCCTGCAGGGAAGGAAAAGCCAGAAGACTGACAGCGTGCCCAAGGTCAAGGGCATGGTGGGCTCTAGCGGGGCACTTGCCTTTTGTCGTGGCTGATCTGGGGACGTGACCACCACCGTGTTGCAGACAGTGAGCGCGATGAAGAAGTCGAACACGTCGGACAGCTCGGGCGACAGGCGGGCCAGCGGCTGCTCCTGGTGCCTCGCGATGGCCAGGCGCTTGTCACATTCGCTCACCTTCTCCAACAGCTTCGGGTCGGGCGTGATGTCCTTCTCCTGCAGGAGACCAGAGGCTGGCGGGTGAGTCTCACCCCCGGACCTACTACGTGTCTTCAGGGCAGACTAAGTAAGGCACCTTGACTTTATTTATAAGCTGTAAACACGCCTTCATCTCACACGTACGCATGTCATTTTATAATGATAATTATGCATAATTTTAAGTAAGAATATATAACTTACAAGTGAAACAAAAAGCACATGTTCTTATATAAGATATACGTGTTCTTATCATATAATAATACATCTAAGAATATATATTATAAAGTCACATATCTTAGACAGACTTGGAAATAACAGAGAAGAATAGAAAAAAATGAATCTGTATCACACCACCTCACGTAATTCAGGGTGGGGCAAAGCGGGTTTATAGTTGTGAGCATGCAAAACAGAGGTATTCCTGTGTTATTATTAATTAATTCCACACAAACTGTGAACCTACTTTTGCCCCATCCTGTACAAACTTTTGAAACTTGTGCTTTGTGTTTTCTTCCAGGCTCTTTTCTATACATTTACATTGTCCACCATCAAAATACTTTATACAGCCCTGGCTGGTGTAGTTCAGTGGATTGAGTGTGGGCTGCGAACCAAAGGGTCGTTGGTTCGATTCCCAGTCAGGGTACATGCCTGGGTTGCGGACCAGCTCCTCAGTAGAGGGCATGTGAGAGGCAACCACACATTGATGTTTCTCTCCCTCTCTTTCTCCTTCCCGTCCCCTCTCTCTCTAAAAATACGTAAGTAAAATCTTTAAAGAAAAATTTTATATATTCCTTTGGCTATATACCTGGAAGTGGTGATGTTCAACCCTATTTTACATTTTTATTTTTTTAATATTAAAAAAACATTTTACTTATTTATTTTACAGAGATAGGAAGGGAGGGAGAAAGAGAGGGACAAAAACACTGATGTGTGAGAGGTACATCAACTGGTTGCCTCTTACATGCCCCTCAACCAGCAACCTGCAACCCAGGCACGTGCCCTGACTGGGAATTGAACCAGTGACCTTTCGGTTCGCAGGCTGGGGCTCAATTAACTGAGGCACACCAGCCAGGGCACATTTTTAATTTTCTGAGGGGCCTCCTTACTGTTTTCATAGTGGCTGAACCAATTTGCCTTCCCACCAACAGTGCCGAAGTATTCCAATTTCTCCACCACCACTTGCCACCTGCTGTCTTTTTGACGACAGCCACTCCAACAGGTGGGGGTGACCTCCTTATGGTTTGACTTGTACTTCCCAACTTCAGCTTACACACTGTCACATGTCAGTTACATCTCAGTAGAAATGTACACGTAAATTGGCAGTTTCCATTTTCCTCCAAATGCTGTATTTTTAAAAATATTTTATTTATTTATTTTTAGAGAGGGAAGGGAGAGAGAAAGACAGAGAGAGAGAGAAAC
Organism: Phyllostomus discolor; assembly: GCF_004126475.2. Lineage (NCBI taxonomy): Eukaryota > Metazoa > Chordata > Mammalia > Chiroptera > Phyllostomidae > Phyllostomus > Phyllostomus discolor. The sequence continues at coordinate 32,635,441 of NC_040914.2, read as the reverse complement.
ATCAATTTGCGGTTGCTGGGGGCCATGGCCTGCAACCCAGGCATGTGCCCTGACTGGGAATCGAACCTGCGATGCTTTGGTTCGCAGCCCGCGCTCAATCCACTGAGCTACGCCAGCCAGGGACCCCAAACACTATCTTATGTGCAGTCTTCCAGGCCTTCTGGAATGACAGCTGTCCCCCCTTACTCATGGATGATATGTTCTAGACCCCCAGTGGAAGACTGAAACCACGGAGAGTACCGGACCCTCATATACAGGGTCCGGCACCAGTAATGCCCCTTTTTGACTACAAAATCTTTTATTACAAAATCACAAGCATGCCATTCTGTGACATAACAATATCACACTCCAATATACCACATGACATTTCTGGTGACATGTTCAAATTAAAACTATAAATTATCACACCCCTATTACTACCCTACCGACCACACTCAAGCAGGCCTTACCGTGTTTTTTCCTCCACACACATCTTTTCACCTAAAGGAAGCACCTGCAGGCGTCTCGGAGGCACGCCCAAGCTGCCGGCATCGCCGCTCTGGTGCTTGGGGGCCATTTGTGAAGTTAAGGAGGGGCGGTGTGAATGCGAGCTTCGCACTGCCGTGAGAATAGCCTGGGTGACTGATGTGGCTACGGAGTGACTGACAGCGGGGAGCGTGGAGGTGACCGAGAGAGAGGTGATTCACACCCCAAGCAGCATGGAGCGGGATAGAATGAGATTTTATCACCCTACTCAGCGTGGCTTGACATATAATTCTGGAATTTTCCATGTAATAGTTTCGGACCACAGTGGACCTAAAGTGAAACCATGGATCACGGGGCAGGGGAGGGGACTGTTGTTTTTGGGAACACAGCTTTTAACGCTTTCAGAACAGATGTCCCATACTTTATTTGACCATCCCTTTATCACCAGATACATTTTCCACTGCTCGGCTGACGTAAACAGTGCACTCATAAGCTTCTGTGCATGTAAATCTTCAGATCCCATGTTGCTAAATAGACGTCAGGAAAACCTGTTCCAATGCAATCTCCCTCCTGCCAAGTGTGACAGCCCCCCCCCCCCCCCCACCACGTGCCCCACACAAGCCCACCCAGCAGCCACCTAAACGGAGGCCAGCCCAGACTGAGCAAGACGGGCTCTCCCTCTCTGTTCCCGAACCATCTTGGAAGCGACAGGATCTCTCAGAAGCTGCCGCTGGCTCACTTCCGGAAACGTTTGGGCAGCTGACCAGACCGGGGAGAAACCAGTTTTATGGGCTTTGGGCTCATCTCATTAAAACGATATATTTTTCCATTTGGCTTTGCTTTTTCACAGTTGTCGTCTTGCTCTGTGGTTTATTTGTTTCATTTGGCAAGACCAGCCTCCTCTCCGTCACCCATCTGGGCGCGCACTGGAGGTCCCCCAGCCTCGGAACCGTGGTGGTGGAGGGGCCCCCCCGCCCGGGTCGGCCCCTGTGGGGAGGAGGTGGTGGCCAGGAGATCTCGTGCTCACGGAGCAGAGCCAACCCTGCCAGCAATAGCGTGTGCGTGTGTGTTACTGACCACAGTCGGCTCTGATGGACGGGGGACATGGCAGACAGGGGAAGAGGAGGCCGTGCTCTGGGACTCACCATGGGGCTGCTGAAGGCCGTGTGCTTGGACAGCATGCTGGCCCGCTTGGCCTCGGCCCGGCTGCCCGTGCGCCGGTGCGACTTGGTGCTCTGCGTCCTGGGCAGCGCTCGGATGCTCTGGTGGCTCCCGATGCTGCCGCGCTGGGACAGCGAGCCCCCTTTGGGCGCTGCCTCCTCCGAGTCCGAGTCGGCCTCCTGGTACCTTGCCAGACGCCGCGCTGTGGGGAGAGGGATACGGGTGACACGTCAAGGGGAGGCTGGGCCGCTCCTCCATCAAGGGCAAGGCGACCTTTAATGGGGGAGGGAGCGCGCGCCCACTCATCTGCGCCTGCGCACAACCTGCCGCGGTTGACATGCTCGACCCATTCCACAGATGAGAAATTTCTCTCCCAGAAAGCTCTCGGAGAATTTGAGAGCTTGCTAAGGTCACGGGATGCAGGGGCGGGCAGTGGAGTGGTGCCCAGGCCCGTGGGGTGCCACAGTCTGGGTCCTGTACTTCGTGGCATGCAAACAGGCCCCGAGTCGGCCGGGATGGGTTCACACCGCGCCCCTCTATTCAGGGGAAGCTTATACAGGAGCGAGGACTGGGGGACAGGTGGCTGGGAAGGCCTGGCCCACAGAATATCTGGGGTCGAGGGCCCACGTGGCTCACTGGGGCCCTCGTGACAGATGCCACTGAGCCTTGCAGTCTCACAGAAGTGACAATGTGATACTGAGGATTTTCTCCCCGGGGCAAGGGAGGGCTCCTTGCTCAGGCCCAGGGGGCCCTCTCCAGCTTCAGCCGGTGCAGACCCAGTGCTGGGCGGCCCAGAGGCTCGTGTTCCTCTCGGGGGTGCCCAGCGTGAACAGGTGTCCCCGGGGTTCGGGCCCCTCCAGCAAAGGTGCCTTGGAGGATGGACGGTGATTCCTCTTCGGCCCTTAGGGGGAGCTGCGAGTACCAGCCACGCAGCCACGTGGCGCTCAGTGATCAGGGAGGCGTGTCCGCGCTGCTGTTCTGGATTTGGGAATGGCTCTGAACACATTTTCCTGGCATTGTCCGACTAGGGCGGCTGGGTCATCACGGAGGAGCAACCAGGAGACCATCCACCAGCGCTTACTCATTTGGAACCAGTGGTTACCCCGCCAAGAACGGCAAGGGCAGCCGGGTGCCAGGCGGCAGTGCAGGGTTCCTGACACAAGGTGGCGCTCGTGAGAGGAACCGAGATAGGGCCTTGGGCGCAGGGATGCCCCGGGTGTGGATCTGTCCTTCGGACCAAGCCTTACAGTCAGCATCTTTCTTTAGATTTACAGACGAGCAAGAAGAGACAAGGAAGGAGCAGTCGCCTGTCCACGGCCACAAGGAGCAGTAGCCCCAACACCAGGACCTGCTAGGGGCACTCTGACAAGAACAAAGCTGGGACACAGGACTACCGGCTTCTAAACCTGTGTGTTGGGAGGTTGGCATCAGCCTCCTGAAGGGCACACCTGTGAGGCCCAGCCACCTTGGGTCAGATGTTGGCCTGTGCTGGCGGGCCAGTGACCTGCGACCACGCTGGACAGCCTGACCATCAGTGACCTCTGTGATGGCCTGAATGTCCTTGGGGAGGATGATGGTCAGAAGCAGGTGACGCTTGGCCCTGGGGCACACACCAGCACCACCACCTGAGGTTGGTGTGGCCGGGTCAGATATACATGAGCAGGGCTCTGAGCTTGTTTTCCTAACGGGACCTTGAGAGGTCAAAGTCATGGGAAAAAGCTTGGAAGACGCTGGTGGCTTTGGAAGTGCATCGCTGACTGATCACAGGACAGCTTTCAAATGCCGCACAGGTGCCTGGTCATCTCTGTCATCCCCAGAAATGAGTCTTCCGGGGGGCAGCGGGAGCCTTGGGTGGTAAGTGGACAACAACTGTCAACATCTGGAATCAGAGCTGGGGTTCTGCCCCTGGAGCTTCAGGTCCCAGTTGCAGAGCAACCACTGGCCTGCTGGGCTGGGTCCCTGAGTCCTTTACAGCCAGGCTGAGTTCTGCCTGCAGGCAGCTGGGCTCTCCTGCACGAGGCTGAGGGGTTCCAGGAGGAGACTGCCGTGACAGGACAGGGGTGGACGGGATGCTGCCACTTTCTTCTGGATGGCAAACACAACATTAAACAAAGTGGCTAAGTCCTTAGGCCTGTTTAACATGATGGCTTTAATTTTACATGGAGGACGTTTGTAGACACCATACTAATTCTTGGTTTTATAAAACTCACAAAACTTGTGTTCTGGCAGACGGTTCCCACTGAGTCTTCCTAAAGGACAGCTTCCTACAGTGTCCCCCATTTTGTATTTGCTTCCGTTTTGTGGCAAGGTCTTATGGATGTTTGCATATGCTGTTCCAGGAAGGAAGGGGACTCCTATTTGTAGGGCAGGTTCTCTCTCTCAACTCCAGAAACTCGACAGGGCGCCCTCTGCTGGCTCAGATGGACACCTGGCTCTAGTCGCACCCTCAGCTTACCAAGCTGGTTACTCCCCGGGACATCATCAGAACAGAGGCAGCAAGGGATAAGGAAAGGTGAGGTGGGATAAGAAACTGCCTAAAATATCCAACGTGAGGTGGCTCAGTTCTTCCTAGATTCCGTGACATCGTCGTCCGGCGAATTTGGCACAAATTCTGAGAATTTTCAGCTCATGACAAGACCACCATGGATGACCCCAGAAACATCTCTTGCCGGTTGGTGCGGCTCAGACACCGGGCGCCTCAGAAGTGACCTCCTCCAGGATGCCCTCCTGGGCTCCGCTCGGGTGGCAGAAAATGAGTGTGGAAGCTGGAGTCCTCTACGCTGCGATGCTGCAGTGTGCTGAAGCCCCTTTTCTGTAAGGGGTACTCGGTTTCATTTCAGGGTCCCGCAAAAGTGAGCAGTCCTTGACAGGCAAGCGCGCATGCGCATGCGCGCACACACGCACACGGAAACGCGCATGCGTGCAGCTTCAGACAGCGCCAACCCCCACCAGCTCCCCCACCCCCGCACTCACCATTTGCATCATGAGAATATTCTACGCCAGACACAGTGCATCTTCGGAAAACCATCTTATTCTCAGTCAACGTGCCGGTTTTGTCCGAGAAGATATACTGGATCTGCCCCAAGTCCTCCGTGATGTTCAGAGCCCGGCACTGCAGCTGGGAGTCGGTCTCCTCGTCGTACAGCTCCAGGTCCTGGTTGATGAAGTACACCTGGCACACTTTAACGATCTCGATGGAGACATAGAGCGAAATGGGGATCAGGACCTAGAAGACAGCAGGCACCCGGAGTGAGCGGCCGTGGGGCCCAGGACGCTGTGGAATCAGTCTGATCTACTGAAAAATGACTACAACCACAAGTAAACAGGGACTATACTGTACCTTTAAGAGCTTACATGGGTTGGCTTAGAGTCATTATTGGAAAAGTATTAGGATATTGGCAAAGTGTTTAAAGTAGGGCAGCCTACGGGGCCCCTGCGGAGCGGAAATCCACTACGGTGTCTGGAAGTATGGAGCCATGGCTTGGAGAGAAGCAAGCGTTTTCGTTACTAAGTTGTGCTTGAGAAAGGCTAGGAGAAGAGAGAGAGAAAGAGAAAAACACACGGCATAGTCAGAGTCCTCGTAAGCAAAGTCACCTCGTAGCATAGTGGCACCGGGTCCCCAGGTTCCTGGTGGCCCGGCCCTTGGCCGCAACAACCCCCACAGTCTTTTCAGAGGCCAGGTTCGTGTTGAAGGAGCGTTTCTGTGATGTGCGATAACAGAGCAGAGCAAAGAAGGCGCCACGAAAAATACTCAGTTACACTGTGACAACTGAAGAACAATCTCCATGAAATCAACACTGAATTGTTTCCTTGTTTCAGAGAATAACGCTATTGAATTGATGTTTCCGGGCTCAGAATATTATTCAGAGGAATGGGTGCTCCTGGTAATTTCAGTGTGTTAATGCTCCATGCATATTATAGGGCTACCTCTAGGCTCGAACAAAATTGGCAGTTATAACATGAAATATGTGAAATAGGTCAGACAGAAGAAGTGCTGTTACCTGCAGCACGATGATCTCATAACGTGGAATTGAAACAAAACCTGACTCTCAGAACCAGAGATCAGACTGGTGGTTGGCAGAGGCAGGGTGTGGGGTGCAGAATGGGTGGCGGGGGTCAGAAGGTACAAACACTCCCAGTTATAAGATACATCCGTCCTGGGGACCGAATGGTGACCGTAGTTGACAATACTGTACTGCGTATTTGACATTTGCTATGAGAATAGATCCTCCAAGTCCTCAACACACACACACACAAAATTATAACTATGGGAGGTGATGGATGTTAACTAAATTTATTGTGATCATTTTGCAATATGTACGAATATCAAATCATCGTGTTGCACCCCTGAGATGAATACACATACGACCTCTTGTGTCAATTGCACCTCAATGAAATTGGAAAAAGTGTTACAGGGAGAAAAGAATAACTTATTCTTATATTCAAATATTCTTCGAATAATGCACGTAGTCACCACCACAGTTTCAACCTCTTAGATGCCATTCTAGTTTCAATTTGTTTTTTCCATCAAAGTTTTTTTAAAAAGATTTTATTTATTTATTTTTAGACACAGGGGAAGGGAAGGAGAAAGAGAGGGAGAGAAACATCAATGTGTGGTTGCCTCTCATGTGGCCCCCACCAGGGGCCTGGCCTGCAACCCAGGCATGTGCCCTAACTGGGAATTGAACTGGCGACCCTTTGGTTCTCAGGCCGGCACTCAATCCATTGAGCCACACCAGCCAGGGCTTCGTCGAACTTTTTAAGAGAACAATAGGGAGGTGCATTGACACATGGAGTTCCAACAAAGCCCTGCTAATTTGGAAAGTTAAGTGAGGCTGTTTCCCAGGCAGAAGCACAGGTGACAGAAGACAAAGGTGGAGCAAATGCCCTGTGGTCACTGCATGTCCCAAGGAGGCTGGCTGTGACACTCCTCCTGGGGCACAGATGCTCAGTTAGTGACTGGGGGTCATGGAGGGAGCAGGTGAATGAACAATAATAACAGCAATCGTAACAACAGTAATAAACAATGCCGCCAAATGCCATGGGATAGTCTGACTCGCGAGCCCTGACACAGAAAAACCCCGTTGTTGGGAGAAACCGGTGGAATTGGAACGAAGTCTGGAGTTCAGTTCAGGCCAAAGGGCCAGAGCTGGTTTCTTCGTTCTGACAATGTGCTGCAGTGACATGTGCACATTAGGGAAAGTGGCGAGGGACCCGGGGGACCTCTTCATACTATTTTTTGCCACTTGTCTCTAAGTCTTAAAATTATTCCAGACTTGTAGATACAAAACAGTCACAGGGATGTAAAGTACAGCACAGGGAATAGAGCCAATAATATTGTAACAATGATGCACGGTGCCAAATGGGGACTGGAAATAATTAGGGGAAACTTTTTAAGTATCTGACTGTCCAAACTACTATGCCATATACCTGACACTAATATGAAATGCCAACTGTAATTGAAAGAAAATTCTAAAAATTTAGAAATTTTTTTAGAAGTAATTGAATGGAAAAACAAAACAATAAAAATGATCACAAATGCCCTGGCTGATGTGGTTCAGTGGATTGAGCGCCAGCCTGTGAACCAAAGGGTCGCCGGTTCGATTCCCAGTCAGGTCACGTGCCTGATTTGTGGGCCAGGTTCCTAGTAGGGGGCACGCAAGAGGCGACCACACATTGATGTTTCTCTCCCTCTCTCCCTCCCACCCTTCCCCTCTGTCTAAAAATAAATGAACACAATAAAAAAAAATAGATCACAACCAACCCCTCAAACCCTAAGCATCTTAAGAATAGCAAAGAAGAATTTGAACTTGAAAATCACCCAAGAAAACACCCTCTAGAAAAATTAGAAGTCAAGATAAAATGCAACGCGTTAGGAAAGCACATTTGCGACCGTTCCAAGGCAGAGAGTATAGGCAAGTCTCAGCAGGGTATGCTGACAGGATGCGGTTGCCAGCAAGGCCGCGCTGGCACCGCGGGGCATGTGGCACTGTTACCTGCAGAACTATGACCATGGTGAGAAATGAGTACACGGCGGCTGTGACGGGGGACAGGGAGCTGCCGTCAGACTCGGGGACTTCAAACAGGGCTTTCTTCTCTTGATACCGCTGGACCCACAGTCCGTGTCCTGCAGGACGTTCAAGAGAAATGTCATTTAGCCGATGGCAACATAAGAACACTGCAAAGTGCAAACTGAAGTGAAACTCGAAGACGAGGACTCGACATAGGTACACAGGGCCACAGGCACTTGCTTGTCAGCTAAGAAAGCAAAGCACATGGTACTGTTGGCACTTGCAAGCGGACAGCTGGGGGGCTCTGGGATGGGGTGCTCCCGCTCACATCCAGTTTCCCACTGTTGGCTCCGGATGCACCACCAGTCAGGACGCAGGAATCGGGAGGGCTGCTGGCAGCTGCCAGTGAGAACCTTCCAGAAAGGAATTTCCCCCGGGCAGCGGTGCATCACCAAATCCCAGCCTCCTCAGCAGGCTCTGAACACTGCCCATGACTGCCACTCCTTAGAGATTCAAAAGTCGTATATCTTAGACTCCAGGAAACCCAAGGCAATGCACGCTACTTCATGGACTGGTCCCACAGCTCTCTGGTGACAGGAGCCCTTACCCGTCCCGTATGCCTATGTCTGTCACCAGAGCGCCAAGGCCACATCAAACCCACATGCCTGGGCATAGTGGAGGTCATGCACCCCGAGGTCCGACACCCTTGCCTGGGAGGCGTTCCCAAGGCCAGGCGTGAGGCCGCCACGGGCTGCAGAGTCCTGGAGCCCACAGCCAACTAACTGCCAGCCCAGCGTTATCCTTGCCTCCAAGGAATTTTTCTCCTCTTTTAGTGGAATTCCCATTTAGTAGCATTTAGGTTTCCCCTGCTCCTACGACTCCTGGTTCATCACCAGGTTCTGGACACTCTCTGTCCACTGGACTCCTTATGACTCCAGTGGGCCATCCTTCTGCGCAGGAAGTTTCCAATGGGAAAAGTAGCACACGCGGCCAAGCCCACTCGTCTAGACGTCTCAACAGGGCCCTTGCTGGTGTAAACAGCTCCTGGATCTCGGCTGGTGACAGAGGTGCCCTTTAACTTCAGGGCATAGAAGTGTGTTAGGGCAGCCCCCTGCACTCAAGGGAGGCTGTCCCAAAGAGGAGACTTACCCACTGCCGACGTCAGAGACATGCAAATGAGCAGGACGACGCACCAGAGCACGTCACAGTTCATCTGCCTCTCCAGCTGGCTGCGCTTGTAGCGGGGCCCGCTGTTGTTCAGCAGCGCCTTGGTTTCGTGTCCTGTGGGGGAGGGGGAGGAGCGTGGGGAGTCAGCGGGTGGGGAGTGCGGGGGTGTGTGGCGCTGACGCCAGGCATCATGGGAATCGAAGTACAACGTTGGCGTCCAACAGTACTTATGGGACAGGCCTGGTCAAGAAAGCAGGGTATAAAAATCATGTGAAGTAAGTGGCAACCATGGAGCCACGTGGAGGGAGACAGGATGAGGGAGCATTTTTGGTTGGTCAAGATGTTATTAGATGTTGGGCTTCTTTCTCTTTCCTTTGTTTTCCACAATGGGTCTATGCTACTTTTTTCTTTTTTAAAGATTTGATTTATTTATTTTTAGATAGAGGGGAAGGGAGGGAGAAAGAGAGGGAGAGAAACATCAATGTGTGGTTACCTCTCAAGCGCCCCCTACTGGTGACCTGGCCAAGCAACCCAGGCATGTGCCCTGACTGGGAATTGAACCAGCGCCCCTTTGGTTCACAGGCCAGCACTCAATCCACTGAGCCACACCAGCCAGGGCTGCTACTTTTTTAATCAGAAAAAAATATAAAGAAGGAGCCATGCTCGAGAACACAGAGGACCATGTGGCGAGCCACGGCCGTCCCGGAGCAGGGGGCCTACCTGCGTAGATGACGATGCCCACAACGGCCTCTGTGTTCCTGATGGTGCAGCCTCGCAGCAGCAGGTTCTCCTTGTGCAGCCCGGCCTTCTTCCCGTTGTCGTGCACGCTGTTGAGGAATGGCTGTCACTCATCATTCAACGCCTCCACACGCCTCACATCCCGAGTAGCACGGCGTTGGGGAGGGAAGGCTGGACGCCGGGCTGGGAGGGGGAATGGGGACCCTGGAGGGGACCGCTTGCCTCAGGGGTTTCTACAAGAGCTAGCGTGGAGCTCGTGCTCACGGGTCACAGGGCTTCTAGAAGCATCTCCAGAGACTGATGTTTACTTTGCCGATGGGCTCTGGGAAATCTTAAAGGGATGTGTGTATTGGTCCCTGCCCAGGTTCCTTGACGCAGGGCTCCTGAAACGCTTGTAAACAGGGGTGCAAGGAAGAGCTTTTGTTCTCATGTTTGGTCTTGGATCCCAGTTTCCAGCACAGGGAGACTCAAACCCTCGTCATTTCCCGAGTGATAACAGCACCCGTGGCACCTCCTGTCCTAACGCTTGGGCTTTGATGCGGGTTGTTCCTGACGCAGAATACGGAACACCCTGGAAATTTCCTGGGTGTCGGGAGTGTCTTGTGTTCTAATCAGGTGACTCTGGGTGGGCTCGTGGGTGGGGGCTGCTCGGCAGAAAGACCTCCATGAAGCATTCGGGGGAGCTGGAGAGTGGGGGGCTCCCCGCCCCTCCCCATGCGCCTCGCCCTACACGTTGTCTCACTCTGGACGTTCATCAAAACCCTTTATCACATCCTTTTGTCAATCAGTAAACTGGTCTGTGAGCCACTCTGGCACATTAACTAAACCCAATGGGGAGGTCGTGGGGACCTCTGGTTGGTCAGAAGCACGGGGGACAAGCTGGGTTTGGGACTGGCACTGGCACTGGCGTCTCGGGTGGGGCGGCGTGTCAGACAGAGCCCCGAACCCATCAGGGCTGTGCCAACTCCAGGCAGACGGTATCAGGGCTGAGATCAATCGCAGGACACCCAGTCTGCATTGTGGAATGGCTTGGTGTGGGGAAGCCCCACAACGGAACCGGGTGTCAGGATTTCGTCTTGCTGTGACCTCAGGGACATGCCACGGCCAGAGAGGCAGGCCCGGGAACGTGGGGCTGATGGGTGAGCTGACGGTCAGCCCACCGCTGAGAACACCCCTGCTACTTGGTACCTGAGTCACAGACATGCACATATTCCTCTAGGAGGCAGAACGGGATGGGCGTCAGCGACCTTTTCTACATGCATCCCTTGTTCTTCTACAAAGTCGTAACGTTATCAGAAATGTTAATGCATTAAATTTGAAATGTCATAAATTCCATGAGACGATTTTCTAAATGTAGCTTCATGGTGATTTAGACTCAGAGGGACAGTCCGAGTTTAAACCACTGGACTTGCAACTCCTGCTCCTGGCCCACGAGGGATGGCCACATGGTCACCCTGCTGGACAGGGCCACGTGTGCTAGACCACACTGGGACAGGCAGAGCCCCAGGAGCCTGACGAACAGGTCACCGTGGAAGGCCTTGGAGACTTCTAAAATCAGAGCCCAGACTAACCTACACCAAGGGGACCCTTTCAAGAAGCCACCTTCTAGAACCTTCAGTGGATAGTCCTGGCTACCCCTCCCCCACACCACAGCCCCAGTGCCTCTGCTGTGTGTCTTTAAAAACATTTTATTTATTTGTAGAGAGAGGGGAAGTGAAGGAGAAAGAGAGGGAGAGAAACATCAATGTGTGGTTGCCTCTTGCACGCCCCCTACTGGGGACCTGATTTGAAACCCAGGCATGTGCCCTGACTGGGAATCGAACCAGCGACCCTTGGGTTCACAGGCCGGTGCCTAATCCACTGAGCCACACCAGCCAGAGCTCTTCTGTGGTCCGTGAAGCTCACCAGCTCCCTGCATGGTGCCATTGGTCTGGGCCCCAGAGCAGATCTGGGGACAGGCCCTTCCTGTTACATCCAGTGCCTGGTCACCGGCACGGGGGCAGGTTTGACTCTCAGCCTCAGACACAATGTGTGTTCTTCACAAACAGGGACACGAGTGCAGAGGAGAGGCTAAAGTCAAGGCCAGAAGGCTGCTGTGGACGTGTCCTCTGCAAGCCTGCCATGTAGGCATTCCTTCACGTTCATTCCTCTGTGGAAGGCACGCAAAGGACCATGCAGGAGGTCCCCTCTCAACACCATTAACGACCACCCTTGGCAAGTCCGGACAGAGTCAGAATTCGCTTGCAAACGACATTCAAGCCCGAGCACCTCATGGCCGGCGAAAAGCATCGAGAGACCAGCCCGTGTGATGCTGGACTTGAGACCCTGTGCCTTTGTCTGGAGTGCCAGACGGTCCGCCCCCACAGCTCTCTCTGGGTGTGACAACCGGACGTGAAAATTACTTCTCAGGGGCAGATAATTATTTCTCCGTGACAACCAGACCTGGAAATTATTTCTTAGTAAAGGACACATCCTCTCCATCAACGTTCCAGTCATGCACACTCGGAACAAGAGACGCACCCGATAGAAACTAGGAAGCTATTATGTTAAGTGTTAAGCTGTCTTCGATATGACACGTCTACATGATTGCCATGATTCTTATTCAGACTGCGTCACACCGGAACTCAGCGCCGGCAGGGGTGTCAGCCTCGGTGAGGGGGATAGGCTGCAGCTGCCAGGGGACAGATCCACACTGTTCCCAGGGTCACAGCCCTGAGGGACAGGCCCTGTGTCAGAGGCAGAAGGGAAGGAACCCGAGCCCCAGCAGCACGGCTGAGGAACTGAGGCACCCAGTAGGTGCTTGGCACCTGCCCATGACCTTGAACTTGTGTCAGGAGAGTCCCGCTGAGGGCCCAGACCAAGCAGGTGCGAGCGCGAGCAGATTCCAGAAAGATCCACAGGAGAGTATAACGCCATTGAGCTGCCTACCCCTTTCTTACGGGTTCACCTGTGTCTACCACGCAGAGTCCCCTATGTTAACATTGAACTCCCGGTAGCTCAGTATATAACTGTATCTGCAGTTAAGTCTTTGAAGAGATAATTAGCTTAAAATGAGGTCAATGAATGGGCCCTGATTTTATATGACTGGGGTCCTTATACGAAGGAGAAAGTTGGACACAGAGGCAGACAAGCATAGAGGTCATGACGATGTGAAGACACAGGGAGAAGACGGCCGTCTACAAACCGAGGAGAGAGGCCTCAGGAGACACCTGTCCTGCTGACACCTTGACCTTGGACTTCCAGCCTCCCGAACCGAGACAATAAATTTCTGTGGTCTGAGCTGCTCGGTCTACGGTCAGCCTGAGCAAGCGGGTACAACCCTTCACGTTTCACCCAAGCCACTGAGCGGCCTCTGGACGCCTCAGACCAGTCCCATCTAAATCAAGACTGTCCAGAAGCACAGCGCCATGACAGGGCTCTCTGGGGACATGTCCTGGCCACTGGCAAATGCCACACGCAGGCCCACGGGCAAGTGGTGGAGTTGGGCTGACCCAGGGCAGCGGCCGGGATGTTCTATCTCGGGGATGCTCAGTCTCCCCGGCGGCAGCTGCTCTTGGTGACGGGTCCTGCACGCCGGCACTTGTCTGTCTGAGTCCTGGCATGCGTAGGTGCTGATAGGAGCGGGCGGGAGCAAGGCATCAGTTTAAACACGAGGTGCAAGGTGTGCTCACTGCTGCCGGGTCCCCTCCAGGGCCACGGGCTGCACAGCCTGCAGCCGACCCTCTCTCTGGCGGTCACGTTGCCCCAGCACCCAGAGACCTGGGTGGGCTCTACTGCCCCATCCCCCCAGTCACTGGGACCGGCCTCCTTGGGGTCCTTCTGACCCCTCCTCCCTCGGTTTGATATCAAACAGCAGTCCTCAATCTTCCCCTCCTCTTGGGCTCTCTCTGAGTCTTCCTCCTCCTCTTCGCTCTTTCCGTGCGGAACTGACCTCGTTGGGGCTCCTTGTGGCTAACCACCTGCCACACACCCTTCGCTGGCCCTGAAGCCACCAGCCTCATCCCTCCTGCCATGTGAACGTCTCATTCTCCCGGGAGCATCCTGTGTGAGCTGCTCACTTCCTGCGGGGTGGCGCCTCTGGCCCCTCTGCGGGCTTTTGGCTCCAGCCACCGCGCACTGCGTGGCCTGCTCCCCTCCCCGCCCTGGGCCCAGTGCAGCCCACCCTGTCCTCTCTGCCTGGGGGAGCCCGGCCATGCGCCTGGGCTCCCGTTCCCATGTGTCAGGGAGACAGATGCCCTGGGCCCGGCCCCCGGGGCCTGCGGCCAGGACTCCGCAGTGTCCTTTGTCCTTCCTTGTCCTGGATTGTCGCTACACCTCCTCACGTCTTGGCTCCGCTTCGAACCCCAATGCTGAATGTGCCTGTAAATCAGAGGCGTGAACTCACGCGCAGAGCTCCGAGAAACAGCGCCTCCATGCGTCTGTGCCTGGACCGCTCCGCAGCGCACGCATCCGCTCAGGCCCTGGGGCAGGGCAGCAGCAGGGCAGAGGCCCGCTGTCTCCAGACTCGACAGCCGAGCCTGGGAGCACTGGCCCACCGTCACCCAAGGGGCGGAGCTGTGGTCGGGCTGGTCCAAACTCCGCCCCTGAGGTTTTGCTCACACCTCTCATCTGTTCTCTGCGAGAAGCCCCGTGACTCACAGACACTCCCCGTTCTTCCCCATGTTATCTTGGCCCCCCCATTCTTAATTTATTATTATTATTATTATTGAAATTTCAACTGCACGCGAACACAGAATAGAATAAGTACCTGCCATCGACCACAGCCTGGCTTCAACAAGTACCAACCTGTGCCCCTAATCCACCATTTGTGTCTTTCTGATTTGCAGCAAAGGGCTGGATGATTGGACCTACTATGTGTTGTAGTTTTTGTTCACTCATTTATTTTCTTCTAACTAGGATAAAATAAACATGAAGGCAGGACTTTTTGTCTACTCCGTGCACTGCGTTATCTCTCGGAGCCTTGAACAGAGCTGAGCACACAGTAGGTGCTCAATAAATGCTTATTCAGTGACTGTGTGGATGGCTGGATGGCTGGATGGGTAGATGAATACATGAATGAGTGAACTTCCACTCAGGCTCGAGTGTGGCCGCTGTGTTTTCACACAGGGGGGGGGGGGGCGCGTGTGGTCTGCCTGGCCACCCTGCCCCCACCCCTTCCCAGGGCTGCGGAGGGAGCGAGGCCCCACCTCCCCACTGCAGGCCCTTTGGTTCGTTTCTAGTGTTGACAGGATCTTACCAACGAGTCCCGTGAGCCACCAAGGTGCACAGGTGCTGGGCACCGTTCCCAAAGGGCTACAGACATGGTGCAGAATAGCAAATGCTTATTTTAGAACTGTGTGTGTGCAAACAGGTGACCCTTGAACAACACGGATTGGAAATGTGTGAGTTCACTTATAATAAGTGGATTTTTTTCAGTAAATACTGTAAATTTATTTCATCTGTATGATTTTCTTACAGCACTGTTCTTCTCCAGCTAGCTGTATTGGAAGAATGCAGTATATTAACTCATATAATGTACAACATAGGTGTCGATCTGCTGTGTATGTTATGGGTAAGGCTTCTGGCCAACAGCTGGTTATTACTGGTTAAGTTTTGGGGGAGTGGAAGTTATACGAGGGTTTTTGATTACATGGGGGTGGTCAGCGCCCCTAACCCTGCGTTGTTCAAGGTCAAGTGTGGGCTCTATGGAGCATCTGTCAGACAGAAGGACAAGCTCAGGCTGACGGATGATACTCACATGCACCCACGGAACCTGCTGAGGTCGTTGTTCGGCTTCTCACACTCGATGACGCTGGTGAAGTTCAAGGGGTTGAACTCGGAGACCTAAAATGACAGCACGGACATGTCAGAGAAATTGGAGCTCAGACTGCTCCGTCCCAAGGCCCTTGCCTTTCTGGGGTGCACCCCTGTCAGGGGAACCCCATATGGGAGATTCTGCTCAGTGCCTGCACCTCCATTTTTAAGAAAGATTTTGTTTATTTAGTTTTTAGAGAGAGGGAAAGGGAGGGAGCAAAAGAGGGAGAGAAACATCAATGTGCGAGAGATACATGGACTGGTTGGCTCTCATGTGCCCCCTACTGGGGACCTGGCCTACAACCCTGGCACGTGTCCTGACTGGGAATTGAACCTGCGACCTTTTGGTTCTCAGGCCAGTGCTCAATCCACTGAGCCACACCAGCCAGGGCTGCACCTCTGCTTTTATTGGGAATGATAGCTCATCACTGGAGAGTACAACTGCTGCGTGAGTGAGCCGCACAGCTCAGAGCATGATGCAAACCAAGGGATCCCGAGGTCTTGGAGCAAAGGAAGCCGCTAGTGACAGGAAGGGGTGGCAGCATTTTGGGGGGGATAGATCAGGGTCTCCCCATTTCCTACTGGAGAAGCAAATTCCACCCAGAAAACAAACTTATCGTGAGGCATTTCTTCAGGGTGCGCTAAAAAGGTCTTCACAGGTCTTGGATGTAAAACATTTAAATTGCCAGTGGTTATGCCAGCAACTTCTGTATTCTTCTGCTCAATGGAAAAAAAATGAGCAAAGAAAGCCTTTCATTTAGCATCCAGCCGTTGACAGATATGACAGGTAAAGAAGAGATGAGGGGTGGAGAAAGGGGCAGGGGGGGGGGAGGAGGAGGAGAGAGGAGGATGGACGGGGCAGAAGCCTTTAGTTCAGAGGAAAGGGTTTTTAAGTCAGCTCCCTTTGATCAAGCGCATCAGTCTTCTCTCCATCCAGTGTCGCAGCACGGGGAAAAGTGCAACCGTCTTTGTTCATAAGAGCTTATCCCAGAAAAAGTGTGAGTGATTAAACATCATAGAACTGGCATCAATATGGGTGACCCCACCCCAGGTCGAGACCACTCGCTCTACCGGGAGAGTGTGCTCCTCTGGGCAGAGTATAGCTGTTGCGGGAATTAGTCAGAAGTCACTTCGAACCGTTTTCTGGGGGGGGGCATGGTGTTAGCTCAATTCAATAGCTGGAATTGCAGTGCCATTTTAAAAGGCTCTTCTTGGATTTTATTTTAATTAATTAATTTGTTCGTTTGTTTATTTATCTAGAGGGGAAGGGAGGCAGAAAGAGAGGGAGAGAAACATCAATGTGTGGTTGCCTCTCAGGCGCCCGGACTGGGGACCTGGCCCGAATCCCCGACATGTACCCTGAGTGGGAATCGAACCGGCGACCCTTTGGTTCGCAGGCCCATGCTCAATTCACTGAGCCACATCAGCCAGGACATATTTAATTTTGTTTTTAATCTTTGCCTGAGGTTATGCTTTATTGATTTTAGAGAGAGGGGAAGGGAGAGAGAGGGAAAAGAGGAGAGATGAAGAAAGAAACATCGATGTGAGAAAGAAACATTGACCAGTTGTGTGTTGTATATGCCCTGATCAGGGATCGAACCCACGACCCTTTGGTACTCAGGGTGGCTCTTCTTGAATTTTAATTAGCCATCCGATCCTCTGTCCTTGGACTGCAGTGGCCTCCCCGGCTCTTCCCACGGCGAGGCTCTGCTTGGAGCTGCCCTGGGTTTATTGGGAGCTGTGCGGATGGATGAGCCTGGAGCCAGCTGGCCGCTGTCTGCCCGACAGATAGCGGGTCTAGGACGGCCGTCAACAAAGCGAGTTCCCGAGCACACCAGAGTTGTTCTTGGCAGACCAGGAGGGGAGCCAGACCTCGATCCATCTCTGTTTATTGTTCTTTCTGAGAAAAATGCAGTGCGGATGGCTGAGAGGCGGTAGGACATTCCGTCTCTGGGACTGGAGTGCCGCACAGGCTTCGGCGTGCTACTGGCAACCACGCTCCTCGGGGTCACATGGCCGTGCCGGGGGGTGGGGTGGGGGATGCCTGGCTTCACCTGCCTCCTCTGGAACTGGGGAGGCTTTTGAGGGTTTTTGGAACTGGAGGCATCTTTAGGGCTGGGTTGAGCTGCGTTCCCCCACCGGCACCCCCAGAGTTCATCTGTTGATATCCTAACCCCCAAATGTAGTCTGCCTGGTGTCCTTGTAAGAAAAGGATGTCTGGACACTCGCAGAGGGACGACTGTGAGAAGAAAAAGAGAGAAGACAGCCGTCTGCAAGCCAAGGAAAGAGGCCTCCGAAGGAAGCCACCCTGCCGATGTCTTGACCTTGAACTCCCACCCTCCAGCACGGTGGGGAAATGAGCCTCCAAGGTTAAGCGTCCCCATCTGTGGTGTTTTGTTATGGGAGTTTGAGCAACTGACACATCAGCCGCCTCTGAGTTTTTTTATTTGAAAGGTTTTCCCTGCTGGGGCACCTCTTTTGAATGAGAAAGGTCTACCCGTATCAATTGTTTCGGACTTACTTGGCAATGCGGTAACACTCCCACGTACGAAATGGGTTTAGTTAGCCCCCTGTCCACTCGGCTCCCTGTCTCCTGCACCCTAAAGTGGCTTCAAGGTCAGGACTTTGTCCTTCAACAGCCAACCCTGCCTCCTGCAGCCTGGACACAGTTAGAGGGTCCAGTGCAGCATTCTCTTCTGAGCATGCCAGCTCCAGGGATTTTATTTTATGTTATTTTTTATCCTCACCCGAGGATATGCTTATTGCTTAAAGAGAGAGGTAGGGGGAAAGAAACATCAGTGTGAGAGAAACATTGATCAGTTGCCTTTTGTACACTGGGGACTAAACCCACAACCCAGGCATGTGCCCTTACTGGGAATCGAACCCGCAACCCTTTGGTTTACAGATTGACACTCTAACCAACTGAGCCACACCGGCCAGGACCAAGTCCACTGATTTTACAGCAGATACACAGTTGGGGAAGATAAAAAGTTATGGAGAGGATGGTGGTGATGGCTGTACAACAATAAAATCAACACCACAGAACCCTAAGCTTAAAAATGGTTAAAATGGTATGCACATTTTACTACAATAAAAAAAAACAAGCGAAAGAAAGCAGGCATAAGCACACAGTGAGAACGGGATGTGAGGACAGTGATTAATCACCAAGGATAACGCAGCCCAGAATCCCGGTACCTCCCAGCACGATCTCAAAGTGCCTCGTGAGTGAGTAATTCCTTTTTTCCTTTTATTACCCCGAGTTATGTAATTATAGAAGCACAATTGCATACCTACACCAGTGACTCGCTGTAACGAAGATAAATAAGAATTTCTATTGGGAAAAGTTTTGTTTCTCAAATCCCGAGATTTAACTAGTTATTCCCCTTACAGCTATTTCTTCTAGCAATAAGTTACCTATGCACCAGTTACTACTAATTATTTATAGTAATAACTCATTGTGCTGGAAAAAAGATGTTGGAGATGAAAAACATGTTTTCTTTGGCTACCGGGCATCACGGAGCCTGAGAGAGGGGGAAGAAGGGGGAAAGAGGAGAGAAACATGGATGTGAGACAGAAACATCAGCTGGTTGTCTCTCATATTCTCCACAACCAAGGACATAACCCCCAACCCAGGCATGTGCCCTGACAGGGAATCGAACCCGAGACCTTTCACTTTGCAGGACGATGTCCAACCCACTGAGCCACACTGGTCAGAGCCCAAGAAGTGAGAGGCTGTGCTAGGAATGTGCTTCCACTTCCTGACTCCAGTTAGTTACTACTTATCTCCAGTTATCTCTGGGGAAGCAGATGCCGTGGGACCACAGGTTGTTATTTCTCTGAAAAAAATAGAAGGCTGCACTTGGGAAAAATGTTTTTCAGCTTCCTGCCTTCACTCACTGAGATGATCGCGCATTAACAGGAAAAGAGGACGCTATGTTAAATAAGCCAGAAAGTATAATCAATTCTACAGAAATTTCCAAAGAAACTTAAAAATGTCTTAAGGTTTTCATGTTTCCCAGAACAAGTCAGTGCATTCTGGCTGGACTGTCGGTACCCCTCCCACTTTCAGCAACCTAGGGGGGGCGTGGTTAGCACAGTCACCCCAAGTGGAGTCAGCCCCAGGAGCCCTGGAAGTTAGTCCTGGTTCTTCTAGTTAACAAACGTGAGTCTTCGGCAAGGGAAGAGGGGGCACTTGAACTTGAATCTCTCAGGTCTGCGGAGCCCTGTGAACCCACAATTCCACAGCTCACGGGGCAAGAGTGGCCGACGACTCGGAGCTGGGACACCCTCACTCCAGAGCACGCGTGTCCCCAGGATTAAAATGTTCATCCTTCCTGCTGCTCTACTCCAGGTGTTTCTCCAACTTTGGTGGATGAAATGTTATATGACCTTCATGGGCAGGAAGAAAGAGGACAGGTGGGGACACCCTGGGGAGCCCCTGGCCCCTATCCTTGGACTTGCACTCCCGCTACAAAATGCAGCAGCCCAGAGCCCTGCAAGCTGAGTCCCTTTGGTGGGTGTCCCGTCCTTCCTTCGTCCACGCATGCCCAGCTCCGCCTCGTCTGCACTTGGCAACCCCTCCTCGGGGACGGGTAGAACAGGTACGCGCGCAGGTGCTGCGCCCCCTGCCGACCACACTGGGAGGTGCAGTGTGTGGTTCTGCGGTGCCCAGGCTGGTGTGTCTGAATGAACGCCTGACTCACGGGGAAGATTCCGTGACCCGTCTCGCATTTTGCTTTCGCATCACACGAATTACTAGTACGTATTCATTCAGGTCAAAAGCACGCCTCCTCCATCCCCCAAACAAGCAGGGATGCAGTGATGTCTGAAAGGGCATTTACAACCCGTTAAAGCAGACACCATTATTTTTTTAATCATAAAAAAAGCAAAATAAAACAGTGGACCTTGGCTTTGCAGACGAGATAAGCAGGTGCTGCCCTCCACGTGGAGGTTCGGACCACATCCCTGGGCCGGTGAGAGAAGGCGCGAAGCCCAACAGTGCCCGCCCATCATCCGCAACGCGACATGGGAAATGCGCGCGCTCCTCCCTCCCGCACCCGTCACATCTGAAAATGCTCTTTTCCTTGCCTGTCCAGATGTCCCTGGTCACAGGGCACTTGGAGTTCCCCCCACCTGCAGCCCAAGGTCATCACCCCGCCCACGCACTGGCCCCGGGAGGCGGACTGTCTCGCAGCAGCGGGGGTGCGTTTCCACTCCGCTCCCAGCGCGATTCTGGCCACGTGGGCAGCCACGGAGAGGCGCACACTTTCCCACCTGCTTCCTTTGCTCCCCTCTCCCACCCCAGTCCACCTGGCTTAGCGCCCCCTGCATGTCAGGTTGTGACAGCCCCTGGCCTAGGGACAGGCAGCGGCCCCCCCCCCCCCCGCTGCCCTGGGCCTGCAGGGCCCTCACGCACCCACTGCTGGCCGCAGTGACCCGGTCGCTCTGCACTATACCTCAGATTCCCGGGGACCAGCCCAGAAGCCCCAGGGCCGAGGGGTGCTCATTTCCCAACGACCTCGCGTATCCTGAGGGAGGGTCCCAGAGCTCCTGCTTGCTGCACCCCTCACCTGCTGATGGGACTGCCACGGGGCCACAAGGGCTTCTCTGACGTTCCAGAAAGCACAGTCCCTCCTTTACCAGGTAGGCACATCCCGCGTGGTGGCGCAGTAAAATGATTTCCTCATTTACTAAGGAAATATCTAGCTGCACATTTATAGACACAGGGTGAACAATATCTGAATTGACTTAGGCAAAGCATTGAACCCCGATGAATTGAAATAGTTACCTCAAGGCTCATTTTGCATTTTCAGTCCAATTTGCATTTACTACATGCCTGTGGGAAGTCAGAACCTCAGACGGGGAAGCGGTGAGCCAGCCAATGGATGCATGGACACGTGCAGTTACTTACTTACTGCAAACGCTGTGTCTCCAAATCGATACTTTTGATTAGTTAACCTGAATGGGAAAGACACTGTCTGGTCCACCAGTGGTCCCTGGCTCAGAGTATTTATTAGATAAATAAAAGCCCGAGTGGAGGTTCAGGCACTTTGATACTAGTGCCGGGAAATGCCACACTGTGCAAGAAACCTTAAGTCAAAGTATCTTTTCTCCAATCGGTTCCATGGATACAGTGAGACACTGGGAGTTTACGCCCAGTACAAACAGAGCTAAGAGAGAAGTGGTTACAAAAGGAATTTAAGTAACTCTTTTTTTAAAGATTTTATTTTACTTATTTTTAGAGAGCGAAGGGAGGGAGAAAGAGAGAGAGAGAGAGAGAGAGAGAGAGAGAGAGAGATCAATGTGCAGTTGCTGGGGGCCATGGCCTGCAACCCAGGCATGTACCCTGATGGGGAATCGAATCTGTGATGCTTTGGTTTGCAGCCTGAGCTCAGTCCACTGAGCTACACGGGCCAGGGCTTAAGTAACTCTTTAATCTGCAGTTGCAGTAGGCATGGCTGTATTCCTTAGCCTGCAGCAGGCTAGGGCAAAGTCTGGGTTGTGCATCATACAGCATGGGACAGAGGGTAGCTCCCTCTCATGCTGTCACCATCTCCAGAGAGACAAAGTGACAGAGACCACCGGACGGGTGTCAGGGCCCCGGAGAGCCTTACAGGAGGCATCTGGAAGCTCCATCACGCCTTTGACAGCTCAGAGGGGAAACTGAGCAGAGGGTGTCTGGGGTGCTACCTTCCTTTCCTAGTTGCAAACCTGCCTGTCCTGAGCACGGGCATCATCAGAGATCAAGTAGATCAAGTAGAACTGTGGTTGTCTGACGGCAGAAAAGCCAACCTTTCTCTCATGAAATCAGACCTGAAAATGAAAAAGCTCCCCCCCTTTCCCTGCCTTCTCATCCTTTGTTCCCCTGCCTTCTTGCTGTTTCAGCCAAAAAGCTTCGAGGCTTTAGTTCGGATGACGGACGGCAAAACTATTGAAAGGCTCTGAGTGTGCAAGGTTTGAGCTTGAATTCAGCTTGAATTCGCAAAATCAAACGCCGTTGCTTCCCTCCGGGCGCCCAGTGCTTGGCGCCACCTTCACGGGCTGTGTGGCTGCCCGCTGGCCCCGAGTTCCCTTTGATCGGATGTGCGAGAGAACCTGGCTGCGCGCTCAGAGACGCCAGGCAGCGAGAGCTGTTTTACAGAAAACCGACTTCAAAACCGAAGTGAGGGCTGGTCTTGAAAATAGCCTCTTAAAAGGGTTTGTACTTCATGCAACTCGGTGCCGAGTGTCCACAGCACGGAGTGAAGCTGCAGCAGCCGCCAGGTTCCGTCTGTGCCAGCCTGTCCGGTTCATGGCCATGAGCCACCTCGTTCCTCCTCCCCCACCGTGGGTGGCTTGGTGGCACGAGTGACGACAGGGCTGTGTGGGGGGGGGTGAACCTGCCATGTCTCAGAAACCACTGAAGGAATCGCCAAAGGCTTCTTACCAGGCGCATGGAAGGGAACTCCAGCCTCAGGTGCATTTGTGAGAAAGGTCTCCTGCATGGCACCCACGCAGGAGAGAGGCAGGCAGCTGGTGTTGGGGGAGAACTGGGGTGGAGGACAGGGAACAAAGAGGTCAGCCCAGGCGCTCTTGTGTGTGCTTGGGGAGTGACGTGGAGATGACGAGGGGGAAACTGACAGAGTGGCCGGGCGAACTCAGCCATCGAGGCTCAGGAGAAAAGCCGTCCAGCATTAAGGACAGGAAGTTTGGACCCAACGGCCAACTGAGGGCAAAGAGAAACAGTGGACAGTGTAATAAAAACACCTTCCCAAAGCTGCCAGGGATGCTTATAAGAAGGTAAAGAATATGGCTCTGGTCAGGCAGCTCAGTTGGTTAGAGCGTCCTCCTGATACGCCAAGGTTGTGGGTTCGATCCCCGGTCACAGCACATCCAAGAGTCAACCAATGAATGCATCAATAAGAGGAACAACAAGTTGATGCTTCTCGCTCACCTCTCCCCCATCCCTCTCTCTTCTTTCCTCTAAAATCAATCAATAAAAAAAGTAATAAAAAGAAGGTAAGGAATAACCAAACCAAGATTTAGAAAAGGCAAAAAGGGAACCAGGTCAACGATGGAAGCTTCACACTCTGATGTACCCATTAGGACACTATTAGTAAATCAAGACAAGTCTTTTCATGAAATTATAAAGATGGTCAGAATGAACTAAAGAACCCAAACATGATGGTGATAAGAAATATAATGAAAACATACAGATACCAAAAAAAAATGTGAAAAGATATAGCTGGTAAAGAGTCACATAGAGCCAGTGTACCTGTACTAATATTAGACCAAGTGGCTTTGAATCAAGTAGGATTTCTGTATTTAAAAAAGAACAGCCCTGGCTGGTGTGGCTCAGTGGATTGAGTGCTGGCCTGCAAACCAAAGGGTCGCTGGTTCGATTCCCAGTCAGGGCAGGTGCCTGGGTTGCAGGCCAGGGAGCTCACTTGGTTAGAGCATTGTCCTGACACACCAAGGTTTCGGGTTCGATCCCCAATCACAGCATATCCAAGCGTCAACCAATGAAGACATTATTAAGCAGAACAACAAATCTCTCTCTCTCAAATCAATAAACAAAACTTAAAGGGTTGATCTGAAATGGCCAAAAAAAGTTCAGTTCATTAAGGAAATAAAAATAATTCTAAGTTTACAAAGTCCTAATAATGACGTTAATGTCATAAGACAGGCTGCAAAAATGAACAGAAAAAAAGGAGACATAAATGAATCCACAACCCTGGGGAGAGGTTTGCACAGCACTTCACAGTGTCTGAGAGAACAGTCGAAAGGCCAGGAAGGCACATGCAACTTTCGTGTTAACAAACCCGACCTCAGGGGCTTCCAGACACACCGCACTCACCAGCTAGAGACTGCACAGTCTTCTAAGTGTGGCACACCCATTTACACGCACATTTACAAGCAATGGCCATATTCTGAGCCTTAAAGCAAATAACAAAAAAGATGAAGGAAGACAGAATTCAACCCAACCCCAGAAGTAGCAATACGAACATTTTAAACATCTGCTTTGAAATTATGAAATGCAATTGCAAATGAAGAGATTTCAACTAGTGGAAATCAAAAGTCACCAGAGCAATGAGGACATACATTTATTTACCTAAACAATGTTAATGATACGATGTATCTAAAGCTTGCCGAGCTATGGCTGATTTTCAGGGATAGTAAGAGCCGTCTGCACATGTTAAATATATTAAAGATGAAGTCAAAGAGCTCCACATCCGTCTTCAGGATGAGAAAACAGTAAATGAAATGTCAGGAAAGGTAAAGGAAGGTCACGTTCAGTATCGATGGTCATCAGGACAGTACACAGTCAAGCAGAGGGAGGAACCTCCACGTACCCACCCGAGGACCCCGGTAGCAGAGAAAGCACCGGGTGAGGGTGGACTGAACGGGGGGGGGGGGGGGCTCTCAGACCCTGCTGGTGAGTGCACGTTGCCCAGCGTTACCTAGTGAAGTTAAAAAGCTGTCGAAATGCCCCTAGCTTGTCCCCAGCAACCCCCATGGGGCGGCGGCCAGCTCTCCATTCAAACTGAGGCTCTGCCGCACAGGAAGCCTCGGGGATGCAGAGCCGTGCGGCCGCTTTGGGGAGCAGGTGGCAGTTTCTCAGAAAGTTCAACACAAAACACCACACAATCCAGCCATTCTATTCCCGGGTATTCTTTTGCTTCTCCAAGAGAAACGAAAGCGAATCTGCATACAAAGACCTGTACATGAGTTTCCACCGCGCCTTCATTTTTAACAGCCAAAAAAAAAAAAAAAAATCCTTCAACAAGCCAAATGCCTTCCAATAGATGGATGTATCACAAGGCATATCGTTGGGGTAAGCCGTATAATTGGATTCATACTAGCCATAAAAAGAAACTGTCGATACAGGTAACAACTTGGATGAGTCTCAAACTATTTGTACTGAGAGAAAGAAGCCAGATAAACAAAACAAAACAAAAAATTTAAAAAAAAACCCACCTAAGTACTTTATTGTAGGAGTCCATTTCTAGAAACCTGTACAAAATCCAAAATTATCTATCGTGACCAGAAAAGGTCAGGGGTTATGTGACGAGCCAAGGACAGGGGGGAGCTTATGAGCTTAGGGGTGTGTGGTATGTCGGGGACCTTGATGGTGTAGCTGGTAACCCCGGTGTGTAGCTATGTCGAAACTCATCAAATTGTCCCATTAAAATATGCACAACTTTTCCTGTATCAATTACATCTCATCAATGCAGTTTAAATTTTTTAAATCCTCACCAGGGGATATGTTTTACTGATTTTAGGGAGGAGGGAGGAAAGGAAGGAGGGACGGAGGGAGAGAGAGGGAGGGGGGGTAGGGGGAGAGAGAGAGAGAGAGAGAAGCATTGATCAGCTGCCTCCTGTATGTGCCCCAATGGGGGATTGAACCCTCATCCCGGGTATGTGCCCTGACTGGGAATCGAACCTGTGAACTTTTGGTGTACGGGGACGACGCTCCAGCCCACTGAGCCACCCAGCCAGGACTCCGTGAGGCAGTTTAAAATAATAAAAGGGCGGGTAAAGCTGGTACATGAAAATGGACTAGCAAGCTCTTTTTTTTTTCCCCTCGTGGAACTCATTGTCCCCAAGTCTTCATTTTTTAAACAATTCTTGCAAAGCAGCTAAAAACAACCGCTTTCAAGAACCTCCCGTCGTTTAGGAAGTTCACTATCACCCGACCTCTCCGAGGCTATTTTCACCTTAGGAGGCGAGACACTTGGTTCTGCGGGAAAATAAGGACGCCGCCCCCT
Organism: Phyllostomus discolor; assembly: GCF_004126475.2. NCBI lineage: Eukaryota > Metazoa > Chordata > Mammalia > Chiroptera > Phyllostomidae > Phyllostomus > Phyllostomus discolor. The sequence continues at coordinate 32,609,358 of NC_040914.2, read as the reverse complement.
GCATGGAGTTCCTTCTCCAGCAAAATTAATCTGCCCAGAGCAAGGGCTTTGCTTTCACAAGCTGAAAGTTGCTTGCGCAGGGAATTCTCGAAATAAATTACTTCCACGGGGACTCCGTGTCCTTTTAATCCTAAAATCATCAATTCTGCATTGGCTTGTCTGTCTCCTGAACGGTGGTGACCGGTGAACCCGGCTCATCCCGGACGCCAGCACGTGGGTGGCAGTGACCCACCGGCCGCTGAGTACAGGACCGCCTTTTACTGCGCATGCGCACTACGTGCCATGCACGGCGTCCTTATATATTTTATTTATTTATTTTTAGAGAGAAGGGATGGGAGACAGAAAGAGGAGGAGAGAAATATGGATGTGAGTGAGAAACATGGAATGGTTGCCTGTCGTACAGGCCCCCCCGACCAGGGAGCAAACCGCAACCCAGGCCTGTGCCCTGACTAGGATTCGAACCTGCGAACTTTCACTTTGCAGGGCGCTGCCCAACCCACGGAACCACACTGCTCAAGGCCAGGAACCATTCTTAATTTGCCCCGCAAGCCTCACAACAGCATTACAGAGAGAAAGCATTTTCTTATCCAGGGGACAGAGATAAAGACAGTAGGACCCAAAGGGCATGTGCCTGGCCCTGGCAGGGTGGCTCAGTGGGTTGGAGTGTCACCCCTGTAACCGAAAGGCTGCAGGTTCGACTCCCAGTCAGGGCACCTACCTAGATTTCGGGTTTGATCCTGGTCTGGGCGCGTGCAAGAGGCAACCTAGTTTCTCTCTCACGTTGATGGTCCTCTCTCTCCTTCCCTCTCTCTCTAAAAGCAATGAAAAAAAAAAGTGTCTTCGGGTAAGGAAAAAACTAAAAAGAACAGGTACAAATGATGGCTCCCCATTGGCTGACACCCATGCCCCCCTCTCCCCGGAGCCTCCAGTCTCAATGCCCCAGACGGACAAACCGATCTCAGCTAAAAACCCAGCCCTGCACCATACCCGTCCCTGCCCCCGCTACTCCGAAAGGCCAACCCCCAGAACACTGGGGCGGCTCCCAGGGGCGGCGCTGGTCTCTCGGGGCCGAGGTGGAGACGGGACCTTCACAGGGTCCCTCCTCATGCACTTCCTGCCGGGCGGCCAAGGCTCCACAGCGCTGGATAAAGGCCGGATGGGCAAACCAACCATTTGAAGTTCCATCCAAAACAAACCTAGACCCATAATCCTTTGAAGCTGGTCTCCTTCATCACCCCAACCAAAGGGCTTGCGTGTGCAGCCAGCGGCAGGCAGGTGCGCCTGTCGGAAAGTCAGGCCTCGCAGGTGAGTGAGAACAATTTCTACCCTTTTTTTCTCAAAGACACACGAGTCACAGAGAGATGTTTTTGTCTGGGGGAGTCTCGTGGGCATGTACGTGACAGAGAACAATGTTTGAGCTCTGGCTCAATTCTTTTTTTTTTTTTTTTTAAGATTTTATTTATTTATTATTTTTAGGGAGGGAAGGGAGGGAGAGAGGGGGGGAGAGAGAGAGAGAGAGAGAGAGAAACATCAATGTGTGGTTGCTGGGGGTTATGGCCTGCAACCCAGGAATGTACCCTGGCTGGGAATCGAACCTGGGACACTTTGGTTCCCAGCCCGCGCTCAATCCACTGTCTGGCTCAATTCTTACAAAACCTCATCGAGGCGTGCCTACATGTCTGTTCCCTGGAACTCTCTGGAACCCACGGGAAGGCCTGTCCTCCCTGGCAAGGACTCCCCTTCTATAGTGGGTGGGGAGTGGGAGGCGCTCTGACAGGCAGACCCTGGAAAGGACTCCACTGAAAACCTACAAACAAGGGCAGTTTGCTCCTGGTCTGGTCTCTGTTGGGCGGAAACTCCCATCGGCCCTTTCAGTCAGTTCCTCTGCACACTTCACCATGGGGGTTAGTCATTAGCCATGGTGGAAAAGCCCTGAACTTACTTCCATAGTTGTTTTTTTAACCCTCACCTGAGGATATGTTTACCGATTTTAGAGAGACAGAGAAACATCGATCTGTTGCCTCCCGTATGTGCCCTGACTGGGGATCGAACCTTCCACCTTCTGGTGCACTGGGCCACGCTCCAAACAGCTAAGCACCTCGCCAGGGCTCTATAGTTTTAACCTAATTTGGGGCTAAAATGCAGAACTGCCAGTCGGCATGGTTTCGTGCACACTCCTGTTAAGAGTGTTTACTGACGTCTGCTTCCCCTACAGGCAGCTCCCCATGTGCGGCCTGGCTTTGGTGACTATCACGAGCGTGCAAACGTGCACACGGACCTCTCTGCCCCCGACTCCCGCTCGTGGCGGGAACGCATGCTCTCTGAAAGCATCAGGTAACTTCCTCAGTCCTTCTGGGTACCACGGGGAAACAGACTCAACAATCCAGAAACCAGGTTAGGGCACCTCAAAGAATTCAAATGCCGTGGACACGGGTGTGGCGCCTGGCCTCGTGATGTGGCTACGGGGACACCTTCTCCTGGGGGGTGGGGCTCTGCTCACAAGACAGGTGGGATGAAACACCATCATGGAACTGAGTGTCCCTCAGTGCCCTGAGCACAGACCGGGCCGCCGGTCCCCTAGCCCACGAGGCACACAGTAGGCGCTGGGTAACCAGACTGAAGGAAGGTTCCCCATCCGCCTCTGCCGCAGTGTGTCTCAGCCCCGGGGGAGACTCGTCACCTCTCCTGCATGTAAAGATGCCCGAACCAGAGAACTTCCTAATGCAGTATCACTTGCTTTGGCTATTATGTTGCTTCTCAGGCGTACTTCTTACACCCACGTGCCTGCAACACACATGTGTTGGAGAGGACCAGGGTCTCTAGGTCTGGGGGGTTCTCGCTAATATAACAATGTAGCACAGCAGTTTGCAGACGCAGCGGTCGGTAAGTGTAGCCAACTGCAGAGGGAAATCACCAGGGCATGGACCGAATTGTGTATACAAGCTGTGGTCTCTTCCAGTCCCAGAGACGGAACTTGGGGTGTGAAACTCCGTCTCTCTTACGTGCCTGATCAAGCACATAAAACTACCTGCGACAACCACAGCTCTCGGGGGTCTCGTTCTGAAATACTGCACCCCAAATGGTGAACCCCTTGAATCTGGGAACACCAACACCCACATACTCGATTGTGAAGAGGAACAGTGTTACCTGGAGATTTCTCATTAATGATGCTTCCTGCTGGTAAATTCCTACTCTCTGCATGTGAGAGACTCACACCCCCTTGGCAGTTTGTAACGCAATTCAACTACATTTAGGAGAGGTGGAAGTCAATGAAATTCTTTGTTTTTAACAATGAAAATACAAAGGAAAATAGCATTTCACGTTGTACACCATCACAAATGGGGAAAAAAAAAACCCCACCACTTTCAGCCACACATACTACGTGAAGTGAAACACACACAAAGAGTTTCCAAGTCCTGTAATAAAATATTTTTGGATGAACGCGTCGGGCTAGCCTGGTATTATCAAGTTCGTGGCACTGAGCTCCTTGCAGAAGCACTACAGCATGTATTTGCAATTCCAAGGCTCAAGGGAAAGAATCTGGCAAAGCCACTAGGATTAGAAACAAACAAACAAAAAGAGTCCAATTAGACAACCAAAATGACATCCCCCTGAAGTGAACACAGTTGATATTATAATGCACGGAAGTCCCAGAGAAGCACATCACCTCCCTAACCAACGGCTGGATGTCCGCGCTTGCTGAAATTAAAATTTGTGTCTAAATATAGTTAGTGGCCCCCGAGTCCTTTTCTTTCCCCCAGCCTTTCCTGTTCCATATTTCATATCCTGCCACAGAAGTCTGCGGTTGTGAAATCTGACCATGAAAATGCCCTGCCGTATACATTACGGGCTTAGTGACTTAACTTCAGTTCCTCCAAGAAAACCGCGATTCTTTCTGTACGGGCTAGAGAGAGACGGATCCCGTGAACAGACCCAGCATCTGTCTCTGTTTGCCAGTTGGGTGATCAATTGTGTCCTCCCTCCATGCCACAGCAGAGAAGGTAGCAGATTTAATGGAAGGCTCACAACCCGAAAAGCTTAAGGAGAAAGAATCTTGCGGACTGTGCTTTTTCCCCGCTCGTTTTCCTGCGCTGGAGTTCATTTCGGGAGCAAGGGCAGGTGGAAACAAACAAAAAAGAATACCGTTTCCTCCTACGTAGGTGAAATTTTAAAGTCGTCTTTCTGAGCTCCTCGAATTCTGTCAAGTAACTTGGGGGAGGGCATTGTGCTTTCACTGCCCCAGAGTGCCTGGTGCACCGCAGCGTCGGCGGGAATGCTGGAAAACGTCCGTGCACCCGACTGGTGCGGCTCAGTCGGCTGGGTGTCCACCCGCAAAGCAGAAGGTCGCAGGTTCGATCCCCGGTCAGGGCACATGCTTGGGCTACAGGTTTGGTGCCCAGGTCGGGATGCATACCAGCGGCAACCAATCTATGTTTCCATCTCACATCAATGTTTCTCTCCCTCTCTTTCTCCCTCCCTTTCCCTCTCTCTAAAATCAATAAAATACGTTTAGAAAGGTCTGCGTGAAGCAGTCGTGAAGTCTCAGAGTCCATGCAGGTTTGGACCCTGACTACATCTCTGAGGAGAAGGCTTCCCAGACTCCTTCCTGCCCAGGAGAGATTCCACACGCTGTCTTGTTAGAAATGTTAAAATGTAGCACAGTACTTTGCAGACCAGCTGCGAACAGGAGGAGTCTGACAGGAACTCAAGGAATGAGTGTAGCCAATTGCAAAGAAGAATTCAACGTGTAATTGACCAAATAATGTATCTAAACTGTGGCTTAAGCCTCCTTTCGGATGGCAAATGAAACTACCCCAGGACCACTACACCTTGTTTTTGAACAGAGCACCCCAGACCGCGAGCCCCTTGAGTTCGGTGACAGTCTTGTCCTTCCTCCTCAGCAGGAGCACGCAGCAGGCACGCACGCACACGTGTGCACTCGCCCACGCTGCCTGGGAGCAGCTGGCTCTGGCAGCCTCGTGGTGATAGCTCTTCCCGCAAACCTCACCAGCGAGGAGCAGATGGCCCTGTGGGTGTCTGTCGCTGGGATGTGGGCACTAATCCCAAAGGTCCATCCAAGAGAGAAACTGGAGGGAATTTTTTAAAAATTTATTGATTTTGAGAGAGAGACAGGGATTTGTTGTTCCACTCACTGACGTGTTCATTGGTGGCTTCTTGTACGTGTGCTGACCCGGGAATTGAACCTGCAACCTGGGTGCATCGGGACAACGGAACTACCCTTGCCAAGGCCTGGAGGGTCATTTTTGGTCAATAAATTAACCAACACAGAAGTCACCTCCTAGATGCCTCCTCCAGGATGCCAACTGGCTCTCGGGCCTCAGGTCTGGGCTCCGGTAGTTTCCAGGGAGGTCTGCCTGCCCCACCCCCACTGGAAATACCAACACCCACCTGCCACGTCACACCCCTGCCTGGCTTTAACATTTACTCCTCGGCACCTGCGGCTCGCCCACCTTCTGCCTCACTTATTTGCAGGGGTCGTATGACCCCCACAGGGGGCTCTACGGGGCTTGCTGGTTTTCATCAATGCGGTGCCCAGAGCTGCGTTTGATGCACGGTAGGTATTTAACGCATACTAGTTGAAAGAATGAAAAAAAAATCACAAAAATGAGTCTCTGGGGAAAATGATTTTAAAGGAAGATTAGCCACCTAGAAAGCTCCTAATTCTGCAGAAAGGACTGTCCGGCTGTTCCAGATGAACTAGAAACTTCTCTACTCACGTAGGGGCTGAACGCATGCAGCTTCACGTGCAAGGCTGCGCGTCTGAGCGGATGCCCGGTGTCACACGGAAGACCCGGATGCTGGAGGTCCCACCCCCCGACGCCACCTGAGGAGGCAGCAGAACCCAGAACTGGCTCCCGCATCTACTGTGGTTCGGGACACCTGGGCAGAATCTCCTCCCTTCACTTTTTCTGTTTCTTGTCTATAAAAGGGTGTGAAAAGGTTGACCTCACAAGATTTGTGGAAAGAAACATGTATAGTGTTTTTAAATGTTTGTGCTACTACAGATGCAAGGCATGAGGAAGTGTGGCCCCCCAGGAGTTACTACTGTGACGGTTTCACGTTTGGTGTTTGGGTCCAACTTTTAAAATGTTTATCGAGTTTTTAGAGAGAGAGAGGAAGTGGATGGCGGGGGTAGAGAGAAACATCCATGTGAGAAACATTGATCAGTTGCCTCCTGTATGTGCCCTGACTGGGAATAGAACCCACAACCCTTGGGTGAATGGATGACGCTCCAGTCCACTGAGTCACCCAGCCAAGCCCGGGTCCAACTTCTATACAAGCTTACTTTGAAGTCTCAATACCTATGTCTCCTTTGCCCGAGACCAGAGGGCTGAGTGGTTTAAGTTCCTGGAGCTACTGGCCTTGGACTTGGATTTGGGGGTCTGGCCAGACCACAGATGCATCGTGGTCCTGCTTCTGGCCACTCCATCCTCTTTGTCCAGTGCTCTTCATTAAATAAATTCCTATTTCCACCTCTGAGACACCTTCTGACCTGTGTGATTGCCTCCAATACGTTACACCCAAATCCTTCGTATCCTAACCTTCACAAAAGGACTCTGCCCTTCCTTCCGGAAGCCCCCCTGACCTCCGAGTCCACATGCCTGTTTCTTAGCACCATTCCCTGAGCAAACAGGCTCATCCTAAAGGACTTCTGGCGAGGAAGAGGTGGAAAGAGCAGTTACGTTGTGCCTTGTCAGCAGAGGGCGCTAGAGGGACGTGGCTGGAGGAAGGGGCCGGCCTTCCACTGGAGGGCGTGCGTGGATTTCTTCTTCACTGTCCGGTCCCAGGACAAGGACACAGGGTGTGATTTTCTCAAGGGCTGGTGGAGCCCCCTCCCACCCTGGCTTCTGTTAGGGACCACGCACTGAGGGTGGCATCCCCAGAGCGGGCCCCAGCAGTGCTCGGTGGCCAGCAGCTGGCCCTGGCATCTCCCAGGTTCCCCAGACTGGTACCTCTCTGCGGGTGGCTCCCTGCGCCCCTCCGGGCCCACTTCCGGCTGGCACGGCCCCTGCAGCTTCTCCGCCACGCCGTGGGCACAGAGTCAGCTGTGGGGGGCACTGCATCCCTGGGGCTAGCTCCGCCCCTTCTTACTGTCCCGCCCCTGGCCCTAGTTCGTCACATCAAACTCGCCCTGCACGCAGCAGGGGTGGTTTCTCCTCCCTGTGGGACCCTGACTGACGCGCCCAGTCAAGGCCTCCCTCAGTGGTCTCCTCTGCTGTGCAAACCACATCCAACTCCTCCCAGGAGCCCCCTCTCATCATAGTGGTCACACAGGGCATCTTACAGTGCCACCGCGGTGGCTCTGCCCCTGCGGGGGACCCCTGCGGGGGACACTAGCTGACCCCACGCTGTGCAGAGGGCTGGAGCACTGGCTTTCCCATCGCTGGGCTTCTGGAAGCCAGGGTGTCTTATCTTTATTTTCCCGGGGGGCGGTTCATGTATTTAATAGTGATAATAATACATTTCAGAACAATATCGGAGAGGGTACTATAAAAATGTCCTTACACATTCAGGGAGAAAGGGGAAAAAACAGAAAGTGAAAACATACACCCAAAACAGGGTCTAGAACGTGCGTGCATAGTGAAGACTTTGGGTGCTGAGGATAATACTTTTTGAAATCTGAATTGCTTTGGATGCTCATTTTGGCAATTTTGAATAAATGACAGCTCGACTCCATCACCTTCCTCACGCACTCAGGGGCCCCGCAGTAGATGTCTGTTTGCAGCCACCGGTGAGTTTTTAACGTGCAACTTGCAAACCCCATTTGTATAAAGTTGCCCTGAGCTCTGAAGGGCGGCCGCTGCTATTTTGGGGGAGCGTGGGCAGGAGAGGCTTTTAGATAAATATTATGGGGATGGGAGCAGCTGACAAAATGCGGAGACAGGAAACAGGGACTTAGTCCTGAGAGTTGACCAGCGAGACCCCTAGGTGGCTCTCCCTGACCCGTACTCCGACCCTGCACGCTCTGCTCTCCAGGTGTGACGTTTCCCCGGGCTTAGCGCGGGATCCCAAGCGTCGTCCATTGTGCGCCCCCATGCACCGCCGTTCGGGTGACCTCGGGCCCCTCTGTGTGTGGCTGCCCCTCTCACAGGGCGATGCCCCAGCCTGCCTCTCTGTTTCCCACTGACCCTGTGCTGAGATCGCGAGAAAGGAGTGGGGCCCGTCCCCTGGCTGGTCTCGGCTTAGTCCACACAGCGATCTGTGTCCCAGAGCGCGGCTATGAGCTGGGTTCTGGGAGTCTCTTGGAGAAACCCAGCGAGAGGCCGGCCTCAGGAGGCCCTGCAGCAGCTGGGCCCCGGGGGCGGAAGGGCAGCGAACAGCGGGGCCACGTTCATGACCAGACCCTGGAGCACATCAGCACGGAACCTGGAAACCGCCTGCACTTGGCCTTGAGGGTCCCTAACCAACACTTCACCAGCTTCCCTAATTTGGGGGAAGAGTGCCTCACTGAAAAAAAAAAAAACCGCACTTTAATTTTTGGCATGATTGGCCTCATTCCAAGAAAGATTTGAGGAAGCTGACAAGCATATACTTAGTGCAAAAAAAGGTTAAAATGAGGAAATTGTGGTGGAAGTGAGTAGGGGCACAGAGGCATATAAGCCAGATGCTGGCGGTGAGCCCGAGCACATGGCCAGAAACACCCATGATGGGGAGGCAGGGATGCTAGCCCCCCAACACTCCTGAGAGGGTGAACCCCTCACCCCAAATGCCAGCAGGGTCCTGACTGCAGGGCCGGCTCCACAGCAGAGGGAGGAAACCCCGAATGGGTGGCACTGATGGACACGCAGCAGGTGACACTGGAAAACCTTCCCCGGTCACATCGTTTCCGAACCACAAAAGCTCATGGTCTTGGGCGTTTCTTCTTTTTTTAACCCTGGCCCAGGGAGACGTCTTTTTTTTTTTTTTTTTTTAATTGATTTTAGAGCAAGAGAAGAGGAGAAGGAAAGAGAGAGGAAGAGAAACATCGACGTGAGAGAGAAACATGGATCAGTTGCCTCCAGTACGTGCCCTGACCGGGGATCGAACCTCCAGCCCAGGTGTGTGCCCTGACCCTTGGGCATTTCTTAAAGCTTCCCTCATTGTGGGCTGAGGACTCGGGGCAGAGCGGGCGTTGGGAGCAGCTGCGAGGACCAGCTCACGTCCCTTCCACAAACACTTCCGGATCCCCGAGGGCCACCGGCACTGCGGTTTGCTCCCCCCGCATCCTGCACAGACCTGGCGAGGGCAGGGCGGGGACAGGTGGTTGGACACCCTGACAGGGCTCGCCTCTCCAGCCACAAGGCGGCTGGGGAGTGCAGTGGTCAGAGCCCACTTCCCTTCCTAAGCACGCTCAGGCTGCTCAGGCTGTGACTCGGGGGCTGTGGCCGGGGCTCCTCTGTCACGGAACTCAGGGATGCTGAGGCCACACACGCCCCGGAGGAGTCACGTGCTGGGAACAGGCTGTTTGCGGGCAGCAGCTGGGTCGGCGCCGGCAGCCAGCGGGTCACGGTGTTTCTGGTAACTTGAAAGGGACTCCAAACACAGGTTTGAGAAACCCAAAGGTGGACAGTGAAAATCGGAATCGTAAACACCAAGTCCTGCCCTGGCCGGGTGGCTCAGTGGGTTGGAGCATCGTCCTGTACACTAAAAAGGTCACAGGTTCGATCCCTGGTGAGGGCGTGTACGGGAGGAAACTGATGGATGTTTCTCTCTCACATGGATGTTTCTCTCTCAATCCCATCCTCTCTAAAATCAATTGAAAAAACATCCTTGGGTGAAGATTAATTCCCATCCCCCATAGCCACAGACCCGTCTGGGCTCGGGCATGTCAGGGGTCCTCTCAGACCCTGGGTCCCGCCTTCGTCACCTAGGAAAAGCAGCCCGGCCTGATGGAGGGGGTGCAGGAGCTCTGGGGCCCTGGGGAGCCAGCCTGTGGCCCTGGCGCCTGGGATGCGAGGTAGGGGGCGGGGCCCCGGGTCACTCACGAGCTCGGAGAAGCCGCGGACCACCTGCCGCCGCTTCAGGTTGGTCTCCCCGTCCAGGTTGGCGGTCTCGATGTGGCAGAGCCCGTCGGGGTCGCTGGAGGACAGCAGCAGAATGTCCGCGGGGATGATCTCGTTGCAGCGGAGCCGCACGAAGTCGCCCACGCGGAGGTCCTTCCAGAACCGGCTCACGTACTGCTGTTCTTCCCTGCGGAGGAGATGGTCGTTATAGCACGGCGGCGGGAGACCCCGTGGCTGAGACTGGGCGCACAGAGCTCACGTAACAATTCTGACAACTCCCTGGTAAGTCGAACATTTCCATAATAGAAAGTGTTTTAAAAACACCATGCACAAAGGCCACAAATAGTATGATTCCATTTATATGAAACCCGGCATAGACAAATCCATGGAGACATGAGGCTGATTATTGGTTAGAGTGTTGTCCTGATACTCTAAGGTTGTGAGTTCAATCCCCGGTCAGGGCACATACAAGAATCAATGGATAAATGCATGAATGAATGGAACAACAAATTGTTGCTTTTCTCCCCTCTCTCTCTTTCTCTCTAAACATTAATGAATACAATTTTTAAAAGCCTCTGGGTGATATTGTTGAGGGAAAAATAATGCAATGGAACACATTGTACTTTAACCACTACCTTCTGACCGGTCGGGTCCCCATTCCACAAAACAAAGTTACGAAAGAATCCAAATTCAGGCGGTGAGTCTGGATCTCAGGGACCGAGTCAGCCACATCTGTCTCCAGAGCTTTGTGAGAAGCACTGACAGTTTCACACACCTGTTTATTTCACGCTGTGGGTTTGAGGGAACCCAGGCAAACTCCTAGAGGCTCCTCACCAGCTGCTACCCCAGATGCTGAGGGAGAAGAAGCATCTGCTTCCATGTTGGTTTTTTTTTTTAAGATTTTATTTATTTATTTTTAGAGAGGGAAGGGAGGGAGAAAGAGAGAGAGAAACATCAATGTGTGGTTGCTGGGGGTCATGGCCTGCAACCCAGGCATGTGCCCTGACTGGGAATCGAACCTGCAACACTTTGGTTCACAGCCCGCGCTCAATCCACTGAGCTATGCCAGCCAGGCGCTTCCATGTCAAGCCTCTATTTTCCTGTATTCTCCTAATTCAAGATCCACCAATTAATTACATGCAAGGCATGCTCTGGTTGCTAGGGCCAACAAAGGTAGATTCGATGTAACTCTGTCCTTGGAGAACAATACAAGACGAGACCAAACCACGAGGTAGTTGCACCCCGTGGGGGCTGCGGAATTAGGTGCCCCATGTGAGCACAGAAGCACTCTTCCCGTGCCAACCCAACGCGTCCCTCTAGGCCTGGTGTCCTCTGAGGATGCCCTCCAGCTGTGACAGAGTCCCGCCAGGCTCCAGCCCGGGGTCACCCTACGTTGCCGTCGTGGACACTCAACCGTGTTCCTCCTTTTCTGAAGGTCAGACCTTGACCTTGTAACACTGCAAACAACAGCTCCTTAGTCTTCTCCCGACCCTTGGTTGGGTGCCCGCTGAAAATAGTCTGAAGTTTCCAGAAGCAAAATCACCACTCGTTCCAGAGGAGGGCAGCGGGTACTCTGAGGGTGAGCTGGGCAGGCTTGGCTGCAGCGGGAGCTGCCGGGACACGGGTGGCCCTGGACTGGCACTGGGACAGGCAGAGGGAGGTGATGATGAGGACAGAGGGGAGGCTCCCGGCGCTGCCTGCATTCTGTTTACCTTAATTGCATTCCATGGATGGAACTCACGGAAAATAGCGGCACTTCCCAGCAGCCTGCAATGCTGAAGCATTAGCTCACCTGACCCTTCAGAGCCCACGTTAAAAAAGATTTTATGTATTTACTTTTAGAGAGAGGGGAAGGGAGGGAGAAAGAGAGGGATTGATGCATCCTTGATTGGTTGCTTCTCGTACGTGCTCCAACTGGGGATCGAACCCACAACCCAGGCATGTGCCCTGACTGGGAATGGAGCTGGCGACCTTTCCCTTTGTGAGATGACACCCAGTCCACTGAGCCATGCTCAACAGGGCCAGAGCACGTTTTTAAAGTTAACTTTGGTGCAGGTATTTGATGGCCAGAGGAGACCCTTCCACAGCCCCCGATGTGCCTAGAGACCCTCCTGAGTGATGGTGAGGAGGCTCTGGGGACAGTGTGGGTGAGGACTCGGGGAGCACCAGAAAGTTCCGAGTTGGGCACTGAGTGAGACCTAGTGCCTGTGAAAAGGCCCACAACTCGCAGGGGTCCCTACAGAGGCAGGGCCCTCGGAGACTCAGGTTCAGGGATCTCTTGGGAAAGAAGGGCAACAAGACAGGACCCTGTTGTGACCTCAAGAGACCACAGATTCCGCACGTAAGTCCCCCACCCCTTGCCCCCCCGTATAGAACACAGCACTAGTCTGGGCCCCACACCCATTCCTGCAGCATCCCCACTGGCCTCTCTCCTATTTGTTTTTATGATGTGAAATTAGCCTTTATTATACTAAGGGTGTCACATATATTTCACACACTCTATTATGTGCACACTGGTATATATGTACCGTATTTTGCTCTGTATCATTTTTGGCCCAAACTTCCAGGAAAAAAAAAACCCTTCCGTTTTAATTTTTTAATTCCATTTGTACTTATTTAAATTTGGACACTTGCTTTTTGTATTAGGAAGGAATTTTAGCATTTAGTTTTGAACACGTTATGGTACGAGAAATTTTATGGAGCGAATAATTACAAAACACACAAGAACAGATACAAGGTACAATAAAACTTTATGTCCCGGTAACGAATTTACGGTATTTACTGGTCATAGAAGGCAGATACGGAATTAGTACTACCCACGTAGAGTGCACATCCTTATTTCCCCCTCAAACATTTGGGCAAAGGGTGCGCATTATACACAGCAAAATATGGTATATATATATAATACAGGTTATACGGTATTATATGCAACCTATAATAATTCTATGTTATAAATAGCATATGTTAATAAAACTATATTTTGTGATTATATATAATAGTTACACCAATTATATACACTATATATTACATATAATATATGTTATGTGGGGAGGGCGTTCTATTTATTGTTCCCCCAGCACCTGCATTTGGACAGAGGGCCTTTACAGAAGAGGGTGGCAGTGAGGTCATAGGGGGGACCCTCACTCAAGGGGCTGGAGTCCTTTGAAGAGGAGGTAGAGACACCTGCGTCTCTGCAGAGGGAGGCAGCAGGGGAGGGAAGACCACGTGACGTCCGCAGGCCGGAGACAGAGACCTCAAGAGACGCCAGCCCTCCCGCACGCACCTCGACCTTGGACTTCATTTTCACCCACGTCCGGCTGGGAGGAGCGGCTTCCAGAGAGAATAGCAGCAGCCAAGGGAGCCGGTGGCCGAGGGTCATTGCGCCCGGCAGGCCCTGCACTCTCCCCGCTGCTGTGGGCACTGAGAAAGGCGGGGACGGAAGACAGGACAGAGCCCCACCAACACAACTCGGACGCCACCTCGCGGACCCGGGCGTTTCTGGGTTTTCCACTCCCCGAACGTCAGTGAACTGCGCGTGCGCAGTCTCCTTGGGTCTCTGTGGATGCGCTTCGGGGTGGTGAGGGCGGAGGACTCTTCTCTCCACAGAGACGTGTCCAGAGTCACCCCGAGGCCTCCGGAGTTGTAGCCCCACCCGGGCTGACGCCGGCCTCCTGCAGGATCAGCAGGCTCCTCCTGAGACATCCGGGTTGTGCTATTTATTACCAGGTTTAAAATCGTCCCAGTCCTCGAGACTATGGGCTTGTTCGCAGAAACTTTAGGAAGGAGCACTGTTTAGTTTGCCCGCGTGATACTCCTCCCAGGACAGGTGCCACCCCAAGCGGTGGCTGGTTCTGAGATGGCCCGAGATCCCCAGCCCTGAGTGAGGTGGGGGCTGGGCACGTTGGGGGCCACTCCTACAGCGAGACTCAGGTGACTAGGTAGTGCACCAGGAGCTAATGAGCAAGGAGACCCCCGGGTGGGCCAGGGGGAGCCACAGCAGCCCCATAAACTGGGGCCCAAGGACACAGGCAGGAAGTCACATACAGGAAGTTTCCGAGGGCAAAGCAGGGGCTACGTGGGCAAGGCCAGGAGCCCAGAGTGGCCTCTGGCCTTCAGCCAGCAGGAGTTCGGGGTCCCCGTCCGACCACCCTTAGAGAGCTGAGTCCCACCAAGAGCTTGGAGGAGCTGGACGAGGCTCTGAGCCTCAGACGAGAACCACAGCCCCCGCCAGACCTCAAGTGCAGCCTGCGGAGGCCCAGGCAGACCCAGCCAAGCGTGGCTGCACTCCTGGCCCCAGGGAACCGTGAGGGAATATGTGTGTGTTGTTTTGAGCAGCTGCGTCTGCAGTGATTTATTGCCTAGCAGGAGAAGACGAACACACAGCATTTCCGATCTCTGCACAGAAGCGGGAGCTCGATGCCTCTCCCGCCCCGGCAGCTCCATCTCCCGTCGGGTGCAGCACATGTAGTCTCCCAGCCTGGGGGTGTGGAACACGCATGCCCGAGGGGAACACGCCACCGGGAAGGAATGCCGAACCAGACTCGTTTTCTCCTCCCCATGGAGTGCAAGCCTCCTGGAGGGTCTGAAGGGTGCTTTAAACCCTGAGGAGGCCTGAGGGTGTTCGTTCTGGGAATATGGGCTGACATGAATGCTCCAGGTCCAGTCCATGGTTTCTCCACAAAAATGACACCTGCTCAGGGTCTGGAAGGGTCTAGCAGGGTCTAGGTGCCCAACACTGATCCGGAAGGTCAAAGGTCACAGGTGGAACACGTTTGACATTTCTGACACAGGAGGGGGAAAAAACCCCTAAAAATTCTGAAGGTCTTTTCATAGGCTAATGCGCAGCTTCTATGATTAACTGTCCTCCTCTGGGAAAGTCCGTTTGCAACATTTTACACTTGGTCCCGCTAAGCTGTGAAGTTTTTAATCTGAGTCTTTCTGGTCCCAAACAACACCACGCAGGGGTGTTGGAAAAAGGGAATATCACTAGGGGTGAGAGACTTTATTGAAAGACAAGCAGCCAACAAGAATTTTAACACCCCTTAAATGAATCATTTGTGGCCACTTGTTTAGGCGGAATCGAACTACTTATTCGTGGTAGTTACCTTTTTATGCCAAGCACTTCGTTAAGAGGCAGTAGCTGATCTAGGGATTTGACAGGAGTCACTTTTTGTAGCTCTCCACGAAGGCAGGGTTTAAGGGTTGCTGCTCAGAAAGGGTTGCTTAGTTTTTCCATCTGGCAGGAAGGAAAGCAGCGATGACAGCTGAGTGTCCACTGAGAGATGAGAGGGGTGGGGCACCAGATGGGCGGGGCCAGGCCCTGGGCGGGGCCCTGAGCGGGGAGCCAGCCAGCCAGGGGCCTGGGGCGGGGCTGTGGGCGGGGCGTGGGTGGGGCACCGGCACATGGGCGGGGCCCAGGGATGCAGACGCACGCAAGGGGCTATGGTGCCACACCTCCTGCTTCAACCCTCTCGGTTCACCCTTCTGTTTCCTATGGAACACATCTGGGAAAACGTCCCTGGCTTCTGTGCACAGTCTTTGCAGTTTTACTTCCCTTTTTGCAAGGGCAACTTTCCATGACCCACGCCTGTAAACGCACACTTACTAAGATCAAAGGTCACCTCCCCAAACACCCCTAGTCCTCCTTCCTCCCCCTTCTCACCTGTCCATCCCTCAACCACGCTTCCTGTCCAGCGCAGTCACTTGAAAGGCAGGGATGTTTTCCAGAAGCGGGCCTCCTGTACACGGTTCCACACCCGCAGGAGGTCTGAACTCCATTTCTCTGTCAGTGCTGAGATGACATCGTCGTCATCATCATTAGTAACAGCGGCAGAGCAAAGGGCAGATTCCCCAGATGCTGCTGGCTGCGGACAGGCCAGCCCTGTGCAGACCACGGGCCCCCTTTCTGTCAGCGAATCCTCGCTCACCCCGCCCTCCGCAGTCCCACTCACAGACGTGGGGACTGACGACAGGGAGCTCAGCCGCCCCGTACATGCTCAGCCACACCCCGGAAAGTGCCCAGTGAGGGCCAGATCTGCCTGGTGCGGGTCCACGAGGCCGGTTTTGAAAGTACAGTCGATCCGGTGGCCTGCAGGAGGTCAGCTCGGCAAACGCTAAGCCAAAGACTCATCCCTTTTTCCCTTTGAAATCATGCATCCCGGAGACCACTGTGGTCTGAAAATAAAACTCCACTCGGCTGAAAAAGGGTGGGGAGGCGGGCCGTTCCAGACCTGCACTGTGTCTGGGGCTGACACAGATACGGCACAGCCAACTTCGGTAACTTCGGTCCATGTGCCACCACACCTGCAGATTTGCAAACTGCAGGGCCCACGTTCAAGGTCAGAAATAATCCAGCTGTGGTTTTTGCTACAAACTGGGAAGTGGGCCCTGAACAGGCCACGAGCTCAGGGAGGCCACCTGCAGCTGGGGCCCTCTGAGCTGCAGCAGAGCGACACCACCAGCCTCAGGCCTCAGGCCTCCCTCTGGGGCTGAAGGGCAGTTTATTCTCAGGGCTTTGGGATGGATGACCTGGAAGCTTGGAGAAGCGCTCCCAGCTCGGGCAGGGCACACCCGCCGCCTCTGGGGGCCAGGCTATGGACCAACTGGCCTGTTTGCAGACAGGGCATCTCCTGGTTGCAGGTGCCGCATGGTTCACTTGTGCGCAAAGCTGCCCTGTCCTTTCTAGAAAAATCCCTCCCCCAGAAAATATTCACAAACAGCACCAAGAGGCAGGCTGGTTCTAGAATGATCAATAGTTAGTGATGATGTCTCCCACCTGGCCAGTCTCTCGCTGAGGGTCACAACTCGGGGGACATTCAACGGTCCCAGCGAGTTAAGCAGTCACACTCAGTAGGAGGTCCAGCAGGACAGGGCTCCGGCTGGGGGCCTCCGCTGCAATACCCAGGGGTCCCGAGCAACCTCTCCAGGCTCCTTCAGCGGGCCCCGTTCACAGCGAGCCCCCAGCGGCCCTTCCCACTCTCGGGGGGCTCCCGACCGTCCACAGGGCCCTCAACCGAGTAAGGCCACGGTCTCCGTTTTCTCTCCCCTTTCCATTTTCTGGGGCATGACCTTTCCCCCCCTATTTTTTTTGGAAGTGAGTGTTTTGACTTTGACTAATAAACTCAGAAATACAGCCCAGCGCCATACAGTGACATTTCGGTCCACGACGGACCACACATACAACTTGAGATTATCACGGAGCTGAAAAATGCCCAGGGCCTGGGGACACTGTGGCTGTTATGTCACGGCGCACTGCACTGCTCAGGTGTCTGTGGGGACATCGGTGTGAACACACCCACCGCACTGCCAGTCGTATAAAAAAAAGTACAGCACGCACAATTACGTGTGTGTGATGCTTGGCAATGATCATCGACTATATTACTGGTTTATGTATTCACTACACTGCACTTTTCAGCACTATTTTAGAGCGTACTGTTTCTTATAAAGAAAAGTTGGCTCTGAAACAGCAGCCGTGTCTTGCCGGCGGCAGCCTCGCCCACGACATGTTTATACCGCATGCCCCGATCACACCATTTCCTCTCGCGCTGGATGTGACCTCGCGTTGTTTTTTGCACAGTCTCGCGCCATAGGGGCCTATGGCCCAGGTGTGCGGTGGGCGGCAGCATCCAGGTTTACGTACGTGCGCTGCTTTGTGATGTTGGCGTGATAGCGAAATCACCGGAGCACGCGGGTCTGGGAACGTCTTCCCTCGGCCAGGCTGCACGTGACTGCACCACCGACGAACAGCAAGTCCCATCTTCCACGTGATTTGTGGTTTGGAATGAAAGCCACAGCTGCTACTTTGTTTTTGTAACTTAGGAAAACGGCGCGATTGTTTACTGCAGTTCGGTGAAAAAGCTCGGGGCGCAGGGGGCTTCATGGACCGAGGCCCCGAAAACGAGACGACAGGGTCAGGGTCGACCCACCCGGGTCCACGGCACGGGACAGTTACTCCCCGCAGAGAGAAACCCTCTTTTCCAAACATGAGTTGCTTCTGGCCTGCCTGTCAGCTTACCACGGTTCCTGTTGCCAAAACTCCCCCTGGGTACGTCGGGCATGTTCCAGCTAAAATTGGGTTTCATCATTTCTATGCCAACACAAAGAACTCTAGCCAGAAACCTCTGGAGGCCTCTGTCTCATACACAAGACAGCTGAATGCATGCTCTTTTCCTCCACATGGCTCAAGGTCAAAATAGGTGCACATGTAAAAAAAATCTAGAAAGATCCACAGGACACAATGAAGGGAAAGAGAAGACGGGGAAGTGACCTCCCAGGCAAAAACTGACGGCACTGAGACCTCCCGAGCACTAACAGACGGAAGAACACCTCTGGCTCACGAAAGAGAGCGTGCACTACGCTTTTCTGAGCAAACAGAACTGAGGAGAAACCAGGATGCGATGAGGCAAACCCTGAGTGGGAGGTTTAGGTAAGAGAGCCAAGGATCTCCTGGAACGATCCTTAGTGCCAAGGCCTGTTTTTCAGATTGTGGACCAAGGCAGGGGGGTGTGGGGGCAGAGAGAGAGGGAGAGGGAGACAGGGACAGGGAACATTTTCACAGCACTTGAAAAAGACCCACTGAGACTCTAAAACGACCCCCAATTTAATACACACTCATTATACAACACGCAGAGACAATAGCTTTAAAGTAAGGTTTTTCAACCCTGGCACGCCTGAGGCCAGCCCGTAGTTCCTCGTGGAGGCCTGGCTGTCTCGTATTCCAGGAGGTCAAACAGCATCTCTGGCCCAAGCCGGAGTTGCCTGCAGCCTGCCCCTCTCCACAGGCTGACGCAGCCAAACACGGCTCCAGCATTGCCAAGTGCCCCCTGGGGGTAAGGGGAGGGGGCGGACCACATGGCCCCAGGTTGGGGACAGATGCTTTAAAGCGCCCAGGACAAACATTCTGGGAAAAAGGAATGTTTTAAAAGCACACGTGCACAGGGCCGACAGAGTTTAAAAATCTTGTAGGTGGGAGCTCAGCACCGAATCAGAAATGGCAAAATCTGCAGCGCCAACTTGCCCCAGAAACGTTTCGCAACGTCCACAATGTGTCTTCTCTTTCCCTAAACCGAAACATCTGTTTTCGCTGACACCGCCCAGCGGCTCCAGCAGTCAAGGCCACCGCAAGTCAGAGGCACTGAGAGAGGGCGGAGCGACTGTGCAGGGGCGGGGCTTACCTTCACGAACCCACCAAGGGGTTTGGGGGTTTAAACCACAGGCACAAGTGTGTTTTCTAAAATACTTTCTGTTTCAGATGTTTCCTAAAAGCTACCCGTGCTGGAAGAAACGGCCTGATGTGTGTGGGAGGCCCGTGTGCACGTGGGAGACTGCCCTCGGGGGGGTCAGGATGGTGGAGGATACTGACCCATCACAGGCAAAGTCAGAGGGCTGTGCGCTGTGCTGGCGGAGACCTCTCCCGGGGTTACAGGAACGCCTCTGGCTTTTCAGAATGAGGCCCAGGCCCCCAGCCCACCTAGTCCCACGCTAGGACCACACAATTACTCAGCACAACATGCTGGAGAACCCATGTCCCCAGGGCTGACGAGCCTGGGAGAGCAAAATGACACCCAAGAACAGACAACTCAGAAACCTCTTTGTGACTTTATTTTTACCCTAGCCTGAGGACATTTTTTCCCCATTGTTTTCTTTTAGACGGAGAAAAACACTGATGCAAGAAAGAAACATCACTTGGGTGCCTCACGTATACGCCCAGGCTAGGGATCGTATGTGCCTGGGCCTGGGATCGAACTCGCAACCTAGGCACACCAGGAATCAATCCCATAACCTTTCAGTTACAGGACAATGCTCCAACCAACTGAGCCACGCTGGCCAGGGATCTCTGTGATTTTTAACCTAATGTTTTGGACAAATTGTCTCTACTGCAGTCTTTTCTGAATTGGATGGGACACTCTTGACATTTGTAAAGCAGAGAAAACCCTTTGGAGACACTTTTAGTTTTCAGGGTGATATCTTGTACGGGAATTCACTCGGTATGGCGCTCTCACCACACAGGCAGAATGTACATAATGTGATGTCTTAAACCTCGGAGAGGTCCTGGGTTCTCAAGAACTTTTCCTAAGATGCTCTCATTTCTTCATGGTACCTAATAATCCACACTCCTCATTTCCATAAACAATAGCTGATTCTTTCTCTCTTTTATTTATTTATTTTTATTTTTAAAGATTTTACCTATTTTCAGACAGAGGAAAAAGAGGGAGAAAAAGAGGGAAACATCAACGTGTGGTTGCCTCTCAAATGCCCCTTACTGGGGACCTGGCCCGAAATGTGGGCATGTGCCCTGACTGGGAATCGAACCGGCAACCCTTTGGTTCACAGGCCAGCACTCGATCCACTGAGCCACACCTTTCCTTATGACTGAGGAGTATCTCATTGTGTATATGCACCACACTGCTTCATCCAGTCCTCTATCCAAGGGCACTGTGGTTGTCTCCGTGCCTTGGCCACCATGAATAACATTGCGATGAACATGGGTGCACATATCTTTGTGCGTGAACGTTGTCAAATGTTGGGGGTTGATATTCAGAACTGGGACGGCTGGGTCATGGGGTAGCTCTAAGTCTTCACTTTGAGGAACTGCCCTGCTGTTCTCCACAGTGGCTGCCCCCGGTGACACAACCATGACACAGCCCCTTCCTCCCCAAAGGCGCCGGACCCTCCTGAGCACTCTCCTAGGTCTGGGGCAGTTTTTGTTCCCATTTTCCAGGGGCCGACCTTGCCCGCTTCCCCTTGCAGGTGCTCGGTGCTCCTCGAAGGGCGGTGAGCACTTCTGCTCCGTGTGGTCCCGTCTTCCTCTGCAGCTCTGCTTCTCGGGGCAGGACTTCCCTTTGCTCAAAGGAGGCCAGGCCCCCGGGGAGGACGTGGTTACTGTTCTCGGTTAGCCTGTGGGAGTGCTGCTCTGTGGGAGGTGAAGTGGCCCCCGCAAGACAGCAGTGAAGCGTCACCCATCTGTCTGTCCCCGGCGGCTTCTCCCAGCAGCGGGGCTGAGCAAATACCACCCCAGGACTAGCGTGTCTGGTCGCCTGGGCACGCGCCAATGGCCACCGTCCCCCTGGGAGGCCCAGGGACCTGTACGGACCCAGGCTAATTTCCCAGAGGTTCTGTTTTGCGGGGGGGGGGGGGGGGGGGGGGGGGGGGGGGGCGTCTCACCCTGTACTCCCACCGTGGCTCTCTGATGCCATCCTCGAGGTGCCTGTGGCCCCACGGGGCCCAGATGACATGCAAGGCTGCGTCCAGATGTCCAGAGACACCAGTGGCGGCCACTCCACTCAGGCATGTGGGGTTGGAGCGGGGGAGGGCTGCCTCCTTGGAATCAGAACGGGGAAGGCAAAGACTTCACCGATGACAAGGCCCTGCCCTCTTGTTTTACATCCTAAGGGGATGAGGAGCCAGAAGAGCAGAGTTTTCTCACTCACTGCGGGCGGGCGGGCGGCAGACCCCTGACGCCCAGCCCGCTGCTCAGCTGGAAAGTCTGCCTGAGGCTCGCTGTCACAGACCCCGGAGCCCCTGGAGGAGCAGGGATGTAAAAATCTAGAACTGACAAAGCGGCGGTGACTTCTTTTGCTATAGCTTCTGGGGTGACGTGAGGCACCCTGGGGATCCCTGACGTGAGGGTCCAAATCCACTTCTCCAGGGAGGCGGCGATGGCAGCAGGTAGCTCAGGAAACAGACTGCACCCTGACCCCATTTTCTGAGAATGGCCCACAAGGCTGGAATTCGGAACAAACAATGAACTCTTTGCTTCCACGGGGAGGCCAGCCAGGCTGACTCTCACCCCACAATGGTCACTGAGTTCAGTGTTTCCGCTGCAACTTCGCAGTGCCCTGGTGAGGTGGTGTCATTCCTTTTTTATTAGGTGTTTATTTTTAGAGAGAGGGGAAGGGCGGGAGACAGAATGGGAGAGAAACATCTGTGTGTGGTTGCCTCTCGCACGCCCCCTACTGGGAACCTGGCCCACAACCCAGGCATGTGCCCTGCCTGGGAATTGAACCGGCGACCCTTTTGTTCGAAGGCCAGTACTCAATCCACTGAGCCACGCCAGCCAGGGCTGCCATTCCTATTTTAACAATGAAGATACTGAGGGTCCGAGTGGGTTCATTCAAGGCCCAACGTCTCCCAGGCTGCTCCGAAACCAGGCATCCCAGGATGGCCCCAAACTACTCACGCTTCCAGTTTTGGATTACTCGGGGAAAATGCTGAGACATGGGAATTGCTAAATCGTAGACGTTCTTGACTGTCATTATTCAGGGAAACAAAAATATTTCTTTTTCTTCTTTGGGAAATCGAGCCGGTTACGTGTCCTTTTTACCACACAAAGATACAAAGATAGAACACGAACCCCTGTGGAGGAACTGAATCGGCCAGGGGGTTCATGGAGTCCTGCCACGGGGCCTGGGTGCCACAGGGGACTGCCTGTCACACAGGGCCCCGCCGTGGGGACCTGCCACCTCGGGGCCAATTTTCCACACATAATAATGACAGCTCTGGGCCTTCCCTTGTGGTCCCTTGAGATGACCGAATGACAGAACCCACCCTCAACTCTCCCAGTCATTAGGGATTGAAAGGAAGAAAAAAATTGCTTTAATGTTTTTGGGCTTCTCTTTCCGTGGCTAACAATCTAAATGCCGCTGACGTAGAGTTCTGACTGCGGTTTAAGCTGTGTGTTATTAGTAGAAGTAGTATTTATTTTCCCAAAGGGTGCCAGGTAGGTGCCGGCTCTGAACTGACTGAGTGAACGTATTTCTTTAGACATTTGATTCCTGAACTCGGGAGTTGTGTGCCGGGAAATCCACCGGGGGAAAAATGTGACCCACGCCAACAGTGGGTGTCTGAGCTCATGAGTGTGACCGAGGGTCAGTCTGCCGAGATCTGTCAGGGCTCTGCGGGCACCTGGAGGTTCCCACGGCAGGATGCCACCAGGGAGTTCAACCAATGCCTCTGTTCACCCTGGCCGGGTTACTTGGTGGACTGGGTGTCGTCCTGTGCATTAAAAGGCTGCGGGTTCGATTCCCAGTCAGGGCACGTGCCTGGGTTGCAGGTTCAATCCTGGATGGGTCAGGGTGTGTATAGGAGGCAACCAGTCAATGTCTCTCTCTCTCTCTCTCTCTCTCTCTCCCCACACACATACCTTCTTGTCTCTCTAAAATCAATAAATGTATCCTTGGGCAAGGCTTGAAAAAAAATGCTTCTGTTCACACACACAGTGGGTGCTGACCCTCTTTACACGGTGGCATCTTCCCACCAGACAGACCTGGAGAGACGACGGATCCACACACGGGCCAGCGTCCTGGGCATGGCCAGAGCCACACGTGGCCTGGACAGGCGTCCTCCGCCCGGAACCCGCCCAGTGTCCCTGGGGGAAGGGCCGACGGGGCCTCAGGACAACGCGTCCCTGGGCCGACGGCAGCAACCGCCGTAATTCGAACTCACCTTGGAGGGGCCCCTGACTCCTTCGGCGGCTGTGGGAACGTGAGGAAGCAGGCAACGGGACTGTTCCAGGACAGAATTTGCAAAGCAGGGGGCTTGCCTGCGAGGACTCGTCAGAGGAGTGAGGAAAGGCGGCCCCCTGAGCAGGAGGGACTGCAGCCAGGGCTGGGGTGGCCGCCTGCTCGCTGCCTGTCCTCACTGGCCACCTTCCAGGGGCTCTGTGCCTCTCCAGACTCTGGGCTCTCTCCGACGTCTCCTTTGCTCTATGCTGGGAGTTGTCATTTACATCAGGGCCTCTGTCCCAATGCATGTCCTCCGGGGGGGCGCCTGAGGCATCGTGGCCCCTCTGGCGGGGACAGCCACACAGCGTGGCCAGGCCCGTGGCTGCCCATCTCTTGTCTGGGGGCCAGGGACGGAATCCTCACCCTCTGGGGCAGAAACGCCCTAGTAAGAGATGCTGTCCCCAGGGCAGGGGACAGAGACGGCAGCAGGGACCAGACACACCGCCTGGCCTCCCTGTCGACCAGCTCCTCACTAGGTCACGTCCTCTAGGGACGTGCCTGGGGCCAGGTCGAACACGGGTCACAGACAGAGGTCATCGTCAGCGCAGCAAGATGGGTGAGGACGGTGTTCCGTACGACTTCCGTGGCCATGGCCAACCTGGTTTACGCTTCTTCAAGATGGAACCCTGGAACCCTGGCTGGGTGGTTCAGTGGTCAGAGCGTCTGCCCGGATGTGCCAAGGTTGTGGGTTCGATCCCCAGTCAGGGCACATACAAGGATCAACCAATGAATGCATCAGTAAGTGGGACAACAAATCAATGTTTCTCTCTCTTTTTCTCTCCATCCCTCCCTCTCTCTAAAATTAATAAATTAAAAAAATGTTA
Source organism: Phyllostomus discolor (assembly GCF_004126475.2). Lineage (NCBI taxonomy): Eukaryota > Metazoa > Chordata > Mammalia > Chiroptera > Phyllostomidae > Phyllostomus > Phyllostomus discolor. The sequence goes on along the minus strand of NC_040914.2, from coordinate 32,585,028 downwards.
AAAGCCAGAAGAACCCTGGAGAAGTATGTCAGGGCCACAGTCTGGGATGGGACTCAGTGAACAGGCAGACGGGCCCCCAGCTGCCCTTTCCTCACCTGCACCGAATAACCCGCTAACAGGCCCCTCCACGTCATCGACATCGGACGCTCTCCTGGCGGAGACGGCACGCCCTGGCAGGCACAGCCGGACCCAAAGCTGAATAATCGGAGTATCCTGCAGGCCGGTACACGCTCGCGAGGCCCAGGGCACAGGAGTTCTCTGTGTTCCAAGCACCTGGATTAGCTGAGGGGCGGTGATCCCGGGGTGGGTGTATGGCGATGGGGGGGGAGGGGCACCGGTGCCCGCCTGGCTGCCTACTGTCCCTCTGCCACCGGGAGAGGGGAACGGGGGCCCCTCGGGCCCCAGACACCGCCTCCTGCTCCACAGAAAAGGGGGCCGACCCCACCTGCTCACGCAGGTGACAGGGTGGGCACCTGGAGCCACAGCGACCCTCAGGATGTGTTGGGGGTCAGCTCACCTCCCGGGGCCTGTCTGTCCTGAGAAAGGTTGAGGGGGCATGGGACGGAAGCCCAGAATAGTGAGAAGATTCCAGCCGCAGGAGAAAATGGGCCTTTCTGCTTCCTGCAAAGTGTCAGACGACCATCAGGTGGGACAGCCCCCAGCCTCCAGGGCCACAGGCACTGGGGTGACACCCGAGCACAGAGACAACAAAAGGACACTCTCCAGGGCAAGGGGGTCCCCGCCCGGGTCCTGCGAGAGCTTCCTGCCGCTTGGACCACCCGCTGCCCCCTCAGAATCATGGCACCACCACCCCCACCCGCAGGGGCAGCCCGACAGAGGGGGTCCAGGACGCACCCCGAGCCCCGCTTAGCTCAGTGCGGAAAGGTGGGCAGAGCCCACTCAGTTTCCCAAACCGACCCTCATGAGGACCACCAGAACCACCTACTTCTTCTCATCCCATTGGCTTTTTCCCCCATCTGATTCTATCACCAGCATTGCGACCACACCAGAGACTGTTGGCTCACACCCGCGGCCCCGTTTGGGGCTTCTGCCTCTGTCGAGGGGTTGGTGAGTCACTCTGGGTCACGGAAAATGTGTTTCCTTCCAGGTGACGAAGTTGAGAAAAAAAAAGAAAGCCCTTGTGGGGGACAGCCCCCACCCCATCAGTGGAGGAGGGCAGTTGGGGCAGCATCCCCACAAGAGGGCGGGTGCATCTGGGAACTCGGCCTGTGCCTTCGACCCACAGCTGTCGTGCGCACACTGGGATTTAAGGGGCCGCCGAGCCTGTACCCCCCAAAGCAGGAGCTCATGAGCAGCTAGCAGGGCACCTGAGCGTCACTCAGGGGCTCTTGGGTGCCCCGAAGGCATCAGGCAGGGGAGCTGAGTCAAGGAGCCCAGACCGGGGACAGACCCTTGGGCTACCACCCCACCAGGGTGAGCATGGACCAGTTCTGCAGCCGGGCGTGTCTCTGAGCCTCAGCGCTTCGGTCTGCAAAGCGGGTGGAACGGCGACAGTGCCTGCCTCTTGGGTGGCGGTGCGGTGGGGGTGGGGGGGTCGGCAGGCGCAGCAACCAGCCAGTGACTAGCTCCGGGCCACTGTGAACGAGTCTCGGGTGTGTGGATGTGTGTGGACGGTGCAAGCAAGCAGCCAGCCTGGGTGTGCTGGCCCCTGTCATCCTGAGCTCCCCGCTTACCCAGCACAGTGTGCGCATTTTGGGATGATTTTTCACTCGGGCACACAACAGCCCGAGTTCAAGTGCACACGCGTTCCAGTGCCAGAAACCCTGGCCCCAAGGCTCGCCTGGCCCGCCATCCTTTCCCACCACGGGGCAGGAAGGCAGCACGGTCCCCCTGGGGAAACCCCGTGCTAACCCATGAACCGTGACGTGCCCAGAGAGCACACAGCCGAGTAACAGTGAATCCCTGTCATCAATGCATCGCTCTGATAACTGTGGGACCCTGGGGGGTGAGCTGGTCTCGGCACCCTGGGGCCAGAGGCCGGAAACCTCCCCAGTTCCAAAGGACCGGGCTTCTCCTCGTCTCCCACCAGCTCTCGGAACACGCGCTCCCCATGACGCGGGCATGTGGTCCGCATGCGCTCGGTGCCACCGACAAAGCCACCTTTGTTCGCCAGAGAGACTCTCTCAGTTATTCTCCTGTTTCAAGTCAGGAAAATGTTGCTTTTGGACCAAGACCTTGTTTGAGAACGATCCAGCTGCATGCTTTCCTTCTTAGGGCAGGAACTGGGCACAGGGCACCGTGGAAACTGCTGCTGCCTGCCCGTCCCTGCAGACCAGACGGGGCTGTCTCTCGGCACCGCGGACCCAGGGCTGGGCTTTCCCCTCTGGACGCCGTGGTGGTGGTGGCGGTGCCCACAAGGGTCCGGGCCAGTCCTCGCAGGCCTGCACGGTCTGTGCACAGTTTGCTGAGTCAGATCCCGAGAATGCTGAACCTCGTTCTGGGGCTACTGCAACAGAGCGCCCCACATGCAGAGGCTCATTACCCCACAGATTTATTAGGCTACTGTTTGGGAGGTCGGAACACCAACCCGGGTCTCGCCGAGCTAAAGTCAAGGTCTCGGAGGGCTGCAGCCCTTCCTGGAGGTTCAAGGGAGGGCAGAGCCGAGTTGCTTGGCTCATGGCCTCTCCCCGCACCTTCAAAGCCAAGGATGGCGGCCCCGTCATCCTCACTGTGCTGCATCTCTCCCATCCCCTCCTCTGCTTCTTTCTTACACAGTGAGGACCGTGTAAGATTATTAGTGTCACCTTAATAATAATCCAAGATAAGCTCCTTGTTGTAAGGTCATTTAATGAGCCACCGTAACCCTGCTTTCCCACGTGACCTAAAGTAGTCACTGGTCCAGAGGATTAGGACCTGGAGGTCTTTGCGGGGGCTGAGATTCTGTCTAAAAGGAACCACAGCCCTGGCTGGGTGACTCAGTTGGTTAGAGGGTCGTCCCAATACACCAAGGTTGCAGGTTCGATCCCCGGTCTGGGCACATATAAAAATCAACCAATGAATGCATCAATAAGTGGAACAACAAGTCGATGTTTCTCTCTCTCTCTCTAAAAAAAATCAGTAAATAAAAAATAAAAAAAATTAAAACAAACTGCAAATGGAAGTTGGTAAGCTGAATTTTATAAGGGAGTCGGATGTGGCCAGCATGCAGTGGCGTTTTGCCCAGCACTCAGCTCTCATGTGCTGCTCGCATGTCCGAGGGGTCCTTGTGAGAAGCGGTCATTCCCGACAGGAGGCCAGGCCAGGCCACAGGAGGACACCCTCCTTTGACCCCCACATACAGCTGTCTCGGGGGTCTGAGAGCACACGACTCCTTCATAGGAAGCCAGTTGGTGTCCTGTGTCCTGTACAGCATTGGTCCCCAACTTTTTAGGCCCCAGGGACCGGTTTCGTGGAAGACGATTTTCCCACAGACTTGTGGGGTGAGGTGGAGGGAGGCGGAGCTGAGGTGGTAATGGGAGCAAAGCTTCTGGTCGCTTACACGCCCACCCACTGCTCACCTCTTGCTTGTGCGGCCCTGGGCCCCGTTCCTAACAGGCCATGGACTGGTACCGGTCCACGGCCCAGGGGTTGGGACCCCTGCTGTATGGGGTCCCACCTTCCCCGTCTCTCACACACTTCTATCATGCTATTCCTGCCGATCCCTGGATCACACATTTTGGGCTAGGCTCCTGCGTGTGGTCATTCATTCGTCCATCTGTCCATCCATCCATCCCTCCACTCAGCAACTGTCTGGTGGCTCTCCGGGCACATGCTAGCTGCTAAGGACACGGCGGAGACCCCGGGGGCCTGCCACGTCCTCCCGCCCTCTGGGTTCAGCTTGTTTTCTCTGTCTTCTCAGGCATGAGGATGTGTCTCCAGATCAACTCACCTACATCAGGGGCCTCCAAAGAGAGTGACAGGCACAACAGGCAGCCCAGGCTGCTCTGTCTGGGCTGGTCCCCCAGGGCTGGGCCACCATTGGGCGGCCCTTTCATCCCAGGCTGGCACAACCCAGTGCCCAGTCCCACGAGTCTGTGTCACCGGCATGGGCTGCCTAAACACATGGGTTCCCGAGGCTCCACTGCAAGCTGCTGTCCTGTTTGTATCTCCAGGACGGCTCACCATGGACACACCAGCCGTGCCGGATGAGCTGGACTGGGGACTCGAAAACCCACGGACGGACGCGCTCAGTCACGACCATGCTGGGCAGTACCCGATCTCCGCAGGCCTTGGCTTCTCCTCGTGAGGAACTGGGGTATGGCTTTGCTGCAGACCTGGACACACACGCCTCGCACCCCACCCCATGCTACCATGCAAGATGGGCTTGCATGCGTGTGTGCGACTGTGTGTGATGTATGTGCATGAGTGTGTCAGCTGTGAGTGTGTATGTGTGGTGCACACATGTGAATGCATGTGCATCCACACATGTGCCTTTGTGTGGGTGTGCACACGAGCACACAGAAGGGTCCACGTGGGCACAGACACCAAGGACACCCGGCAGGGAGGCATCACAGTAGACTGGAAGGAGCATGAGACTGAAACACATAGCGAGGGTTCAAGTCCACGTCTGCCGTCACCCACACGCCCGGCTCGGCGCCCAACTTCTGTGCGCAGGAACGTGAGGCCCCTTGTTTGCAAAACGGTGGCTGCAGACGGGAGGCGAGTCCGCCTCTTGGAACTCGGAACTGTCCCGGAGAATCAGATTGGAGCTGCCCCAGCCATAGCTGCCCTTGTTGACTGAGAAATACCCATACTCCAATAAGGGCTGTGTGTCCGATTTCTTTTAGAAGTATAAACCCAAGTGTCATAGAAATGGTAGGAGCTGTGAGCATCGGCAGTTCTGATGTGCTTCAATTGCAATAAACCCTGGGGAGGGAGATGCTTTTGGTTTGGGAAACGGCCAGGCGGGAATGGGGAAAAGGAAGAACTCCCTGTTAAATGCCGATGGGCCCTAACTCACTACAGACAGTTCGACTTAGGAGTTTTCAGCTTTACAATGGTGCAGAAGCAATGCATGCTCAGCAGGCCGTGTACTTGGAATTCTGAATGGGGATCTGCTCCCAGGCCAGGGGGCTGCAGATACGTGGCAGATGCTCTGTGCCAATGCTGGACCGCTGCAGCGAGCACGGCTCCCGTCAGCCCCAAGGTCCCAGGTGTCCAAACTGACACCTTACAGTGTGCTCCTCGCGTGACATGATTCTGCCCACCCGAGGGCTCATGTGCGTGTCTGGGCACGTGGAAGGTGGGCTGGGCGAAGCTGTGATGATCAGCAGGCTGGGTGCGTGAATGTGTTGTTTTTTTTTTAAAGATTTTATTTATTAATTTTTAGAGAGGGGAAGGGAGGGAGAAAGAAGAGAGACATCAATGTGTGGTTGCCTCTCCCGGGCGCTCCTGCTGGGGACCTGACCTGCCACCCAGGCATGTGCCCTGACCGGGAATCGAACCAGCGAGCCTGCTGGAGACTCCACGATACTCCCAAGCCTGCTTTTGAACGACGGAGCCACCGTGCAGGGGGCACTCAGTCTCCCGGGCTACACAGGGGCCTTGGAGCCAGGACCTCACCGGGGGCTGAAACGACCACCCACAGCAGGGGTTTCTCACTCATTCTGGAAGCCTAAGGCTGGGGATCCAGGAGAGGAGACGCCACTTTCCTTAAAACACAAAGTCCTTTCTCATGATCAATTCAATGGTGGCATTTAGAAAAAGGAAAAAAAGAAGAAAAAAAAGGACCCAACCTTTGCATCATCTCCAAGCTCGAACAGGAATGAATGGGCTATTCAGAGGTTTTACTGGGGAAGATGGCGCATTAACGACCCGTCAGCCTCAGTGGAAAACCCAGCACATGCGGCTTGAGTCCTATTTAGCACCTTCTGGGGCCACAGGTTGAAGGGTCATGCTTCTCTTCTAGGGGCAGAACGCAGACAACGCTAACTTGGTTCATAAACAGTGAAGGCTGGGCCCTGGCCGGTGTGGCTCAGTGGGTTGGAGCATCGTCCCGTGTACCAAAAGGTCATGGGTTCGATTCCTGGCCAGGGCACAAACCTAGATGGTAGGTTTGATCCCCAGTTATGGCACCTACAGGAGGCAACCAGTTGATGTTTCTCTCTCACAACGATGTTTCTCTTCCCCCTTTTCCCTCTGTCTCCAAAAAAAAAAAAAAAAAGCAAACAAGATAGGCTACTTTTCTTCCTGAGTTCACCTCTTTCTATTGAACATTTCACAATTTGCTTCATGAAAACAAGCCTCTACCTTTCCCTCAAATCAAAGGAAGAAAAAAAGCCTGCAAGTCCCACACAGAGCACTATGGAGAAAAGGTATTTTAGAATCAAAGATGAGAGGCACACGCGTGCTGTTTATTTCGAATGGTGTTTTCTCCAGACATCTGCCTTCCTTGTTACTCCTGTTCTGAGAAGCACCAGCGACCCACTGACCACCGTGAGCGTCGAATCCAGAAGATTAAATGTCCTCCAGGCCGCCCAGGGAACCGGCGATTTCTCGTTCATTCCACGTGCCCACGAAACAGCCACCCCTGACGTCTTTCCCCTCTCCCCCACACACGCCCGTTCATTCCAACCATAACTCATCCTTTCTCCAGAAATAGCCGAAGGGCAGGCGCATGTTTTTCTCTAGTTCTGACCATGACTTTCACCTCGACACCCATATTTCTGCCAAACGACGGAGCTTCCTCCACGGCTGGGAGGGCAGCTTGGTGATCAACTGAGGAGCGGAGGGGGAGAGGTGAGAGTCAAGTGTCTCCAACTTCCCGGGCCTCTCTCCTGGGCCTCTCATCACCAGCAAGACAGCTGCCACAAAAACCAGGTGGTTGCCAGGCAACCGAGCGGGGAGGAAGGCTCAGGTGAGCACACTGTCCATCTGACCTAGAGGGTCCACTGGGGCCTCAGCCCTCGGCACCCGCAGCTCCTGGGGACAGTTCAAGTGCCCCGAGACCATCCCCTCGCCGGCTTTGTTCTTGGTTCCCTTACACCTGAGGGCACTCCATTTACTGGACATGCGCCTAATTGGTTCTTTTCAAAGTGTGGCGATGCCAGAGGGCTCTGGGCACACAGGCTGTCTAGCAGAAGTTAAAAATACATGGAGAGAGATGGCCAGAGATCAGAGTAGCCAGACGAAACCACGAGGGCCTTGCCTTACACCTGCCTACAACTGGCCCAAACTCCACAAGGCACGTTTGCACCATCTGGAAACGGAGCGGGTGGCCCTGGGCAGGATGCGTGACCCAAGGACGGCCCGGGGTCTGATGCCAAAGCCTCTGGCAGGAAGTACCGGACCTGGGAGTTCACAGGTGGCCACCAGGCAGCTGGCACTGCGTCGCCAGAGCCAGGACGGCGGGGAGCTGCAGAGACCCCTGTAAAACTGGAGCTGGAAGCCAAGAGGAAGGCTTCGCTCCAACCTCAACCTCACCGAAGCTGAGCGGGAAGAACGACGCCCTGAACCGAGATCCCACCTCTCGGCAACCTCATCTGTGTGCCCGGGTGGAGGGTGGGGTCCAGAAACCTTGTCATCCAGCAGGGGTGACAGGCAGCTTTGACAACACCCTTGTGGGTGCGTTTTTTCATCCTCACCCCATGATATGCACATTGGTCTGAGAGAGAGAGGCAGGTGGGAGGGGGAGAGCGAGAGAGAAATACCAACCAGTTGCCACCCGTATGTGTCCCAACCGGGGATCAAACCCACAACCTTAAGGTACACAGGCCGAAGCTCCAGCTGACTGCGCCATCCAGCCAGGGCCTTGGCGGGCATGTTCACTTCACTAGATTGGCCACAATCCATTCACCTCCTAAAGCCAGTGGGAAAACACAAGTCCTAGGTGGGTCCGTGTGGGTGGGCCGCCGTCAGCATCGGGGACACACAGGGCCCAGACGGCAGGTGTGGGGACGTCTCCCGCAGACTCGGGCAGCCCCGGGGCACCTGCAGGCTCTCAGAGTTGGGTGATGAAGAGGAAGAAGAAGATCGAGGTGGACTTTGCTGAGGGCTGGTTGCTGGCCCCCAGGACCTGGGGCAGGAAAGAAGAGGAAGAAACCAAGGGACAGGAGATGATGACCAAGAGGCAAGACAGAGGAGACAGATGAAAGGAGTCAGTGGGGCACACCAGAAGTCCCCCAGTGTGCCCCTTGGGGACACTGTCCCCAGAGGGCCTGCTCCGAGGTGAAACCCAGCACCACGAGACAGAGCTCCTCCCGGAGGCACTGCGTCCCGTTTCAAGTGCCTGTGGCCAGACCAGTCAGATGTGAAAAGGGATCTGAACCCCGACCAGGAGGAAATGAAAAACTTTAGTGACACTGCAGGAGGGAAGGGACACCACACCCCAGCCCTCAGACACTCCGGGGCCCACTGGAACCCAGCCCAGCTCAGCCTGACTGCGGCCGGTCCCCCGAGTCTTGCTGTCAATCATGCTGCTGGGCCGCGCTGCCCTCCGCTCCACAAGCCCCGCCTGGAGGCTGGGGGAAACCGAGGCACGGGTCCGGAAGCTGGTGAGAGGACGGCACACACCGTCACACAGGCCCCGGGAGAGCATGTTCTGTGCTTCTGCCCCTGGGAGCCCTTGAGATGCACCCACACGCGGAGAGCAGACACCCCAGGATGACAGCTGGGGTCCCCGTGTGGCCTGGAAGTCCCTGGAGCCCAGGGGTTAAAACCAAAGGGCCTCTGAGTCTAAGCTTTTGTGGGGGCAGGTGGGGTGGGTGGCATTTCTCTCGTGTTTGACTTTCGACAGCTCTCCGGTGAGGAGCGGAGAATCAACCACACCTAAAAATAGCACATCCCGAAACCGGAGCCCGGAGCCCTGGCCGCTCCCCCGGGGTCACAGAACCCTTTTGTAGGGCGGGTCCCGGCCCCGCCCCCGGGCGGCTGAGGACAGAGCTGCGTTTCTTCCTGCTCCAGAACGCGGGGCGCTCGCTGGTATTGCTGCTGCAGTCATGGTGAGGTAACCTTACTACACAAATAAATACGCTTCTTTTCTCATTCAAAGGCCGGGAACAAAACAAGGACGCCCGAAGCCCCGCCTCACCCCCCCCTCCCCCAAAAAAACCTTTTCCAAGAACACTTTCATTTGGCCCCGGGCTGGCAGGATGCTTGGCCCGTGGTATCAAAGCCTCTCCACTTATCTGCCATCAACCTGACTTGAACACAGAGGAAAAAATACTCGTTTTGTTCCACTTTAAACTCAAACAAGCTATTTTTTTTTTTTTTTTGGTTCCCGGGCTTGTCTTTATTTTTCTTGGACCGCAGGGGCACACACAGGTCTGAAACCTTGCACGACGCTCCCCTCCGGCTGCGGAAGGGCAGCCACACAGGACTCATCCCTGAGCTGGAGTTTTAGACGCTGCAAGGTATCATTCCATTTTCTAAAAGCAGCAAAATGCATTTTTAAAAAACACTCACTTGTATATGCTTACTGATTTTTAGAGAGACAGGAAGGGAGGGAGAGAAACATTGATGTGAGAGAGAAACACTGATAGGTTGCCTCCCCTACGTGCCCCAACCAGGGGCGGAACCCACAATCCAGGGATGTGCCCTGACCAGGAATCGAACCCACAGCCTTTTGGTGTCTCGAACAATCCTGCAGCCCACTGAGCCACTCAGCCAGGGCCAAAATACATGAAAAAGACATGGTTTTCAGAATCTGGACAGCAGAAGCCGAAGGAAACAAGGACCCGGAGCCCTGTATGTGTCCGGAGAACATCACCAGGCTGCAGGCAGGACGGGGGACCAGGCAGAGCCTCAGGCCTCCCCAGGGGAGGTGACACAGCCCAGGACCCAGGCAGAAGAGGCAGCCGCAGCTTACAGGGCAGAGTCCCAGACCGGGGAGGCCTTAGGAGAGCGAGCAAGCACCGGAGGTCATCAGAGGGTCATCCCACCGGCCAGGGAAAGAGCCACTTGAAGGAAAAACAAAGCAAAGATCTCGGAGTTCACGGGGGTCCAGCCAGAGCCAGGCGCTCAGCATCCTGGGTACGCGTGCCATCCCTTGCTTGCCAGCGCACCAGGTGGGGCGGCCTGATGGGGTTAGTTAGCTCTGCCCCCGAGAGAAGGCGCGTCCCAGACAGAAAGCAGCACTCGGATCCCCACTCCCAAAGGCCACGGATGAGACTCCAAGGCTCCACACTATGCTGAGAATGTCATAGCACCGAGAACGGAGCTCAGGGGTATTTCCAGAACACGACAATGTGCAACAGCTTTGAGGTAAAAAACGACCAGGGAAAAATAACCCACGAAGAAGCAGGGAAAAAAAAAAACATACAAACCGATACAAACAGGTGCTGAAAAGATGCAGATGGCAGAAGAATGTGACATGAAAACCATTCTGATAACTGCCATCCCTGCGTTCAGAAAAGATGACATTGTTTAAGGCCAGGGAATGCATTTCAAAAATCAAGACCCAAATCAAACCTCAAGAGTTGAAAACAACCAAGTCTGAGATGAAAAACGCACTTGGTGGCATTAAAGGCTGATGGGACCTTGTTTTAAAAAAAATAGTGAACTTAGACCCAGCAATAGAAACTATGCAATAGGAAATGAAGATTTTAAAAAATAGAGGGAAGTGAAAAAGGGGTCAGTCACCCCGAGGGAGCCTAATTAACGTGTCTGTCATTGGTGCCTGCGGGTGGGGCAGAGAAAAACGGTTGAAGAAATAACGATCCACCTTTCCCCAAATCTGATGACAACTATACAACCACAGATTCCAAACGCTCAATAAAACCCAAGCAAAGGAAACGAGAAGAAAATGATGACAGACACCCAAGCTCATCGTATTCAAACTGCTTCAGGTCGATGACAGAAAGAATCATAGCAACGGAGAACAAAGAAACATCCCTGCATACGCAGAGAAGCAAAGATCAGAGTGATCACGAAAAAGAAAGCAGTGCCTTTCAGTACTAAAAGAAAAAAAAATGTCCACCTACATTCCTACAGCTAGTGAACATATTATTTTGAAAACAAAGGAAATATACAGGTCTTCTCAGGCTTAGAAAAATGGGAAGAATTCATCACAGGCAGACGGACCTGCATGCTGGGAAAGTAAAAGAAAGTTTTTTGCCCTGGTTGGTGTGGTTCAGTGCATTGAGCACTGGCCTGTGAACCAAAGGGCCTCGGGTTCGATTCCCAGTCAGGGCACATGCTTGGGTTGTGGGCCAGGTCCCCAGTAGGGCGTACTCGAGAGGCAACCACACATGGGTGTTTCTCTCCCTCTCTTTCTCCCTCCCTTCCCCTCTCTAAAAATAAGTAAATAAAATCTTTTTTAAAAATCATATTTTCGCAGAATATTTCTTGATGTAGGAAACATAATACCGAAGGGACAAACACAATACAAAACTTGAGACACGCCAGGCAACAGTATTTCTGAGTGGCAGAAAAGAGGCGACTTTGGTTTTTTCTTCTTTCCACTCCTCTCTGTGGTCTGGGGCTCTTACTAATTTTCCCACCCCCAAGCTATCCCAGGAAGGTCTGACACATCAAGATTCTCTCTCTTCACTGTAGTGATTAGACCCTTAAAAAATAGCTTTGGGACACGCGTCACTTTCAATATCGAACAGCTGATGGGCATCTGTATTTCAATTAGGAGAAATCCATCCTGGTCCTCGGACTCACAAAAGACACCAGGTTCCCGGGGCTCTCACGCTGCTCCGGCCTCCCCAGCCTCGGGCGGTGCACACTTCTGCTCATCTGGCTGCCCCTCCGTGGTACTCAAAGCCAAAATTATATTCGGGGCGAGTGACGAATCGCCAGGAAATGCAAACAGAACTCCCAGCCACCCACCCAGCTCCCCCACCCCACCCGGCCCCACCCTCCGCAGATGCAGACGGGCTGGCCCCGCACCCCCTCCACTCCGTCTGGACGTCTGGAATCTCCGCCATTTCCACCCACACCCTGTCCCCTCCCGGGAGCCCCGTCATCCCAAAGGCGTGTGTGTGGCTGGGGCCGTCACAGGCTCCTGCCACGCGAGGTCCTCCTCGTGGTGTGGGGCTGTTACTGTAACAAATTCTGCCCGCTGATGCCAGCTCAGAGGCGGCAGCCTGGCGTGGTTCACGGACACAGTGTCTCTCCCGGAGGGCGTTTTCCAGGGAACACTGTGGGCTGGCCGCTCCTCACAGGGGGAGGCCCCACAGCTGGGAATTCTCTGGATGTTCAGTGTGCAGAGATGAGTAAGTCAAGCTTTCTCAGAGTTCTTTATTTTTTTAATTTTATTTTTAGTTTATGGTTTTAGAGACAGGGGAAGGGAGGGGAAAAGAAAGGGAGAGGAACATCTATCAGTTTACCTCTGCCTGGGGACCAGACCCGAAACTGAGGCATGTGCCCCAACAGGGAATCGAACCGGCGACCTTTCGGTTTTCAGGATGATGCCCAGGCAACTGAGCCACACAGGCTGGCGCTCACAGAGTTGAAATGACCACTATCGATCTAACAACAGCTTCAAAATTCTTGGCACTCAGTTAGAGTGTCTTCAAGTATATTTTCCCCCAAATTCTGTATGGATTAATGCACTATGTTTTCTGAGTTTCTCCTTACCCACAGACTCTAACTGAGCTCTTATGATGGACAGGCATGGGGAGATGTTGCCAAAGAACAGGACACAGTGCCTGCACTCACAGAGGCTCCCATGGGCACCACCTCACTGACGGATCCAGGGGGAAACATCTAGAAAACACTCATTGGCATGGATCTCTGAAGAGCCACATGACCCTCTGCTGTTAATAACTCATTATTCAGCACCAAAGTGTAATCCTTGGATAGAAGGAAGGAAGGAAGGAAGGAAGGAAGGAAGGAAGGAAGGAAGGAAGGAAGGAAGGAAGGAAGGGGAAGGAAAGGGAAGGGAAGGGAAGGGAAGGGGGGAACCTCTCTACACACACTTGCAAGGGCCCACAGCAAACAAAGGTGTAATGCGGTGAACAGTGTCCCACAAAACTCAGGTCCACCTGGAGCTTCAGCGCGTGACCTTATGTGGAAACAGGTCTTTGCAGATATTAGCTGAGCTCAGATGAGGTCATGCTGGACCAGCTGCGGCTAGCCAAGGCCAGACAGCCGGGGCGGTTCCTTCTGATCGGTGCTCCTGAGAGCAGCATGAAGGCCCCCTTTGCCCTGCCTCGGGGTCTACCAGAAGGCCCGTCTGTCACACAGCACCTGCCCCTCAGGCTGGCCCCTTTCCACAAGTGTGTGCCCCGTCCAGGCCCGGCTTCCCTGAGCTTCAGCAGGAACTCGTGTAATCTGATCCAGACATCAATGGGACAGAAACTGGGAGACTTTCATTTTTCAGTCTGCAACCAACACACTCAAAGTGCAGTCCTTATTCCTCAGCAGTGAGCCCCTTGGTGGCCTGAGGCTTTGGGACTTGGTGGCTTTCGTTTGGGACTCAGCTCTTGTAGACATCTCCGAATGAACACTCTTCTCTCAACCCCCGTTCCCTCAGCTGCCCGGATCCCCAGCCCTTCAGAGCTCACCCGGGGACACAGAATAGAAAAGCTCCTTTGCAGAATTCATGGGGAGCTCACCCCCAAAATAAGTCCATGTGCATGGCCACCCAACGTGAAACCCCAACAGTTGAGCCATCTGGGTGAATCTCACCACGCTCACAGCTATCGCCGCACACCCCACGCATCCTAGAAGCTATTTCTCCAAGCTCTTGCTGGTTGACACGAGAAACTCGAGATTCCAGAACATTCAATAGGCAGACACTGTTGGGAAGGGCCGGAGTCCCTGCTCTGTCTCTGCCTCCTCCCCCCGTGGTCTCCGGTGCTGCGGTGTGTGCCTAAAGTGACAACATCACCCTCTCCAAACGGCGGCAAAGCCCCACCACCCTGGAAACTTCTGTTGCCCTGGCCAAGTGGCTCCATTGCTCAGAGCATCATCCCGACACACCAAGGTGGTGGGTTCGATTCCCGGTCAGGGCACATACAAGAATCAACCGATGAATGCATCAGTGAGTGGAACAACAAATAGATATTTCTCTCTCTCTCTCTCCCTCAATCAATCAACCCCTGTCACAGTCAATCAGGCAGAGCTGACACATTCCTTGACTATCCCACCCAATGACAGGGAGGAGCCCGAATGTCAGCAGCAAACAGCGCGACGTCACCAAGCACACAGGAGCTGGAATGCCTTTGCGGTCTGCTTCGATAACGTCGATTAGTCCCCATGGGTTGTCTGTCATTCTACAACAATCTGGACATTTTCAAAATGAGGGGCGAGAGTCTGTTGCTCAGTGGAAATGACCTTGAGATAAGGAGACTTAGGTTTCTCGCCGCCTTCCACGTCTGGGCCAGCTGGACCCTCTACAAAAGCACAGCCTCGTCAACAGCAACCTCAAGTTCACACACGCCACAGACAAAAGGCATGTTCAGGGGCGTTCTGAACCAAAGATCCGCTTCATAGGGCCATGAAGTTCAAAGAGATATTTTTCTGCCTGTGCCCATGTCCCTAATATACTCCCTTTGAGGATGTCTTATTTTTAAGAAACTGAAGTTCTCGGGTAATCAAAAGGAAATAGGTAACAATTTCTGTGTTCCTGAAAGCTTTTAAAATGCAGGGAGAGCTTTCACACTCATGAGTAGAGAATAAAAACCAGCCTCTTCCCGTGGGGCCTTCAGATACACACAGTGAGAGTGCCGGAGTGATTTCAGTGTGCTCTGGGGCACAGGGGCTGTCCCCAGCTGTCCGGTACGTGGCCCTGGGGTGATGAGGGCAGGGACAGTGACCCTGGGTGTGAGAGCCCGATAAAGGGGCGTTTGGGGGTGCGGGCTCTGGACTGGCTGGTGAGCACATGACAGGCAACTCACAGGTGGGTGTTGGGCACCGCCCTGCCTGGTTTCAGAAGCTGTAACCCCCGCCAAGGCTAAGGCTGAGGGAGCGACCTTGGAACATAAGCCACTGAGGAGGCAAAGCTTATCTCCCTGGCAGGAGCACCGCTTCTGCTCCTTTTACTTCATCCATAACTGGCCCCCAATACTTGGTCGGTTAGTCAATGATAAGTAAGATTCCCCAAGGAGGGAACAATCTAAGACAGGCATGATCACGTGGGAGGCCCCCAAGGAAGGACTTGGGGGGCTACAGCAAAAGGGGGTGATGGACCCTCGCCCCTTGGCTTTGACAAAGCCTGAGTCCTCATCCTGTCTGCGAGAAGTTCCCTAATCTCTTGGCTGCCTTACTTCCCCTGCCTGACTTAAGCCTGAAATAATGCCTTAAGCCTGAAACAATGCTGGAGGTGGGTGCAGCCCTGTGCTGGAAAGGGCGGGTTCTCCGGGGTGATCAGGCCTGAGAAAGAATGCTTAAAATCCTGTGAAACCTGCTTTGCTAAAAATGTTGTTAATTAAATGATAAGGGTCCGAGCAGGAAATGAGTTTGTCTCCAAAAGTTTTGCAGCCCTTTAGCTAATAGACCCTGACTCAGAATAGGCTCTCAGAGTTCTTTGTATGTTATCTATTGTTTGATCCTTACTGCCTGACCATGATTAATGAGCTTTTCCTGTATTCCTGTGCAAATGAACCCAGTAACAGCCCATTGAGGAAAAGGCTCCTGGCCCTTCTCCTTTGAGAGGTTGGCCACCTTTCCTCCCCAAACAGATCATGTCTTGGTAGACTTATTCTTATCTGAGGTAGCGGTGGGCGGGGGGGCCTGCGGGTGGAGCCACCCCACAGGTGAGTCCTTTACTATCTCTAGGAAGTGGCTAGTCCTGGGAGGGGCTGTCTGTCTAGGGTCAGCAAGGCCCCAGGTGTCCATGCAACACAGACAAGAACAAGACGAGGTTGGCACAGGACTGACAGCGTTGGAACAGATTTAAGATGTCACTGTGTGCACTGGTTGGGGACAGGGCCAAGAATCACACACACAGCTCCTGGCTGGTCTACAGGCCCTTCTCCTGGACCCACAGGCGGGTGGTGGCACAGGGAAGGAATCCCCATAAAGTCCCGTGAGGCACTTCACAGAAGAATCAGCAGGATGGGAAATAGCTGGATGCACCAAGGTTGTGGGTTCGATCCCCAGTCAGGGCACATACAAGAAGCAACCAAGGAATGCATGAATTCGTGGAACAACACATCGATGTTTCTTTCTCTCTCTAAAAATCAATATAAAAATGTTACTAGAGGAAAATAAAAAAGAAAGGGAGGCCCGAAGCCAGGAGGTTCACGGTGACCAGTGACCTGTTTACAGGGGCAGCTGCCCGCTCCCAGCTCTCAGACCCGAGACAGCTTCGGGGCCCCACCACAGCACGCTCACCGAGTGTGACAGACGGCCACCTGATCTCAGCGAGAAAAAAATCAAACTTCCCATCCCACTCCAAGCCACGATTTTCTTTCCAAAATCGTACATGAAGAATGTGGCGGTGCAAGTTGTGGTGCCAGGTGAGTGAGCCCCAGGAACAGGCACACATGTCCGGCGGGAGTGTCACCTGTCACGGCCACAGGCATCAACGGGAAGGGAGGGCGATGGGACCAGGCACGGTGCAGATGTCACGGCCGAGGTCACGATTTGCCAGCCGTTTCCAGTACGCGCTCGGGCAGTTCAGTAAAAGCACTCCTTCTCAGGGGGTCCACGCATGCCACGTGTGTTTGAAGATTGCTGAACGCAGAGGGAAGCTGGCACCCTCGCTGGTCTCAAACGAACCACGTGGATGTGCGTGTAAATGTGGCTTGTTTGCTCCGAGAGGGCAGATCTGAGGGTGTCCCGAGAGCCACACGACGTGCTGCTTCCTCCTCCTAACTGTCTTTCCGGGCTGATCTGTGGAACATGCTGAGTGTTCAGAGTTGACAGATTTCCTGGGTCTCTGTCACTGAAGATGACTGAGACACAGAGAGGATGGACTCGAGACGGAGGTGACCATGAGGTCCCACCCGGCAGAGAGCAGAAGGGAGCCCCTGTGTGCTGGGCATGGGGCAGGCAAAAAAGCTCAGCCAGGGACCCGGCCACTCCCTCCGAGGCACTGCTGGGAACACTCCCCCACCAGTCAGCCTGTTGGGAGAAATGCCGCTGCTGGGTGAGACCCAGAGTCTGGGAGCCACCTGATGAGGGGCCAGGGCACCACGGACAGGACACTGCCCACCGCTGAGCACTGGCCGGTTCACATCCCATCCACAGCAGACACACTGTGTGTGGACTAGCCAGAGTCCCAAGGCGCCCTGGCCGGTGTGGCTCAGTGGGTTGGGCGTCGTCCTGCGAAGTAGAAAGTCGCAGGTTCGATTCCCAGTCAGGGCACAGGCCTGGGTCACCGGTTCAGTCCCCTGTTGGGGCGTGTGCGAAAGGCAACTAATGGATGTTTCTCTCTGACATTCACGTTTCTCTCCCTTTCTTTCTCCATCCCTTCTCCTCTGTCTAAAAATAACTAAATCTTTTTTTAGAAAAAGAAACTGAACATTGTATTTTTTTAAAAAAATTGCAGTTGATAAGCAAAATTGAGAATTCCAAAGACACCATGAAATGGGTCAATGAATTAAACTCATTTGATGCTTAGAAACAAGGTTATTTATCAAATCCAACTGGATTTATAAAATGCACCAACACCGCTTTCTAATAAACAGTGCCTTAATTTTACCATTTCCCTAGAAAAGAGTGCTTTTCTAGTGACAAGCCACCCAAGGGTACCTTTGGATTATCAGGGGTTCTCAGACTTAGCGATGGGATGCTTTCCATATTTCAAAAATGCTTTTCATAGACCGTCCATGAACCCATCATAAAATAACACAGGCCCAATGACAGAAATGTCTTTGCTTTGGCTGGAAGTAGGACTTCCTCAGAGTAGCAATATTAAGAAACATTTTGAGCCCTAGCTGGCGTAGCTCAGTGGATTGAGCATGGGCTGTGAACCAAAGCATCGCAGGTTCCATTCCCAGTCAGGGCGTATGCCTGGGTTGCAGGCCACAGCTCCCAGCAACCGCACATTGATGTTTCTCTCTCCCTCTCTTTCTCCCTCCCTTCCCTCTCTAAAAATAATAAATAAAATCTTTTAAAAAAAGGAAAGAAAGAGGAGATAAATACTGAAATATTTATTGAAATTATATTATTAAAAAAAAGAAACATTTTGACCAAATGATTGTAGGTACAAGAGCAGGAGGTACAACAGTAGGTACAACAGCCGTAATAACAAGCGCGGCGCACCTAGTCAGACACCCGCTCGCCCGCCTGGCTTTGCTCCGCCTCTCTGCGCATCATCTCAACCTCAAAAGCTGCTGTCCCCCCTCCCACTCGAATGAGGGGACAGGGCTGAGGACAGCCGTCGCCACCTGCCCAGCGTCCAGCCCCACCGAGGGGTTTCGGCAAGGACTTCATTATTATCTAATGAAAATAGTTTGGTAGGCAAAGTAGTTCGAAATCCAGGATCCCCGGTGGGAAAATAACCAGAGGGTATGCCAGGGGGGCGGTGGGGGGGGCTTTGTCTACAAACTGCATTCTGGGAACAGGCAAAACAAGTCCATGAGAAATGCCACGCTGGGAGGAGTCTAAAAAAGCAGACATCAAAATAGCCTCTCCATCTTCCCTGTGAGTTCTTTCGATGCACTATATATAGCAAGATAAGCCTCATGCCAACAAGTGCATGGAGCTCCCCTGTGGTGGGAATTCAACAAGGAGCCAGCCACAGAGCAGGGAAGGGCATGGATACAGGGGACCTTAGGTCATGGAACCCCTTCTCAAAATCCCCAAGTGGGGAAGTGCGGACATGTGGGGAAGCATCGACTTTACGTGGACTTTCAAAAGCGCTTTTCGATGAGGGCCTTGGGGACAGGGCGGGTCCCCCTGGGGACTGTCTGGAGCAAGTCAAAGACATCACAGAACACTTAGTGCCTGGTCCCGAAGTGCCGAGGACCATGAAGACCAGCAGTCGCTGTGATGCCTCCGTGTCCCGCCTGCAGGCGGGCCCCCACCGCCTGGGGCACGCCTGCCCCTTCCAGGACAGATGCCACCTGTGGCACCGATGACCAACTGCTGGGTGAGGACCCCGAGAGTCGCCCGTGTGGTGACAGGGCCAGGCTTGCTGGGCCTCGGAGGTCACAGAAATGACAAAGGAACAGCATCACAGACGGCTAGGTTTCCAATCCAATCCAAAATTGGGCGAAGGGCCTGAAGAGACATTTTTCAAAGAACGTACGAATGAAAAGATGCCGAACATCATTAATCATCAGGGAGTCCAAGCCATGAGGAGGTGCCACAGCGTGTCTGGGCGGATGGCCACCGGCAAAGACAAGAGGGGACAGGTTTTGGGGAGGATGTGGGGAAAGGAAACCATTGTCCCTGTCAATGGGACAGGATAGGGTTTTCTCCGAACATTAAAAATAGAATGACCCTGAGCCCTGGCTGGCATAGCTCAGTGGATTGAGCGTGGACTGTGAACCAAAGCATCGAGGTTCAATTCCTAGTCAGGGCACATGCCTGGGTTGTAGGCCACGGCCCCCAGCAACTGCACATTGATGTTTCTCTCTCTCTCTCTCTCCCTCCCTTCCCTTTCTAAAAATAAATACATAAATCTTTAAAAAAAATAGAATGACCCTACGATCCAGCAGCCCTACCTCTGGGTATCTGTCCAAAGGGACCTAAAACGCTATGTCCAAGACAGATCTGTAGACCCTGCTTATTGCAGCTTTATTTACAATGGCCAAGACATGTGAGCAACCTAAAAGTCCATCAGCAGATGGACATGTGATGTGTGTGTCTCATATATATTAATATTCCACTATATGTGCAATGGAATGTTACTCGGCCATACAGAAGAAAACACCCTGCCCTTTGTGACGAAGTGTGTGCATCTACAAGGCGTGATGCTAAGGGAAATAAGTCAGATAGTAAATGATAAACACTGTCTGATCTCAGTTATGTGGTATCGCCAAAAAAACTCCCAAACAAACCAGAAAAACAGATGAGATCTGTGGTTACCACAGGTAGGTGGGTCGCGGAACTAGATAACAGTGGTCAAAAGGGACAAACTTCCAGCTACAAGATAAATAAGGCCCGGGGCCCCAGCTGGTGTGGCTCAGCAGACTGAGCGCCAGCCTGTGAACCTATGGGTCGCCGGTTCGATTCCCAGTCAGGGCACGTGCCTTGGTTGCGGGCCAGGTCCCCAGTAGGGGGCGCGTGAGAGGCAACCACACACTGATGTCTCTCTCCCTCTCTGTCTCCCACCCTTCCCCTCTCTCTAAGAATAAATAAACACAATCTTTTTTAAAAAAAGGTAAGTCAGTCCTGGGAGCATCCTGCACAACACGGCAACCAGAGCAAACACTGCTGTGCGGTATTTGCTGATGGTTAGAGGAAAATGAACCCTAACAGTTCTCTTCACAAGGAAATAACTTTTTCTTGTATCTAAAGGCACAAGGGAAATGAAGACATCTTTTGAGATGAACACAGTTTTAAATGTTTTAATTCAAAAATGATGCCTTGTGCTCTTGGTGGGCATGGGAGTGGGGGTGGGGCGGTGGGGGTGACCAGCAGAAGAAAAACTAGGAAGGTGGGGTCAGAGCAGGACACCGCTGGGTCAAGTCCGGCACTGCCGGCTCCTGACAGGCAGGTGGCGGGGTGTGGAAGCTTCCGAGTCCTCGTCTGTGAAATGGGGATGTGAGAATGAAAAGGGTGTTGGGGAGTTAAGACAAAAGGGCACATGTACAATGCTGGGCTCACGCCGGCAATAAAAACAACAGCCTGGCCCTGGCCAGGGGGCTCCGTTGGTTGGAGCATCATCCTGTGCACCAAAAGGTTGCAGGTTCAATTCCCAGTTGTGGTGCATACTAAGGGTTGTGGGTTCGATGCCTGGTCAGGGCATGTACAGGAGGCAACCCATTGGTGTTTCCTTCTCACTTCAATGTTTATCTCTCTCCCTCCCTTCTTCTCTGTCTAAAATCAATAAACATATCCTTGGGTGAGAATTAAAAACAAAGAAACCGAAAAAAAAGAAAAGAAAGAAAAGCCAGCCTCATGCATACCTTCAGAGGGCAACCAAATGTTTAGAAAAAAAAAGATTCTTTTGCTACAGCTGGACCCCATGAATCGAGTCATACAGGTCATATGACAAGTATCAAAAACCATTTATTTCCAAAAAACCACGTGAATGGCAACACCTTGGGCCTGGCACACCCGAGGACCTATCTGATCCTGGCGTGTCCCTGTGTCCCGGGTCTTGTCCTGACGTCTGCATGTGCAAGTCCCTTACTCCCGGTGACACAGAGACGACGAGCCTCCCTCAGGAAGGCGAGCTGCCAGTGGCCCGAGAGACAGGGCTCCCCAGCCAAGGCAGGACATGTGCGAGGGGACACCAGAGACAGGAACAGACCTCAAAAGGAGAACTTTGGCCCTGGTGGGTGTAGCTCAGTGGATTGAGCGCTGGCCTGTGAACCAAAGAGTTGCCAGTTCGATTCCCAGTCAGGGCACATGCCTGAGTTGCAGGCCAGGACCCCAATAGGGGGGACGTGAGAGGCAACCACATATTGATGTTTCTCTCCCTTTCTCCTTCCCTTCCACTCTCTCTCTAAAAATAAATAAATAAAATCTTGAAAAAAATTTTTTAAAAAAGGGGAACTTTGTTGGGTCTCATTTCAGGCTCTTCTGGGAAGAAAAGAAAAAAGGGAAAAAAAAACAAACCATGAAGCTCAGTGCAGCAGGTTGGAGCTATAACCCCGGGGAGCCTGGGAAACGAACTGAGAATGGCAGGAAGGGGCAGGGACGAGAAGGACAGTCACTCCGAGATAAGCAGGACAGCGACCCCAGACGGCCTGTTTCCCCCAAAGGTGACGGAAGGGCACCAGATGCCACACTCGAATCCAAGTCCGGAGCCCAGAAGGTCAAGGGCAAAGTCACCGCGGGTTGCTTCACACATAAACACTATTGTCCCCACACTCCGGGGGCACTGACAGAAAGGTGTCGACACCAAGCTCCTGAAGCCAAAGGGAAAACATTACACAGCGACGCAGGCGGGGCTTGAGGCAGAGGGAGGGGACCCGAGGGACAAGGGTGCTGGCCCTCCTGGGGCCACGGGATCCAGGCCAGGAGGGGCGTGTGGATCTGGGCCCAGCACTCACTTAACAAGTTAGGAAACGGAGGCTGGGGCTTGTGCAGGGTCCCCACAGGGCAGGCACAGGCCCTTCCAAGGGGCTACCTGCCTCTGGGCGCGGAGGCAGGTTTGGTGGTGCCTGGTTCCCGCTCGCCCCTGAGGTTCAAGAGGTGCAAGACGGCACTTTCCATGACGCATGCCCCCTGACTCCTCGTCAACGTCCTCACGACATCCTCCTCCGGTGACCGTCCCCCACTCTCCCGCCACCAGAACCCCCCTGCTCCTGTCCCTCTCCTCTTCCAGCCCCATCGGCCTTGGGCCTTCGGTCACTCGCTGCCCATTGGCCCTGCTGGCCTGGTGCCCCCGGCCCCCCCCTCACCGTGCTGGAGGCTGTTGCCCATCAGCCAAGGGAGGTCCCAGCCCCCCACAACAGAAACGTGAGCCCCCCTGCCTGGGAGTCACCCTCGACCCCCTGCCTGGGAGCATCAGGAGGGGGGGATCGGACTCAGACACCCCCTTTCTTTCCACCTGTGGCCTGCAGAAAGGTGGCTTCTCCCACCAGCCTTTCCCAGCAGGTCCACGTGACCAAAAAGGGCTTCCCGGGCTGCCCCACCGGCCGCACCACGGCCGAGGGACACCCAGACTGACCTTCCCACCGGGTGTGGGACACAGGCAGGACCCGACCCCCTAGGGTCACCCATGGCGCTCTCTCACACACTGGGCAGGGCTCGGAGAACTGTCCTAAACACAGGGCGTGGACATAGAAGACGGCTTCTCGAACCCCCGTGTGTGAATGAAGCCTCGATGTAGATGTCACCAGGGGCTCAGCGGGGGGTTGCACGGGGGCCTGGTGGGCCGCCTTTCTAACCAGCTGGATTGGGGGTTCCCACAGAGAGGGGACCCGAGGCCCACGCCGACCAGAAACACCACCCCGGTCTGCAGTGGCTGCCTGCAGTGGCTCCACCGTGTAGAGACGGTGTCAGCGGCAGAAGCTGCCCCACCGGACGAAAGGGCGCTCTCACCTGCGTGCCCCCAGGCTTTCACGGAACAGCCCTTTGCACTGCATACCCACCAGGGCAGTGACATGACACAGAATAGATGCCGACTGTTTGCGACTGGACTTCCCACGGTCTCTGTCAGAAAGTCACGGAACGCACGCTGGCCTGACCCAGAACGAGTCTGTTCCCGGGTTTCTCAGGCCGGTCCCTTTGCTGACTCCCCCACACCCAAGGCTGCTAGCCGGTACCTCGCCCCCGCACGGGCAGGTTGTGACCTGGTTACAGCCTCAGGGTGCATGGAACCTGTCGTGCACCCCACCCTGAGGTGTCTCCCCTGCAGCTTCTGCCCTTCCGGCCTGTCGTCTGCTCACATCCTCCCTGGTCCTCCGCCTCATGCCCTTGTCTGCAAAGGCTCTCCTCCCTGCACCCTGCAACCCGGGGCTGGCCAGGGCTCCCCGTGGACACGCCCCCACATTGCAGCTGGTTCCCAAGGTAAGCTCCTCGACACACCCAGCTTCCTCATTTCCGTCTCCACGGCCTGGTGGGGGCCTGGCTCCATGACAACCAGGTCAGAGCACCGGTGTGAGCCACCAGGAAGGGCCTGGGAGGCAGCTACATGCAGCCTGGCCTGCCACAGGTACACAAGTCACTCGCTGTCCCCAGAGGACAAGGGAGGGCTCGGACACCGTCACTCCTAGAGCCCAGCCCTGAACACACCACGGACGCCAGACTTTCCCGGCCTGGAGGAGTTGGACTTGGCTTCTGGGAAGGGACGACCGGTCCCCAGACGGTCCCTCTCTCCCCACTGTCGCCCAGGCAGACATGCCCACGGGCCCAGCCCAGGGAGAAGGCCGTCTCTCCCTGGGAAAGCATCCAAGGAATTTGACTCGGGCGTTGAGAGGTGTCGGGGAGCTCCTGAAAGCACCCGTAGTCCTGAACACCCGCCCTGAGGGCTGTCCGGATCCTGCGAGAATCCAGGTCGGGTCAGGGGGGGAAAGGACAGACGCTGGGCAGGTGTGGCCCCTCGGGAAGACTGCCGAGGTCACGGCATCGAGACGGCCGTTCTGGGTCCCCGTCCTCGGGTTCCCCACCGGCGTGTGGGGCAGGGGGACGGCTGCTCTGAGGGTCACACTGACTCGAAAGCGCTTTGTCAACCGACAGAAAATGAAGCGTATTTCCTGAGGCCCCAGGCCTTGTCAAAAGGAGGTCACAGGAGCGGCGGGCTGGGCGACAACAGAAAGTGGTGCTCGTGTGAAGGCTGAAACCTGGGTGCAGAAGGGAGTCACGTGGCTGCCAGGAGTCCTCGCCCCGGGGCCACTGAGGACGCGTGTGTCCTCAGGGCCTCCCCCCCACCCCCGTCTCAGCTGCATGCTTCTGGTGCCCCGGAGCCAGGAAACCCCACAGCCCTGGGCAGCCACGTCATGTCTGCTGACTGGCAGGCACCCCGACTGGAAGCCGGACGGCACGACTCCAGGAGGGAGCCGTCTGAGAAGCAGCACCCGGGTGTGCACCAAAGATTCCGATTCCTGGGCCCCCGAAGAGCCAGGTCAGAAACCTTGAGGACGGAGCCTGACCCTTGTTTAGTAGTTAGAAGCCTCTCCAGCAAGTCTTGGAGAAATTTGAGAAGCTCCAGAGCAAGAGTATCGGAAAAGCTGCCCAGCTGGGAAGACCTGGTTCAAATTCCAGCTCTGCTCCTCAGCGGCTGTGTGGCCTTGGGCAGGTCACTGGGCCTCTCTGAACGCCTGGCATGGCTAGGAGGGTCAGAGACACTCAAAGGCAAGAGGAGGTGTTCATGGTCTTCATTTCCAGTCGGGGGTGTCCAACCCGAGGCCCGTGGGCCGCACGCAGCCCAGGATGGCTGTGAACGCGGCCCAGCGCAAAATCATACATTTACTTAAAACTCGATGAGATTTTTTTTGTGATTACGTGTCGCAGGGTATTGAATGTGGGGCCCAAGACTACTCTTCTTCTTCTTCCAGTGTGGCCCAGAGACGCCAAAAGGTCGGATGCCCCTGAAAGTTATCCTAGGAGGCATGAACAACCCGGACCCCCATCTTTTGGGTGGGGGGTACAGTCTGACACTGAGAATGTTAAGGGCCCTCCTGGAGCCCTTCACACGACAAAGAGGTGGACAAAACTCACGTCCTCTGCCTTGGAGGCTCCTATCAGCCCCCACACCGGCACTCTGGCCGGGTAAACGGGAGGGAGAGTGACTGAGCTTTGCACCCAGGCCAAGACCACACCCTTCCCCAAGGGGCGTGGCCTGCAGGTGGGCTCCTGAGTGAACCTGCAGCCAAGTGGCTCCTTTCAGGTGGGACTAAAGGAAAAAAGGGACAGCGGGCCTCCTGGACAGGCCTCTGGGTCCTGGGAGGTGCGGGGAGAGAGGAGGGGTAATGCCCCCTGGTACTAACCACAGGCACGATGCCACGCCAACCTCCTAGGGCCTCAATTTTTCCATCTGGAAACGGGTTAACTCGAAGAGGATGAAGAAGCCAACTCTGGGCCCACAGCTCACGTCGGGGTGCAGACGCTGCTGTGATGACCCCTGCCCTTTACCCCGGGTGCGCCCCAAAGCAGAACTTGGTGGCAGTGTCACTCTGTCGGCCCGAAACGAGATGCCACCTAAGACTGAGGTTCGAATTCCTGCGTTGGTGGTTAAAGTTATTAAACGTCCTGGCCCGCGGAGTGGAGCCCAAGAGAGGCAGGGACTTGCAGGCCAGGGCGCCTGGCAATGCGTTTCCCTCTTTTTTACTTATAAGGGGGGAACGGCCGAGGGTGAGGGCGCCCAGCAGCCCTGGATTCCAGCCCTGGGGTCATTCTGGCTCAGAGGCGAGGTCTGAGTGGCAATCTGGTCAGGGGACCCCCTGCGCTCCAGCATCTAAACTTTTCTGCTCTCCGTCCCTGGGAGCACAGGGGGCCTCCCGCGGCACAGCGTTCTCTCGGGCCCTCCGGCCCCTCGAGGCCGGACACTCTGTCCGGAGTCCAGCCACTCTCCTGGCCACCCCCACCCGGTGTCCAGCACCAAATGCCGGGAGCGCCCGGGCCCCCCCGCTCGGCCCGCCAGCTCACCTGCTGAAGACCAGGCAGCCCAGGTGGTTGATCTCGTAGTCGGAGCGGTGGCGGCTGTAGTCCTCCCACAGGTCCTTGAAGGCCGTGACCGCCAGGATGAAGAGCACCGGCGCCAGCGCCAGGCCGGGCTGGAAGGCGTTCACCGCCGGCACGAAGTTGAGCAGCGCGATGAAGACGAAGTACACGTTGGCCAGGCGGTGGAACTGCTCGAACAGGTTCTTGGGCAGGAAGGACAGCAGCGTGTACTTGGTGGTCTTGAGCCGGTTGTCCGCCAGGTGCCGCGCGCTCTTGGCCGCGCCCGCCGCGGGGTCCTCGGCGCCCGGGGGCCGCAGCAGGTTGGAGCGCACCGTGCGCGTCCTGCCCTCCCGGCGCCTCCGCCGCCGCCGCCGCCGCCTCCGCCTGCCCGGGGGCGCGGGTTCCTCGGCCGCCGCCGCCGGCTCCCGCTCCATGGCCGCGCGTCGCCGCGCCCCTCTCCTCCGCCGCTCGCGCCGGCCCGCGCCAGCCTCCTAGGTGATCATCGCCCGGGGCAGGGGCTCGGCAGCGCGGCCTCCCAGCCTGCGGGGTGGCACCACGGTCAGCGCGGGGCCCCGCCCGGCCCGCCGCCAGCCCTCGCCGCCCAGGCCCCTACGCGCGCTCGCCCGCCCCGCCCCGCCCCGCTCCGCCCCGCAAGGCGCGGGAAGCACAAAGAGCCGGGCAGCAAACTTGAGAGCCGCTCAGTTTCGTTTCCCAGAAGCAGCGGAGCGCGCCAACGTGGCGGCGCGCGGACCCCGGCCGGAAAGGGGGCGCTGCGGAGGGTCGGAGACTACGCTCCTCCCGGGCAGCCCGTCTTCCCGGATGGGCGCGGGCTGGGGTCCCCGGGTGAAAAGCCCCCTCCTGGAATCAGCCAGAAGCGGAATCCGAAAGACTCATGCATACCTTCTCTACCCAGGACATCTGCTCTGGGGACACCCCTCGCGGGCGCCGTGCCCCCCTTCCCTCTACTCCCCTCCCTGCCCCTGCCCCGCCTCCGCCTACTTGAAGACTCGCTTCTTGGGTGAACTAGACTTTTTCCTTCCCATAAGCACGCTGCCTTCCTTCTCCAAATAGGACTTTAAAAAAAAAATCGAAGGGAGGAGTGTGGCGCTGTGGCAAAGGAGCCTCTCTTCCTCTCGGGGAAACTTTGAGGGACAGAATAGCCCTTGTGTGCTGTGGTTCTTGAGGGGCGCTCCGGGACCGGGACAGGTCCAGGGCCAGGGCATTGAGGGTACAAGCTGGGAAGAGAGGAGGGACCAGGAGAGTGTCTCAGAAGTTAGCAAAGTATTAGTCAAGGCAAAGGACTCCCCTCACTTAGCCACGGGCAACCAGAGAAGGAGAGCGTGTGGAGAATGGGCTGGCATGGCAGAAGGGGCGAGGGAGCCCCGTGTCCACAGTAACAGCCCCCAGATGTGCCACAGCTCTGAGGTCTGGGCCCCCACTGCGGAAGTACAGACATGAGCCCTGGGCGGTGGCTCAGTTGGTCAGAGCATTGTCCCGATTCCCAAGGTTTCGGGTTCAAACCTGGGCCAGGGCACATCCAAGCAGCAACCAATGAATGCATTAATAAGGATTTCTCGCCCTAGAGACCATGGCTGGGGATTTAGGTGAAAGCCACAATTTGGGGGACCATCAGTCTGGATTAGGGGAGTGGCCAGCCTCCTCCTCCGCCAGGCCAGCCCCTCGTTTCTCCTCCCACAGGGGGCCCCCCTATCATCTCAGCAGCCCCACAGCCTCTGTGGGCCTGCATTCCCCCCAAGGGTGCCTGCTGATACGTCACCTTTCTAACTTGGCTGAAACCACTGGCCTCTTCAAGGTGGCCCTCTCTCGGGATGGCCCTCACCTCCCCCACCCTGTCTCCCACCCCACCCGGCGGCCATGCCAGGGTCTCCCATCCCTACAGGGAGCCTTGCCATGGGCCACGGCATTTATGAGAATCCAGCATCAGGAGGGGAGAGTGTCCATTACTAAGACAGTGACCCTCGCCCCCGGTCCAGCCTCCCCAACCCCTGCTGTTCCTCGAGTTACAACATCGGTGTGCAGAGGCCCAGATTGGAGGAAGGTTTGGCCCAAGTCCCTGCCTTTCCAGGGAAGGAAATCAGATCTCACAGCGGACCCTCGGCCTCCCAGACTGAGGACACAGTGCATGGAGGGCCACAGCTTCCCTGGTCTCTGTGACAAAGGCCACACACATGCAAACAGGTTTTGCTCCATCATCAACCCGCTGCGGAGGCCTGGGGTCAGCAGGCGCCTGGGTCCCTGCGGCTGCCCTCAGGGTACCCCAGGGCCCCTGGATGCTTCTCCCCTGCCTCCTAGCCTCCTCGCTTCAACCAGCCTGCACGCTGCCCGCGAGGTTATGGGACCCTTTCGTGTTCTTACCCGGGAGCCCCCGCACACGCGTCCCCCGTTGCTTACAAAGTCGAAGGCTGGCTCCGCAGAGGTCCCTGGAGGCCCTCAGGGGACTGGCACCAATTGGGCGTTTTCACTCCACCCCCCACCACGCCCAGCCCAGCCCCAGGGCGAGAGGTCTCCTTACCCCCCTCAGAACAGGCCTTGTTCTCGCCCCTCCGAGTTCCGCTCCAAGGTTCCAAGGTTCTGAGGGTCACACTGCCTCCCAGGCCTGGAACCTGCCACCCGGCTCTCCACCAAC
Organism: Phyllostomus discolor; assembly: GCF_004126475.2. Lineage (NCBI taxonomy): Eukaryota > Metazoa > Chordata > Mammalia > Chiroptera > Phyllostomidae > Phyllostomus > Phyllostomus discolor. The sequence continues at coordinate 32,556,323 of NC_040914.2, read as the reverse complement.
CCCATTCCCCGCTGCGGCCTGGCTCAGCCCGCCTTCCGGAGGGTTTCCACACTGCACGACCCGCTGACCTGTGCAGAAGGACTTCTGCTCTGACCACCCGGCGGTGGGACGGGCACCTCCTTAGATTGCTCCACGGGGGACTGAGCTTGGGTACTTTCTGCCAGCTGAACTTGAATGCTCTTGACCTGCCCTGGCTGGGGCAGGCTGAGGAGGACGGATTCTGGGCTCTCCCTCTGGCCCACAGAGCTCTAAGGAGGTCCCACCATGGGGCCCTGGGCAAGTCATTTTCACACGGAAGTATTTATTCGTCACTTCCTGTGTGCCTGGCATGCAATAGGCCCTGAGGACCCATGGGAGGACCATTCGAGACAACGTGGATCTAACATTCTGGCAGGAAGACGCTGTGTGGTGTCGTGATTCCGGGTAAGAAGTACACATTGGGTCCTCAGGCACCTAAGGGTGGGGGCTGGTTGCCAGGGGAACCAACCAGGGGATTAGAGGTTTAGAACTTTCAGTCCCACCCCCTGACCTCCTGGGAGAGGAGGGGGTGCCACGGGTTGGATCAATCACCAAAGACGGTGATGTAATCGATGATGCCCGTGTAACGGGGTTTGAAGAGCTTCCACAGGGAGAGCTGTGGACTCAGGGCGGGCTCGGGAGCCCCTGGCCCGTCTCCTCCTACGTGGCCCCTCGGCGTCTCTCCCACGTGGCTGCTCCTGAGTGGCAGCCTTCTGCAATAAACTGCAGTAGGTGAAACATCTCTGAGTCCCGTGAGTCACTCCAGGACATTACTGGGACCCAAGGAGGAGGACTTGGGACCCTCCAATGATATCCCCCTTGCTCAGAAGCACTGCTGAGGACCTGAAGTGGACCCGAAGGGTGCAGGATGGAACCCTTGACCCCTGCCCACTCCCTGCCCACTCCGGGCCCTGTCCAGGTGGAGCGGGGCTGCAGGAGGCCGGGCTGGTGATGGAGAAGTGCATGGTGAGGGGAAGCCACGCCCTCGCCATGGCACTCACTGCAGTCAGTGTCCCGTGACACAGGCAGCACTGAGCAAGGCAGGCCGGGACCCCACCATGTAGTCCCTGCTCTCAGGGCCACACGTCCTCCCGGAGGAATTCCAACCAGGGGGGTCACAGGGCACAGGGGGCTGGGCAGCATCACTGGGCTGTCAGAAGGACCCCCGGGGAAGCCCTGAGCAGAGGCCTCCTAGGGAGCGAGCCACACAGGCAACTCGGGGGTACCGTGGGTGTCGGGCCCAGGCAGCGGAAAGCAGAGGACGGAGCCTGCAGGGACGTGGGTTTAGCTTTTAGCTGTGGGACAAGGACAGCCTTGGAGCCGTGGGCCTGGCCCACAGGCTGCTGCATGACCAGCAGGCAGGGAGGCAGGAAGAGGCCGCAGCAGTGGTCCCAGGGAGGGGGCATGGTGGCTCAGGCCACTGTGGCCAGGGTGCAGGCGGGGCCATGGCCCATTTAAGAAACCAAGCCAAGGACAGCCAGGCAGCTGCAAACTGGAGTCAGTTGCTGAGGCAGAGGCAAGGGCTGGGGCGGGGGGCGGGGGCAGGTAGCCCGGGAGTCTGGGGGCCGAGTCTGTGCTCAGAGGGGTGACCCCGCAGAGGGGGGGCCGTCTGGGGTCACAGAGTGGCTCTGGAGGGGTGGAGAAGAGCATGACCAGAATGGGCCCTAGGCAGAGGGGCCAGCGGGCCAGCTGCTGTGGCCTTTGGAAGCAGCTGTCCGGCCTCTGGATTTGGTCCAAATGCAACAGGAAGCCGTGGGTTGCCCCGGGCAGGGCTCGAGATGAGGGTCCGGTTTCCCTCTGAGTGGAAGATGGGTTTGGGACCGTGGGAACGGCCAGGCGGTGAACTTGGAGGGGGCTTAGTCCTGGCAGTGACGGGCAACGGAAAACTGGAAGTATTTCCCTGGGTAGACTCAGCAGGCTTGGCTGACAGGCGGAATGTTTGCATGAGAGAAAGAGGTGGTGGACTGAGGGTGACAGTCAAAAGTAGAGGCCCTGGCCGGGTAGCTCCATGGGTTAGAGCATCATCCAGATACACCAAGGTTGTGGGTTCGATTCCTGGTTGGGGCACATGCAAGAATCAACCCATGAACACACACATAAGTGGAACAATCTCTCTCTCTCTCAAATCAATTTTAAAAAGAGTTGAGTCAATCACTTCGGGATGAAGGGGAGCCAAACAAGCCACTAAGATGTGCCACTTGGGCAAATTATTGATTATTGTGAATTAAAGGTCCTTGAGAAACAGCCAGAGCCAAAAGGAGGACCCACTGATCCTCCTTTGTCCCTAAGAGTGAGAGATACATCTTCCACGTGAAGGGGACCCTGCCCAGACCGGGAGGGTAGAAGTTGTCCTTTGAGCCAGCATGAAGCTATGTGATGTTCGAGGTGTCTGTTTGACATCAAGCAAAGTCTCAGCGTGACAAGAGAGGCCAGGCCCAGAGAGAGGCACATCGGGGGGATGTCAGAAGCTACCTGACTCCCAGCTGAGGCCAATGGAGGGATGAAAAAATCCTTCCTGCAGGTAGAGGGCATGGAGGCATGGAGGCAATTATGTGCTGCTTCCAGGTACCAAGAGATCTTGGTACCATGTATCTTTAGAGAGAGGAAGGGAGGGAGAAAGAGAAACATCAGTGTGTGGTTGCCTCTCGCACGCCCCCTACTGGGGACCTGGCCTATAACCCAGGCATGTGCCCTGACTGGGAATTGAACCAGTAACCCTTGGGTTCACAGGCCTGTGCTCAATCCACTGAGCTACACCAGCCAGGGCTAAGAATTAACTCCTTTGATAGGGTGAAGCTGATTTAGTAAATATCTGAGGAGTGGGTAGGAAACACATTTTGCAGAGTCTTACCCTGATAGCATTTGCCCAATGTTTACAATTGTGATTGCCCTTAATTTATAATTTTTTTTAAAAAATTATTAATTTGAGATAGAGAGATTGAGAAACACTGATTAATTGTTCCACTTAGTGATGCACTCATTGGCTCCTTCTTATATGTGCCCTGACCGGGGATCGAACCTGCAACCTTGGCGTATCAGGACAATACTCTAACCCACTGAGCTACTGGCCAAGAGGTAGTTGTCCCCGGTTTTTCAAAAAAGCATAAGAGATTCTGGAATTTGTCATGTGTCAAACTAGGCCCAGATGCTGTCCATTCATTAACAAGGCTGTGATAGTCATTTAAAAATTATGAGACTACAGAGCTATGAAAAAATCAGGCTAGATTAATTGGCTCATGATCCAGTGATCTGAATTCCTGATAATGTCCCAAATCCAAGAAAGGACCAATTCCAGAGACCGAAGTAAAGATTTCTATTTTAGGACGCCTGCCTGAACACAATCGTTCGTTCTTCTCCAAACTAAATTCCCTTGCACAAGATGAGATATTTTTGTAAAGGATAAACATCTACTCGTGCTCGAAAACTGGGACTGTGTCTCTAGAAGATGAAAGAAATTTCTCGAGAAGACCGGAAGGCATGTCTGAGAGAGGCAGTTGGTAGCAGGTCGGTGAGGAAGCCTAATGAATACAGGGAAATACATTTTATAGTTATGTAGGCTAGGCGCTCTGGGAAAAGATGAGTTCTCCGTGCAGATCCGCCGAGGAAGCCTCAAGTATGACAGCTGGCCTGGGAGCATGAGCCTTTCTGGGTGAAAAGGCACAGGGGTTTTTTTTGTTGTTTTTTGTTTGTTTGTTTGTTTTTTGCAGGCATTGAAAAAACCGGGAGGAATGATACATAGCAAAGGGAAGTAGGGCGCTGGAGGATTCTCGGGGGGGGGGGGGGGGGGGGGAGATGTGAGTGAGGGGCGTGGCCTGGGTGGTGGGTTTATGGGTGTCGGATGCTGTGGCTCCCAGGGACCGCCGTCGCGCCCCGGGCAGCGCCCACGCCCACACTGAACGGAGATGCTGCGCGTGAGCAACGGGACCCTAGGAAACATCAGGGGGTGACCTCCCAGGCCTCATTGTAAAACACCGCAGCTCTGCTTCCCTTCTCGGTCACTTGAGCTGCCAGTGCTGTGAGGTCCCTCGGGCATGTGATTCTCACTGTGTCATCCGTGTGGCAAGGAGCTAAGGCCTCCTGCCCACCGCCAGCCGCCCGGAAGTGGGCCCCTCCGCCCCGGTCACGCATTTAGGGGGGTGCAGCCTTGGTCAGCTTCTGGGTGGACCTAGTGGTCTTAAAGGACCCCAAGCCGGAACCACCAGCGGGGCGGCTCCTGGATTCCTGACCCAGAGAAACGCAGAGAGAAGAAATGATGATTGTCGCTGTTTTAAGCCACCACATTGGCTAATTTGTTTTGTGGTGATTGATAACTGTTGTTCATGCACGTTATTGTACTTTATAACTAACATATCTAGCATGAAATGTTTGAATATCAAGTGATACAGCACACACACAAACAGTACACATTTCACTGCCAAAAAGAGAGGCACATACCTTAATAGATGTCACTTAAAGGTAGATTTCTGGCGGTTTCAGGCAGGCATGTACGACAGGGACAAAAATAAAGATCCCAGGAACCAATTTCTGTATATATGGAAATTTAGTCTGGGGAAAATGTAAAATTTCACACCACAGGAAGGAAGAAAGGCCTATTCAATATGTGGCATTGAAAAAACTGATTATTATAGGATAAAAGTCAAATCCTAATGTCATCCCATAGACTAAATTCTAGGTGGACTGGTTATTTAAACTTATTTAAAATTTTAAAAATCACAGAAGTTATACTATCTGTTTAATGTTGATGTGGCAAGGTCTTTCTAAACAAGAACAAAAACCAGAAGCCCCAAAAGATAAGATCAACTCCACACATTTCATTAATGTATTAATTTATTCTTGTGCTATGAAACCCTAACCTTCTAATATATTAGAGGTGAATAATAACGTTGTATCAGAGAAAAGATAAGTTTATATTATATAGCTATTTATTTTTATTTTTAATTTTTTTTAAAGATTCTTGCCCTGGTTGGCATAGCTCAGTGGACTGAGCACAGACTCTGAACCAGGTATCACAGGTTCGATTCCCAGTCAGGGTACATGCCTAGGTTGCAGGCCATGGCCCCCAGCAACTGCACATTGATGTTTCTCTCTCTTTTTCTCTTTCTTTCTCCCTCCCTTCCCTCTCTAAAAATAAATAAATAAAATCTTAAAAAATAAATAAATATTCTATCTATCCATTCTTAGAGAGAGTGGAAAGAAGGGAGAGAGGGAGAGAAACATCCATGTATGGTTGTCTCTCACACGCCTCCTACTGGGGACCTGGCCCACAACCCAGACATGTGCCCTGACTGGGAATTGAACCGGTGACCCTTTGGTTAGCAGGCTGGCGCTCAATCCACTGAACCCCAGCCAGGGCTATACAGCTATTTATTTATTTATTTATTTGTTTTAAATGAGGTGGAATTGAATGTGCAGGTGAAGGAAGATATTCAATCTCCTACATTATTTCCATTACGAATGAAAAAAGGAAGTGGGAGATGGTGGTAACAGTGTGTGTTATGTCTCATTTGTGAGACACAAGCAGCGTAGACGGGAGCCATCCCTGAAGTAGTCTGCTGGGCCTGCGGTAACGAGGCAGCAGACTGGAGGCTGACGGCTGACGCAGTGCAAAGGCGCTGTCTCCCGTCCCCTGGGGGCCCGCAAGTCTGAAATGCAGCGTCAGCCCGCAGGGCCGGTTCCCTCGGGGGCAGCCAGGGTCTCTGTCCCAGGGCCCCCTCCTGGCTGCAGTGGTTTGTGGAACCTCTTAGACGTCCCTCCTGGGTACGGGTCCGTCCTCATCTTCGAGGGGCATTCTCCCCGGGGGGGAGCGTCTGTCTCCACACTGCCCTTTTTGCAAGGACACCAGGTCCCTTGGATTAGGGCTGTCTCCTCCGTGTGACCTCATCGTAACATAATGGGTCACAGTTTCTGTGGCTATTTCTGAGTAAGGCCACATTCTGAGGTGGGGGTGGGGTGGGGTCAGGACTTCCACAGAGGAATTTGGTGGTGCGGGGTCGGCTGGGGGGGCATGATTCAACTTCCAGCAATCCCTAAAATGAAGTTATTACTTAAGATGAAATGGTCGCTACAGCCAGGCTGTGGGGGGATGGGCCGGGGAGGAAGGAGGACTCACAATCTTCACAGAGAGTGACCAAATTTATGTTTGGGAAAATAATATATTATATGATAGATAATAAATGGATTGATTAGTAGATCTAGATAAGTGTGCTGTTTTTCTGGTGAAGGGATTGTTAAGAGAGGAAAGTAATTATCTAATAAGAAAGAAAAATTGCTTTCCAACAGGGCCGGAGTCCTATTAGGATTTTTCTCTAGGTCAGCCAATCTAGGCAGCAACTATTTCGTAACATGAGGAAATAATTATTAGGCACCTACTATGTGTCACACTGTAATAACCACTACCATCACAAGGATGGGCCCTGGCTGGGTAGCTGAGGTGGTTAGAACGTCACCTTGTATACCAAGGGGTTGCGGGTTCGATTCCCGGTCAGGGCACATGCCTGGGTTGCAGGTTCAGTTCCCAATCGGGGTGCGTGAGGGAGGCAACTGATCTATGTTTCTCTTTCTACTCTCTCTCTGGAATCAATAAAAATATTGAAAAAAAATTTTAAAGAGTTAGATGGGAAATTCCTCTAGGATGCTACCATTGTTACCTTGTATTTCCTTCTGAGCTGGGGAGAGGGGGAAATAAAGAATTAGGAAGCATAAGGGAAAGGTATTTGGGTAGGAATGGAAATGTTTATTCATTCAGGTGGGAGGACTGAGCTCTGGGCCAAGCCAGCCTTTATAGGAATTAAAAATCTCGGAGTGGTGAAAGTGTGTGGCTGGCATTTTAATATGCCCCTGCCCCCGCCCTTTGATTAGCAGTTAACTCCCCTTGCACTTTCTATTTATAAACGCAATCTTGTTTCGTGTGATTCATGTGTCTGCAAGATGGCTTTCTAGAGTTGCGTGGGTGGGGTGCAGGTTTGGGCTGTGAAAGGGGCGTGGAACAGTCCCAGTGAAGCTTGCAATGCCCTCTCCCCAGAGCGGCGCTGCCAAGGGGCCCGGAAAGACAGTGCTGAAAAGCAAGAGCGAGCACGAGCCACAGCCAGCACGTCTCACGCGGTCGCGTGCAGACAGCCTGGGCCGCTGCCAACGGCAGCGCACGCAGCCAGCGGGAGCCTGTGGCGCGGCCAGGCTCACAAACTGAAGAGAGAGAAGGGATTGTGATGGCAACAAAATATTTCTCTGTAGAGCAGCCAGGTGCGCATCTCAGACAGCGATGGCTTTCGGGCTCTGGAAACTGTCAGTGGTCCCCACATCAAGGGCCGTTGTCAGCTCCTGAAGAGGCCTGGGCCACACTCAGAAGTTCGCTTTAATGAAGGAGATCCTTGGGGTGAATAATCAAAAAGTCATCTTCTGAGCTTCCCCCAGGGCTCATTTCAGAGGGAAAGGAGGGGCAGTGCTTAACATTTTATGATTAAAATTTATTTTAAGCAAATACAGAAGTCAAGAGAAGAACATAGACAGCCTTGGTCAGGTAGCTGAGTTGGTTAGAGCGGCATCCCAATACACCAAGGTTGTGGGTTCGATTCCCACTCAGGGCACGTACAAAAATCAAGCAATGAACGCATCAGTAAATGGAACAACAAATCAATGTCTCTCTCTCTCTCACTTTCTCCATCTAAAAATCAATTAAAAATATATATGTAGAAAAACCTGCCAACCGTACCATAACCCCTGCCCAGCACCTCCTCCTTTCGTACTATGAAATGGTAGGTGAAATACAGTCAGCCTCCTGCTCTCTTGACACATGGGCTCGGTCTGCTCTTTGCTGCAACAAGGCCCTTTGGCCCACATCTTCGCCCGCTGTTGCAAGCGTGCCTTTAAGCCGGATTCCTAAACATGTGACTGTAGAGTGAAAGAGGGAACACGTCTGTGGTTTGGCTGGATGCAGCCGCCTTTCCCCAGTGGCAGGATCACCTCCAGCGTCTGAGAGCCTCTGCTTCTGCAAAGCCCGTCCAGCACTGTGTTTCCCCACGCCTTTGAGTTTTTGTCCTCCCGGGAAGCCAAAAGCAGTATCGTCCTTTAGCTTTCGTTTGTATTACTCCTGTTTCATGCAAGTGAGATTGCTTATCTCTTCCTGTGGTTGAGGGCTGCGGATCCTTTATTCCCCTCGAAGTCATTCTAGATCTTCTCCAGATTTCTATCTGGTCTTTTTTTTTTTCCACTGTTTCTAAATTTTGAATTTTGAGTCATCATTAGGAAGGTTGAGGTTGGGTCATGTCATAGTCGGGGAGGTTTTGTTACTTCCGGTGGGGAAAATATTTACTCTCATTTTCTTCTAGAATGTAATTTCAAAATTTCTGTTACATTTGTTGTATAGTCTGATGTAGAGGGTAAAGTGTGGCTTTACTTTTACTTTTTCTAAATCACCATCTGGTTAACCCCACCGTGTACTCGAGAATTTAAGGTGCTGCCTTTATCGTATACTCATCTCCGTATACTTGATTCTATTTGAGGACTTTATGTTCTGTTTCCTTGGCTGGCTGTCCTTTCCTGTGTCAACATCACACAATTTGAATTAAGGGCATTTTAAAACATGTCTCAGCCCTGGCTGGGTAGCTCAGTTGGTTAGAGCATCGTCCCCATACGCCAAAGTTTTAAGTTCAATCCCCGGTCAGGGCACATACAAGAATCCACCACTGAATGCATCAATAAGTGGGACAAAAAATGGATGTTTCTCTCTAAAAAAACTAATAAGTAAAAATAATTTAAGTGCTTTAATATCTTGTAGGAATATTTTTCTTCCTGACTATGGGGACGTACCTTTCCATAGAGGCATTGCTATCAGCTTGCACACTGAGGTCTTCTCTGACTGCGGGATTGTTTTCTGAGGGCAGGTGTCTGCAGTGTCACCGGGGCCACCTGGCACTGAGCCAGTTTGCAGTGACACCAGCTTCCTTTAAGAGTGGTCAGTAACCCAGGAGTTTCTGTCCTCAGTAAGCTTATAATCTGATGAATAATGGACCCAAATTACTGCAACCCAAGGAAGGAGCCAGGAGTTACTACAGGGCAGAGACCATTTAATAGGAAGTGCTAGAACCCAGTAAACTCCCTGGACCCAATACAATGAATTAAATCAAATGAATGGAGGTGAAAAAAGCTTGGTGAGAACCCCCAATTCCAAAGGGGAACAGGAGAAGAAGGTAATCTTTGGGGATTGGTAGCCTTTGATAAGATGGAGGCGTTTGTGACTGACCTTGAAGAATTAGTTGATTCACGGCGCCTCTGGCCTTGACCATGAACTGGAACCCAGGCTGGGAACAGAGGATGAAAACCCACCATTGGAAAGTGGAGAAAAGTTGCATCTTATATACTAGGAAATGAAGTCAAAAGGACCACAAAGGACCATTCTTTCAAATAGTACTTGCTCACTGACGGTACATGGGAATGCAGTCGGTTATTGTACATGAGCCTTGAATCCTGCAACCTGGCTATAATCGCTTGTTGTTTACTGGAATTTCTACAGAGGCAATCATGTCATCTGCAAACAAAGACCGTTTCATCTCTTCTTCCCAAACTGCATGACTCTTATTTCCTTTTCTTGTCTTATTGCATCAGCTAGGACTTCCAGTAGGGTGTTGGAAAGCGCAGGGAGGTGGGACATCCTTGCCTTGTTCCCCATTGGTGTAGAAAGCTTGTACTTTGTCACCATTAAGGGTCATATGAGGTGTAGGTTTTTAAAAATTTAGTTGAGGAAGTTCCCCTCTCTTCCTAGATTACTGATGGTGTCATAAATGGCAGATTTTGTCTCATGCTTTTTCTGTATCTATTGGTGCAATCACGTGACTTGTTGATTTGTTGATTGACATGTGATTTGTTGATTTCTCCTTTTATTTATGGATGGGTAGATGACATTGATTGATTGATTTTTGAATGTTGTACCAGTCTTGAATACCTGTAATAAATCTGACTTGGTTGTGGTGTACACTTTTTTCTAATCCTCACCTGAGAATACGTTTTTATTGATTTGAGAGAGAGAGAGAGAGAGAGAGAAAGAGAGAGAGAGACATTAGCATGAGATGGCAACATGGATCAGTTACCTCCCATATGTGCTTTGAATGGGAATCGAACCGACGGCTTTTCACTGCACGGGATGACGCTACAACCCACTGAACCACCCGGCCAAGACGTGCTGTATAATTTATTTATCCATTGCCGGATTTGAAAGATTGTTGACACCCCTGTGTCCTTTGTGGGACCATGGCTTCATCCACAGTATGGACTCATTCAGGTATGTGATCGAGTCGGCAGGACGAAGGGGGGTGATCATAGGGTTTGGAAAATAAAATGGAAAACTCAATTTTCCCTGCAAGGACATGGAAATGTGAAATGTGATAACGACAAATATAAATCAGAACCAGTTTCATGTCATTCTAATTTTTTCATGAGCCCACATTTTGCACTTGCACCAGAAGGGAACCATCTTGGGTCTCGGAGTCACTGTTGCAACTTCCTTTACCCCCACTCCCTGCTTCTCTTTCTCCGCCACGACCTCGTTTCCCAGAGCAGACCTTTAAACTGACAGAGTTTGGCCAGGGCACGCTGCATCCTTCAGCCCCAGGGCCGGATCAAAGGGAAAGGACCGGATTATGAAGCACCCTCCTCTCCCGCTTGAAAAACTGTGCACGGACAATTCAAGTCAAGGCTGTTCCTTTCCTTTGAAATTTATCAAGATGAACTCTGACCCACCTAGCCTGCGTTGCCAAATCAGCTTTTGTTTTCCAGTTGCTGACATTCACTTTGGTTCAGAAAGGAACACTTTTGTTTTTTCAATCCGCACCCAAGGACATGCTTGTTGATTTTTTTAAAGAGAGGAGGAGGCAGGGAGGCAGGGGTGGGGTGGGGTGGGGTAGGGAGGGGTGGGGAGGGGTGGGGAGGGGTGGGGAGGAGGGAGGGAGGGAGAGAGAGAGAAGGAGAAACACCAATGTGAGAGACAACCATTGATCAGTTGCCTCCCAGATGCGCCCCGACCAGGGATTGAACCTGCAACTCAGGCATGTGCCCTGACCAGCAACTGAACCCGCAAAGTTTCGGTCCATGGGATGACACTCCAACCCACTGAGCCACCTGGCCTGGGCCACAAGAGAGACTTTTGAGAAACCAAGGAACTCCATGGATTTGGGGACATAGGCAAGGGGCCAGCGTGGGCCAGGAATTTGGAGGCCACCTTGAGAGATGGGTGAGGCCCGATGGAGCAGGGAGAGGTAAAAAACTATAGCCCGAATATCTGAGGGCCAGTGGGGGCTGTCCCCTAGAGGACCTGGGAAGCAGGCGTGGGTCTCTCAGTGCAAAGGCCGGGTGGCAGCTGAAGGGGGTCAGTGGCAGCAAGCCCTCATTTTAGACCCTTTGCTCATAAGCAATAAGGTATGTGGCTCCAACAGCCTGCCGGACCCAGCACCTTTGGGTGGCCTGGCTGCAGGCGGGTTCTGTCCTCTGCCCCACCCTGGTGCTACACCCCACTGGCCTCCCGTCAAAGGAAAAGCTGACGTGTGAGGGGAACTACTCGCACTTCCAGAGGAGGGAGAGTCCAGAGAGCAGGGGGAACTTCACTGAATGCCAACACGGACTGCCTGTGTGCATGTTACTGCATAAATATTGTGTTTATCACATGCATGGAACGTGTGCACATTTAATATTATTGCAGATGTTCCTGGAGTGACGACGTTGTCATGTCCCAATAACCCCAGCGTAAGTCGAAACTGCATTCAATGCACCAACCCCACTGAACACCGCAGCTCGACCTGTGCTCAGAAGACTTACCTGAGCTCACAGGTGGGGTGTGACCTTGAGTTTGCTCTGGAGTCATAGCCACCTTCCTCCTCTTCTCGCCAGAAGCAGGAGACAGACGGGCATTTTGTGGACGTGGTGGGATGGGAAACACACACAGAATCCCAAAACTTGGGCGAAGCCGTTCTCTGTGGCGTATCGGTTGTTTGCGCTCCCAGGGTGCAGCTGATGGCCACAGCTCACTGCCCTGCCCAGCGTCACTCGCAAGACTGTATCTTACCCAATATCACCCACCAGCCTGGAAGAAGATCAACATTCAAAATTCATCGTAAAGTTGCTTCTAGCTTTCTTGCATCTCGCTTTTGCACCGTTGTAAAGTCAAACTATCCTAACACCAAGCCTTGTAACTCAGACTATTGTAAGTTGAGCTATTGTAAGTCAAGAATTATAAGTTAATAAACAAATTATACATTATTGCATATGCTATCACACATTGTGATGATCCATATATTACACACACAGACATGTAGTGTGTGTATACACATAACACAGGAAGATACAACTTCACAGTGGCAGTGACCGCTATGACAAAGGGGCCTCCGAGAGCTCGAATGTGCTCTGGGAGTTAGGAAACATATAAATGAAATAGGAGTGAAAGGGAAAGACGGGGTAATACACTGGGAGTGGCTGAATCCCAAGCTGGCACGGCAGGAATCTCCCGGGACTTACAGTGAAGTGACATAAAAGGAAATCCCCTTGAAGCCAGAGTCTGCGGCCAGTGTCGCCCCAGTGGGGTGTGGCTGGGGGAGGGGAAGGAGGACGTGACCCTTCACCGAGGCCCCCCTGAACCCTGTGGGTTTTCCCCTTCACCACATGCCGACGTGGCTCAGTAAAGATGACAGATTGGACTCACTCGCAGTCCTGGGGGCAGCCAGGGAGACTCTGTGTAGGAATATTCTCTGCATGCCTGTTAAGGACAGATGGTGGGAGTCAAATCTCACGTAACGCTGCCCTCTGACCTCTGGGGTCTGCGTTTCTGGACCTGAGCTTCCTGTACCATGTGCGAGCGTCCCCTGTGTCTCAGGCCTGCCCGTCCTCTCTGCCCCAGTTGCTGGGGGCTGCCGAGGAGGCTGGAACGCGCCCAGGGCTGGACGCCGGGGCGGAGGGGACGCCTGTGACCTGGCTGGTGCCCAGGCTGAGCACCGTCCTCCTCTGTCCTGCAGACTGCAGTTCTCACAGCCGGGTGGCACGGAAGGCTCTGAACTCAGCAGGGGGCGGGCTGGAGGCCACCCTGCCCCAGAGCCCCTGCTGTGGTCATGCTGGGCGGGGTTGGGCGGGGTTGGGCCCCCCCCCCCACATCCTCTGGGGTCTGAGCACAGTGTCGCCCTGTGACCCTCTCTCCTGCCCCCACTTCTTTCCTCACAGGCTCGCGTCTCCTACACTCTAGGCAGTGGGCAGTGGCAGCTCGTCCCAAGCTGACCCCTGAGCCTGTCCCCAAGGCCCCCTCTTCTCTGACATCCCAGTGAGCGAAGCCCCGCCTGGGCTCCCCTGATGCGGCTTCTGCGCTAAGCCCCTCCCTGTTTCACTGTCCTCAGCTTCAATAAATGGACCCTCATGGTCACTGAAATCTTTCCCGCATGAAGTCGAATACCAACTCACTACAGCTGGCCCCAGGCAGCCCAGCTCGGGGCCGGGCCCCTGGCCTGTCAGCCGGAGGTCAGTGCGTCGGGTTATGGTGGGCACGGCCAGACACAACCAAGTCCGAGCATCCAAGAGAAATGAGGCTGGTCACTGTGAAGAGGGTCAGGGCAGATCTGATTCAGAAATATTGTCATAGGGAAAAGAGTCCAGTGGGAATGAACCTCAACTTCTATTTGCTCAGGGGTGACTGGGCCTTTAAGAGGGAGAGGGAGCCCTGGCCAGGTGGCTCATCGGTGTGTCGTCCCGTGCACCAAAAGGTTGCAGGTTCGATCCCCAGTCGGGGCATGTATGGGAGGCAACCGGTTGATATCTCTCTCTCACATTTCTCTCTCTCTCTCTCTCTCTCTCTCTCCCTCCCTCCCTCTCAGATAAACAAAGATATCCTGGGGTGAGAATGTCTTAAAAAATAAAACATAAAAATAAAAACAAAGGGAGAATGCATGAGCAGAGACAGGGTGATGAACAGAATGTGAGCAAGATGCACAAAGGGTGAAATATAGTCTCGTCAAGATAAAGAATTTTCTACCTCTCAAATACAAAAATTCAAATGAAAAAGCATCTTGCCTGTTGTCAAAGACAGGGAAAATTTGAGATAATAGCAAGTCCTGGCGAGGGCTGTAAGAAAGATAAAACAGTAGCTTTGTATCCTGCTCCAAAGACTATATGTCATGAAAGGTTGGATTTCTGGAGAGCGATTTGGCAAAATGGATCAAGAATGATACAAATGCCAGCCTTTTAAAGTCATATTTCACGTGTAAGCTTTTCTCCTGCAAAAATCCTGCGCATAAAAGCTTACAGGGATATTGGTTTTAGGATCATTAATGAAAAATCACCCACATCGGAACCATTAATTAAAGGGAAATAGTTAAAGGTATTAAATCTATCAGACGGATATGATGTGTCCATTTTTGATCTGTGTTCAAAGAAAAGTTAACGACCTGCAGAGATGCCGACAATGGTTTGTGGGACCAAGAGCCGGATCCAAAGCCTTACATACAACATACACTTTGTTAAGAAAGGGCTGTCCCTGGCCAAACAGCTCAGTGGTTAGAGTGTCATCCTGACACACCAAGGTATGTGGGTTCGATCCCCAGTGTAGGCACATACGAGAATCAATCAATGAATGCATCAACAAGTAGAACAACAGATTAACGTTTCTTTCTCTCTTTCTCCCCTTCTCTTTCTAAAGTCAATAAATTAAAAAAAATTTAAACAGAAAGAGAGGACACTCTTGACCCTAAAATTTCTGTTTAATTTGCATTTCCCCCCAATCCATCATTTTTACCTGTTGCTAGAAGAATATAGATATGTGTGCACACACATGTATACACATGTATATGCATATGTATGTGCACGTGTGTATGTATGTATACACACATACATATATGTATATATCAACTGGCCGGCATTTTAGCTGTGTCATGGGGGCACTGCAGCTGGCCAAACATTTTGTCATCTTCGTCACTGTAATATTCGGGCACCTCTTCAGGGCTCCAACTGATCCGCAATAATTTCTCAGGGGCTTTCCTTGCCCCAGGCACTGCCAGCCCACATCCTTGCACATCAAAAATGTTTGCCTCATGAGCATAGCTTTCTTGGGAAACTTCGAAATACTGATGCAAGAAATAGGCTCAGTCAGGGAGAAAGTTAAATATTGGCCAAACCTTCGAAGGACAAAAGAGGCTTCCTTTGGAAGTTCTCAGCGTGTCTGGGGCTCTGGGAAATTTTAGTTCTTAAAATGGTGCCCTTCGTGGCCGGCTGAGACTGCGGGGGAGGCGGGTGGCGAATGGCTTTTCCGTCTCTAGGCTCCGCAGAAAGCTGTGCTGCCTTCTTCATGTTCAGGTTCCGGGGGCTGCTCAGGAAGCCCCTCACCGAGCCCTCCTGTGTCCGGGTCCGAAAGGGCAACTGTGCTGGTGGGGGCACGTGGGCACAGACCGGATGCGCCCAAACCTCAGCACAGCACAAGGCCAAGGGCGTGAACATGGGCCCTGCGCCCCTGGGGCTGGCCTTGCCGGTGGTCGAACCCCAGAACCCAACCAGAGCCCCGTCTTTAGGGGGCGCCCCTCACCTGCCCTCCTTCCGGTGATTCTCACCCGCTGGCACACCTCGCGGGAAGAGCCAGCATTTGAGCAGCTACTGAGGCGCTCACACTGACCTGGAAGCGGATTACCAGGGCAACGTGGTCCCTGTTTATAATGCGCACCCACATTTTTGGCCCAAACTGTCAAGGAAAACAAAATCTTTCCTTTTAACTTGTTAACCCATTTGTTTTTATTTATTTACATTTAGAAACAAAGCGGATGATCATACTCCAGGGTATTATTTTGCATACGGATGTCGTTATTGCTTTGTAGAGTTACACTTCTAATGCATAATTCCACAAATGAAGATTAAAAAATATGTATATAGATATGGAATTAGTACCACCCATGTATCATCTGCATCCTTATTTTTCCCTCAAAAAGTTGGGCTAAAAATGTGCGCATCATACCTGGCAAAATACGGGTAATAGTTCATAGCAACAAACCCATCTGAAAAGGTATCCATGTGATACAGCTGGGGGTTGGCCCTACCCACCCTCCCAACACACCCCAGGCTTGGGGCAAGGTGGCAGAGGGCGCTGGCTCTGCTAAGGCTTCTGACAGGTGCCACAGGGCTGGAAGGCAAAAAGGCATTGTGACCTCTTTCAAGTGGAGCACAGGACACGGTGCAGGGGTGGGATGGGGCAGGGGTGTAATTTGGATTTTTGTCCCTGCGCATCACAAGGCAAAACCCACCGTGGGCAACACTGCCACCTAGCGGCGGCCGCACCACCCGCACCGCCCGCAGTGCCCGCACCGCCAAGTGCAGGGTGCGAGGTTGGATACGCCCTGGAATTCAGAGGGTGTAGGAGCGTCGCCCCACTAGCTGTAGAATTCTTTCTGGGGGATACACCGATCCAAGGGGCTGAACCCCAGCGCTGCTTCCCTTTTCATTCAAATTCTTTCCCTAGACTTCCCATAAAGAGGTAATTTTTATCGTCTGTCTGGCCCTATTTTATCTTTCCCACAGAAGTGTCTTGTTTACTGAAAGAAGAAAGCAGCTAATGTTCCTAAAATGAACTCACACTTCAGTCACTTACGCCAAGCCCACGTTTCTGCTTTTACTGGGAAATCTTATAAAGACAGCTCTCTTCTTCCAGATTTGTGTTTGGTCCAGAAGCGGTCTAAGACACAAGCAAGCTCTGTGCGTAATTCTAAGAGTCAATCAACAAACCCCTGGGGTGCTAAGCAAGGCTGCGGCGCTGACCAGCAGGCCCGGAGGCGGGTGGGTCCCAGGATTTGTGGGGTGCTGTGGGCGTGGAAAACAGAGGAAAGGAAGCCCTAGATGGTTTGGCTATCACACAGGGAGAGGAGGACAGAGCCAGGCAGCAACCAAGATAGAGAACAGAGCCTGGGCTTTGAAACAACAGGAAGCAGAATGCACACCCGGCTGGTCGTGGGCTCCCTCACCCCTGCGTCTCTCAGCCATCTGAGTCATAAAGGGAGTTCTAACGTTGATGCAGGAAACAAATCAAATTTCACACGGCGTATTTGGTGGGTTCCAACACGGAGATGTTGGAATGACATTTATTTCTAATAGCACGACACCCTCTGCCAGCGTTTGCCATGGGCGGGTGGGCGCCTGGCTGGCTCCGGGAGCCCTGGAAGAGTCCAGGCCGGCAGCCGGAGGCTTTGCGGGCCGGATGACACGGCCATTTGTCAGAGGCTCCTGAGGAATGTTCCTCGGCATTCTAAATGTATAACCCGCGTGCGTCATCATTCCAGTTCCCCGAAAACCTGTGACTTTCCCACAAACAATTCCTCTCTGTAAAAATAAATTAGACTCGACCTGCTCCGTGCCCGAACAGCGCAGTGTTTGCACTGTGTGAAGCAGCCGTGCGGGGGTCTGTCCTCTGATGGGGCTTTGTCACGGAAGAGCTGCCCGTTGGGACTCTTACCCCTGAGATGTGTCATCCAAGGTGGAACTTTTATCATCCTTGCAGGAAGAAGAGCACCTCCTTAATTTTTTATTTGATATATGACGGCATCATCGGCCAAGATATATGTGTTTAGTCCGAGGAATTTCTTGGGGAATGTCCTTTATTGACAAATGTGTAGAGTTTCATAGAGATTGAGAATTCTCTGTCAAATTGGCCTGCAGATTAATACAGTGTAGTGATTCAATAACATGAGTGTTCAGTGTTTGTCTTTTAGAGTTTTAATTCCCTGAGGAATCTCAATGGCGCAGCTTTCGCTTTTGTGTGAGGCAGTCAAATCCTATTGGTTTGAAATGCCGTGATCCAGAAAGGTCAGACAGATTGGTCTTAGTCCAGATGCTTCTTCCTCCTCTTCTTCTTTTTCTTTTTTTAATCCTCACCCAAGGACACGCTTATTGATATGAGAGAGAGAGAAAGAGAAAGAGAGAGGAAAAATCAGTGTGAGAAAGAAACATCAATGAGCTCCCATATGTGCTCTGACTGGGAATCGAACCCTCAACCTTTTGGTGCATGGTATGATGCTCCAACCAGCTGAGCCACCCGGCCAGGGCTGAAGGGACTATTCATTAACATGATGGCTCACTGTATTCTCCATTCCCATTTTCAGGAAAGACACGCAATTTAAAGCTTTGCTTTATTATGGAAATGAACTCTATGTCGGTGGTAGACCAGGTTTAAAAACACACTTCAAATACTTTTAGTCATCTTTTTTTTCCTCTTTTTGCCCTCCAACTGGGTTGACTTTGCACAGAAGTGGTGGTGTATTATGTTGATAATGTCGGTGACTTAGAAGAGCTGTGAGGTCAGAGCAAGAAGCAGAAAGAGCGCAACTGGAATAGAAGCCTCGAATATAAACTACAAATGTTTCCTTTGTAATCTCAGTGTCTCACTCACGAGTTATTTCCCGAAGCGCTTTCAGGAGACTTACCTCTCAGAGGCGGCCTCGCAGCTCATATAAGCTTGCCTTCTTCCGCGGACAGGAACAGATTGATTGATCCCATAATATTCACTCACTCTTCTTTTCCACGATGACCTATTGAAACTCTCCAACTAATTTAAATTTAATAATAAAAAAAGGGACTTTGCAGGGTGCTGCTATTGAAGCTAGATTCATCCGCTCCAAAACCACCGCGGTCTCCAAGATTAGTGCGAAAGTGGCAGTAACGGTTATCGGATTTAATTAAAAACAACAAATCATTTGGCTATACTTGGCTATTTAAGGAGCCAATAGTTTAATCTGAAAACATCTGCTCACACGAGACCGCGGTGCGGATGGCTCTTTGATAAGGCAAAGCCTTTCTTTTGTCGTGAGCTACGAGGCCCCACCAGCCAGGAGAATGTGGACTTGGCTAGCGCCTCCCTTTAATTTTCAGTGTTAGGGAAGAAAACAAAACAAAACGCCAGGATGCATTTTATGGATGCAGGTCAGTAGCACAGAGGGGATTTCCGGGGGAGCCATTTACTGCTAATTATAGTATGTGCACGAGGCTCTCTGAGGTTTTTACTCCCTTCTTTCATGAGTGGACTAAAAAGTACACGTAAAAAGCTGATTTACATGCATGACCAACATTCGCTTTTCGGAATTTTCAGAAGCCACGGGCTCTCAGGTCTTCTCCCCCCACCGCTGCCACCTCCCCCCCCGCCCCCCCCCGCCCCGCCCTTTTCTCTCTCCTTGCAGCAGGTTTAAGGAAAAGCTGAGGTATAAACTGTGTATCTCCCCTGGCTGGCATAGCTCAGTGGATTGAGCGCGGACTTCGAACCAAAGAGTCGCAGGTTCGATTCCCAGCCAGGGTACATGCCTGGGTTGCAGGCTATAACCCCCAGCAACCGCACATTGATGTTTCTCTCTCTCTATCTCCCTCCCTTCCCTCTCTAAAAATAAAAAATAAATAAAATCTTTAAAAAAATAAAAAATAAACTGTGTATCTCAAGATTTAGCAGGGAGGGGCCACGGTGAATGAAGACACGAAGGAGAGAAAGCGTGGCTCGTCCTATAAGCTCATCTGTGCAGGAGATTTTCTTTTGAAAGAAGCAAAGGAGATCTTTAGACCATCTGAAGTGATAGGTATTCCTACAGATCCACAAGAGAAAATTATATAACATCTATGGAACTATCTTAGAATGCATAGATATAAGCAATATATACCACACGCGTGCATAGTCCATATATGCAATGTATATGTATTGGGTGTGAAGGCTGACTGATTGTTTTACGTAAATCGAATCTTGCAGACAAGTCTGGCTCATGAAGCCCTTGATGACACGAGACCATTCCTCACAACAACCCTTTGACTAGCCTGATATACAACATGCACTTCTGCCCTGGCCGGGCAGCTCAGAGTGTTGTCCCAATATGCCAAGGTTGCAGGTTCGATCCCCAATCAGGGCACATACAAGAATCAACCAATGAACGCATCAATAGGTAGAACAATGAATTGATACTTCTCAATCTCTCTCTAAAGTAATAAAAAATGTAATTAGAATGTGCCCTTCTGATGACATCTTAGAACAGCCAGCTTATGCGATGCTTGTCCCTAATATTCCAGACACTCTTTCTCAGGCTCATCCTCCATGTCGCCTCCCTACCTTTGGGACCCTGACACTCTGCTTCTTGCTAATTTTCCACCTCAGTTATGAATGTTTCAATATCCATTTACTTGGATGTCTCCCTAGGAAGATTCACTATGATATATAATTATAAAATAAATGATGCCCTGCTTTGTAAAAAAAAATATTTACTGATATTTAGGGAGAGAAAAAAAATGTTGATTTGTTCTTCCACATATTTATGCATTCCTTGGTTGCTTCTTATATGTGCCCTGACCAGGGATTGAACCCACAACTTTGGCATTTCAAGACAATGCTCTAACCACCTGAGCTACTCAGCAGGGACTCAATGATACTCTGTTTTAAAAGATATTCCAGGCACGCCCCTTCAGCGAGAGGCGTGGATGGAGGAGAGGTGGCACAGAAGGCAACTTGTCATGATCCAGAGGGAACCTTCTTCCGTCCACTGCAGATTTGATTTCAGAGGCCACAATCCCTTTCTAACACATAAACTGGATTAGTTTGTATCCCCAAGTTTTTTTTTTCCTGCAAAGATATATCGTAAAGGCCACCAGCTGAAATTAAAAAAAAAAGTGTGCATTTTTCCAAGCCCACTGTTTATTCTATGAAGGTGGAAGTTGGTCACTTACTATTGGGTGCAACTATTGAAGTAAATCAGAAAGAAACATGGGCCTCTGGCCGTTGGCAGAAAGGCTTCAGTCAGTGCTGAGACCATGCAACAAAGGCACAGTCCCCTTCTGTGTGTGCAGGCCGCAGGAAGTCATTAGAGAAAGTGAATTACAGCCGGGTCCCTGTGCAGGGCTGAAACATACCGTGAGGACTCCGAGAGTGCATTGGAGACTCACTGGTCCCCTGATGGATGGAGCACGTTCAGCAACTGCTATCGCCCCCAATGGTGTTTTTTTAAAAAAAATTATATGTATTTATTTATATATTTATTTATTTTTAGAGAGAAGGGAAGGGAAGGAAGAAAGAGAGGGAAAGAAACATCAATGTGTGGTTGCCTCTCACATGCCCCCTACTGGGGACCTGGCCCACACCCCAGGCATGTGCCCTGACTGGGAATCGAACCTGCAACCCTTTGCTTCACAGGCCTGTGCTCAATCCATTGAGCTACACCAGCCAGGGTCAATGGTGTTTTTACCTTTCTTTTGTAGTCCATGGGCTGCGATTTTGTTTCTGCCTCCTGTCAAGTGTCGCAGTACCAGAGCAGAACAGGACATGCTCAGTGATTGAGAAGGTCAAGGGTGGACGTGGCCATGAATGTGGTGGTGGGGGGTGGGGAAGGTCAGGCAGGGGGACCCCCTCCTTGCTTTCTGCCAGCGTCTTCTGGCTCAGAGGAGCTGTTTGGGTGTTCACGCCCATCAGGATGCTCCTGCAGAGAAGTCGAGATGCTTAAAGAATGGGCCCCCTACCGGCTCCCCTATTCTTCCTCATCTCCAAAGTGGGGGGGGTTGGGGGGGTGCAGAGGGCAGGGAAGACCATCCTGAAGAAAGGGCGAGGCATCTCACATCAAATGCTGAGATGTGCAGTCAGAATGGGGATGTGGGAAGACTCACTGGCGGCCCCAAAGGTCACCTCAAAATACCAAAGGTAGTTGAGGTTTGGTGTGTTTGTGTGGCAGAGTGGGGGACCCTGGGCTTCCCCCCGACACAGTACCCCACCTCCCCCTCCACAGCAGCCTGGGCTCCACGGTGCCAGGCTGGAGGCTGCTGGACCCCCTATGATCAGGGGCAGCTCGGAGGCAGACGCCACGGAGCGTCCTCAGCACACACGGAGGAGAAAACAGGGAGAAGACAGAAGGTCTGTGAAGGACCAGAATGGAATGGGTGCTGTTAAAAACGGTTTTCTTTTAGCATTTTTATTTCAGTTTTTTTCTTATCCCCTTCTCTCTCTCATCTCTCAGTGTCTCTCAAATCAATAAATATCATATTCTGCTGTGTATAATGTACACCCACATTTAGTGTGCATTATACACTAAATGTAATCCCCATTACATACCATGGGGATTATTATATACCCCATGGTATGTAATCATTATACCCATGTGTAACAGGCACCCTTATTTTCCCCTCAAAAACTTGGGCCAAAAAGTGCACATTCCACATGGCAACACACGGTAAAATTAAAAAAAAAAAAGAAAGCTAGCTCTTTTCATAAACGAGTTCAAGCGATCACAGAAACTATATTAAAGAAAAAATAACCAAGTTACAAGTATTCCTCACAGAGTAATTAGTTGCAACCATCTGCTGTCATGTAAAATGCATTGCTTTCCAACGGCCCCCAAATTAATTGTATCCCAAATTGGTATCTGTCTTAGGATGTCAGCGACTGGACTTTCTCTCCTACAAATCCTTTGTGCTTAAAGACATTTTTAACACTGTTTATGAATTGGTAGGGATCACTATTTCATGATTCTTACATTAATAATTATATTTTAGCCCTGGCTGGTGTGGCTTGGTGGATTGAGCATCAGCTTATGAACCAAAGGGTCACTGGTTCTATTCCCAGTCAGGGCACATGCCTGGGTTGTGGGCTAGGTCCCCAGTAGGGGGCGCATGAGAGGCAATCACACATTGATGCTTCTCTCCCTCTCTTTCCCCTTCCTTTCCCCTCTCTCTAAGAATAAATAAATAAAATCTTTAAAAAAATAATCATATTTTAAGAACTTATGTAGATTCTCTCCCCGAGGAAGGTAAGGGTTGCTCTGAGAATATAAAGGTCTATGATAGGCATGTATCTCCCTGCTGCGCAAGTCAGAAAATGAGCAGCATTTTCCATGAAATTCTGGTCTACCAATGTCTCCTGAGGGCGCCAGCAGAGGGGCGCTATGGGGACAGCCAAAGACTGTTTAGATCTGTGGGCTCCGGGCAGAGCCTATGGCTGGCGTGACGCCTGTGAAATTGGCTGCGGCAAACAGGAACTGGTTCTTCATCTCTCTGGCTGCCAACAGACACACCTGTGTGGAGAAGCGTAGAGACTCTACATGTTTCTAACTTCTGTGCCCTTGACGCTGTAACATCTGTGCTGCACACGCGTGCCAGGTACTCCTCGTTCCAGACAACCTGGTGACACTCCCGAGTCCCCTGGCCTTGGCCCCCCATCAACCTCATCGTCCCTCATCACCCCTCACCTTCTCCTTCGGTGGGGGTGGGGGATCTTCCTCCTAAGTGTTCACTTCCCAAATGCAAACCAACCAACCACCCCCTCTATGGGGCATTGACACCCCAGGCTAAAGCCCCTAGCTGGCATAGCTCAGTGGATTGAGTGCGGGCTTCGAACCAAAGTGTCGCAGGTTCAATTCCCAGTCAGGGTACATGCCTGGGTTGCAGGCCATGACCCCCAGCAACTGCACATTGATGTTTCTCTCTCTCTCTTTCTCCCTTCCCTCTCTAAAAATAAATAAATAAAATCTTAAAAAAAACCCAAAACCTCCAGGCTACTATCCACTTGCCCCCCTCAGCCCAGGACCGGGCAGTGGGAAGCTGAGGATGGTACTTCGGCCCCAGTATCCACTGAAGTCATTCCAACTAGCCAATCCTAAGAATGCTCACCTGCCTCATTCATTTTTTTCCCCGTGAAAACCACAATAAAACTTCTTGCCTATGGTTTCTTTCTCATTCATTCATTCATTTTCATTCTCACCCAAGAACATGATTATTAACCTCAGACAGAGGGGACAGGACAGAAAGCAAGAGGGAGAGAAACATTGATCAGTTGCTTCTCTTATGTGTCCAGACTGGGGACCAAACTTGTAGCCCAGGCATGTGCCCGGACCAGGAATTGAACCCATGACCTTTTGGTTTATAGGATGATGCTCCAACCCACTAGCCACCCAGCCGGGGCTCTTGCCTCTGTTTCCTCCTCACTCCCTCTGCCTCCTGACCAATGCTGGTGCTCCCCTGTGGGGCTCCCCGAGGCGTGGTGTCATTCTTGGGATCGCCTGGTGTAACAGATATCTTTAGTGACAGGCACATCCTGTTGTTGGCCTTACCACACCTAAATAATAAAACTGAATGAAAACAAGAAAAGAGCTGAGACTGGCAAGTTCTATTCACGAGGACGTCAACTGTATGCTCTGGGGGTGCCCAGAAGAATGGGGGGCATGAGGGTGACCTGGCACATAAATCACCCACAAGGCCACATCATGAATTCTGAAGTTGTCCTAATGTTACAGAACAGATGGGGGTTGGGGGGAGATGAATGATATAAAAGACCCCCCTTTTTCTCCAGGTTTCCTTCCCCGTACTAGGTTCGCTTTGCCCACCACCTGAGGGAAGATGTTTCTTAATACCAGAGATCAGTGAAAAGGAAAGGAATTTATTATTTATTTGAAATAATACAAACTAAAGTTCCCCACAAATGCACACAGTCCTTCCAGCACCCTCCCCGTGGCAAAGGGAGCACCTCCAAAGCCACATGGTCTCAACCAAGACACCAAAGCCGCATGGTCCTAAACAGACGCGTGGTCCCAAAGAGAGAGACCCCAAATGGCTGTCACACCTCCGTTTAAATCCCAGCGCCCATCTTCCTCTGCAGCCGCATTTCCAGCTCTGCCCACAATTGGCCACAGCTGCCAGCACTCGGGGCAGGTGTGGCCCCGTGGTGTGGAGCCTGTCATCTCCAAGCTCTTCTGGACCCCGTTACAAATCCCTATTTGTGGCTCCCCTCTTGGCCACACCCTGTTACACTAACGCATAAGAAAAAGGAACAAGCACCTCCATGTGCCAGGGAGAGTGGGGGGAGAGTCCTAAAGATCCGCATCTTGCAAGATACTTACTTGATCACATGTTTTTTGGCCGCCCCGGTTTATATTTTGTAGATTGCTTACATCTCAAATCATACACTGGGACGTCTGGTTTTAGCGCTCAAGTGTCAAGAGTCCGGAAGCCATCCTGTGCCTCCTCCCTAAAAGGAACAAAGCAGAACAAATGGAAATCGGCGACTTCTCTAGACCCATCAGAACATCGAGGTCCCAGGGCAAAGGGCCACCTCCAAACTGAAAAGATCGTCAGACACCGGGCGTGGCAGCTGAGAGCGGCTTGCCCACAGCAGAGGCCGCTGGAGTCCGGAGCTCGGGATCTGACGTGGCAATGTGTGTACACCAGCTTGAGAGTTAAAAACTCCTGGGCACGCCACCCCTGGGGGCCCTTCAAAGCTTCATTGATTTTACTACAGAGGACTCAGCACCTCGTTGCAGGGAAACCAGAGAAAAATATCCTCAGCTTCAGGCAAGGAGAAGAGCCACGTGAAATGAGAGCCCAGAGCCTTTGTCCATAGGAAGCACTGATCTCAAGAAAAAGTACTTTTCCAGAGACTTCTCTGACTTGAGGGAGGGGCTTGATCACTCCAGAAGGCTAGAGCCTTCCATTTTTACCTAAGGAAAGGGAAAAAAGCTAAGACATGTTTCTACTACTGGCCAGGGAGCTCAGTTGGTTAGAGCATCATCCTGATACACCAAGGTTGCAGGTTCGATCCCCAGTCAGGGTACTTACAAGAATCAACCAATGAATGCATCAATAGGTGGAACAACAAATCACTGTTTCTCTTTCTCTCAAATCAATAAAACATAAAATAAAGGCTGCCCACGTTCCCCGTCTCTTAGCTCCTCCCTCCATCTCTATCTCTCTCCTCCTTCCTCTCTCTCCAGATTCAATCAGTATCTTCTCACCTGAGAATAAAAAAAAAAATTAAAGGCACCCAATAGGGTGAGACTGTTAAGGACACTATTGAATTGAATTCAACCCACGGGGACATAGAACATTCTAGAATATCCCGAAACGAGTACTGAAGGTCTTCATTGTAACAGCAGCCAACAGCAAATCATGAGAAGCACACAGCCGAGAGGAAGTCATGTACAGTGAAGCGGCTGGGAAAACACATTTGCTTAAATCGAGATGCAGTTCGGAGCCGTGTCTTAAGTGTTGTGCTGTGAAATTTCAATTAGGAGCCAAGTGCTGTGACATGGACTTTGGCCAGCCCGAGACTGCCATTTCCCAAGTATGACTGAGAGAGAGAGAGAGAGAGAGAGCGAGCGCGCGAGCGCACCCGGAGTGGAAATGAATACTCTATTTGGATCACAGTGTAAATGTTTTGATGCCTTTCAGAGGTGTGTTTTCTATCACGTGGCTTGAATTTGGGGGCACCAACTTGTAAAGGCAACACACAAAGGTGCAAGACTCCAATGGGGAGTAAATAAAAAAGTCGGGATGCACGAGACGACTTGGCACACTGGAGTTTCCTTAGTGGAAGGAAACGAGAAAGACTTCCTTATGGTCCCTCCAGGCAGGTTCATCGTTTGAAAGACAAACTCTGGACGAGCGAGGCAGAGGCGCGGGGTTAGTGTGGCCAGACGGACAAGCCCTAAGAGCAGCCCCTCCGGAACTGATGGAGATCGGATAGGGTGGCAATGAGTGTTTCTTTGGCCTGGGAGGAGGGAGAGTGGTTTTGTTCCAGAGCGTTCTTCGAGTTGCTGAACTGACTCAGGAGGATGGCTCTGTCTCTGCTCCCGGACCCAAGACGAGCTTGCTGGAAGGGCGTTGACACTGTCAGCTGCTGTTGAGATGCCACAGTCATCTTGGGGACAAGCAGGGAGGCAGTCACATAGTCTCCATCCATAGGCAGGAGCTCTGCTTTAGTCGGGCCTCAGGGTTCATACAGACAACCGACTAGAGAATGCTGGGAAATCAGGCGATGAGCATGTCTTTGTCTTATGAGGAAAAAGCACGGTGGAGAGGACGCTTGTGCATGCCACAGACCCTGCTGGGGCTTTTAGTGAGAATGGCTGCCTCCAGAGCGACCTAAAAGGGGTCACAGCCCGGGGATCCCCAGGTGTCCCCACACAGAACGGCTCACCCACACTGCTCCGTGTTGACCTTGACGGTGGTGGTGTTGGCTGTTGGGAACCGCCCTGACTTGTCAGAAGCTGAAACCCCTGCCTAGGCTAAGGCTAAGGGAACGCCCTTGGAACCGTAAGCCAGCAAGGAGACAAAAGCTTATCTCCCTGGCAGGAATGCTGCTTCTGCTGCTGAACCCCAAAAAGCTTGGTCGGTTAGCCAAAGACGGGTAAGATTCCCCACGGGGGGAACGACCTAAGGCAGGCACGATCACTTTGGGAGGCCCCCCAAAAGAAGGACTTTGGGGGCTGCAGCAAAAGGGGGTGGCTTTGACATAGCCTGAGTTCTCATCGTCTGGGAGAAAATCTCCTTATTGCCTTAGTTCCCAACTAAGCCTGAAACAATGACAGGGTGGTGCAGCTCTGTGCTGAAAAGGGGCAGATTCCCTGGGTGATCAGGCCTAAGAAAGAACATGTAAATTACTGTGAAACCTTCTTTGTTTAGAATGCTCTCAGTTGAATGAGAGGGGTCCAAGGAGGAAGTTAGTTTGTTCCTCAAAGTCTTACAGCTCTTTGACCCCGACTCAATAGACCAGCAGAGTTCCTTGTTTTCTGTATTTCCTTACTTCCCCCTGATAAGTACTGTACTTTACCTGAATTATTATGCAAAATGAGCCCAATAAAAGCAGGTATGGACTGTAAATCAGGGCACCCCCCACTAGGTGGGGTGGCCATTTCGTCCCTACTTTCCCACAGAAACTAGTTTGTCTCTGTGCATGTTTGTTTCTCGCGTGTTTTTCGGCGAGCCATCCACAGCGTTCCGTGGTTACTGCTGGCCGGTGACCCACGCGCAACAGTTGGCGGAAGTCTGCAGGGTTCACTGTGAAGGTCGGTCTTACCCAGCTGGGCTCTGGCAAGGCAATGACAGTGGGAACTGGCCGGACGCCCCAAGGCCCTCGCTGGGATTGGCTGATGCACCCTCAGAAGTGGGGGGGATGCTGTGCACATGTAGACCTCAAGGCCCTTCTGGCTCCTGGGGGGTCTTACTCAGTCCTAGTTGAATCCATGAGTGGATGGCAAGGTTTTTTAATTTCCCCCCAACCCCTGTGGACTCCAACACCACAGAAGCTGAGTGCTTACAGCAAAATAACATGAACGTAAGGAGTCAACAATAGCCCGCCACAACACGCAGAGCGTCTTGCTGAAACTTGACTAAGGAAGCAGGTGCCATTGCGAAGGTCATGTGGCCACGTGAAGGGTCCTTCCGCTCTCCTGTAGCCGCTCCATTAGGGAGACCTCCAACGTGGCAAGAATGGGGTTCATTCTTCATTGTTTCTGAGTTAGTGCGTTTGTTCCTTAGCTATTAGGATGAAAAACTTCTGTGTCGTAAGCCATTTAAAAAGACATTGTCTACTCAAACCTCTGTCCATGGACATGGGACGCTGTGTCTGCAGGGGCACCATGACAAATGACACGAGGTTGAGTTAATGTTTGGGTCTACTTCAGGTTGTGCCCAGGCTTTACACAGGGTGGATGCTCCATAAATGCTTTGTAGAGGAGTTAATGAGTAAGTGAATGAATGAATGAATGAATGAAACACCTGCCTTCTGCCAGTTGCCATGGATACAAGGCTCGACACAAGGCGCGGGCAGCCCCTGTCTTTCCAGAACCTATAACTCAAATTCGGGAGGCAAACAACCCCCAAGAATTTCCTCCCTGCCACGGCCCCAAGTGCCCATAGATTCTGGGGTCCCCGCTTGGATGTGAAGACCCCAGGCTGAGAGGCAGAGCCTAAAAGGATGCCCCCCCCCCCGCCCCCGCCACCTGCTGCTCATGAAGATGCAGTATTTTATTTTCTTACCATTGGGTTTTATGAAACAAATAACATTCCTTACTGAGGGTGGTGTGTGGTGTTTATAGCGTTCTGGGAGATTCATTCGTTCTCCAAAATTGGAATTCAGACAAAAGAGAAGGAAATGTGACCGAAGGAGAATGCTGAAAGTCACACACGACAGGCTGTCATCTGTGATACAAACAGGCCCGCACGCAGCCCGCACACCCCTCCATCCCCAGCCTTGAAAAACCATTAGCAAAACATCGTCCATGGCAACCAGAAAACCTCAGCTCTTTCCACACTGGACCTTTTGTGACGTGTTTCCATGGTGACCGAAGCTCTGCCATAAACACACCGTTGCTCCCGGGAGGAGCTGATGAACAGAAGCTGGCGGAGAGATTATTGGAGAGGAACAAAAGTTTCTTCTTTCTCTTTCCTTTTTTTTCTCTCAGATGGCCATTTGTCCTGAGGGGCTGGGGGTGGGGGGAGTGGGTCTTGATTGAATGGAATTGTCCTTTGAACTTCAAATCGTATCCCACTGTGATTTTTCGGTATTTGTTTTAGATGTGAGGTCTGTCTCTAAAAATAGTTCCTGCCACTACCATTTCATGACGGGTTTCTCAGAGATGCAATGGCTGCTTAGCAAGAGAAATTCAGGCCTTGCTGGTGGCTGCAGAATTCCGAGCAAGGGTCGCTGGGTTGGTTCATTCTGTGTTTAACCTGGGAGAGTGTTTTCAGCTTCTGCATCCTGATGGGAAGATACAACCTGTTTTGTTTTTCTTTCTTTTTAAAAAATTTTCATCTGAAGACATGCTTAGAGAGGAAGGGAGAGAGAGGGAGAGAGAGAAACATCGATCGGTTGCCTCTTGTACAGGCCTGAACCGGGGACCAAACCTGTAACCCAGGGTGTGCCCCGACTGGGAATCGAACCCAGGACCTTTTGGTTTATGGGATGATGCTCCAAGGAGCTGAGCTGCACGGGCCAGGGCAGACACAACCCTGTTTTAATACCACACAGGTGCTGGAATTGGAACTGAAAGTTTAAGCCATAGACTTGTGTGACCAACCATGAATGTTTTCTGTGTAAGTGATAATGACCTTCAGGGATGTTGCAAAAACACTGAGGTGAATGCACGAGGTCCCCTGATGAAGAGATAAGGCAACAAAGTTTACAGAGGTTGGATCCCTGGTCAGGGCATGTATGGGAGGCAACTGATGTTTCTCCCTCACATCAATGTTTCTATCTCTAAAAATCCATAAACATATCATCAGGTGATAAATTAAAAATAAATATATGTATAGTTGCACATTCACAGCGTGCAGCCGCCGCAGGACAATTGTTGGACCAAGGTCAAAGTGCCTTCTTCCTGCTTCTGAGACTCTTAGAGCTGGATGGAAAGTCATATCCACAAAATCATTCCATCCACTCAGTTCTCTCCCGCCGCTGGGTCTTGGCATCCCACCGCCTGGGAACATCCCAGCAGCTGGGCAGGTACACGAGGAAGGGGGAGGGGCTTAAACCAAAAGGAAGCCATCAATGGGTGGTCCCGGGGAAGACTCCACCTCCAGAACCGTTATTGCTGAAGTACAGAGTCCACTTGGCCACTGACTCCTACCACTGGTTTCGTTTGTGCTCATTACGTCTTCCTCAGAAGACTGACGGGTCAGCTGTGCAGACCCCACCTCCCGCCCACTCTGCAGGGGCCTGCCCCCCCCACCCCCAGTGTTCCCACATCCGCTTAGGTGGCTGCTGGAGAGTGCAAGTTTCTACAAAGGTCCTTGAAACATCCCTGGAGGAATGAGTTCCCTCCCCCGTGGGGGTGTGAAGTGCATTTCTTGAGAGCCTAGCTCAGGCATGGCCTTGTTTGTGAAGAGGAAGAGATACTCGGTGTTATAGCCATAGAAACATAACATTTGGAAGCTGGAAGTGCCTTCCAAAATCATTTAGATGAACTTCTTAATTAAAAAAAAAATCCTCACCCAAGGACATGTTTATGGATTTTAGAGAGAGGAGAAAGGAGGGAGAAAGAGAGGGAGAGGAAAACCCACGTGAGAGAGAAACACCAGTCAGTTGCCTCTGGTATGTGCCCCAGCCTGGGATCGAACCCGCAACCTGGGTATGTGCAATGGAGACAGCAGCTGTGCTATCGTGACTGGCCCAGGAAGGTGCAATGTTAGCAGCCCTGCACCCCACCCTGGGTCTCCCAGGCTGCTCCCTTGGTGCAGCAGGAGAAAAGGGGACCCAGGGCAGGGTCAGAGGGGAGGGGCTGGATCTGAGGGGTGCCAGGGTGTTAGACAGGCCAGAGCTGGGCCAGGGGAATGTGGGGTGAAGGAGAGCCGGGGAGTCCCCAGCTTGTAGGGGTGGACGGTGAGCTGCCACAAGGGAGCCCAGGAGGGGGGAGCTGGAAACTAGGGCTATCAGGACTTCTGCGTGGACCGGCTGAGCGTGGATTTTCCTGGGTCCTCTGATCCTGTTGGCGAGAATCTATGTGGGGCGTTCTTAACCTTTCCTGTGGCAACTTGGCATCCGAGAAAAACACTTCGGGAAGGGTTGTTACGATTCTCACCTCACTGGCCAGACAGCTGCCTGGCAGGGCAGCCACGGTGTCAAAATCGGGACTGCGAACCTGTGATTTCAGCTGCCCTGGGAGGGACCCCAAAGGAAGAGCGGAGCCTGACTAGCCGCGAGGGCGTGGGGGAGTGGCAGAACGAGGAGGGGAAGGGGAGGACGACAGGAGGCAGCATCGCGGGTGCCTCAGCCCTGCCACCACCGCCAGCCCCACTGTAGGCTGCGGAGCACACCCAGCCGGGGCACCGGCCCCTGCACGGAGTCTAAGTCGTGCGCTCTAGCGGCGTACGCCAAAGCCACCTGCGCCCCAGAGGCTGACGGCTCTGATCTGGGGAGAACGGGCTTGAGGGGGGTGGGGCGAGGAAATTGGGAGTTTTAAAATCTCCCCAGGTCGTTCTTCACGCGAAGCCAGGGTGGGAGGAGGCATCAAGTCCACAGGGTTCCAGGACGTTGGCGCCAGGAGCCAGGCCAGAGCAGAGGCCTGGAGCAGGCGGGGGTGTGGACCGATGCGTGGTAACAGCTGAAAATTCCAGGGTGCCCGCCTGGATTTTGCAAATAAAATTTCCATGAACAAAAAAAGAGAGGTTTGTCTTTTTTACCCGACAAAGACTTCTCTAGCTGGTGGCTTAAGGCTCGGGACAGTGGGCCCTTCTGATGCTTTGAGTACTCTTGGGCACTCGCAGGCCGCAGGTGAGCGCCCCCCTCCCTGCCCCCACCCTGCCTGTCCGCTTCCCGTCGGCTCCATAAATCACTGCCTTAGGCTCACCTCGAAATCTGCCTCGGGCTCCCGTGGGGAGAAATCTCCCACAGTCCTGGATTTCCATGGAAACCAAACGCCACGCGCCACAGGAAGGGAAGGAGAAATGAAACCCCGCTGCCCACTTTTCCTGGGCGCCACTGTTTCTGATTGCCGCCCCTCCCCCAGCTCTTTTGCTGGGTGCACTTTTAGACCAGAGCGATTTCATTTTCTTTTTCTTGGCGGGCTTCTTAGGAGGGTCGTTGATTCAGTCTGGAAGCGATGATTTCTTCAGACTGCTTATCTTTGTGGAGGGCTATTATGTGGTGAGTGGTGGCCATTTCTTCACTATTTCTAAAAGAAGACCAGGAAAGGAGCCTGCATCCTGGCAGGGTAATAATGCGGCAAGCTTTAAGGAAATAATTCCCAATTGATAAGGTTATAAAATACTACCACTCTTTGGGGATCATAGGAATCACTGAGAATGTAGATTCTGAGAATTTTTACTGATGGACTGATTTTAGAGAGAAGAATAAGAGAGAGAGATGTCGATTTGTTGTTCCACTCATTTATGTATTCGTTGGTTGAGTCCTATAAATGCCCTGACTGGGGATCGAACCTGCAACCTTGGCATATAAGGAAGTGCACTCTAACCAACTGAGCTACCCAGCCTGAGGACTTCTTCAATTGTGAAGTAGCGTATTAGTTTGCTAGGGCTTCCATCATGCTGCAGGCTTAAACAACAGACACGTACTCACAGTTCTGGAGGCTGGAAGTGCAAGGTCAGGGTGTCAGCGGGTTTGGTTTCTCCTGAGGCCTCTCTCCTGGGCTCACCCCGGAGGCCCTCTCCCCGTGAACAGTGTGGACAGTGAATTTGTCAGGAAAACCCAACCAGTGCCACAGAAGAAAATGTTATCTATATTACTCTGGTCAGGAAATACATCTACCAGCTGCCCCAGAGGGAGATGCTGTGCCTGTTTGCAAAGCTGTTTGCTATACAAATATCCTTGAAATGGCAGTCTGAAACAAAAGCCGCTTTAAGAGGCTCAGAAAAACCGTGGAGAATTACCTCCCCATGTTTACTAGAGAGGAAGAGAAAGGGAGAGACGTTGACTTATTGTTTCACTTATTGATGTATTCAGTGGTTGATTCTTGTATGTGCCCTGACTGGGAATCGAACCGGCAACCTGGGCATAGCCGGATGATGCTCCAACCAACTGAGCTACCCAACCAGGGCCCCAGTGTTTGTTCTCTTGAAAACCTCCTTGTTCATCTGTGACATCTGTCTCAATATCCTTGCATGCAGAGAAAACCCGGCATGGCAAGATTTGTAGGCAACGCATAGAGAATTAAAGAACCGGACGTCATTCCCTCCACAACAGAAACCCGCTGGATCCTTTTTTACAGAAATGCAGTGGATGGGTCAACCAGATGTTCGGATTCCTTGTCGGCTTAATCCCAGGATGAATTAGTTAAGAGAATGCAAATTAAAATAGCAATAATAGTTCCTATTTTTGAATGCTTTCCATTTATGAATGCACTCTCCCTTGCCTGATCTGACTTGATTCTGAGAACATAATTACTTCTGTTGTCCGCGCAAAGGCACCCAGAGAGATTCGGTGATTTCTCAGAACCGCCGGTAAATGCGGTAGAGCTCCGTCTCACCTCCAGGGGCTATGACTTCCTAGGAGAGAACTTTAGCTGACATGTGTATTCATTCAGTCAAGGACAAAAAGAAAAAAATGAAATCAGCTTTATGCTTACAAATAAAAATCAATACTGCTAATTCTACCAGAACAAGAATAACCCAAGGGCAGAGATGAATTCTTTTTTTTTTCTCTCCTGCACTCATTTTTTGTTGCAACTGAGCACTTTCTAGGAAACTTTTTTTTGTTCGTACATACAAGATCGTTAACAAGATTTAGCTGCTTCTCACCGCATCTGCTCCCCGGGAATATCCTGACTGAAACGGAATCGAGGAGGAGAGTGTTGTTGGTTATGTCAGAAATCTGACTCGGAATTTATTCAGAGAATGCTTCCAAAATAATAAGAGAAAAGAGCCTATTATGGCATCACATTACACCATCCTCCTTACACACCGGACACCTTTTTCTCATTGGCGCGCTGTGCAATCGCAGGCTTATTAAACCACACGTAGGGGCAGACTTGGGATTTTTTAGTATCCCGTGCAGTATACTTAGGAGAGTTTTAATGTCTACTTTCACTTTATTTTGAATTTTTTCCTATTTTTAGTCTATATGTTATTCTCTTAACATTAATGCTGCTTCATTCCCACTTCAGTTAATTTTTTAATAGATTTAATTTATTCTATTTTTAGACAGAAAGGAAGGGAGAAAAAGAGGGAGAGGAACAACGTGTGGTTGCCTCTCGCACGCCCCCTACTGGGGACCTGGCCCGCAACCCAGGCATGTGCCCTGACTGGGAATCGAACTGGTGACCCTTTAGTTCACAGGCTGGTGCTCAATCCACTGAGCCACACCAGCCAAGGCTACTTCTTTTATCATAGCACTGGGACAGGCTTGTCCTGGGGTTTGCTACCTATGGAGACTCCCCCTGCATCCTGTCCATCCTCCCTCCTTCCCATCCCTCTCTCCATCCATCCGTTCTTCCTTCTTCCCTCCCTGCCTCCCTCCCTCCTCAGCCCCTGACAGACATCACAGTGGTGCTGGCAGAGCATGGCTGCCCTGCAGGGCCTTCCAGTCCCTGAGTGCAGACGCCCAGTACAGCTCTAGGTACCAGAGCTCCTGAACCAAAGCGTGTCCCATCTCTAACGTTAAACGTATTTCAGAAGGGAAAACAATTTTTTTTTCAGAACTTCTTATTGGTGGCTCAGTGGATTCGGTTTTTCCTCGGATGTTTCCAGAAGCCAGCCGGGGCAGGGCGCCTTTGTCCCTCCGTGAAGGGGAGCGGGCTAAAGCACGGCAGCAGGAGTCTGTGGCTAGCGCGACCGAGTCACCACGTGGGTGGTGGTGGTGGTCGTTCTGGGGGCAGCCTTGGATAACCACGGCGCCGCGCGACAC
Source organism: Phyllostomus discolor (assembly GCF_004126475.2). Classification (NCBI taxonomy): domain Eukaryota; kingdom Metazoa; phylum Chordata; class Mammalia; order Chiroptera; family Phyllostomidae; genus Phyllostomus; species Phyllostomus discolor. The sequence continues at coordinate 32,521,234 of NC_040914.2, read as the reverse complement.
TGCAGCAAAGGCAGGCTGCCCAGCCCCCTTCCTGGGGTTCAGGCTCACGTGCGACCCCGTGAGCTGCCGCCAGGAGCTGCCTGTGTGCGCTCAGCGCTCCCAACCCCACGCCTTCAGCGCCCCCCTGCTCTGCTCTCGCCCTCTCGGGGCTTTGGAAAGAGGAGCTTTGGGTTGATGGTTGGTGGGCCAGCTTTCTCCACTGGGCGGGGCGCGGAGGGGTGTGGGGGGAGGCCGTTCCCTCCCTGCTACTCCCCCAGGGGCCCCAAATCTTATAAAAAGCCCTGTTGGGGTTTTCGTTGGAAAGGCATTGGATCTGCAGACCGATTTGGGAAGATGGAGCATTTTAGAAATATTGATTCTTCTAATCCATACATACCACCCATCTCTTCATTACATTTTGTTTTTAATCTTCCTTGGAGGACATGCTTATTGATTTTAGAGAGAGGGGGAGGGAGGAAGGGGGTGGGGGGAAGGGGGAAAGGCAGAGAGAGAGACATCGATTGGTTGCCTCTCACACATACCCTGACCAGGGACCGAACCCACAGCTCAGGCATGTGCCCTGACCAGGAATTGAACTTGCAACCTTTTAGTTCGTGGAATGGCGCTCCAACCACAGAGCAGCCACCCAGCCAGGGCTCTCCACTTCTTCAGGCCTCTGAGTTCCCTCAGAAGAGATTCCCAGAAGCCTTCATCTCTTGAAACTGGTCATTTTTATTTCAATTTTTTTCTGCTATTGCAGTAAGAAAAGGACAGAAATAAACTCACACACCCTTATCCCTGGAGCCAAAACCCTTGATAGTACCTTCCAAGTCATCACCTTGGCTTCCTCAGGAAAAAATAATTTCAATCTCCCTTTCAGTTATGAACTACTCATCCATGAAGTGGGTTTTTTCTCTACTCCACAGAGACGCTCGATTATTTTGAAAGCTGAAGGTGTCATTATTTTATTCTTGCTTGCATCTGGGAATTGTAATTCTAGCGTTTGCAATATGACTCCTTTTATTTTCTTTCGCCATTAAGTTGGCAATAAAGGTAGTTGGTGATACACATACTCTACAATTAAAGAACAAAGCAAAATCATCATTATGAGGAAATACATTCTCTGTATTCAGCAGCCCGTTAAAATCTGCTGACTCTTTTAGGACATAATAACACTTTTAATTAACTTACAATAGACCCTTGTATGATAAAGAATTCAAGTCTCAGGTATACATTAGAGTGAGGCGAGGCAAATTCATTAAAACGGAAGAAGTCAAGAAATGCCATCCTGGCGTGAAGAACACCTTATCTCCTGAGACGGCAGGGCTGGGGGCAGCGGGACTCAGTTGTCTTCATGGTGAAGGTCACTGCTCGTTGTAGGAAAGGACCAGGGTTCAGCTCCAAAGACCAGGGCTTGGAGCTCCACGCTGCCTTGTGAGCCCACCTTGTAGAGAATGCAAGTCTGGGGTCAACCTCGGCCTCAAGTATTTCCCTCCTGTGTGGCTTTGGGTAAGTTGCACACGTAAATAAGTCCTCAGTGTGTTCATCTGTACAATATCGGGAAAATAACCTCGATTGCATGGGGGTGTTGTAAACATTAAAGATACATCATGCAACGCTAGGCTGGTGTGGCTCAGCGGATTAAGCACCAGCCTGCGAACCAAAGGGTTACCAGTTCGATTGCCAGCCAGGGCACATGCCTGGGTTACGGGCCAGGTTCCCAGTAGGGGGTGCACGAGAGGCAACCACACACTGATTTTTCTCTCCCTCTCTTCCTCCCTCCCTTCCCCTCTCTCTAAAAATAAATAAATAAAACCTTTAAAAAAAGATACAGCATACAAAAACTAAAATTATTTTATTATGTCACATGCTTTTCTTTTAGGACATTGTTAAGGCAAAGCATGACTCTTCTTCAATGTTGCCTAAATGATGACATTTCTGGGAAAGTGGGTAAGAGATTCTCTGTAAGACCATGAAATTTGACTTCCTGCTACAGCCCTGATTTTAAAAAAATCATAGCATCCTTGCAATTTCTGGGCTAATCCCTTACAGCAGCTGCTTTTAGAGTGTATTTGGCTTTGTTTGCGGGATGAGCAAGAAGGCCAAACTCGGAGACATTTATTCAATTGCAAATACATCCCTGCTATAATTTTATAAAAGAGAGAAAGCGGACCATGTTTTCAAAACGACTTACGCTTTCATTTCTCTGAGAAAAGCGATGGAACGGCGGACAGGACCGTTGGTCGCTGCGCTGCATTATGACTCAGTTCAAGTGCCAGCGCCTTCAAGTGTGATCGCTGACACTGTGTGTGGGCGAGGAAAGGCATTTGTGTGCTTCTTCCCCGTTTAGGCAGCATTAAGAGAAAAAAAACCCAAAGAAATTCAACAAGGGGTAGGAACCTAATCTTTTGTGACTAAGCAAGCTACCACTGGCGATATTAACCACCCGTAGGTTTAGCTGATTTCCAAAGACGACATGTCCAAACGTGGTTTTCATTCTTCATCCGCGAGCACGTGTGAGGCAGACAAGGAACATCCTTGCTTGGTTGGGGATGTGCGGGTCCCCTCGAAGCGCTGGGCCTGTCACGCCAACCCAGAGCCAGTGCCCGCCCACTTGGGCCTACCAGGCACAGTCTGTGCAAGGTCCCTCATGCCTGCTCCCACCCTGTCCTTGCCTGGTCCTTGTCCCTGTCACAGAGTGTCCAGCTCTGTGTAAACAACAAGAGGTGGAAGGAGCAAAGCCGGGAAGGTTTCTCTGTCTGAGCCTGGACGGGGAGCCAGGCGGAGGGGGTTCAGCACAGGAGGACGAGGTCGGGGAGTTGGAGGGTGGCAGTGGGAGGGAGCGGAAAGCCCAGGATGAGGCCAGGCTGTTTGGGAGCCGAGGGAGGTGTGGGGCAGCGGAAGTGCATGGACAGAACTGGGGGCGCTGAGGGGTCACAGAGGAAAGGACAAAGTTCCCTGCTGCGCACCCAGCTGCTCAGCAGCCTGCTCGTGGCTGAGATTCTGGGCAGGACCGCAGCTCCTCACGATCCTGCAAAGCCCGCCCACACACCCTTTCGAGTTCCCGTGTTTCTCCCGAGTTTCCACGTTTATCTGTAGTGCCCAGGCCCATCACTGGGAACAGACTGTAAGCACTTTTCTTCTCTGTGCCTCAAGTGGCCTGAATACCGCAATGGCCCCATTTCCTTGTGAGATTGTCAAAGGGGAAGACGCCCCCACCTTCCAGGGCCGCTTGAATGGTCGTGCATCTCCTCCTTTGGGGCGAGTTTACTCTGGGTACACAGAGACCAGATTCTCATCCTGCAGGGTGTGGCTCCTGGAGCTTTTGTGGGAAGAAATAACTCATGTGCTCAAGTCTGTGAGTTTTCAGAAACTCCTCCCCACAGCCCTCCCTTCATGGCCAGGCCGGGAGTGTGGATGGAGAGGCCATTTTACTGTGGACACTGTGTGAGCAGCCTGGGCTCTGTGTGGTCATATGGGACTGAGAAAATGACCATGCAAAGCACAGCAATGAAGGGGATTGTCCTAAGGCATTTACAGATTTCTGTTGAGGCCCTGGCAAGGTAGCTTCGTTGATTAGAGTGTTACTCTTATGCACGAAGGTTGCAGGTTCGATCCCCATGGGGGCACATATAAGAAGCAACCACTCTGGCTGGTGTAGCTCAGTGGATTGAGTGTGGGCTGAGAACCAAAGGGTTGCCAGTTGGATTCCCAATCAGGGTATGTGCCTGGGTTGTGGGCCTGGTCCCCAGTAGGGGGCGTGTGAGAGGCAACCACATATTGATGTTTCTCTCCCTCTCTTTCTCCCTCCCTTCCTCTCGCTCTAAAAATAAATAAATAGCAACCTTAAAAAAGAGAAGCAACCAATGAATGAATCAATAAATGGAACAACAAAGTATTTCTGTCTCTCAAACCAATTAGAATTTTTTTGTTGAAACATTAAACAGTGAAATGTTCATCAAACATTGAAACATTAAACACGAACATTTTGAATGTAATTGAAATTAAAAACGTTAATTTTAACATAATTAAAATTGCATGCCAAATGTTTTAATTAAAATTTTAACGTCGTTTTAAAATGTTAATGTAAACCGCATCGTAACACTAAAATTTTAATTAAACACAAACATTTGTCGAAGCATGCCACGTGTATGGAAAGCAACTAAATAAAGTAATATTTATTTAGTAAGACTATAATATTATTTTTAATATTATTTTTTTGCGCAGGTTTGATTCCCAGCCAGGGTACATGCCTGGGTTGCAGGCCATGATCCCCAGCAACCACACATTGATGTTTCTCTCTCTCTCTCTCTTTCTCTCCCTCCCTCCCTTCCCTCTCTAAAAATAAATAAATAAAATCTTAAAAAAATATTATTTTTTTGTAACTTAATTTTGTTATAATTTCAAGTTTGCAGGAGAAAATGCAAGTGCTCTATCAGGATGTTCTCCTCCTGTTTCCATTTTACCCTTTGTTGTCGCCCCTCCCTCCCCCCTTCAATCCTCCGAGAGGAGGATGGGAGACCCTGTGTCCCTTTCCTTGAGATTCTCTGAGTGCCTTGCCTAAGAAGAAGGAATTCTCTTCTATTACCCCCTAAAGCTATCATAGCAGGATATGCAACCCTGAAGCTTTACGGAGATGGGATTGAAATGTAACATCGTATAAATTTAAGGAGGATCGATGTCATTTAAAACATCAGAGACACTGAGAACCAAAGCGTTTGCCCACCAACGGACAGGGGAATAAAGAAGCTGTGGCCCATGTGTACAATGGAATACTACTCAGCCGTGAAAAAGGACAGAATCTTACCATTTTCGGCAGTGTGGGTGGATCTAGAGGGTACCATGCCAGGCGAAGCAAGTCAGTCAGAGGAAGACAGATGCTGTATGATTTCACTTCTATGTGGAATCTGGAAAACAATAGAAATGAGTTAACAAAACAGGAACAGACTCATAGACACAGAAAACAGACGTGTGGTCTCCAGACTAGGGGGAGTGGGGGAAGGCACGAAGAAGTACAGATTGGTAGTTACAGACTAGCCGTGGGATATAAATCGAGTCACAGGGGGTAGAGCCAATAATATTGTAAGATAATTAATTCAATATAAAGTGTTGGAGCGATGCCTCCTCCCTCCCCATGCTGGGACTTGGGATAAGCGTGAGCATCTTTTCCATGCCTCAGTGGACTGCTGTAGTCCTTTCTGTTCGGGTCTCTTTTTATTCTTAGCGTTTCCATGGTCACAGAATTAGTGGGGAGCATTTCTCTCCCGTACAATTCCCCCGGGGACACTGTCATCCTCTGGGTCACAGCCGCCGAGATGATCTGGCTGCGCGTCCCGAGTCCCTCCAACTCCCCGCCGTTCGAACACTCCGAGCCCCACTGCTTCTTCTGGAAGTCAATTTATTTTCCATTCCAGCATCCTTCCTCCGTTACCGGTTTTGAGTTGTGTGTGCGCTTTCACCTTTATCGTCTATCACTGATCTGTTTTCCTGAAATGTCAGGGGGACTTACCCCGGGAGATAAGGAGGCACCACGCGCTTCGTGACCTGCATGTGAGCAGGTAATAGATGCTCTGTGACTTGTCGCCAGCCGACTGGGTGACGCCACAGCTACTCACGGAGTGATTTGTGGACTGCAACGCTGGCCGCGGTCTGGAGTTTATTGAGTAACTAAAACCCATGTATGTGCCAACTTTACAATGTGAGGACTATTCCAAAACCTGCTGCTGGATCTGCTGTCCTGTGTGGGTGGTTCTGTGGAGCGCTGCAGGGCCCCTGGGGCGTGGTGAGTGTCGCAGGGACTGGGCAGCTATGCTGGGGCCACTCGGGGGTTTGGGGGGAGCCGGCAGGAAGGACAGTGCTGGCTGCACCAGTGGGCTCTGCAGACCGGTTCTGATGCTGTGTGGCCTTGGGCACGTTCCTGCGTCTCTTTGAGCTGCAGTTTACGTGACTGAGAAGCACCGTCCTCACAGGATGCTTTTGAAGATGAGACCGTCTGTGAAAATCGCTGTGCCTGGAAACAGAGGAAATGCTCGGCGAATCACACTTCTTATGGCACAACCAGGAATAAGGGGCTGTGGTCAACAACCCGTCTTCTCCCGGTTCTGTAGACAGTTCTCTCGGGATGTGATGCCTTCTCTACCCTGCCACGCATGACACGATTGTCCTTTTGTCATAGTCCCTCTGCACAGACAGTAAGGCATGATCCAAATGCAACGGTGGAGTGAGCACATACATGCACACACAGTCACACACATTCACACACCAACACCCACATACACTCAGATTATACACTGAGAGCCACACCCTCTCACCTACACATGAACTCACACACTCAGGTGGACACTCTCACATATTAACACACTTTCAGATTTACACCGATGCACACACACAAACACACATACACTTGGACCTACACACTCGCACACTCTCACACGCATACACTCAGATGTACATACTTAGATCCCCCATTCACACACACATACACTCACAGCCTCACACACTCAGATGCACACCCACAGCCTCGCACACTCACGCTCTCTCCCCTGGACTGGGCAGCACACCTGAGCGAATGCTTGTGAAGACACGGCTTTGGGCTACAGTGCGTCCATGAGCCAGCGGCACTGATGCGGCACCGACTGTGTGCCAGGCACCGTCCTGAGGGCTGAGGATGCAACTCTGCACCGACCGCCGGTGATCCTTCTGTCTGCGGCCGACACAATCGCAGGGAAGACACATTAAAGAAGCACAATAGCCCTGGCCAGCCGGCCCAGTTGGTTAGAGTGTGTCCCATGCACCAAAAGGTTGCAGGTTTTATTCCTGACCAACGTACATACCTAGGTTGTGGGTTCAATCCCCAATCGGGGTGCATACAAAGGCAACCAATCAATATGTCTCTCTCTCCTTTCCTCTCTCTCTCTCACATGTATTCTCAGGTGAGGATTTAAAAAATTCTAAAAAGAGAAAGGATGACAAATAATTGAAAGCTAAAAGCATTTAGGAAAGTCTCACAGAGGGGTGGGATGGTTTCCTGAGGAGGAAAACCCTCGGTGCCCGGACAGCACAAGCGCTGGGCGAGCGCGGATCGAGGAGAGAGTGGACAGAGAGGGGGCTGGAGAAGGAGCTGCCAGCGGGGTGGACAGGGGCACCCGTTGCTGCAGGCCTGGAGGAGCTGGCCGGGCACAGCCCTGTGGGGACTTTGTGGGTCTCTCTCCCCCAGTGACCCATCGCCGGCCGGCTTTCTTCTGGGAACAGCAGGGCCTTCCAGCCACGTTGTGGGACTGGACATAATTGAACATCTTGAAAAAACTGAAATACAAACAAACAAACAAAAAGATGGAGGTACAGCTGCTGAATAATGAGCAAGCGTGGGATTATCAAGATTGTAACTGGCAACTTTGATCAAGTAGCTAAGAATGTTATCTGTTGTATCTTTGTTTTATTTTTTAGACTCAACTTCATGCTTACTCTTTCTTTTGAAACATTTTTATTTATTGATTTTAGGGAGCGAGGAAGACAGAGAGAGGGAGAAATAATTTGTTGTTTGCCACGCCCTCTTCCAACCATGTTTTTTGACAAGGTCCGAACGTGGAAAGAGGGAATTCAAGGAATCCATCTTCCTGGAAGAGAGCGTGGCATACAAAGGGGGGCGGTAATTTTCCTGGGGATTGCTCTTAATAATTTCCTTGCTAATATTAATCATGGTCTTACTTTGTACCCTGATTCCCATAAGAACAGGCCATGAGAAGAAAAAGTCTTGAAGTGAGTCAACGATGAACTTTGAGGGAAATTCTGAAGGGACAACTAGTTCTCCCTAGACTATTAAATCATGCCCAAATTGTTTTAAACAAGGTGTTTATAAACCTGAGTAAGAAACTATCCCCGATTGTTCCCATAAAAGAATTCATGAATCAGTTACAACAGGCTGAATTATTGGCGGACTTTCCCACACCTGTTCCTTACCTATAGATACAAAGGGTCTTTCAAGAAAACAAGAAAAAAATTATATAGACCCCTACCCACAGCCCAGAGATACCCCTGGGTAGCATATTGGATTAATGGCAAATTATGGTATCCCCCAAAAGGAGCTAAGAGTCTCCAGAGGGTTCCAGATCCCCCATTGCCTTATACAGGAGCATGTAATGAGAATGGCATTAGAATGGTCAATAAGGATGGAGTCCAAGTGCCTTATAATAGTCGAAATTTCAGGGAAAGGCTAGCTCGAAGCAGACCTCCCTGGCGTTTATTAATTAAGAAACAAAAAAGGTTTACTGTAGCTGGATTCCTATTTATCTCTCCTTACATGTTTGTTTTGGTGATCAAAAGGTGGTGGGATTGTTAGACATTTGTATTTCAGGTTTATTAATTCGCATAATTCCAATGAAGTTGCATAAAATAATTTCTTGACCAGAGAACAAAATCCCCTCTAATGAAATAGCCCCTGAATGTCTAAAAGTTGTTGGAGTAACAGCCCCACCTTTACCTTGAATAGGAATATATCTCAAGTAGAATTAGACAGGCAAAGAAATAAGAAAAGCTGGTTAGCTATTACAAACTAAGCACATAGAAACAGTTACCAGGGAGTCAGATGACAAATTCTGAGAACTTTAGTAAACAATAAGACATTTAAACTCTACGTACAGCTATTTCTAATTGTCTGATTTATGGCTCTCCTGGTCAAAATAATCTTTGTTTAATATAACTGAATCTATGGAAACTTTTGTACTTCTCCTGGTTACCTTTGTATTAATTTTTTCCTGCTTTACCTAACCGCAAATGTTAATCACTGCTAAAAATGAAAGTATAAAAACCTGCTTGTACTTGCAATAAACGGAACAGAGCATCACCGTCCTCTGAAGCATGTTGTCGCCTGTCTCCCATCGCCAATGCCTTACCCACCTTTCAGGAACCCCTGGACCTAGCTGCGGCCAGACCTCAGCAGTTGTTCTGTTTATTGACACATTCGTCAGTTGATTCCTATACATGACCGGGGATTGAACCCACAACCTTGGCATATCAGGATGCTGCTCTAACCAGCTGAGCTACCAGGGCTCACTTCCTTCTTCTTCTCTCATACTGCTCCTTTGTTGCATCTGCCTTGGGTGACAGCTGGGCTTATTGTTATGAAAAGCGGGCTACTGCTGTCGGGGAGACCAGAGCTACCTCAACTGTGTCATACCACCTTCACCTCTGTGACAATAATTTGAGAGTGAGGGCGTTAAAAGATGCAACCACTATGGGAGCCAATCTTCTCTCACAGCCCCAACCAAGTATGACCTACAGGGCCATGTGGGCACCTGCCCCTCAGGTCTCTTTGCCTGGTAAGGGAGATGGGACATCTGGGTATATAGACAGCAACCCACTGTTTGCGCTCTTTCTCCAAAAGGCAAAGGGAGGCAGTGCGGGGGTCCCAGCCCTTCAGTACCCAGCCCCACCCACAGGCCACACCTCCGAGCCCTCACTCAGGTCTCTCTGCTACCCCTTCTGGGTTTCTCTCATTTCCTTCAGTACAGTAAAAGTAATACATGCTCAGTAAAGGCACTTGGTAAATAGAGAAAAAGTTAACAAAAAATGAATCACCTGGTCTATTTCTTCCCAGTGCTTTCTTATAGAAATGTTTCAGAGCTTTAAACAAGATAGAATGTCCTATTCATACAGTTTTATTTATTTTTTTTAAATAGATTTTACTTATTTACTTTTAGAGAGAGGGGAAGGGAGGGAGAAAGAGAGGGAGAGAAAGATCGACATGTGGTTGCCTCATGTGCGCCCTCTACTGGGGACCTGGCCTGCAACCCAGGCATGTGCCCTGACTGGGAATCGAACTGGCGACCCTTTGGTTCACAGGGTGCTGACTCAGTCCACTGAGCCACACCAACCAGGGTTATACAGTTTTATTTCTGATTGTTTTACTTAGCAGTCTATAACACTTTTCCAGGCTACCTCGATGACTCTAACATTGGCAGATGCCTGATATTCCCTTGATCAGGATTGCAGTTGTGGCCTCTCGAGTTTTGTACCTTACCTTTTGCGGTAATCATTACCTGCGGCTTCCCAGGGGGGACCCCAAAGTCACGCTGTCACATGATGACTTGGGGACCACATACAGGCTCACCCCAACCCACGATCCCACTTCACAACGAACCCCACCCAAGACCCCATCAAAGCTCCAGCAGGTCTCTCTTCAAGAGACAGAGTTTAGCTGTAACACTGGCTAGAAAAATCACTTCCCAAGCCCTGGCTGGCATAGCTCAGTGGATTGAGCACAGGCTGCAAACCAAAGCATCGCAGGTTTGATTCCCAGTCAGGACACATGCCTGGGTTGCAGGCCATGGGCCCCAGCAACCTCACACTGATGTTTCTCTCTCTTTCTCCCTCCCTTCATCTCTCTAAAAATAAATAAATAAAGTATTTTAAAAATCACTTCCCTCTATAGTGGTAGCAAGGGGATTTCCTTGTGAGAATTCAAGTTCTTTCTAAAACAAATCTGCTTTTGAACGAAGCCATTAATTAAGAAAGAATTTGGATATATCAAGGTACAGGCGGGTCTTTGACATGTTACAAAGACAACCTCTGGTGAGAAGGGGTTGGTGTATCCAATGCTGAGGGCAGCTCGGCCACACCAGGTGCCCCTTAGCGCCCCTGCATCCTTGTTGAGGCGGGAAGGCACCGTTGCTCCAGGATGACCGCATCTAAAACCCCAGAGGAAGGCGGAACACATCTACACACCGGCACAATCTTTTCTGAAAGGAAATGTGCTTAGAAACCGAGTGATCTTAAAACATCTTCTTTTCTTGCTGGCTTCACAATCTGCCACTGGGAAGACATTAAATTCTCTCCTCACAAACAGTGCCTGCCTGGATTATTGGTTAATTAATCATGCTTAATACTTTAATTTCCATGTGGGCGGCTGGCTGAACACCCTCCAGTGATCACCGCGTTGGGTAGCAGGAAGGCACCTCCTACTCACTTGGAGAGTAAAAACAATGAGAGAGAGGTATTTCTGCCTGTTTTTATCGTGGGCATCAACCCCCCGGTGTGTGTGATCTTTGCTATGTGCTTCCACTGTACTGACAGCAGCCGGTGGTGGATGTCTAACAAATGTGAGACTGTGGAACCTAAGAAAAATGGATAATTCCTTGCCTTGGCTGGCACCAAAATATTTTCAATGAGAGCCCTGGCTGGCGTAGCTCAGTGGATTGAGCGCGGGCTGGGAACCAAAGTGTCCCAGGTTTGATTCCCAGCCAGGGTACATTCCTGGGTTGCAGGCCATAACACCCAGCAACCGCACATTGATGTTTCTCTCTCTCTCCCTCTCCCTCCCTCCCTTCCTTCTCTAAAAAATAAATAAAAATAAAATCTTTAAAAAAATATTTTCAATGAAAAGATTAAATGCTGTCATCTGCCTGCTGTGATTTGATCTGGTCCATTTGAAGTGTCAAATCAGAACACTTGCTTATTAGGCTCACTTTGTGATTATGATGATGGTGATGATGATGATGATGATGATGACAAAGAAACATCAATGTGTGATTGCCTCTCACGCACCCTCTACTGGGGACCTGGGCTGCAACCCAGGCATGTACCCTGACTGGGAATTGAACCGGCGACCCTTTGGTTTGCAGGCTGGCACTCAATCCACTGGGCCAGACCAGCAGGGGCCACGATGAAAATATTTAACCAATCACATCTATGCGGTAAATGTTATGGCATGCAGCATTATATTATCAGGGCTTTTTACAGGCCCCTTCTCCCATGGACATCGCAGTTGGTGTCAGAGCCTCGCGGACCTAGTCAATACCTAATGCACCTTTATCGATGACGGTGCTGACAGCATCCTTCGTACAGGCGCGATCGATTTTCTCAGGGACAAGCCTGAGGTTCGGTGATGAATGAACAGAGGATGCCCTGGAGATGCTGAAATGCATCCTGAATACATGCAATTTTTTTCCATGTAGTTTTCCTAAGCACTTTTATTGGATTTGAAATTTCCAAATCAGTAATCCCTACAGGGTGTAGACAGCAACTGTGCTGAGCAGGGTATGTGATTGGCCTGGGAGCCATGCCTGTGCCAACCGCAGGGCACACTCAGGGCGCTGGCTTAGACTTCAAACAGGAGCTCGAGGTTCATGGTCTAACACCTCCTTGCCCTCTGTGGTCCATCCACCCATCCACCCACCTATTCATTCATCCACCCATCCATTCATCCATTATCCATCCATCTACCCATCCATTCATCCATCATCCACCCACCCATCCATTCATCCATCATCCATCTACCTATCCATCCATCATCCATCCATCATCCATCTACCTATCCATCCACCCATCCACCCACCTATTCATCCATCCACCCACCCATCCATTCATCCATCATCCATCTACCTATCCATCCATCATCCATCCATCCATTCATCCAATCATCCATTCATCCACCCATCCACTTATCCATCTCAGTCATCCATCCACCCATCCACCCACCTATTCATCCATCATCCATCCATCCACACATGCATTATCCATCCATCCATTCATCCACCATTCACCCACCCATATATCACTGATCCATCCATCCACCCACCTAACCATCTATCCACCCATCCACCCACTGGCATACATTCAACAAATACGTTTTATTGCCTTTTCTGAAACTTTATTTTTTAATTTAATTTTATTTACTTTTATTATAACTCTGTAATACACCATCTGGATATCATATTGTGTGTTCACCACCCCAAGTCAAGTCTCCTTCCACCACCAATTAGCCCCCCTTTACCCTCTGCCACCTCCCCCACCCCCTTTCCCTCTGGTCATCACCATGCTGTTGTCTGTGTCTATGCTTTTACTTTTTCGCTTAATCCCTTCCCCTTTTTCTCCCAGCTGCCCAGTCCCCCTCCATTCTGACAGCTGTCAGTCTGTTCTCCGTATCTACCAGTCTGTTTCAAGTTTGTTAGTTCAGATTGTTCATTAGATTCTACATAGAAGTGAGATCATATGGTGTTTGCCTCTCTCTGACTCACTGACTTTACTCAGCACGATGCTCTGCAGGTCCATGCGCGCCGTCCCAAAGGGTGAGTGTTTTGAGATGCTCACCGTACCCCTGGGCTGTGGTGGACAAGCCACTGACTCAGCTGAGGGATACTTCTTTTGTACTTTCTGTTTCCGGGGGTGGTTGTAGCGAAGTGGGGATTTTTGTGGACGATTCCAAAGAGGAAGAAGCAGGCAAGGCAGCTCACGACCAGCTCTCACTCCTCCTGCCTCTCGATGGCTCTCTCCAAACCCAAACTGCAGTTCCGTTGTGTCCTCATGGCCTGTGGCTGGTGTGGCGTTTGCTGCCCACAGTTTCCACCTGTGGGAGCTGAGAGGTCAGAGAGCTTCCCAAGGTCACATCTCTCGATTCTGTCTTCCAACTGAAAGCCTGCTCTGTTCAGCTGCTCCTTCCAACCGCTGTGTAGAATCCTAGGGGAGGCAAGGTTGGCCCTGAGCATTCGCAAAGGGTGGGCAGAGGCAGGCAGGCCACCTTCTCAAACACGCAGTGTAGGTGGTTCTGGTTTGGCACATACACACCCACCGTCAGAAACGTGCCAGATCAGCCACGACACGAATGCAGTTGGGCAGATCCTTCTAGGATCTTCACTGTCGCCCAGTCACAGGAGGCATTTATCTGCCCTAATTTGTCCATCGAGAAAGCAAGTGATTTGAACAGAATAATCAGGAGGCAAAATGTGACTGGAAACCATTAGGCAAGAATTCACAGGACACGGAAGATGAGCTGTCCCCTAATCTTATGCTGTCTGTGAGTGTTCTCTGGAAATGGCCTGGAGGCCCATGAAAAGTCAAGTGGAAATGCAAAGTCCATCAGCAGAACAGAACAGCGTCTTGCACAAGCCTAACTGGGAAAAACAAAGGTCTTCCTTCCATCTGAAGGGAAGAGAGGAGAGATGCCTGGGGGTCAGGTTGTGCTGCGCTAAATCCAGACTCCAGGAGGGGAAAGAACATTGTGGCTGCCAAGCGAACAGCAGACATATTTCACCTGGAAATTAAGGCAGAGTACAGATCAAGTCAATTCTGAAACGATTCCTTCTTTTTGCCTTCTGCTTAACACATTTTACAGTTAAAGGTAATCAACCCTGGCGACATCTACCATGTGTTTTAATAGAGGCTGGTAACATGTACCTCTGTGTCTCTCCCTCTTTGTCTCTCTGTTTCTCCTTCCAGCCATTTCTTTGTATGACTCTCTCTTCCACCATGTATCCATCCAACCATCCACCCATCCATCCATCCACCCATCCAACCATCCACCCATCCACCCAACCAACCATCCACCCATCTACCCATCCAACCATCCACCCATCCATCCATCCACCCATCCACCCATCCATCCATCCATCCATCCATCAGTCTAACCATCCATCCATCCATCCACCCATCCGTCCATCCGTCCATCTGTCCATCCACCCATCCATCCATCCATCAATCTAACCATCCATCCATCCACCTACCCCCTAGCATATATGCAACATACATTTTTTATTGCCTACAATGTTCCTGAGATTAGGAATGGGGAACATAGCAGTTTGTAAGAGCACTGTGCTCCTGTTCCTCTTAGAGTTTAGTCTCATGTGAGTTCAGACACGTGACTGAACACTTAACATTATTTCTGACAAGAGCAGGATATACCTCCTTCTCAGAGAGATTTGCCTGTAATTGTCGAGTCCTGGCTACGCTGCTCTTGTTGTTGCTGAGGCGTGTGCTTGCATCATGCCCCTGGGTGCCTCCCAGTTCTTAGAACTCCATGTGTAGTGACTTACTTCTTCCCACAATAACCACGGCAGGGGCCAGCAAGAGAAGTGCGGATTTATGGGGGAGATTGGCTCGAAGCACTGAGTTTGAATGGCCTACAAGATACCATGATGAGGTGCTAGGGAGGTGGGGGAATGTGTCAGCTTGGCCTCCGCACGTCCTTAAAAGAAATTTGGAACTTAGAGAATGGCTGAAACTTGGACATGATTTTGAGATGAGAAGAAAGTTGGGTTTACAAACTTTTCTTTACATCTAGCAAAAAAAAAACCCCAAACCCCCCCAAAACAACAAACCCAAACAAACAGACGGGGCTTGGATATTAGTTTGTTTCTTCTGTTTGGGACACTAATGAATAAATGAGTCCCATGAAGAAATATTAAGCTTATTAAGAATTTATGAGATAAACAATCAGTACCAAAAAAACCCAAACAAACCAGTGGTAAATTAAATAATAGAAGGTTATAGAAAGATTAAAATTCCACTGCTCCAGCGTCCCTGGAAACAAGCTTTGGAGCCTAGATTTCGGTGCGAGAAACATTATCCCTTATCCATTATTGAAGGAGAGAGGAGACAGATTTATTAGAAGTACCAGGAAGAGATTATGGACAGGGAGAAACTGTTATTTATAATGTAGTGATTATATATCCAGCCACTATCGTTACCATGAATTTCATTATCTTTTTAATTGTTATAATTTACCTTCCCAAGAGCTCTATGAACTTTCTCATTTGTTAAAAAAAGTCATTAAGTTAATGGCTCTACCTTATACATCATTTTAAAAATAAGAGCCAAAGTAAAGTGAAATGGGAAAAAAGAAACACATTTCTTTTTAAAAAATATTTCATTTTTAACTATTATTTTTTTTAAGATTTTACTTATTTATGTTTAGACAGAGGGGAAGGGAGAGAGAAAGGGGGGAAGAAACATCAATGTGTGGTTGGCTCTCACATACCCTACTGGGGACCTGGCCCACAACCCAGCCATGTGCCCTGACTGGGAATCGAACTAGTGACTTTTTGGTTTGGAGGCCAGTGCTCAATCCACTGAGCCACATCAGCCATCACACCTTCATCAGGCATGTACCTACTACTCTTGTGGCTGAGTAAGTCCAAGTATATCAGAAACAAAGTAATTTGGGGAAAGTTCACATATTTCTAGAGCCCTTTTCTTCATAGATCCTAAATTGTGGTGTATATAAAAGAATTAAAACAAATTCCCTTTGTAAATATCATCTAGGGAACAGATACCTTCAATTTACCAATATACAGGAAATACTGATGGGCCTGGGAGAAGAGAGTAGTCTAACCACGAATCCAAACTTCTTGTTTTCCAAATGAGGCCCAGGTTCCTCTTCAAACATGGTTTTTATTTACATCTCCACCTCCCCACGCTGCCTTTTTAATTTTTATTGAGGAGGAGGGAGGGGGGCAGAGAGAGAGAAACATCGATTTGCTGTTCCATATATTGATGCATTCATTTGATTCCTGTTATGTGCTCTGATCAGGGATCGAACCCATGACCTTGGGGTATCAGGATGATGCTCTGACCAACTGAGCTATCTGGCCAGGGTTCCCTGCCGGCTCTTTATTTTATACCAATATTCATTGTGTTGTCCAGTAGAGCCCCTGACGTGGCACTCCCCTGGACCTCTGTCCTTGCCGTCTCCTGCCTCATCTTTAAAGAGGCATTTCTGGCACTATTTTCTCCAGGAAATGCCCGATAGTCTTAAGTATAGTTTGATCTTATGCCTGAGCTGTGAAATCTCTTTTGGACTGAATCGTCCTGAAATCATCTGCTTCTGTATGGGGTTTCCCCCAACGAGACTGCAAGTTATTAAGTCTGACACCTTCATTTGCTCATCTTTTTCTCCTCCTCCGTGCTTCCTCAAAGCCTTGGCACACCGCCATGCCCAAGAAGTATGTGTTGATCTGAACGGAAGGACCATCCATACACCTGACTGCTGAGAGCATGAAGGCCCCCAGAGTTAACAAGAAGTGAGGGTTTTCGGGGAGCGGGATGGTAGGAGTCAGCCCAGAACCGGGGCTCGGACTGCTTCAGGCAAGTAGGATTTGGATGGGACAAAGGAGCAAAGGCTAGATCAGGTCAGGGGCTTACTATTGGAAGATGACACAAAATGAGAAGATATTGGAATATCTTGGAAAAAATGAGACTGGATGGATGAGGAGGCGAAGGGTTTGGGGAGAACCGAGAGCTGCCTGTGGGTGTTCGGTGGCTTCTGCAGTGCGTGCAGACACCGCCCGTGCCTGTGATATTCCCTCCCCAGTCTCTTCCAATTTGATAGAGAGTTTGGAATCTTCTAGAATACCACCATCGCCCTGCAGAAAGCTGCTCCCCTGCTGTTGTTTGGCCTAGGCAGGCTCTGTTCCCGCTGCACAGGGAAGTGGGGGGAAGCACTGAGAACCCCGCAAAGGACCTGGGCTGGGCCACTGAGCCGCAGGACCCCTGGGGGGTGGGGCAGCTTAAAGCAGAGCATTGCTTCTTAGGCACACCTGAGTTTCCCTTGAAGCCACCCACCCTTTTGTCTGCTTTTTTCTGGAACACTAATTACATCCTAGGGCTACCGACTTCTACTGAGCCACTGCCTGGGAGATTACACTGGTCCTCCCCTCTTCTCAGAGATGTTAGTTTTTTTTAAACAAGCCTTCGTGTATACAGACGTGAGCTAATAATTCTTCATTTCACGTGCAATATTCCTTGGTGGATCAATCATGCCTCCTTATTTTACCACATCACGAGCTTTGTTCAAAGAAGAAAAGCAGCTTTGTCTTCCTGGTGGTAAAGAAATAAAATAAAATAAAATAAAATAAAGCAACCGAATGGAAGTGATGCTATATATAAAAGCTGCCATGGGTTGCCATGGTAACCGAAGTTCTCAAAAGGACAGAAAGAAAAGAACATCGGGGTGTTGTGACAAATGACACTTGAAGTGACAGGTTTCCAGGGATGCTTGCTTTTAATCAATGCACAGCTCTGAGGAGTGTTATTACTGAATAATAGATTAACGTGGAAATCAGGAACCTGGCTGGAACATTTGTTTTTCTAGTGCCAGGGTGGCCCCCAAGCGGATGCAGAGCACTGGAGAATGAGACTTCTCTGCGAGACAAGGTGCCTGATGGCGTGTCTCCACAGCCACGTGACAAACCAGTGTCCCCTTCACTCTCTCTCAGGCGTGTGGTAACAGCTGTCTATGGCTGATGGGCGTGAACCTAAAAATAGCCCAGTCACCACAAAGAAGAGCAATTATGTAACATCCAAAGTCACTACCTGAAAACTGTTTTTTTTTTTTTTAATTCTCACGCAAGGATATGTTTACTGAGTTTTAGAGGAAGAGGGAGAGAGAGAGAGAGAGACAGACGGACAGACATCAAAGGAAGAGAGAAACATTGGTGTCGCACGTGACTGGGAATGAAACCCACTACCTGGGTCTGTACCCTGACCCGGGAATCAAACCCTGTAAACTTCTCAGTGCATGGGCCCATGGATGCTCCAACCTACTGCGCCCTTCCTGGACCCTGAGCCAAGTCATACAATTGCCTCTAAGCAAGTCCATTTGAAGGGAGGGGGTGCATCTTGAGCTCTAAACCCAAGACATGCAATTTCACAGAAGACCAGCCAATAAACAAGCTGGTAAAACTAAGGATGATGGATGTTGGGCTTGCTTCCCCTGCTCTGGGTTGCAGGGCCGAGTAGCCTTGCAAACATTCCTAGTTCACCTGGCCAGGGGGTCACCGAATAAGCTCTGTCAGTTGGAAACGCTGACAGCAGGGAGGAAGGTACGAGGGAGGGGCGATTTCTTCTTGTCTTTTCGAGAACAGTGGCTGGCGCCTGGCTCTAGTCTCTTTGGTATTTCCAGCGGAGTTGACAGCAGGTGGTCCTGTCCCAGCCACTGGGGCAGTGTGCGTACATGGCTGGCATGCTTCAGTGGGGACCCCCACAAGGGGCTGGGTGACAGCAATTAGCGGACTGGGCAGTTCCAGCTGCGTGGTCTGCAGCAAGATGCTCCAACACTAGGCTAATGCCACCTTGTCCCTCGTTGTTCTTCTGTCCCTTCAGCTCATAGAAATGTCTGCAGCGTTTTCTGACGGTCTAGCTAGACATCCATTCACACAGGTTTTGTGGCCCATGGTGCCCCCAGGAAACGGACTCCAAGATAAAGATTTGAGATGAATGGCCTTTCCTGGGGCATAAACACTGGAGTGACCTTATTATCAGTGAACATGAGATACTGGTAGTTCACCTATGTAGTGGCAAGATATTTATTTAGATGATAAGCGGGCATTACCTGAAGTGAAAGTTCTGTTGAAGGTGAGATATTGAATGGACAAGAGACTGATACAATCAGCCAGTGGTGGACTGGCTCCATCTGACTGTTACACAGAGAAAATGGATTACTCAAGGCTTCAGACTCTCCACTCAGGATATGCTCAGAGGACTAGCAGTCTTCTGCGATGGCCCTCAGGCATCCATTTTCCCTTATAGATAAGAATTAGAGCCCTGGCTGGTGTAGCTCAGTGGATTGAGCACAGGCTGAGAACCAAAGGGTCGCTGGTTCTATTCCCAGTCAGGGCACATGCCTGGGTTGCGGGCCAGGTCCCCAGTAGGGGGCGCACAAGAGGCAACTGATTGATGTTTCTCTCCCTCTCTTTCTCTCTCCCTTCTCCTCCTCTCTGAAAATAAATAAATAAAATCTTAAAAAAGAATTAGAAATATGACTTAGGCTGGACCGGGGACAGAACCTGCAACCTAGGCATGTTCCCTGTCTGGGAATCGAACCCATAATCTTTTGGTGCAGGAGACAACCATCCAACTAACTGAGCCACACCGATCACTGTCTATCATGTATCTTATTATTAACTCATCTACTTGACCTGAGCAAAGGGCAGACAGATCTTGAGAATAACTGGACTCGTGCACACTTGCACGTGCCCTCACCTTGTGAACCCAGCTTCCAGATCTCAGCTGGAATATTAATTCCCCAGGAACTTTCCCTGACACATGGAATGAGTTACGAACTCAACCTCCCCCAAAAGTAGGGGAGGCTAACAGGATCGCAGTAGACAGCAATACAGGACCAACGGTTGTACCCATTTAGTCTGCAGTCTGGCAAACAAATATTTCCAACAGGAAATTTAATAGGGGAAGATGGTTATGGGCTTTTTGGAATTGATGGAGGAGCGTGAGGGGATAAATGTGAGATTATTCAGATATTAGTGACTGTGGATGCCTGTACTCGTGTAGGGCTGAAAGACTAAAGAGGAAGAAGTAGAGATGTGGCTGGGTAGCTCAGTTGGTTACAGAGTCCCAATATGCCAAAGTTGTGGGTTCGATTCCCAGTCAGGGCACAAACAAGAACCAACCAACGAATGCATCAATAAGTGGAATAATAAATGGATACTTTTCTCTCTCTCTAAATAAATATAAAGGAAGAGGTGGTAAAGCCTTCAGGAGCTCACTCTGCATGTCACTGCTGGGCACTGACATTGCCACGGGACCCACACCATGCCTTTCAAAACCCACTTGTTGCTCTGTGGAAACTTCCAGGGCTAGTAGAGCCCACAGCTGCCCAGCACTCCCACTGCTGGTGGCTCAGAGCTGACAGCAGCCCCTGTCAAAAGCCCCCGTGCCACTGGAATCTGTGTTGGCAGCCAATCGGGGGAGACCCATTGCTACCAAACACATTAAAAAAAATTGCTCTGTTTTCTCGACATATTCCAGTCTCCTTTGGGCAGCAGCTACCCAGAAATCTGCTGGTGAGGGAGTCCAGGAAAGGATGTTTGCAGAGATCCAGCCCTCTCAGAAGGGACAGGAACATGGAAGCATGTGACAGAAGGCAAGAGCGAACAAGACACTGACCACAGGAGACCACGCTCTAGGCTCTCTGGCATCCTTTCTGAGCCTCCCGCCTGCATTTCATTTCTGCTCAAGGACATAATGCTCAGGGTAGCATGGTGGCAGCATCTTAAACAAGTGAAACACTCTCACCACTTTCTCACAAGGTGAGATGTGGGGTCCCATGTATATGGACCCCTGAAGCCAGCCCTGGGTGAGGCTGTTCAGAAAATCCTGGCCAAAGTCAGTGGTGGGGTGGTGGGGGGAGGGGTAGAGATTCACCGTGGGAGGGAACAGTGAGGGAGAGCCATCCGTCTGAGAGGTATTGACAGGGGACACTTTTCGGAACTAGAATTTATCATGCGTCACCTACTGAACAATGTCTGAAGCGACCATTTTAAAAACACCCCAGTGATCTTTGTGGTCCAATCTGATGTTGTCTTCAAGACAAACTGAGAACACAGAATTAAAATTCACCCAAGGGATGGAGCCACTGCCTCTGCATGAATAGAAAAATTTCTCCCTGAAGAAAATCTTCTCTCCAACAGCAATTGTTGTTGTCAGTTTATACATGGCTGGGCGACCCAGGATGCTTTGCTGCTTCGGTTCTATTGTCCAAAGCAAGCCAAAGGCATCAGCAGCTGGTGTACCACACACCAAGACACATAACTCCATCAGTCCCCATGAGTGGCTGGAGGGTTGGTTCAACAATACTTGCAAAGGAAATGACACTGCCCGCATGGACCACTACTCATTAAGACCTGTAATACAGTTACAGACTTCGGCCCCGTTGGTTGGATCCTCATTTCATAGATGCAAAAGTGGCAGGTTCGATTCCTGGTGAGGGCAACTACCTGGGTTGTTGCTGGGGTCACTGGGCACGGAGCTGTAGGACAGGCAGCTGATGAATGTTTCTCTCCCTCCCTTCTGCGCCCTCAGCATGTCCTCGCATGAAGATAAAAACAAAGCAAAACTTTATTCCCATCTTGAAAATGGCTTAGAAGCTTTCAAAGCCCATCCAGCCTCTGAAAGAAGGGTGCTGACCTCAACCTAACCTCCAGAAGCTGATTCCATGCCTCAGTTTCCCCATGTCATGGACTGTGCTAGTTGGTGAACGGATCTGATTTCTTCCCTCCTGTGCAAACCTCTGTAGCGACCGTGTGCCAGCCCGGGTGGGTCCTGCTTCAGGGAGTTCCCGCCCACCCCCGTCCCCTCCCCCACCCCCACGCACACAGCTAGGGGCAAACACCAGCTGGTCCAGGTGCGACTCTTCCAGGCCCCGCCATCTCTTCCTCGTGTTCACCATCTCTCTGACCTCGGATTAGAAACACTTACTGGGGCAAAGAGAGCCGTGGTCAGATATAAACACTCTTTATCTAAGAGAAATGGTACTTGTGGGCGGTAGTGGAGCTGTTCACTAGCCCACTGTGGTGACCATTTCACAGTATGCACGTGCACCAGGCCATCACTTGCACACCTCAAACTTTCACAGGGTTCTGTGTCAGGTTACAGTTCAATAAAGCTGGAGAGAGTACTCCTCCAATAGGGTTTCACCATGAAATAGTAATCATAATCACTTATTGTGGCATTTTAAATATGTACATAAATGATAGGATTAGCTGAAATGCCAAAACTGATTATGCAAGCACTGGAAAAAGCTTCCCCATTCTGAGGAAGTAACTAAGACCTTTCATTATTTATATTTATCGTTCTTATAAGGCTATACATTGACTTGGTGAATTTCTTATCTTAGCGGATTGTATTTTTAAAAGAATAAAATAGAGTAAAAAATTGAGCCTTCCCACACCGGGAGTCGAACCCGGGCCGCCTGGGTGAAAACCAGGAATCCTAACCGCTAGACCATGTGGGAGACGGTGACTACAAGTTAAAGTGCAAACATATTGAAGCATTCTCTGCTTCCGCCTTCTGGCCGCCCCGCCTTCATGCTGAGTCTGCCTTCTGCGCTTGCGCAGGTTTCTCCAGGCTTTCGCTTCAGGTTCTGCGCCCACCGAGGGTTCGGAGCCAGGACCCGTTGGGGTCTGTGGGCACTGACCTGTCACCCCAAGTCCGTTGCTGAAGTCCGAGCTCCACAATCGTCAGTCCAAAGGCCCGCGAGCAGGTCTCAGGACACAAAGCTCTGGAGGGCTCCGAGCCAGTCGTGAGCCCGGGGCCCCATCCCCCTACCCTGGTGTGTTGCCGGGTGACCTTTTTTTTTTTTTTTTTTTTTAAGATCAGACTTTCCATCGCGAAGTTTCAGGTCAGGGGACATCGCAGCGGGAATTTTGCACTTACACGGCTGAATGGCGGAAAGAATGCCCGTGGGGACATTCGGGGACAAAACTGAAACCAAAACAGAACACCCCAAACCGTAAAGGAGAAACCCGCATACTGCGCTACGTTAACAAGCACATTGGGAAAAAACAAAAACACATCCCGGGGTTTAGGTCTGTACAAGCCCTGCAAGAGATCGGTGTCCCCCGTGTAAAGGTGAAAAGCACTCGGGGCTTTTGCAACGAGGTTGCCCGCGAGGTCCACGTGAACGCTCGGGCGCAGGCTGGAGGGGGACCAGGGCGCATTTCACAAAGGAACCCCGGTCTCGCTGGCTCCCCGCGCCCCGTGGCCCGAAAGGGCCAGGGCGACAATGACTGGAGCCGTGGAGTGCGTGGGAGCTTGACCTGGGAGGCGCGCAGCGGTCGGGATTCCCTACCTACTAGCCGTGGCCTAGCAGTTCGGTGTCTTAGCTCTCAATCAAAGCACATTCATTTTCTCAAAGCACTACAAAAAAAAATCTTTAGACTCGGGTATTTACATAGATTTAAATTTAAAAAATCAAATGAAAGTAGAAGCGTGGCAATTGCCTTTGTAATTCGGAATATGGTTAAATTTATTTGGAAAATTATCTACGTGTTTGAGAAGCGTATTCTTTCACGAATGAATGTCAACTTGGTCATTGTGAATTCAGAGCCTGTCTCTCCTTAATTATGCCACAGATTGGATCTGTCCCTTTCTGAAAGAGGTGTGATGAAGTTTGCCATTATGTAGAAGTTGGAGCTATATATATTGAAGTTATAGTGCTTTTCTTTAAAATTTTAACACGCGTATCCCTAAACACATGGTTAAATTTGTTGTGTCTTTGGATATCATTCAAATGGAAGCACATAGTAATTCTTTTTTTCTTTCAGTTTGATTGACACACAGTTGATGTACAGCGTTGTATTAGTTTAAGGTGTACAGCACAAGAACTTGACTTATGTATATTGAGAAATGACCGCCAAAATACGTTTAGCTGACATTTCATCACCTCATATACATACATGAAAAAATGTTTTTTCCTTGTGATGAAAAATGTTAGGATTCATTCTCTTAGCAACTTCACAGAGCAGGGTTAACCATAGTCATGTTGTAAATTACATCCCTAGTACTTTATTTGTCTTAGAACTGACTGATGATTTATACCCTTTGATCACCATTGTCCAATACTTATTCCTCTGTGACTTGCTTATGTTACTCATCATTCTATTCTGGAGGCTGAGTCATGTCCACCAGTCTGGGACATCTCCAGGGTAAATTCTCAAAGGCAGATTTTGGAGGCACCCTGGGAAGTTGAAACCAGAACCGGCTTGCCAGTCTCATGGGTGGGGGGCTGGGGTGCGATTGGCTTGCCTAACGAAGTTGGAGGCAATCCATTTCCTCTCTGTCCCCCTCCTGCAGCCTCCATGGTTCCAGTGTCCCTGGGGCTGTGTCCCTGGAGTCCCTGCATCTACAGGCCTGAGCTCCTTCCCTTTCCTGCTCCCTGGAGGGGTGCAGTGGCTAGAAAGCCACTTGTCAATCTAGTCCCTGAGTTTACCAACTTCTGGCCCTTTGGGGCTTTTAATTACCGTGCTCACTGGCTTCAAAAATAGGTCAATGTTATTGTAATAACTTTGCAGGGTGACAAGTGGTTACCAGACTTATTGTGGCAATGACATTATAAGGTATATCAATGTCAAATCACTTACGGTGTACACCTGAAACTAATACACTAGTATATGTCAACTATACTAAAAATTGGAAAGAACCATACAAAAACCCCCACTTTTCTACTGTTCCTAATTGTTTTCCGAGGGAGGGACTTTCAGGGTCCTTGGTTTATCATACTGTCCTAATGTTACTGGAGCAAAGTCCGCTTCTAAAGGCCTAAACTCAAAATGTCCGAGTCCGGAGTAAGGAAAGGCCTACTGATGGAGAAGGTGCCCACCAAGAAGATGGGAGCCCTAGTGGTACCTCACACCCATCTTGCTGGCTGGACCAGGCCGAGGGTCTTTAAGGGGCTGGGGAACTGGTATGTAGGAGGGCGGGGGGGCAAGTTTCAACTGGAGGACCTGGGAGCTTGGCCATTTGTGGGAAAGCGGGTCAACACTGGATCTTCCTGGACAAAGGGCCCTCTGCTTCTAAAATGTTCTGGTGCTCAAGTTCCGGTTCTGTCCCAGTCTTTTGGTTCCGTGTGAGTGTGTGTATGGGGGGGGGGGGTTGGTGAGACTTTGGTTCCAGGGGCAGCTGGAGGTCAGCGTTCTCTCCTCTGCACACACTTCCGCTGCATGACTTGTAAGGTTTGGGTCTGCCGTCTCTTAAAAGGAACTCAGCATCTCATTAAACCAGACAGGATCATTTTGAGCTGGTTCTGTGGTTACCAAAAAAGGAAGTCAATTAATTCTTGACTTTGGCTTAATTTAGAAAAGTTAACTAAATGCATCCAAGAAATTTTAAGAGACAGATAAATAGGAAGGAGAAATGAAAATCACAAATAACCCAGGAGACTCACTTGGGGAAATGAACACACAAAACAATATACAGATGATATACGATAGAACCGTACACCTGAAACTTATGTAATTTTAGTAACCAATGGCACTCCAATAAATTCAACAAAAATAAAAAAATAGAAAATAAAATAACCCAGGACCAATAAAAAATCTACACTGTCATATTACTATGTTCTATGCCTTCCCCTCACCCACATATACAAAATTTTAAACAAAATTTAGAACTAGAATCTCTGTATACTTCTGCCCTTATTTTCATGCTGTATGATACTTTATGACTGTCTCTTTAATTATTTATGTCATCCTGTATGTGACCTTCTGTGTGCCCCATCGCTCGGCATCCAGCCTTCGGGGTCCCTGCGGACCTCCTGTCTTCACCTGCGAGTTCATTTGTTTCCACCAGAGGGAGGACAGCGACTGGGCCCGTCTTGTCTTGTCTGCCACTGGGTCTTCAGGCCAAGCACAGGCCCTCGCGGTTGGTAGACTGATCCTCGACATCGGCGCTGGTTGTGATTCATGCTCTTCACCTGCATGGAAGGGGGCATCGCCGGAAAATGGATTGTTTCCTGTTTCTTAAAATGAAGGAGAGGAATGTCCAACTGCTGGCAAATAACACAAAAGGGCGCATCATCTGGGCATCCCTCAAAGTGCTTCCTCTCCCACCTCCCCGCCTCTCCTTTGCCAAGAAATCGATCGCTCCAATCCCACATTTAAGTGAGACTAAAGCCTACAAGAACACAGACTGTTTCTATACGGACAGCTAACCCCTCCAAGTCTGTGCTTTACCCATAGTCCTTTGGGGTGCTTTCCTTTGGAAATATGTCTGTTTAGGCTGCTTTTGCTTTGCCAAAAGCATATCCCTTGCCTAAGATGACAGTGTCTAAAATTTTGTATCTTCTGTATTTATTTGCTCTTTGCTATTACCTTTGCCATTTTTCTAAAATGGCATTTATTCCTTTTATTTTATTTTTCAGCCTTATTATAAATGTGTAAAAAATAGAAAATTTTTTTTTACCAGCTTTAACATTATATTTTAATTTGATGGTGTTTTCTGGGGTATTCTAAATTATTAGTATTTTTTATACAGTTTGCTGTAGGAGGGTTTTTCTCATCTGAGAATACTTAAACTTTTTTTAAAGGTTTTAATTTTTTTTTTAGAGAGGGGAAGGGGGAGAGAAAGAGAGGAAGAGAAACATCAATGTGTGGTTGTCTCTCACATGGCTTCTACTGGGGCCTGGCCTGCAACCCAGGCATGTGTCCTGACTGGGAATCAAACCAGTGACCCTTTGGTTCGCAGCCTGTGCTCAATCCGCTGAGCCACACCATCCAGGGTGGAGAGTACTTAAACTTTAATCTATATTTTCTTCTCTTTAATCATTTTTAAATTGTTAGTTATAAGAGAGTTCAGGAAAATTAAGAAAAAAATGTACCAAACGTTCACGTACACACTAATTCCAATTAACAGACATTTGGCTTACAGCATTTGCTTTAGATCATTTTTTGTAAAAAACAAAACCAAACCAAAATAAAAACACTTTAAAAATAAAGTTAAAACCACATGCCTCCTTCAACTTGGTGAGTCTTCTTTAGTAGAAATTTTCCTACTTTTATTCATATATATTTGTTCGTACAATACATATGATATCTACTTGTACACAAGAATGATGAGTCTCTACCTAACCCCAATGCCATAGACTAAAATACACCGAAAAGACAGTGCATTAGAAGCCCCTATTGCTGCTGAAACAAATGATCATAAATTGATTGACTAAAATATCACAGATTTATTCTCTCATGGTTTTGGAGATCAGAAGTCTTTTTTTTAAAGATTTATTTATTTATTTATTTTTAGAGAGGGAAAGGAGGGAGACAGAGAGAGACATCAATGTGCAGTTGCTGGGGGTCAT
The DNA here is from genome assembly GCF_004126475.2 of Phyllostomus discolor. Lineage (NCBI taxonomy): Eukaryota > Metazoa > Chordata > Mammalia > Chiroptera > Phyllostomidae > Phyllostomus > Phyllostomus discolor. Next base: position 32,493,900 of record NC_040914.2, on the reverse strand, counting down.
GGCCTGCAACTCAGGCATGTGCCCTGACTGGGAATAGAACCTGCGATGCTTTGGTTCACAGCCCGCACTTAATCCACTGAGCTACGCCAGCCAGGGCTTGAGATCAGAAGTCTTATAGGAGCCAGCTGGCTCTTTCTGGGGGCTCTCGGGGACCATCTGGGGGTCCTTGCCTGTCCAGCTCCTGGAAGCCACCCCCATTTCTTGTCTCTTGGCCCCATGTACTCCTGTGTCTGCTCCCATTCTGTGGCTCCTCCTTCCCTCTTGTAGGATCCTTGTTGACTTTGGCCCACCTGGATAACCCAGGCGAATGTCCTCTGTCCCAACAGCCTTAACATATTTGTACCCGCCGAGTCCCGTTTATTATGTAACTCGACGTTCCTCGGTGCCAGGGATTAGGGTGCGGACAACCTGGCCAGCTACTGTGTAGCCTGCCTCCAGCATGATAATCCAATACTGGAGTCTGATTCACACAAACCAGCTAAAGGGGGGCAGACTAGGAGGCACCTGGGAAATTTGGACACAGGCTCGAAATTTGATGGTATTGTCAGTCTTTAGGTGTGACCAGGTTATATGTTCATAAATCCTCATTTTTTAAAAAGATATATATACCAAAGTATTATGGATGCAGGGATCTAATGTTTGGTTTCTATTTCCTGGGCCGAGTGCTGGGTGTGGTAGCAGCCAGGGGAAGTTGGGGCAGATGATGGTCTGAGGAGAAGCAGATCTGAAAAAACTGTTGCTGTAAACAGAAAACAAGCAGAGTCCACAGGCCGCGCGGTGGGGGGCCCGTTCGCCACTGTGGATTCATAGTGAAAGCTCCTGGCCCTGTGATGTGGCTTTCTCCGGAACCGCCTTCTCACGCAAGTTCTGAGAAAGGAGATACGTGGTTTGCTCGAGGTGGCTGTTACCAAGTTCAAGGTCTCCTGGAGGTCAGATCCAACGCCATCTCGGCTCAGGCCCGCTCTGGCCAGATTTTATTATTCTAGCTCTCCTTTGTATTTTTCCTGTGACTGCAAGAAAATGGAAAGGTAAGTATACAAGGTTTCCACAGCCAGAGGCCCATAGCTATGGCGGCATAGGGTCTGTCCTCTGCTGAGATGGGAAGACCAAAAGCAAGCGGCACTAGGGTTGTCAAAACGGTAGCCGGTGAACTTGAAGGTCTGCGAGCAGGAAGGTGAAGGAAGCAGGATTTAGAAAGCAGAGTCCTGGCTGGGGTTATAGGGAACCGAGGGGCCTAGAAGCTGGGAGCAGAGGGGCTGGCGGCCTACAGGAGGCTGACGGTGCTAGAGGTGGGACAGGCTGGGTCACAGCCATGTTCAGGGTGACGGGGAAGGGGAGGGCTTTCTAGATGTGATGGGTATATGGGACATGCTGTTTGCCAGGGTGCCTTCCCGCCACGTCAGTTAAGTAGTTGCCATCTCAGCCACGATGACGTGTGACGTCCCTCTGTGTAGAAGTGTCTTCATCTGCAGGGCCACACTGCATCTAACGGAAGGAGACAGGGCCCAGTGAAATAAGAGAAGGTGCGCTCTTTGAAGGTGGCAGCCCAGAATTGTTTTTCTATTTTTGAATCTCAGTGTTTGACATAATGGTAGACACTGATAGGTGCTCAATAACTATTATTAATTTGAAATTCTAAGTCAAATAAAGGATACATTTTAAAAATAATCACTTGAGGATATATTTATTGACTTGAGAGAGAGAGAGAGAGAGACATCGATTGGTTGCCTCTGGTACATGCTCCAACTGGGCATCAAACCCACAACCTAGGCTTATGCCCTGACCAGGAATTGAACCCACAACCTAGGCTTGTGCCCTGACTGGGAATTGAACCCACAACCTTTTGTGTACTGGGAGGATGCTCCAACCACCTGAGCCACCACCTGGCCAGGGACACTATAGAAGTATCAATAACAAGGTTTCCATGTAGCTAAACTAAGGTGAGTGTCTAATAACTCTGTGAGGGAGAAATATGTCTACATCAGACTTTCCCCATCCGCAGGGCTGTGCAGCGAAGCGCCTGGCAGACCATGGGCTCCTCCCTGAAGGAGAAACCATGGTGCCTGCCACCGCCTGGGGTCCTTCCCAAGCGTGGCCATCACACGTGTGAAAGACGTGCTAGCTGTTTTCTCCAAAACTCATCCCAGAAAATCCTAAGGGGACACAGAAGATGACTTCCTCCCACTGACATGGCTGCAGCAAAGGTGGTAAAAATAAACTCCCGGTTAAAAATACCCCAGCAATGGCAGGGCGGCAGGCTGTCATTACTCAGAAGCTGGCCTGCAATTAAAGACTTCCAAAAGGCTGCACCTTGCCCACTCCTTCTCCAGTTCCACGGTGTACCTCCACTAACTCGGCCCACAGAAGGCAAGCAAGGCTTTCCACAGACACTTCCTCCTCACCCACGAGGTTCCCACATCACACGCGGGACACTTGCCCCAATACTTTTGACAATCTGAGGTCTTCCAGCATCTAAGTTTGTGAGCTTTGACAGAACCCCTGAGGAAGTTGTTTTAATGTGTTGCCATTAATGACACCTCCACATTGGGAATAGTCAGGGGTGTCATCGACTTCAAAGGGGAAACTCTTTTCTTTCTTTTCTATTTTGTTTTTTAATTTGTTGACTTGAGAGAGATAGGAAGGGGAGAGGAGATAGAGATAGAGAGATCTGTTGTTCCACTTATTCATATATTCCTTGGTTGATTCTTATGTGTCCTGACCAGGGATTGAACCTACAACCTTGGCGAATTGGGCAGTGTTCTAACCAATTGTGTTACTCAACCAGGTTAATCTCATTGCAGTTTCTTTTAAAAAGACTTGTTTATTTATTTAGAGAGAGGGGAAGGGAGGGAGAAAGAGAGGGAGAGAAACATGATGTGAGAGAAACACCTATTGGTTGCCTCTTACAACCTGGGACTGGTCTGCAAGCTAGGCACATACCCTGACTGGGAATCGAACCTACGACTTTTCGCTTTACCGGTCGATATTCAACCAACTGAGCCACGCCTGTCAGGGCTCATTGTGGTTTTGATTTACATTTACCTAATGATTCGTGATGGTCAGCATTTTTCACGTGCTTTTTGGCTATCTGTATATTTCTCGCATCTTCTTTGACCATGAGTCTATTCAAGTCAGCTTTTTTCATTGTTCAACAAAATATATTATTATCATTAGAACATTTCCTCTTTGAGGAAAATGTAAGGCATGCCTTTTTATAGTTCAGAGTTAAAATCACGCTCCGAGGGACACGTGTGCTGATGACGTCAGATGAGCATGGGGCAGCCCGGTCATGGAGGATTCTGACCCACGCGGCCCTTGACGAGCGAGCTCTACCCATGCACCAGCTGCGGCTGGAACTTCGGGCCACGGGCGCGGTCCGCAGCGCTAATGCGGAGTCAGTGGACACGCCACAAGGATGTACCTGCGTCCCGCCTCAAATAACTTAGAAAGGAGCTGGATGCAAATATCTCTGGCCTGGCGTTTGCCATTTGCTCCCTGACTGGAGTCACGGGAGACATCCAGCGGGTGAAGAGAAGATTCAGGACGATGCTCCCGATTTTGAATGGAGGCTGAATATCCGAGATTCACCAAGGAGAGGGGATGCCAAGTTGCGTCCAGCTTCTCCAGGGTTATTATAAGAAGCTCCAGCCCTGGCTGGCGTAGCTCAGTGGATTCAGCGCGGGCTGCAAACCAAAGCGTCGCAGGTTCGATTCCCAGTCAGGCCACATACCTGGGTTTCAGTCCACGGCCCCCAGCAACCGCACTTGATGTTTCTCTCTCCCCCCCCACCCCCCCTCCCTCCCTCCCTCCCTTCCCTCTCTAAAACTAAATAAATTAAATCTTAAAAAAAAAAGAAGCTCCAGTTCACCTGGAGGAACCCCTGTCCCCCAACAAGGTGAGATTGTTACATATATTCAATCTTTCTGGCTCCAAAGCCCTTATCCACCTTTGAAAAACATATGGCTATGACTAATTGTTTTCATTTGTTTGTTTGCAACCATTTCTGAAAGTTTTATAAGGATGGAATTGATTTGTGGGATGACACCTCTCACTGATGCTATGACACCATAGGAGACAAGTTCCACCTTAATATGCCCAGACTTAGAGTTTTCTCCAGGAATAGGTTAAATTGTTCAGGGAGCCCTGGTCGGGTGACTCAGTAGGTTGGAGCGTCAGCCCATACACCAAAAAATAGTGTTGGGGTTCGATTCCCAGTCAGGGCACGTGCCTAGGTTGTGGGTTTGATCCCCAGTTGGGGGTATACAGGAAGCAATTGATCAGAGCTTCTCTTCCATATCAGTGTTTCCCTCTCTCTCTCTCTCTCTCTCTCTCCCTCTCAAATCAATGGACATACACTCTGGTGAGATTAAAAATAAAATTGTCGAGTGAGCAGACCATACCTGCCTCAGGAGTCACCGTGGGAATTATGGGAGAGGGACATGGAAATGTCGAACCAGGACACTCACTGTGACAGCTGCGATTGGATGGCTGTCGATGTGGGCGACAGCTGAGACCGGCGAGGCCACACTGAGTCACGCAGTGTAGAAGCCTCTTCTTCTCTTTGTCCCTCCCGTCCACTTAACATTCTCCTCCATCAACACAGGGCAGAGCACAGTCTCATAATATGCATAATTGTCTAACTAGCCTACTTTTTCCAATAATTTGCTAATAGGCACTTCACCGTGTCAGAAGAAGAGTAGGTGAGGAAGTTTCATTTTATGCTATTTTAAATGTCATATCATTTTAGTTTATTTCTTTTGCATCAAATGCCTTCAAGTGGAGTGTCGAAGGCTCATTTTCCTCTTGTGCAGAATTTCACATTGTACAGGATGAACAATAGGTTGAACAATAGGTTGGGGGAGTGAGGTATTTAAGGCGACATTTTTTCCTCTTTTAAAAAGATTTTATTTAGTTATATTCAGAGAGAGGAAGGGAGGGAGAAAGAGAAACATCAATGTGTGGTCACCTCTCACGTGCCCCCTACTGGGGACCTGGCCTGCAACCCAGGCATGTGCCCTGACTGGGAATCGAACTGGCGAGGCTTTGGTTCATAGGCCGGTGTTCAATCCACTAAGCCACATAAGCTGGAGCTGGAGCAACATTTCATACCAACAGGAAGGAGAAATGACTCCAGCCCCGATGTGGATGACCACAGCGGTGTTGGGGGTCTGGGCCCTAGTAACACAGGTGACACGCTGCTGTCCTCTGCATTGCTGTGCGTGGCCACCACCTGGAACAGTGACGCTTTGCGTATTTGCACACAGGGGCGGCCTTTAGTGCTGATGCTGTGTTTGCCGGAGCTGCTGCATGAATCCCCACCTGACTGGCCCAGTAATAAGACTACTTCATGCCGGAGAACCTTTCCACGTCTGAATCACCACCGAAATCTATTTTCAGAAAAGCAATCAGGTCTTGATGCAATGAACGCTTGCCCATGAGGGTGAGGCACACGTGTCCAAGCCCCAGGTGCTCCAGCCCGAGGGACCTGGGAGATGGCATGAATTCTGACTCTCAGGCAATGAATGGTCTTGAAGCTCTCGGGGTCCCAGGAGCTAAGAAGGCATTTGTCACATGCCAGGCCCTGAGCCACGCACTTCACAGACATTATTTCACGGTTCCCTACTCAGCCTGGGGGGACCTAGGAATCGACTCTTTCAGCATCCTCTCCTACGGAGACTGGGACTTAGTAGCATTATTCCGATCAGACATCCCTACCCAGATGCGGAGGGCGGACGTGGTGTGTGCGCTGACCTTCTGGCTCAGTGACTGGGCTTGTCACCAGTGGGTGTCCACAGGCTCGGCTGAGGTGTCCACGGGGGCTTGTGGTTTGCTTATGTGGACCTGCAGGGGCAGCAGCCTGCTGATCCGGCGTCACAGCCAGCACCACGCTGCTGAAGGCCAGATCTCCGGTTCTGGGCGTCGATCCCAGACACCGAGCCTACAGCCAGCTTCTCGGGCTCTGCCAGCACTGTGTAAGCATCCAGCTCTCTGCACGGGATTCCTGACTTCTGTAGATGGTTCAAACATTTTCCTCTGCAACTGAACTGGAGGATAAAGATAGGGTTTATTATTTTGATTCTTGACGGAGGTAATTGGGCATCAGGAAGGATAAAAACAACCAAGGAGAGAGTGTGAGAAATTGGATTTAGCTCTGGGCCTGTTATCTCTAAAGAGATCACGTGGACACTGCGGCTTTAGATCACTTCCAAAGCAAGTACAGCCCTGGCCAATGTGGCTCCAGTGGTTGGAGAGTTGTCCTGTGCATGAAAGGGTCATGGGTTCGATTCCCAGTCAGGGCGCATGACTAGGTTGCGGGTTCGATCCCAGCTTGGGGTGTGTATGGGAGGCAACTGATTGATGTTTCTCTCCCATATCAACGTCTCCTTCTGAAAATCAATTTAAAAAATTTAAAAACCTATTAGTTAAAAAAAAAGCAGAGCAAATACAAGCCCATAATAGCAAAGACCAGAGAGTTCCTCTTCTGAGAAAAATGCAAAATATATATTGGGAAAACCCTGTCTTCCCCAACATGTAAGATGCTGAGAAAAGCCTAACGAACGTCCTTTATGTGGCATGGTTTTCTTTTAGGAAAAGGCGAGAATGTGAGGGAACTTTACGGGGGACTTAGAAGAAGGAGAAAATGACAGACAGGGCGTGTGAGCTGTGACAGAGGCTTGGGCCAAGTCGCTGCTGTTTGTAGATCTCCGGTTTCCATGCTTCAGCCCGGTGAGGGGAGGAGGAACTTCTTCAGCCCCGGGGGGGAAGCGCTTCTGTGAAACTGAGGTTCACACAGCAAATCCGAAACACGAGACCTTCGCCCTCAGCGAAACCTGTCTGAATTCCTATCAGCTCTGAATGGAGAAAATGCCTGTCTTAGAATTCACAACATTCTGTCTGTAGGTGACATGGATTTGGGCTGCAGGAATTCCCAAGCGGCAAGACTACCATACAAAATGGTCTGAAGGCTCATTTTTGTGGGATTTTGGGAGCACACCCAGCAGGCTGTGTTTGGAGGAACACACTGTCACGTGATTCCTGTAGGTAAAGCACAATGACGATGAACTCTTAATCTGTCATCATAAAGCACTGGAGGGAGTAACTCACCATGAGGGAAGCTCAATGGAAGCAAAAACCAGTGTGATTACACCCTCAAAACGGTCAGGTGATAAAACCGTCATCTAAATGCTATACAATATTCTTTTGTTTTCTTTTTTAAAGCGAGGGAAAGAAACATCAATGTGTGGTTGCCTCTCCCATGCCCCGCACTGGAGACCTGGCCCACAACCCAGGCATGTGCCCTGACTGGGAATCGAACTGGCAACCCCTTTGGTTCACAGGCCTGTGCTCAATCCACGGAGCCACACCAGCCAGGGCTATACAATATTCTTAAAGTGAATAAAGCCATACAAGATGAAGTTGAAAAACATAAAAGAACAAAATACTATGAACAGATTGGTAGATTTTAAGCTAAGAGAACTTCTATAAATAGAGAATTAATACTCAGTATATGAAACAGCATGTCAGACACAGCTTAAGAATTACTGAATGAAAGAAACATTTAAAGTATGCAGCTCAGAGAAACAAGATAGAATGTATGCAACAGAATATGAATGATATATTTGTTCATTTTTAACATACATTTAATATGAGCTCCGGAAGGGAAGAGCAAAAAGCCAGAGGGGAGATAATGTTTGAGAGGTAAGCAATTCTCTCAAAATTCCTTTTTATTCTCACCTGAGGACATTTTCCATTGCTTTGAGAGAGAGAAAAAAACCATCAGTTTGTTGCTCCATTTATTGATGCACTCATTGGTTGCTTCTTGTATGTGCCCTGACCGGGAGTCGAACCTGCAACGTTGGCATATCGGGACAATGCTCTAACCAACTGAGCTACCCAGCCAGGGCCGGTTTAACTTCATTTTAAAGATATAATCACAACAAACATCTTTAAATGCTTCACCTTTGCTTCTTGCCCCATCGTGGGAACACAGCAGAAAGGGAGACCAGAGCCTAGGAGGGAAATTGGGCAGGAGGAGCAGGGGAGAAAGGAAATTGAGTTCCAGCCTCAGAAAAGAGTCAGGACTCTCGTGACCTATAGTTTGGAGATGGAAGCTGTAAGGGTTCTGGAGGTCCTTTCTAACTTTTCAAAAGTTTATTTTCTGATTTTATTTGTATTTCCTTGATTCACTTTGGGGCTTAGCATTTCATGGTTCAAATGACAATGTGCTTGCCCTGGCTGGGTAGCTCAGTTGTTGGAGCATCATCCTGATACACCAAGGTTGTGGGTTCGATCCCCGGTCAGCACACATACAAGAGTCAATCAATGAATACACAAATGAATGGAACGACAAATTGATGTTTTCTTCCCTCTGAAAGTCAATAAAAATAAAAATGCACTTGTTTTTGGAGGAAAAGAAAGCAGGAACAGGAAGATTATACCCCAGCGGAGCCCCTCTCTTTGAGGAGGGAACCATCCCCAGGCACAGAATGAGAAGGGTCAAGTGCAGAGAAGAGAAAAAAGCAGGTTAAATCGTGCCTTGTGGCAAGAAAGAAAAGGTGGCTGGGGACTGACCTTGGCCAGAGAAGTGTCCCTGGGGATGTTTGCTGGGAAGCGGGTGGAATTTTCTACATGCCCAGGCACTCCCAAATATACAAACATGAATGGGAGTTCCCTCCAGGTCAGGGAGGGAAGGCTTGCAAAATCTTTTTCCAGATTTCTACAAGCAAGTTATTTGCTCCATGCCCTGAAGGGCAGGACTTCCCCAAGTCTCTGAGGGATCTCATCTGCTTCAGAGAAAACATTAATTGATTTCACTTAGCTGATTGGGCTTGTGGCCAGCCCTTGGGATACCAATTAGCTGGATTTTATCATTAGAAAACAACAGGGCTGTTTTCTAGATACGCACATGCATCTCCCATATTCATTGGAATCTATGATATTGATTGTTTCGTGAATGAGGTTAGTGGCGCCAAGACCACACGCGAGGCCAGGCAGCCTCCACGGCCGCGAGTCAAACATCCACACACTCTGTGGATGTGCGTGTCACATAACACGATGCAAAAGCAAAGTGCATGTGGCTGAACATGGAACTTTAACCTCAAGTGTAAATGCGGCTGTAAATGTTCATCCATGCTTAGCTGCTGCTGTTGAACTAAGAGAATTAAAAAAAGGCAGTACTGCTAAGGAAACTCATATTAACTAGAGCATAAAAATGGTCTATTTCAAGTAGATAAATATCATGACATGATTTCTCCTAAAAAAAGAATTATGGGTATTGCCCTGGCTGGTGTGCCTCAGTGGACTGAGCGCCGGACTATGAATCAAAGGGTCGCCAGTTTGATTTCCAGTCAGGGCACATGCCTAGGTTGCAGGCCAGGTCCCCAGTAGGGGGTGCTCAAGAGGCAACCACACACTGATGTTTCTCTCCCTCTTTCTCCCTCCCTTCCTCTCTCTCTAGAAATTAATAGAATAAATAAAATCTTTAAAAAAATTATGGATATTATACTTGTAATTTACATTTAAGTTCTTTTAAGATTGAGGAAGTGGTAAGGAATTGTTAAAGGTTCTCTTAGAATGAGTTTTTAACACTTTCTTGAAAAGGAAGTCTATAATAAATGTGTGAAGTTATTTTTAGGGACTCTTTTAAAGCTGAGTGAGATCTTAAGTTACAAGAGCATTTTCAAGTGGAAACTTGGCCTGGAGATAGGAAGGCTATGAATTCATTGAGTCAAATCTGTGGAATGTCCCAAAGGGTCAGTGGTGAGTGGAAGTCTCTCTCTCATAGGACAGGCATTCTAAGAAGTTTGGTGACGTGATGAGAATTTCTGAGACTGAAACAGTAATTAATCTTGCTGGTTTCTCCAAATCCCTCGCAATCCTTTACCATCAGATAATTTAACCAGGCCTAGAATTTGAATAACGTCTTTGCTATGAGCAAGAATTCCTGAGTGTTGCCCTGGCTGGTGTAGCTCAGTGGATTGAGTGCCAGCCTATGAATCAAAGGGTCTCTGGTTCAATTCCCAATCAGGGCACATGCCTGGGTTGCGGGCCAGGTCCCCAGTAGGGGGTGTGTGAGAGGTAACCACACGTTGATGTTTCTCTCCCTCTCTTTCTCCCTCCCTTCCCTCTCTGTCTAAAAATACTTTATACCATATATATATTTTTTAAAGAAAGAAAATCATACAGCAACAAAAATGAATGAAATATAAGAACACACAGCACGAGTGAACATCACAAGCTTAATATTATTGAGTGAAAGAAGCAAGACACTATACAATAAAACAATACCTTATTTTAATAAAATCCAACTTATCAATGTTTTCCTTTATGGGTAGTGATTTTGGATATTTCAAATGACATTTAATACCCTTAATATCTCCAGAAGCAATATGGTTTTGTTTTTTATATCTACAGTCCACCCCAAATTAATTTCTGGGAGTGCTGTAGGTTAGGGTGTGTTAGTTTGCTAGGGCAGCCGTCACAAAGCACTGGGCAACTTTGACAATGGATGTGTTTAGTCTCACGGTTCTAGATGTCCAAGGTCAAGGTGCTGGGAAGGCTGGTTTCTTCAGAGGCCTCCCTGCCTGGCTCACAGATAGCCACACGCCTGCTGACTTTCCAGAGTCTTCTCTCTAAGTGTGTCTGTCTAGATGTCTTCCTTTTACAAGGATGCAGGATGTTGGACTCGAACCCACCCTATGGTCCTCATTTTCACCTAATCACCTTCTTAAAGACCGCATCTCCAACTACAGTCCCATTCTGAGGTACCCAAGGTTAGGATCTTAACATAGAAATTGGGGGGGGACTCCGTACAAGACATCACTTAAGATCAAAATTTTTTTTCATATTGATGTCTAGTTGACCTAGCACATTTATTGAAAATTATGTTTTTTCTTTATTATTTTGGTGCCGAAATTCAGTATCTGTCTCTACATAATTCTTATGTCAACAATACTGTTTTAATTACTGTACACTTATTATAAGTTTTTATATTCATGGAACTACGTTTTTTAACTTGTCCTTCTTTAACGGTGTTTTGGCTAATCTTGGCTCTCTGTGTGTATGGGTTTTTTTTAAGTTTCCATATAAATTTTGTCAAATCCCTTCCACCTAAGAACTTATGAATATTTGATTAGGGTGAAATTGACTTTATAGATCCATGTGGGGAGAATTTATGTCTTTACAATATTGAGTACACCAATCCACTCTCGGGGCATATGCCTCCATTAGTTAGATCTTTTCTAATTTTATTAAACAATATTTCATACTTTCTGTGTAGAGCTCTTTCACATCCCTTGCTCGATCTAGTCCTAGGTTTTAGGATATTTGTGATTACCATAAATTGCATCATATTACAATATTTTATGTTTTAGTGGTATGTTGGTCCAGTATTGAATTCTAGTTGGTTTTTGTCTCTCCATCTTAGATTGGCAAGTTTGCTGAACTCACTTGTTTTTTTAAAAATTTTATTTATTTTTAGAGAGAGGGGGAGGGAGGGAGGGAGAAAGAGAGGGAGAGAAACATCAATGTGTGGTTGCCTCTCACATGGTCTTCATGGAGGACTTGGCCTGCAACCCAGGCATGTGCCCTGGCTGGGAATCGAACCTGCGACCCTTTGATTCACAACCCGTGCTCAATCCACTGAGCTGCATCAGGCAGGGCTGAACTTGTTTGTTAATCAGTCATTTGTTTGCATGTTTCTTTGAATTTTCTACACATACCATAACTTGCAAAGGAGATAGATGGCTGTCTGGTTTATTCTTTTCTCACCTTTCCAATGTTCATTTCTTCCCTTTGACCTATGGCGCAGGCAATGCACTCCACTCATGGTTGAAAGGCGGTAGGGGACTCACCTTGTCCCGTCTGGACCTCAAAGGAAGTGAATGAGCAACGTTCCCTCCAGAGTGACGGAGTTACTCTCTGCTCCTAGATGGCCGAGAGATTTTACAATCGCGGGTTTGGGATTGTATGATATGTTTTTGAACATATTTCAAAATATGAAATATGTTCATATTTTGAACATATTTATTGAAACGATCATATAACTTTCCTTTCATTCTGTTCATGTAAATGTAAAATTCATATCATGTAAATGTGAAAGCTGCACGATTGATTTTTAAATCAATCACGTGTTTTAAACCAATCTAGCACTCTTGAAATTAATGAAGTTGGTGGTGAGGGATTATTTTTTTTATATGGTGCCAGATTTTCTCTGCTGTTATTTTTTTTTTAATCCTTATATGAGGACTTTTTTTTCCATTGCTGTTAGAGAGAAAGAGAAAGGGAAGGAAGAGAAAGAGAGAGAAAGATACATTGATGCAAGAGAGAAACATCTACTGGTTGCCTTCTCTTTGTGCCCCTATGGGGATCGAACCTGTAACCTTTTGGTCTGTGGAATGATGCTCCAATCAACTGAGCCACTCCGGCCAGGGCAGCTCTTGTTTTGTTTATAATTTTTGCAGCTGAATTCATAAGAGTTGGACCTATAATTTTCCTTTCTACTAATTTTCTTTTTTTCCTCTTGTCAGATCCTGACCAAACTTATGCTAACTTTATATAAAATAAGTTGTGGAGTGCTTAATCTATTATTTTCTAGTCCATGAAACAAGGTTGGTGATTTTATCCCTTAAATTGGTGACAGAATTAACTGGTAAAACCATCTGGACCTGAAGTTTTCTTTGTTGGAAGATTTATAATTACAGTTTCAATTTCTCTAATAATTATAAGCTTTCACATTTTCTACTGTTGGTTGTATTTTTCTGTTGTTTACCCATTTCATCTAAGTTTTCAAATGCATTGGCCATAGTACTGTAATTCCCTCCTATGCTATTTGTAATATCCTCTTGATGTCTTCATTTTAAAATTGTAATTATCTTTATAATTATCTCTTTTTAAAAAGATTTTACTTATTTATTTTTAGAGAGAGGAGAAGGTAGAGAGAAAGAGAGAGAAGGAAACATTGATGTGTGGTTGCCTTTCTCAAACCCCCCACTGGGGACCTGGCTGGCAACCCAGGCATGTGCCCTGACTGGGAATCGAACCAGGGACCCTTTGGTTTGCAGGCTCATGCTCAATCTACTGAGCCACACCAGCCAGGGCTGTTTCTGGTGTAATTGTTTAAATCACAACTTAACAAGCCATAAGAGTGACTTGTTAGAATCTCCACTGTTGTAGCTTTGGTGGTTCTTGTAATTCTGTTAATATTTTCTTCATTTAAAACTATATAATAAGCTGCCTTTAATATAGAATGATCAATCTTCCTGATATAAAATTAGACCTCAGGTGCTCTGTCTTTCCATCCAATCTTCCTGTATTTTTACATCTTAGAAAAAATCTCTTGCAATTAATACATAGTTTTTTTTTTGTTTTCTAGTCTGAAAATCTTTGATATTTGATGGAAGAATCTGGTTACTTTAAAAACACATTTGCCTTTAGATCTACCAGTTTATTACTTTTGTAGTATTTTTCTGGTTCTTATAAATTCATTTTTTCTTTCTTGCCTCCTTTTAGAATGTTTTTATCTTCATTTTTTGTTTTCTTTGGTTTTATGTCTGACATCAATCAGTAATTAATTGATAATTTTCTTTCGCTTCAAAGAATGCAAAAACATTACAACCCTTCAATAACCATTTTTCTGAACATACTGCATATGTAATTTTAAATTCTATGTGCTTATATGTATGTTTGTACATAAAATATTAAGATCTACACTTAAATTCTATAGGCTCTCGTTATTTTCGATAGTCAATATGCACTTAAATTTACTCAAATATTTATTGCTTTTCATTCCTTTTTCAATCTGCTCATCTCTCTGGGGGCGTTTCCTTTCGTGTGAAGAATACTCTTTAGTATTTCCTGTAGAGGAATACGCATGTGGTAACAACTCTCTCCAATTTTTTTTGGTATCAAATATCACTATTTTGTCTTCATTTTCAGTACTTAATTTTTTTCATGGGTGTTGGAGGTCACCCTGTAGAGACAGGTGGGGCCTCCACCCTAAACTTGGTCTGGACCTTGAGACTCATGACGTCACAGCGCCAGGAGGGCGTGGCCAACCTTATTCTCACATAAGGAGGCTTTCTGGGGCGGGGGTGGGGCTCAGGCTCCTAAGATGGTGCAAAATGCGCTGGCTGGGGATTCTGTTACTACTGGCCCCTTAATTATCCCCCTTTTTTAGTAGTTGCTCTTGGGCTGATTCTGTGTCACTTATAACTGTCTACAGTGCCTTGCTGTTATAACTTTTATTTCCATATTTATGTATGTATTTATTTCCTCGCCTGAGGAGGTCATTTTTCATTGGTTTTAGAGAGAAAGGCAAGGAGAGAAATGCCTGGAGAGGGTGGTACCCGAAACCTAGGTAGGTACCCTCACCCAGGATCTAACTGATACCTTTTGGTGTTCCGGATGCTGCTCTGAGCTGCCGAGCCACCCAGGACTGATGCTTTCCTTCCTTCCTTCCTTCCTTCCTTCCTTCCTTCCTTCCTTCCTTCCTTCCTTCCTTCCTTCCTTCCTTCCTTCCTTCCTTCCTTCTTTCTTTCTCTCTTTCTCTCTTTCTCTCTCTCTCTTCCTCCCTCCCTCCCTCCCTCTCTCTCTCTCTCTCTCTCTCTCTCTTTTTCTTTCATCACCTTCTTGGCATGTGTCCGCATCTTGGAAGTGTGACAACCCGACATTCTCCTTCACTTGACCTTGAGAGCCTGCCGGAGGGTCTAGCAGGGGCCCCTGCCTTGCGCACACCCTCCCGGGAAGGGCGGTCCCCTGGGGCCTGGCCTGCAGCTAGCTGTGGGAAGAACACGTGCGGAGCAGGGAGCAGGGAAGGGGACACCCGCCAGCAGACCCTGGCGGTCTGTGGATCCAAGGGGCGACAGTGGTCACAGCCAGGCAGCCAGCACATCCTGAAATTTTTTTTAAAGATTTTATTTATTTATTTTTAGAGAGGGAAGGGAGGGAGGGAGAAAGAGAGAGAGAGAAACATCAATGTGCGGTTGCTGGGGGCTGTGGCCTGCAATCCAGGCATGTGCCCTGACTGGGAATCGAACCTGTGACACTTTGGTTCGCAGCCCATGCTCAATCCACTGAGCTACACCAGCCAGGCTTCACCCTGAATTTTTATCCTAAGTTCAGATTATGTTTGAAACCCCGTGTGGGATAAACAAAGTGGCAGCTGCTGGCTGTGCTCCCAACTTATCAAGCCTGGCGGTTTCCTCGTCCCCCTCAAGCCCCTCTCCTTCCCGCGTGCACCCCCTGACTCAGAGCGCCCTTTTCCTGGTTGTGGCTGGGCAGGGTGGGGGTATGTCATTCAACACAACTGCCCCCTGAAATCTGTTGAGCTGTGGGGGGAGGAGGGGCGCAAGGCCTCCAAGTGTCACACTCCACTGGCTGAGCTTTCTGACAGCTACAATCTCCAATCCTTTGTTCCATGTTTAAAAAAATCCGTTTCCCTGAAGGCCTTGTGGATCTTTTGATACAAGGTCAGAAGGTTTTAATGACCAGACTTTGCTCTTTGGTCAAGGGCGGCGTTTGGGGTCAAGGGTGGCGTCTGGGCAGCAAGGTGTGGAGATGTTTCTCCCGCAGCCTCGCTGGAGAGAGGACAGCCACCTCTGAGACCTCTGTTTGCAGACACAGCATCACAGCAGTGACAGGAAACAGGACAGCCGGTGACCGCGGTCCTGGGGCCTCCCCACCCCATCGTTGAGAGGGGCCCCTTAATACCTCCTCTCCCAGGCTCCTGTGGCCGTCAGACCAAAGCTGTGGCGAAAAGCAGAAAAGATATTGCAAATGTCTGCATTGTCAATGACAAGCCCTGGCAGGCTGGTAGGGGCCACCAGCTGCCACCAGGCGCTGCCCTGAATGAAAACCAACATGGTCTGGAACACACAAAGGCTTGGGATCTCTGGAAATCTTGTTTGTTAAAAATCTCCACCTGAGGATATGCTTCTTGATTTGAGAGAGAGAGAGAGAGAGAGAGAGAGAGAGAGAGGGAGGGAGAGAGGAAGGGAGAGAAAGGGAGAAAAACATCAATGTGAGAGAGAAACCTCAACTGGTTGCCATTCCCGCTCCAACTGGGGATGGATCTCTCAACCTTTTGGTGTATGGGCTGATGCTCCAACCAACTGAGCACCTGGCCAGGGCTGGAAATAATTGCTTTTAAATTCAGATACTGGAACCATTAATGCACAGATTGCTTTACAGATGAGTTTTCATAAATCGTTATGGAGGAAGTCCCGTGATGCAAAGAGGGTCTTAATCGGGGCACCTCTTTATTTAAAAAAGACCAGACATCCTTCATGATAAATAAGTGCCTGAATGTACAGGATACTCAGTGAGTCAAGGAGATGATGACCCTCGACCTCTGCTTTCCTGCTGTTTCTCAGTTCTGCAGAATATTCTTGTTAAATGAGATAAGTGAGCCAGTCAGAAGAGAAAGACAAGTACCATCTGATTTCACTCCTATGTGGAATCCCATGAACAAAACGAACTAACAAGCAACATAGAAACTGTCTCATAGAAGGAGAGCAGGCTGAAAGCTGGCCAGGGTGGGGTGGGGGAGGTGGAGGAGGTTATGGGGGGATAAGTGGTGATAGACAGAGGCTTGACTTGGGGTGGCGAGCACACAATACAATATACAGATGATGCGTTATAGAATTGTACTCCTGAAGCCTGTATAGTTTTATTAACCAATGCCATTCTAATAAATTCAATTTAAAAGGCACCAATAGAGGATGCAAAGTAAAAGCAGAAGTCACAGCAAGAAGGTGAGTAAAGCCCAGAATAGTTTTTACGACAACTGCCCCCCAAAACAGATAAATGACAGTGACTTCAGACGTACCCATGGGGTCATCTTCTGATAAAGGAAACACTGTGGACCCTGGTTCAACTGGCTTATGGTTCCTCCTTGCTCTAAAATGTGAAATGTCTGTGATTAAAAATCAGTTGATCCATGGCTACCTGTGTTTCTACTGATGGAAATATGATTCTGATAACCATTGGCATAATGACTTCCAGGCAACTCAACAACCTCATCAAGAAGTGTTTTTTGTTTTTTTTTTTTTTTTTCTCAGCCCTGGCTGGTGTGGCTCAGTGGGTTGAGCACCAGCCTGTGAACCCAAAGGGTTGTTGGTTCCATTCCCAGTCAGGGCACATGCCTGGGTTGCGGGCCAGGTCCCCAGCAGGGGGCGCGCGAGAGACAACCACACACTGATGTTTCTCTCTCTCCCTTCCCCTCTCTAAAAATAAATAAATAAAATCTTAAAAAAAAAAGAAGTGTTTTTGCCAGCATCAGGGGTGGTCCCCTTATTCAATTAAGCAAGCATTTTGAGAGTATTGACTTTATTCCAGACGCGGTGCTACGCACAGCAGACAGAAAGATGAATCACAGGGGGCACCCGCCATGGAGCTCAAACATTACTCGGGAGGTCAGGCGTGTAATTGGATGATGCAAGCAGACCTTGGTTAGTGCAAGATACATGAAAGCACAGGGTGATCAATAACCCACTAGGAGGGCCTCTGAGCTCAGAGATGGTCAGGAAAGAAATCTGGTGACGAGCAGCGGGAGCTGGAATGCGGGCAATAGAGGGGAAGGAGAGGGGAAGGAGAGGGGAGGCCGCCCCTCGCCCTTAAGGAGGAAGGCGGGTTGTGTCTGGGGAGTTGTGCAGACTGGGGCTGGTGTTATGGGGCTTGTGCGAGGAGTGAGGAGGTTGGAGTCGCCCTAAGGAGCTAAGCCCTGTTTTGCAGAAGTGGGGCGAATTCCGTGATTGTGCTAATGCTTGCTTTGGCTGCCATTTGGATGGCTGGTCTGAGGCGCGTGTTGGAGTTTCAGAGACAAGATTTTTTTTTTTTTCAATGGGATGTATCGGAGTACAAGTTTCAAGTGTACAACTCAATAAAACATCATCTGCACTCTGTAATGTGCTCTTATTGCTTCAAGCAAAGTCTCGTTCCAGGCCCATTCCCCCTGCTCTGTGCCCACCTCCACCTAATCTTATTCCCCACTTTCTCTCTGGCTATCATCACACTATTGTCTGTCTCTGTGTTTTTAAGTCTATTGCAATAGTCCAGGCAACAGTTGGGGAGGCCCGGAAGTGGGGTGCTGTCTGCACACTGTGGGATCCGGACGAGGGATTGGATAACATCATTCTCTCCCTTGAGTACGTGTCAGTGGGCACTTGATCCAAACAAACACGGGATAGAAAAAAATGTAGCAGCTCAGGCTGGTGTGGCTCAGTGGATTGAGCGCCGGACTGTGAACCAGGGGGTTGCCAGTTCGATTCCTGGTTGTGGCATAAGGCCCCCGGTAGGGGGCGTGCGAGAAGCAACCACACATTGATGTTTCCCTCTCTTCCTCCCTTCTCTCTCTAAAAATAAACAAAGTCTTAAAAAAAGAAAAGATGCAGCAGGTTTTGTTTTTCTCCTCAAAAAGTTATAAGTAGCTGAAAAAAAGAGCCGGTCATAAAGTATGACACTAATACCCACTGTGCAGAAGCACACGGGGTATCAGACTTCAGGACACGGGGGAGGGGGCTGTAACAGCAGCACGGTGACAGGAAGAACACAGCTTTAGGGGATGAAATTACACTGATTAGACAGAGACACTATTTTAGGCGCCGCTGCACGTGGGACGGGGAGCCCAAACCAGATGGTACGCCGCCACTTGCTGGACGCAGCTCTCCGAAGTGCGTCTCAACTTGGAACTTAGAACCCTCGCATTTGCCAAATGCCACCAGCCCATCCAGCCCGCCTCGCTGCATATTAATTTGCCCGCACCGCAGTTGTTTCGGTCTTTAATTATAGGAGAAATACAAACATACGGCACACTCTCGAAAGAAATCACACATTCGATGAGAGTATAAATTAAAAAGGAAATGTTTCCTTTTCCAGCGCTACTTTCGACATCTTTAGCTAGGTTTGCAGTTAATCGCTTCTGGAGGCTTTTCAAAATGTACTGGCGATAAAACGCTCATGCATATATATGGGCTAAGCAGACTTTCTTGAACATCTTTGCTTACATGTATGGAAATGAATGAATTCTCAGAAGAGAAGTATTGCATCCAAGACCGCATTCATTACATTTTGAATAGCTTCCATGAAATTGTTCTCCAAAAACAATATTGCACCAGTTTCTCTCCTATCCACAAGCTAGTTTATGTATGTATTTATGTATGTATGTGTATATATTTTTATGGCATTTTATTAGGTATGAAGTAGTGGTATTTCAGTGTGATTTAATTTGCATTTCCCTCGTGATTAACGGTATTGCACATTTTTGCATGTAGTTAACACAGCATTTATATTTATGTCTACATATAGATATATTTTTTTTTGGTGAAGTGGCTGTTCAGATCCTTTGCTCATTTTTTTATTGGGTTGTTGGCTTTCTTACTGCATGGGGAAGTAAGATTTTACTTTTAAAAATAAAATTTTACTGCGTGTAAAATTTTATTTTTATTTATGTTACTGCATTCAGTTCTTTATATGTTCTACATGTAAGATTTTGTCATACATGTTTTGTAAATAGCATCTCCCAGTCCACGGTTTGTATTTTTATTCTCTTAGCAGCGCTGTTGAGCAGAACGTTAAAAATTGTGGTGTTCTCTGAATTATTAATTTTTTTTAATGGTTTATATTTTTGATGTTATAGCTAAGAAATCTTTGCCTAACCCTAAGTCAGTTCTGTGGTCCGTAATTTTAGCATCAGATGCAAAGTAGTGAGGTATGAGGGAAGGGTGTTAGTGTGTGTTTGTTTTTTTATTTGTTTGTTTTTCCATATTGTTGTCTAATTGTCCTAGGAACAGTTTTTTTTTTTTTGAGAATTTTAACTTTTTATCCTCTGTCAAAAAGCATGGACGTTGACCATTTTTTCTTTTTTTTTTTTAGCTTTTTAAAAAGGATTTTATTTATTTATTTTTAGAGAGTGAAGGGAAGGAGAAAGAGAGAGAGAGAAACATCAATGTGCGGTTGCTAGGGGCTGTGGCCTGCAACCCAGGCATGTGCCCTGACTGGGAATCGAACCTGCGATGCTTTGATTCACAGCCCGCGCTCAATCCACTGAGCTATGCCAGCCAGGGCTTCATTTTTTCATAGATGGATCTATTTCTGGACTTTGTTACTATATTTCTTTGTTCTTTGTGTCTATCGTTTCACCAATGCCACTCTGGATTAATATAGTTTTTTGGTAAGTTATTTAAATCAGATAGTGAGAGTCTTCCAAATACAGTCTTTCAAAATCATCTCAGATATTCTAGTTCCTTTTTCTTTCCATGAAGATTTAATATTGGTATATTATTGGATACTGGTATACATTTCATGACTACCAATAGAGGATGTTGGGCAAATCAGTTAACCTAGGTTCTCTGAACTTGAATTTCTTTATTTTGAATGCATGAATAGAAAACCATGTTCCCTGATAACCTTACATGTTGTTTGTGAGGTTGACTTTTTATCATGAAAGATTTCAAATGTACAGAAAAGGCGAAATAATTATGCAATAAAGATATACTTCAGCAGACATTCCAAGTCAAGTGTTGGCACATTTTTTTTTTCTGTAAAAGGCTGGTATTAAATATTTCAAGCTTTGTGAGTTCTGCAGCCTCGTTCTCAGCTACCCAGCTCTGCTCTTGTAGGACAAAAACAGCCACAGAAAATGTGTACATGAGTGAGCTTGGCTGTGTGCCAATAAAACTTTATTTATGAACACTGAAATTGGAATTTCATATAGTTTTCACATGCCAGAGAAATATGATTTTTCTTTCCAGTTTTTTTCAACCTTTGGAAAAGGTGAAATCTATTCTTAGATTATGAATAGAAGCAAGCAGTTGACCAGAGCTGGCCCCTGGGTTGTACTTTGCTGAATCTTTGCTCCCAACAGATTTAACAATTGTTAGTATCTTTGACATTTGTATATGGAAGCCATTTGCACATGAGAACAATATCTCTCCAACTCCAATTATTTCAGCATGCATCGCCTAAGAATAAGAACATTCTTCTACCTGATTACAATGCCATTATCATAGCTAAGGAAATAAACGACCATTCTTGAACATTATCTCATTTCTAGACAATAGTGCATTTTACTCCTTACTCGCAAAATGTCCTATAGTGTGTTTTTTTCCCCAGATCAGCTCAATTCAAAATTACTCATTACATCAGAAATAGTCCATGCTTTTTTTCCTATCACTTTAATTTTTTAAAAAGATTTTATTTTTAGACAGAAGGGAAGGGAGGGAGAAGAGAGGGAGAGAAATGTCAGTGTGTGGTTGCCTCTCGCATGCCCCCTGCTGTGGACCTGGCCTGCAACCCAGGCATGTGCCCTGACTGGGAATCGAACCAGCGACCCTTTGGTTCGCAGGCCAGTGCTCAACCCACTGAGCCACATCAGCCAGGGCTCCTTTTTATTTTTGAAAAGTCTGGACTGGTTGTCTTGTACAGCGTCCACCACTCTGGATTTGTGAATTATTTTGCGTCTTGGCATATTTAACATGTCTCTTTATTCCTCGTTTCCTGTGAATGGAGAGTTAGGTCTAGATAATTTTAAAATTTTATTTATTCTTTTTTAATTTTTTATTTTTAATGGCAGTTGACATTCAGTATTATATGAGTTTCAACTGCAAAGCATGGTGATGAAACATCTATATACCTTACAAAGTGATCTGCCCTACAAATTTAGGACCCACCTGGCACCGTATATAGTTATCACTGTGTTATTGACTATATTCCCTAAGCTGTGCTTTATGTCCCCGTGACTGTTTTGCAATTGCCAGTTTGCACTTCTTAGTCCCTTCACCTTTTTTAGGGGCGCTCAGTCCCATCCCCCAAACGCCCCTCCCACCTGGCGTCCATCAATCTGCTCTCTGTATTCGACATGACTATTTTAGATTCAGTGTACGTTTTGGCAAGCACGCTTCATGGACGATGCTGTGTGCATCACACTCCGTCTCATCAGGAGGCCCAGAACACCTGGTCTTCCCAGGTGGTGGCCAGCATCCTCCATCGCGAAGATACACGGTCCTCTGGCATCGGCAAGTACGCTCGGCAGGCACTTCCTGGCACCTTGCAAATATCCTGTTTGCCAGCCACCACTCCTGTAATAGCGTGCGCACTCACCGAGCCTCACGTGAATCAGTCATCGCAATGAAGAATTGATTCTTTTGAATTGCTCATAAACTGAAGGGATTTACATACTTCAAAAGTGCTCGTAGGAATCACCACTACTTAGGAGAAACGATTCGCAAGATAGACTCGTGCGGGACAGTTGTCCTGCCTGTGTAGGGGTTCTAGGTGGTGGAAGGCGGGAGAAGAATGAGCAGGACGCTGGGACTGGTTTTATAAAATATTCAAGGCATCTGCCCCAGCTGGTGTGGCTCAGTGGATTGAGTGCTGGCCAGGTCCCCAGTAGGGGGCGCGCGAGAGGCAACCACACACTGACGTTTCTCTCCCTCTCTTTCTCCTTGCCTTTTTCTCTCTCTAAAACAAAATAAATAAAATCATAAAATAAAATAAAAAAAGATTCAAGGCTTCCGTGAACAGTCTCCCCTTTCCTTCTGCTGTCACCATGGCAACAGTGAGCCTGAGCCTGGCTAGGACCTTCCCATTGCCTCAGGTCGTGCTATAGGCTTACGTTGTCCCTGGTTCCACTGAGAGGGACGCCCTTGTCACTTGCTATATTCAGTTCCATAGAGCTAGAGCAGGGTGACACGTCCAGACATGTGCTGTGGACCCCGCGTTTCACCGACGATGGCCTTGGCACCCTTTCTCTTCGTTTAACATAATAAGGATGTTATTTGTTAAATAGTTAGTGCCTTGCTATTTTAAAAGTGCTCTTTAGAAACAGCTTTATTTGGT
Organism: Phyllostomus discolor; assembly: GCF_004126475.2. Taxonomy (NCBI): domain Eukaryota; kingdom Metazoa; phylum Chordata; class Mammalia; order Chiroptera; family Phyllostomidae; genus Phyllostomus; species Phyllostomus discolor. Next base: position 32,471,067 of record NC_040914.2, on the reverse strand, counting down.
ATTAGGCTTGATTCGATGGGATGCATATAAATTTGAAAGAAGAGGTTTACCTTTTTGGAGAAATGAAACATCTGGAAGACGTCTGTTTTCAGGACAGGAGGGAGTAGGCAAACTTGTCCCTACATGCCTGTGAATGACAGTTACAATCTGTCCCTGAGTGTTATATACACAACAAACATGAAACTGAACCCCTGACTGGTGTGGCTATGTGGGTTGGGCACTGTCCTGCCAACCAAAAGGTTGCTGGTTTGATTCCCAGTCAGGGCACGTGATTGGGTTGTGGGTTTGGTCCTTGATGTTTCTCTCCCTCTCTCCTTTCCTTCTCCTCTGTCTAAAAATAAATGAATTAAATCTTTAAAAACCCCCAGTAAAATAGGGAGAGGAAAAGGCAGTGTGCTGGGGACCTCAGGATCCTGGAATGTTACCTCACTGAGTTCCTTCGGTTTCCTTTTTGCTTCCTCTATGCTGGGCTGCGTTTTGGAGAAGTCAGTAACCCGGACACTCCAGTGAATACAGAGGAAAAAAGTCTGCCCGCTCTGGTCAAAGGGCCAGGAGAGCGGGAACTCAGGGAGAAAAAAATCCACCAACCCCAGAGCCCCACCCAGCCAGCCTCAGCAACTAGCGTGGAGCCTGGCCCCACCAGCTCAGTGGAACGAGGTGCCCCTGTCCCCCCAGTTTTGAGGACGTTCCTCTTATTACAAAACATCGTCACTGAAGGGCACGCAGCACCTCTCTGTGCTGTTTTTGCAACTTCCTGTGAGTGGATTATTTCAAAATGAAAAGTTAAGCTAAACAGGCCAGCCCATTGGATGATGCTTCTCCTTCTTTATGCAGAGCCTCTGTCCTCACTCCGGTGTCTGTCCAGTGGGTTCAGTGTCTTGTGACAAAGCAGAATGAACAGCCCTGGCCGGTGTGACTCAGTCAGTTGGAGCATCAAACTGTAGACCAAAAGGTCTCGGGTTCGATACCCAGTCAGGGCATCTACTTAGGTTGCAGATTTGATCTCTGATTGGGGCACGAACAGGAAGCAAAAGATTGATGTTTCTCTCCCTCCCTCTCTCCCTCCCTTCCTCTCTCTCTAAAAGCAATGAAAAACAAATGTCCTCAAATGAGGATTAAAAAAACAGAACAGAACACAAAACAGCTTGCCTCTTTACTTCTGCTACAATGTCCCTTAATGGCAGCTTTGGGAAGAGGGCCGTTTAAAACTGGAAAGTTCATTTCTAAATGGAAGAGCCAGGGGAACCTTCCGTGGTTCCAATGAAAAGCAGGTCATGAGCAAAACCACCCAAATGAGGAAGATATTGGGGGACAAAGACAGGGAGCTAGGGGAACACTTTTATAACAGAGCTCCACCCAATTCAGGAAAAAATATTACGTTTCCCTTTCTTTCACTCTTCATTTCAATGCAGAGTTTAAGAACCACAGCATCTGGGTGGGACTTTTACAAAGGTGGGGTCTTCTTCCCACCTACAGAAAGTGTTTAAAGCCCTGGCTGGCGTAGCTCAGCGGATTGAGCTTGGGCTGGGAACCAAAGTGTCCCAGGTTCGATTCCCAGCCAGGGTACATTCCTGGGTTGCAGGCCATAACCCCCAGCAACCGCACATTGATCTTTCTCTCTCTCTCACTCTCTCTCTCTCTCTCTCTCTCCCTTCCCTCCCTAAGAATAAATAAATAAAATCTTAAAAAAAAAGAAAGTGTTTACTCAGCATCCATTTTGGGGCAAGACACTCAGCCACCAAGGCAGAGAATGTCTCTGTTTTTCCAAGGATCTTCAAAGTGCCTACACCTTGGCTGCTGCCTGAGACCTCCTAGAAGCAAGACAATGTGACCATGTTGGATAGAATTCAGGGTTTCTATCCTGAAGCAGAACAAAACATAATAGTCACCCGAGACATGTAACATCCCCAGGAAATGCTATAATAAATCACTGAAATAGTTTCCACTTATTATATGCCAATGACACAGCAAATGCTTTCTCTATGTGACCTCATTGAATATATTGTTCTTGTATTCAGTTCACAGAGAAGGAATCGAGACTTCTGAAATGAAAGAACCTTCCCAGGTTCACTTAGGTAGAGGGGGCTGGCATGAGGATTCCAAGTCCATCTACTTGTCGTGTCTTTTTAAAGATTTATTTTCAGAGAGGGGAAGGGAGGGAGAGAAGGAAACATCAATGTGTGGTTGCCTCTCACGTGACCCCTACTGGCCCACAACCCAGGCATGTGCTCTGACTGGGAATCGAACCGGTGACCCTTTGGTTCACAGGCCAGCGCTCAGTCCACTGAGCCACACCAACCAGGGCTGATGAGGTTCTTTATTTTACTCCTGAGCAGTTCCCCGAGATACATCTGTGCAGCATCCCAACCAATGTGTTGCTCGAGTGTTACACAAACCCGTTGACCTTCACTTTTTATTCTTTAATTTGTGCTTTCCACTCTCATCAAGATGCCACCACGTGCGATGACTGACCTATTTTGGCCACAGCATTTGATTTGCTTTTAATGGTAGCATTTCCGGTGTCCCGATCTCTGGCATCACACTGAAGACGGGGGGTGTCTCTGTAATGTTATTGCTGTCCGGGTCGCACAGCTTCGGGGCCAGTGTGAAGTCTGCCGTCCATGCAGCATGGTACTGGTGGCCCTGGTGCCGCGCTGGAGGTCAGCACCAGCCCGTTCTCAGGAATTTTCCAGTGGCTGCCCAGCCAACCTTGTGGAGAGCTGCCTCTTGGCACGGCCTCGAGAAGCCTGCATTTCCCTGATAATGTGCAAGAAAAAGGAGTCTTTCAGGATACCCGGCAAAGTAAGCCATTTGAGTTCTGCAGAATAGTTTTTTGGGTGAAATGAAACTCTCCCCAGAAAGAACTGCTTTCTACATGCCTATTCTTCTAGTTTCCACCTTCTCTCACTTCCTGCCTTCCTACCCTTGACCCTCGTCTTAGTCAGTGTGGGCTGCTAGAACAAACACGCCCTAGACTGGGGGCCTTAAACAGCAAACACTCATCTGTCATGGTTCTGGAGCCTGATGTTCAAGGTCAAGGTGCTGGCAGAGCCGCTGTCTGGTGGAAGCTGCTTCCTGGTTTGCAAGAGGCCGTCGTCTTTTTGTAAAATCATCAGGCAGAGAGAGAGGAGGCAAACTCAAAAAGCATCGTGTTGGAGATGAGGGTTTCAACATATGGACTTTGGGGGACCATAGACATTCCATCCATAGAGACCCCCCAAATAAAGCATCTAGTGAGTGACCTCTATAGGCATCTTAGTAACAAAATGACAGGGAGAGTCTATTATGGCCCAGTGTTAACCCCTTTCCAGGTCTTACCAACTACAGGAAGTAGGAACTCTTGTCATCCCTGCTTTTCAGATTAAAAAATAATCACCATGGAGACAGCATAAGTGCCCTTTCGGAGTGTGGGGTGGGTGGGTCCTGTGGGTGGGTGCCAGTGCAGGAATCCGCAGCCTCGCCAGGGAACCCCATGCTGGGGTGCAGTCTGGACACCTCGTCAGTGGAAACAGACGACTGGGACGGGTCCCACCCCCGTGAGGCCTGATGGAGGCGGGGGGTCTAACATCACGACAGTTAACAGTCGTTAGGAACCCAGCCCCCAGTTAATTAAATTGATAGTATGGGGAAAAAAGGGTGGTGATTAATGGTTTTCATTTTTCCGGTTTGCAGCAACGCCCTCCGTCAAATCTAATTAAGTTCACAAAGGCGAGGGGTGACTCAGAGGGTGAGGCGCGGAATCGTGGGGTGCTCCGGCAACTTCCACGGGAAGGCTGAACACAGGGCCCCAGCGCACCACGCTCACGTTTTAAGCCCCCCTCGGCACACGGAAGCCCTAATTTACTTGGAGATGGTTGAAACGCTAATTAGGAATCAGTCTTACCTACTCATTAGCGTAACTCCCCTAAGGAACCTCCCCACCCGTTCAGCGCCGGTCTAATTACGGGTCTCGTCTCCAAGCGCCGCGCATGGTAAAGAGGCAGACAGGCCTGCGTCGGAATCTGGACTTCAGTGCACCGGATTCCTTGGTTGGTTCCTGCCTGTGCCCTGACTGGGGATCGAACCCATAACCTTGGCGTATTGGGGGCGACGTTCTAACCCACTGAGCTACCCAGCCATCACCTGCCCTTTGAGGAGGGCTTCAGCAGTTTAGTTTGAGACGGAGGCCTGTGGCACAGAGGGAAAACTTCAGAGGCGTCTGTCTTGGGGAACTGGGGTGACACCCCCGAAGCCAGGGAAGGTACCCAGGACACAGTGCTGCTGGGTGGGAGGCTGTGGTCATAAGAGTGATGAATGGATTTGGGGATGTGACAGACAAGCATCTGCCGTCACTGGAGGAGGGGTTTTCAGACGCTGTCACCTGGGCTTGGGCAGGTTTTGCTGAGGCAGAGTGGGGACTGCCCCTCCACCAGGAGGAAAGAAACCTTGTTGGGGACTTTGGGCCGGGGGCTTCCACGGACAGTATTGCTCTAAACTTTGTGGGGATTTACTCAACCCAGTAGATTGCTTTTAAAGAAGGCTTTTTAAAAAAGATTTTAAAGATGTTATTTATTTTTAGAGAGAGAAGGGAGGGAGAGAGAGAGGGAGAGAAACATCAGTGTGTGGTTGTCTCTCATGCACCCCCTACTGGGGACCTGGCCAGCAACCTAGGCATGTGCCCTGACTGGGAATTGAACCAGCAACCCTTTGGTTTGCAGGCCAGCGCTCAGTCCACTGAGCCACACCAGCCAGGATGCAACTTGCTGGATTTTATCATTTCCCATTTCTAGGTGAAAATAGGCCAGAGGCATTCAATGACGTTTTCAGGGCCATGGCAAGTGAGGGGTGTTCCTTACTCCCTCCCGTGCGGTATTATTTCAGTGCAGAAGCCATCGGAAGCTGGAGAGTTGAGATGTGCGTTTGCAAGGCCCTGGGCTTAGAGGCCCAAACCCAGACAGACCTGGGACCTCCCTCCCGTGCTCATTGTGCAGATAACATGTGCTCACGAAGCCTGGGTACTATCCCCTGCATATTTTAAATGTTCAATGAATAATATTATGGTTATGTAGGTAGAAATTTGGGCGATGGACGCAGGAGGGGTGGAGAATAGGGTTAGCTATCCCTTTGTTCTTTATTTTTCAGAGCTGAGACTTTTACCATCAATTCTGGAATTAATGGACTGGAATTCTGGAATTAATTATTTTGTGTGTGGAATTAACACACACACAAAAGAGCTGTGGAACATTTACACAGTGGAATATTACTCAGCCATGAAAAAGAAAAAATTTACCCCATTCTCCAGAACCTGGAGAATATTGTGCTAAGTGAAATAGCCGGTCAGAAGCAAATGAATACCCTATGATTTCATTTATATGTGGAATCTGATGAACAAAATAAGCAAAATAGAAACAGGGTCACCCTGGTTGGTGTAGCTCAGTGGACTAAGCATGGGCCTATGAAGCAAGGGGTCGCCGGTTTGATTCCCAGTCAGGGGACATGCCTGGGTTGCAGCCCAGGTCCCCAGTAGGGCGCGTGCAAGAGACAACCACGCATTGATGCTTCTCTCCCTCTCTTTCTCCCTCCCTTCCCCTCTCTCTAAAAATAAAATAAAATATTTAAAAAAAGAAACAGACTCATAACTGTCAGAGGGGTGGGGGTAGACAGGCTGGGTGAAAAAAGTGAAGAAAGGAAAGCAAAAAGAAGGAAAGAAAAGAAAACCCATAAATGGCCAACAGTGTGGTGATTGGCAGAGGGAAGGGGGGAGTAGAAGAGGGTAAAGGGGGGATAAATGGTGACGGAAGGAGACCTGACTTGGGGTGGTGGGCCCACAATACCGCATACAGATGATGCATGATAGAATGGCACACCTGTAGCCAATGTGACTTCATGCACTGGTGTCACCCCAATCGATTCAATTTTAAAAAGTGGAAATGGAAACGTACTGCTGAGTCTGGCCTCTAGCAATTCTCTGACTGCAACGGTCCACGTTAGGAGAAACTTGCCCATCTGCCTGATCCTTCCCTGTGGCATCGTATCCCTGCAGTGCGGGCACCTGTGAGCTGCCCGTGCAGGTCACGCTGCAGGTTGTCTGTGGGGTGATCCCTGAGCCGGCTCACGTCAACGCCATGGGAGCGCGTCCAGACCCCTCCCCATCGCTCTCTCCTCTCCCATCATCCTCTCCTCCTGTGTTGTTCTTCCTTATTTTGGGCCCTTTCAGACAGCCTCACATCGACTCTTTTTACACAGTTCTGCTATTTACTCAGTTGCAACAAATTTTTAGTTCCGTTTTTCTGCGCTCATTTAAAAATTGTTCCCAGTCCGGGTTGGGTGGCTCCATTGGTTGGAGCGTCATCCCCTAAACTGAAAGGCCACAGGTTCGATCCCCAGTCAGGGTGCGTACGAGAAGACAATTCATTCATCTCTCTCTTTGTCTCAAAAGCAATGAAAAAAATGTCTTCCAGTGAGGGTAATTAAAAAATAAATTCCTCCCAAACTCTACAGCTGCCAGAGAGATAAATCTGGTCATGTAACAACATTTGGGTTATGTTAGATTTCATTTTATGTCTGTGTGTGACAAAGAAATGAGGACCATGTGAAGGACATACTCCTACATTGTAATTACTTCACTTGAGAGAACAGCTAAAAACAGTTATCAGCTCGGAAAGTTGCACTTCAAAGGAGAAACACGAGTGACCTCTTCATGATTCCGTGTGGGCAGTATTTATAGACAGCCACACATGGGTTCTGCGTGTCTCTGTGCATCTATAGGACTAACATCAAGGACGCTTCCCAGCCTATTCGACTTTGGTGTTCATTCGGCCAAATAGTGCTTGGTCCTTATTACTTTTACGACTTCACGTCCCAGTCCCTGCGCTTCGCTGTCATGAAAGCGCATTTGTTACTATGGCGACGATGGCGTTAGAGCTGAGGAAAGCAGACAGTGACGCCCGTGGCTGTGAACGGGATGTGACTTACACACCAGAGCCCAGGATATAACGTAACTAAGGAGGTGACTTCTGTACATCCCCTTTGCAAGGCACGTGGGCATTCGGCTTCATTAGCTGACAACCTTCAATGAGACTGTGCTGTTTGGAGCTCACTCATGGCCTGGAGCGATGCCTCGGAATGGTTTCCATTTGATTGCGAAGGCTCTCGGATGCAACGTTTTCATGCTCACGTTTCCCGTCTTTTCTGATGACGTCCTGAGGGAACATCGTTGGGCCGAGAGGGAGGTTGGTCACCGAAGCACATGCTAACCAGTTGCAGGTCGGAGTCTCGCACTCGGGCTCCGTCTTGTGGGTGTTGGGGCCATGGTCACTGCAGAGATTGCGGTTCAGTTTCACGGTGAATTCAGGAGGAGCGATCCTCTTTGCGGAAGGGCGCAGTGGGAACATTAACGGAGCAATAAGATCAGATTTTTCTCCTTTGTGAGGAAAGCTCGGCTTCCCACCTGTGGTTTGCCATCTGCTACAGGTACAGCGAAAATGGGCTCACAGTTGTTTGTATGGGAAATAATACAGTAATTAATAAATAGCCCTGGCTGGTGTGGCTCAGTGGATTGAGCGCGGGCCTGCAAACCAAAGGGTCGCCGGTTCGATTCCCAGTCAGGGCACATGCCTGGGTTGCAGGCCACGTCCCCCAGTGGGGGCTGCGCATTGATGTCTCTCTCCCTCTCTTTCTCCCTTCCTTCCTCTTCTCTCTCTAAAAATAAATAAGTAACATCTTTAAAAATAAATAAATAATAATACAAGCATAAACTCTGTGTTTCATGTACTCACCACTGTAAACCTACTCTGGCCCCACCCGATATTGCTTGGGAAGGACCAATTCAGAGAGAGGGTGACGCCTGCCATTTCCAACCACAGATCACTCGCTGTCTTTGCCTGCAGGTCCATGGTGATGTGGAACGCACGAAGTGACCCAGGCCTGTCCCTGAGAAGGGGGACGCTGCCCTTCTGCACAGCGAGTTCCGCACCCCGTAGTGAGCATCTGCATCCCAGAGCTGTAGATTTTTTTTTCCAGCTGTGCACCATTTCTCACACCTGCCGACATCCCCATAGCTTTCCCCCCGTCTAATGGGCGTATTTTCTCATCTGAATGTGTTTTCAGCACAGCTACATCTACCGTTCCTGTCCATTGGTCCGGGGGTGGGAATGCTTCCCAGAGCTGGCACACGTGTGTACATAGGGCTGTTGTGGTGTTGCTCAAACCTGGAGGATGAAGGGAGGAGGAAGGATGCTTTAAGGAACCAGAGGCACCAAGTTTCTAACTACAACGAGGGGCATTTCAGGCATCAGAAAATACATGCTACAAGAACTGGTTGAGAAAAACGTTCCGAAGCAGAGAGAAAAGATTAGATGCACAGTAACCGACATGGTGGCTTCCACAATCAAAGGGCTCGCTCACAGCAGCGAAGAGTTAGAAGAGATGAACCGTGCTCAGTGGACAGACACGAGGATAACATAGGAGAACAATGAACCGTGGGTGTATTTCCAGGAGAAAAATGCAGCAGCCAACCGGGCAGGTGCAGTGTGGCAGTTTGAAACCGAGGACATTGAATCTGAACAAAACACTTTCTACCACCACAAATCCCTTTTAAAATGGAGACCTTGTCCCCTAGGCTTCTAAAACATGACATCCGTTATTTGAGTTCAAGGGAACATTTGTTTTATTGCATGGATTATGTTGTCATATTCTCAGGCCGACAGAAGAGGGGCTGTTTGGGGAGGCGTCCCCCCCAAAGTCTGGCTTTGGACCGAGAGGCCTCTCGCCTGCGGTGGCTGTGACCTGTGGTCTCTCCTGGGGGCTGTTGCATTTCTGTGACTGTCCCCATCCATTGTCAAGGGCTAGAGGCATTTTAACAGCACAGCCCCGGGAGATTTCCCGCCAGAGGGCGGGGCCAGGAGTGTGGATCCCGCCTCTCCCCCCCCACCCCGGGGGGCACAGAATTGCATTCATTGTAAGGCTTTTCTACTCCTTTGCAGCACCCCCAAAAGGCCCCCAACAAGGCCCAGTGGATCCTCCAGGCTAATGACTTCAAGCCCTGAGGCTGAAGCAGGCTCCCTGGTCTCCATGGTCTCCATGGTGATGATTTACGCTTGGGTCTCCTAGGAGACCATCACCCACGTGACAGACTTCAGCTTCATTGTACTGCCCCAAATGCAGTGATTTTTGCCTTTTTGCACTGAGCCATGCCCAGAATCCCTAAGTTAAAATGTAACGTTGCCAACAATGTCCCCTCCCCCATGGCCTAAAAAGATGAGAAATCCCAAAAAGGGGAGAGAGGAGACCTACTGCTTCTTGAGCTGTGTTATAAATAGTCCGAAGGAAGATGGGTTGAGCCCAAGGTGAGGCGTTTGTTTAGGCTGCATTTTAGGGACCGTTTGGCCCACTTGGTTGGGTTCTCTGTTTACATTTGGTAGATGCTCCCATTGACCTTGGATATTTACAACCCCGCTCTGGTCGGGGCTGGGCTAGAGAACACGAGGGGCTTGACCCATTCAACTAACAGACCGAAGCTGTCAGTCACCACCTCAGCAAGCACATACACAGGTCCTTGTGGCCACGACATCCCATGTATTTGAAAGTCCCGCCAGCCACCAGCTCCCAGACGCCAGCCTCCTGGGGTGAGACCTCAGCCTTGTCAGGAGGGGTCCGCACCGAAACGCCAAGGGTGGCACAGTCCCAGGGACGCCAGCGGGCAATGGTCCCCAGTGTGTGATCCGGAAGCCCTCCTGCTTTCCACAAAAGGAAGAATCGATTCATTTCACGTTCATCCACAAGAGGGCCACCTGTTCTTATCTCGTGCGGCAAAATCACCCTGCTGCTCTGAGAAAGATAAGACCAGGACGGAGGTCCTGCCGAGGCGGATGGCGCACCGCTCTCTCCCTGGTTCGGTCCCTTCTAGGACTTAGTCTGAGTACCTCCAGCGACCAGGTGCTCTGCAAGGGTGTAGAGTGGCTTCTCTCTTCTTTCCAAAAGGCCACCTTCTAATTGGAGATACAAATACGAGGGTAATAAAAGGTGCAGTGGATACACAGGAGTGTGTTGTAAGCGCTGGGGCAGCTCAGAGTAGGGAAGAGTGGTTTTCTCTGGGGGAGAGTTGAGCGTGGTGTGCGGAGTCTGATTGAGGATGGGGGATGAAGGACAACCACAGAGAAAGGGGCATATTTGAGCGAGTTGTCACAGAAGAAGTTTAAACTCATCCGTTTCATGAGTCCAGGTCGGTTGTGGGGTTAAGTTCAGGCTGAGCCAAGGCCCAGGGGTACCACAGTGCCCGCCATGGGAAATCCGGTATCTGACACCTAGAATCCATTTTCTCTAGTGAATCAGTTACTTGGGGGGAGGTTTAGACCTGTCAGTTGGCTGAATTACTTAATATTCTGGCCTGTCAACCCCTACAAAAATTAAAAAAAATTAACTCTTAGACTAAAACAAAAATTGAGTGGAAACATTTTCCAACCAATACTACAGAGGTGCAACTTGGATAGAAACAACCACTGTGGGCCCTGGCTGGTGTGGCTCAGTGGATTGAGCATTGACCTGCAAACCAAAGGGTCACCAGTTCAATTCCCAGTCAGGGCACATGGCTGGGTTGCTGGCCAGGTCCCCAGTAGGGGGCGCACAAGAGGCAACCATACACTGATGTTTCTCTCCCCCTCTTTCTGCCTCCCCTCTCTCTGAAAATAAATACATAATTTTTTTTAAAAAAAACCAAACTACCACTATAAATAAAGGCTTAAAAATCCATCAGTGTGTGTCCTCTGGAGTGATGCAGACACAACGCTTATGAGCTCCAGGCGGGTCCTTGGGATAGCTTTCTCTTCAAGGATTACCAAACAGGTCTTTGCCAAGAGCAGAAGACAGGGAAGACCACCTTGAACAAACCATTGAACATGTATTAGTAAGATGGTCTCCTAAAGAAGTTTCCACAAGGGCAAATTTAACGTCACATAAGTTAAAGGTAGCCCAAGTTTACACACCAGCAGGGCTGAAGGTCATCTCCAACTCCGGGAACTGTCCAGCTGTCCCGTGATCGTTGCATGGGGGCCATAGGGCGTGGTGCACATACTCGTTTGGCTGGTAGTTGGCTTCTTCTTAAGGCTTTGGGCACGTTGTGGTGGTTTGGCCTCTGTGGGTGCTGAAGACTGAATAGCTGAGGTTTGCCTCCCCGTCGCCTAAATGACTGACCCCCCAGTAAGAACCCTGGACACCAAGGCGAGCTTCCCTGGTTGGTGACACTTTTCCGGTGTTGTCATCTGTCGCCGCTAGACAATTAACCATTTTCCATGCAACCCCACCCAAGGGGACAACTCTCTCCTGTAAAAACTTGTGCCTTATTTTGAAGGCTGCATGCTATGGCATATCACCTTTGCTGTTTTTTTTTAATTAATTTATTTATTTTTATAGAGAGGGAAAGGAAAGGAGAAAGAGGGAGAGAAACATTGATGTGAGAGAAAAACTTCAATTGATTGCCTCTTGAACATACCTCGACGGGGAAACCGAACCTGTAACCCAGACATGTGCCCTGACTGGGAATCGAACCGGCGACCCTTTTGTGGGACGATGCCCAAGCAACTGAGCCACATTGGTCAGGCCTCCCCTTTGCTCATTGTACTCTGTGTCCTTTTACAATAATAAATTATAACTGTGAGTATATAAAATTCTTCTGAGTCCTGTGAGTTTTGTTACATCATTGAATCTGAGGGTGGGCTTCGAAACCTTGGCACACCTGTAGTGGGAAAATTATATCCAACTTTCTCAAGATCCTGTGCTCCTAACTATACCCAAGGTGCTCACTTCCTCCATCACACAAACTTGAGGTGAGATCGCTGGGCTATTATGTCTGCCCTCGCTTCTCTCAGATGACACGTTTACGTGATGTATGACAGTCGCTGGCTTCAGATAAACAAATCCTTTTTTCTTCCACAGCGATATCTCCATCCCTCATTAGGCCTGCATGCACATAGCTCTTTTGCCTTGAAAAACAAAAAAATTGTAATCTTCCTTAAAATGGAAGAAAAACAAACCCACACAAAGCCATTATTTATTCGTCGTAGGGAGGAAGACAGGCAACCGATGCTATCACGGTGAGGATGTTCGAGCCACCGGGACAGACCGAGGGCTGGCAGCCTGTGGTGGCATTAAGCGGACTCTCCAAGCCATAGATCTGGAAATAATGTCTGAAATGGACCAGACAGTTCAGCATCACAGCCACTGGGATGGGTGATGCAACATCGCATCTTACATTTGGGAAAGATCATGGTTATAAAGAAATTCACCGCTTGTACACATGAGAGTAGTAAAGTTTATAAAGCAGTCATACGGCTTATCTTTTGGTCCTTGGAAGCATTTTCTTATTGCCAGTCATCCACCTTTGGGAGGAGCTGGTTTTCATCCGTCAGCACCTAGGAGCCCAACAGACCAAGACATTTACACCCCCCGGGGGCACCTCCCGAGTTTCCCAATTCAGGGTCAAAGCCAAAGAAACCTGCAAACTACAGTCTGACCTTGCTCTTCCCACACAAACTCTCCAGGGACTGCTCTTCTCAGACATCACTCAGGAACCACTGGGCTATGAATATTAATTAATATAATTTTATAATTAATACTCCTAATATTAATCTTTTAATTTGATTTTTAGACAGTGAGAAGAAAGAGGAGAGAAAGAGAAACATGAATCTTTTGTCTCACTTATGGGTTCATTCACTGGCTGGCTCTTGTATGTGCCCTGACGGGGGATTGAACCCACAACCTCGGTGTAGTTGGACGACGCTCCAACCAACTGAGCTACCCGGCCGGGGTCTAATATAAATCTCTTAATTGTTCTATAAGTAGCATTTCTGAAGCTCATTGTTCATCTGCCACCACCTTCTTGACTTCCATGTGGAAACTGGCCTTTGAACATGAACTTCTGTGCTCTCTGTTGAGCACTCAGGGCTCTGGAGGTAATTAGTAACAGTGATTTCCCTAGAAGGCAACTCAGGGGGTGGGGCTTCTAATCCCAAAAGTTCAGCTGTCTCATTGTTATTTCGGTGACTTGCCTAGTGAACATTGTCCAAACCAGCATTCCACTGATTGCTTCTGAGGTTTTATCCATCTCTATTTTGGGACTTTTGTGGAGAGGGGAAATGCCCACTAGATGCATATGAACAGCCAACACAGTTGTAGGCATTAGCGGGCTGCTCTCACGTTCCTCACCCTTGACGTTCCAGGGGGCCCGTGACTTGCTTGAATGAATGAAATGTGAGTGGAAGAAATGTGTCCCTTCCGAACGGACGTAGGTCAGAACCGGTGAGCCACTTTCCACATCCCCTCCCCGACCGCGGCCTCTCCGCGGAGTCCCGGCTGGCCCGAGCTCTGTGAGCCTGAGCGTCCACATGACCTCAGGAAAAAGGCTGACGCCTCCCGTGAATGACAAAACCGTCTATTAGTTGTAAGTCGTTTGGATGTTGAGCTGCTCGCTGCTCTGGCGTGCTGCCCCAGCCTGACTAAAACATTACTCAGACATCGCGGTTTCATAATAACATGCCAGCCCATGTTCACAATCCCCAGGAGTCTGGCTTAAAATATAAAATATGTCAGAGTCAGATATTTACTTCTTACTGGTGAGACTTAGGTCTCGGTGACATTCATGGGGTATCGATCCGTCCAAATTTTAATCTGGGGTTGAATCGTTCACTGTGCTCCCCACACTAAGGATTATGGGGTGGATGTCTCGAGCGGATTTGCTACAGTGTGCTAAGCCAAAACTTCCACAACCAAAGATCACAGCCCCATCCTCCTAAGGAAAAAGGAGTGGGGGTACTGAATTTCTAAGAAATGACAAACCCTTTCTTAGAGAGGATCTTCCAAACAGAAACAGAGACCAAATGGGGATTTGAAAATGACATTAATTCAGCTGAGATGGAAAATGCCTCACCGTAGCTCCTTGTTTAACCACAGATCGAGGTCCCTGGACTATGGGCCGTATGGTGTGAACATGGTTTCACGTGTAACTTCCCCAGGAGACTCCGAGCTCTCTGTGGGGTGTGGAGCTTATTCTTCCGTGTGCCCAGTGCCCAGGTGGACAGCCTGCAACACACATGTACACGTGTAATTCCACTCGCCCGTTAACACGACCCCATGATGTGGGAATTATTCCCACACCAGAAATACGTGAACGTAGTTTGAGGGAGTACCAGATAGACTTGGATGCCGTGATAAAGTGGTGGTGCCAAGATTCTTCCTTTAAAACTTAGATCCTTTAATCATCTATGATTCAACATTATTAAGGGAATGATTGAAGTAAATATAAGATATACTTCCATAAATGGCAATCCCTTTACTGGAAAGATTGGGTTTTAATCATCACCTGAGGATATGTTTATTGAATTTGGAAACAGAGGAAAGAGGAAAAAGAGAGAGAGAGACAGAGAAACATTAATGAGAGAGAAACATCAATCAGTTGCCTTCTGTATGTGCCCTGACAAGGGATCGAACCCACAGCCTAGGTATGTGCCCTGATCGGAAATCGAACTCTGCAACTTTTTGTAGTACCAGACGACGCTCCAACCAATGGATCCACAGCGCCAGGGCCCTCCACTGAACAGCTTTAAGAAGGAAGATCTTTGGTTGAAAACAAACCTGCAGTATAATATGCCCATGAAAACCAGTAACTCATAACTTGACTTCACTCTTAAAGGGTCTCCAGGCACCGACCCCTTCCATCCAGTGGCCATCCCCTCGTGACGTCACCAGCTCCCAGCTCTGCCCTGGGTCCTTGCTGAGCCCTCTTCGTCCTGGAAAAACCTTCCCAGGCGTGCAGAGTGCCCTCCATCAAGGCGCTGGCACATGCACATGTTTAAACCGAGGCATGTAGGTCACTTCCAAAAAGGGGAGAGCTATTTTGGGCAACGTTTTAAATTTATTGGGATGAGTCACGGCGGACACAAGGTGAACTGCCCCTTTTAGCAGCCTCGGTGCGGCTGCATGAGCTCATCCGCGTATTCAAAATGGGCCTCTGGACAGTTCATTGGCAATTTGGCAAATTGCTCATGTAAAATGCAAGAGGAGGAGGTCTAGTTTCAGCTCTCGTCCGTTCCACCCCTACTTGCACGAATGATTTTGTTTTGCTCGTCAAATGTCAGCCACGTGTTTATCCAACAAAACGGGCAGGAAGACAAATTTCAGCTGTACATGAATTCTTATTATCATAAGCTCCGTTTGTTCCAGTTACGGATTGTGGGATGCGTGCTTCGGTTTCATGTTATGTTCTAACTGTTTTTTCGTTTTTAAATTTTATTTACTTTGATTTTCCTCCCCAGAGGACACGCCCATTGATGTTAGAGAGAGAGGAAGGGGGGGAGAGAGAAACGTGGATGTGAGGAAAGAAACATCAATTGGTTGCCTCCCATACATGCTCGGACTGGGGTTTGAACCCACAACCAAGGTATGTGCTCTGCCTGGGGATTGAACCCGCCACCTTTTGGTGTGCAGGACGACACTCCAACCTACTGAGCCACCCGGCCAGGCTTTTTATAGAAAATCTTTTAAGGATGGAAACGATGGTGATGTACAGAGAGGTAAAGTCTACATTCACTCTAAGCCACGGCTCTCCGGGGAAACATCCCAGGATTAATGGTCCTCTCTTTGTTATACAGGCAAAAGTGATTACAATAATTCCTATCACTGTATTCTCAGGTTTCTCTGAAACAGGCAGAGAGCCATGCCCTGGCATTCCTCTGCAGGTGGTGGGGTAGGCCAGCGCTGGGGCAAACTACAGGGACGATACTTCAGGGGGCGTGGTTGCAGCTGAGCTGGTGGGCTGGGTCTCCATGCACGCACATGACGCGACTGAGTGGAAGCAAGGCCCTTGCCAAGTTGCGTTACCCAGAAAGCTGCACCTGGATGAGTCATCCCATCTGGGCACAACATCCGGCTCACGTTTTCTTTCTCGACCTGCGGGGATTCATCCGTACCCATCCGCACCGGCCCCTCCATGCTCGCGGGGATGCCCATCCTGGTTTGCTCTGGTATCATCTTTGCTTCTAGTGGACAGAGAGCCTTGGCATTTCAGGGTCCCTTCCGACCTTAAAGAACAGTACATATTCTAGGTATATTCCATAGTATTTAACACTTCAGTGTTGATTCCATGAGCTGTCTGTCTGAAGAAGCTCGGTAAGCCTTTGTAAGAATCTCAGGCTCAGACGCATGCGTCTGTCTTTCTGTGGTTACCTGGCACCCTGCCGACTCACCCTTCACTTCCAGAACATCTATACATTCCTTCACGAATAGTCCTTTGCTTGCTCAGGTGTCAGCCAAGGATCCCCTACCAAGAACTGCCTCCCATCCCCAGAATGAGTTTCTTCCACTCTCAGCGGGCCAGCAGTGAACATACAGTAAGAGTCAGCTGTGAGCCCTGGCTGGTGTGGCGCAGTTGGTTGGAGCACCTTCTTGTACATCAAAAAGTTAGGGGTTCGACTCCCCATCAGGGCACATACCTACCTTGTGGGTGGTTAGTCAATGTTTCCACTGATGTCTCTCTCTCTTAAAACTCAATAAACATATTTAAAAAAAATTAGCTGTGATATTATGATCCATTTTACGTTTCGTTTTAAGTTGCTGGTCAAACCCAAGACCAAGTGTCTCTGATTCTCTGGAGATGAAAGCAAGTGAATGATATTAAAAACAGAAATAAAATACACCCAAATCACCTTCCTGAGTGATGATCATATATGTGCACAACTCAGATGGTCCAATCAAAATGAGAAGAGGACAGAATCCAACATCCCTGGAGGCCATTGATCTGGGAACTGAGACGTGCTACCCCAACTTACAACAAACCCCGTACGACACAGTCAACAGTGAGTGTCACTCGTCACAGGGGAGAATAAGATACCCTCTGTTACCATTCCTAGAATAAACCCAACATCAAGTAAAGCTCTTCCCTGATGCCAGATGAGAATTCTCTTTATGTATAGAAGTCATCTAAGCGACCGTATTATGGGTCTGTCATTAGAACTCGTGTCCGGTGGTAGAGGTCAGAGGCAAAATTCTGGGCAGGAGTGAGGACACCAGGAACTAGGTTGTCTGAACACAGGAATGGGAGCAGGATTTGGTTGTGTTTGGTCAGACATCTGGGGACATGGCATCCAAAACTGGGTGATCAGCTCAAGGGGAGAAGAAAAGCAGCTTATGGAATCCAACATCATAAGACCTTGACTCAATCTAATCTCAACCCTGAAGCCCCAAGCAGCAGATGGGTAATGGCTTAGCAGGGAGACAACTCCTGGTCGGGTAAGACGAGGGGCAGCCATGGAGAACTGACTCCTCCCACCCCTCCATGCCACGCCCCCTGCAACGAAGCACTGGCTTTGAGATCAGGCTTCCCAGACCAGATACGGGGTACCTCGTTACACTTGAATTTCAGATAAACAGCACATATTTAAAGCATGTATCCCAAATATCACGTGGGATCTGCTGCCAGGACTGGGGAGCACGTGGGACAGGAGGAATTTTCCAGCCAGGTCACTCGTGATGGTCAGTTCCTTCTCGCAGAGAATACCACTTCCTGCGTGTCCCCTATCCAGCGCGCTGTACCAGTGCCCAGTGGACTCTGGTGAAATCCAATGAAATAGGATAGGAATGTGGCCGTGACAGATGGGCTCATACGCTTAGTTGTGGGAGTACACATTCCACTTCCCAGCGACAGGAAGTCGACACCCGAGCCCAGATCAGATCTGGCTTCATACCTACCATTGACTTAAGCACATGTTTACAATGATATAAAAAAGTATCCTAAAAATTTATTTGATTGATTTTTGGTCTAAGTTTTCCACATATAAATATGAAGTGATTACTCTAAATGATGTCCTACTTACTTTCATAGCAGTTTAGCCTTTTAAACTTGGGGTCTCTTTAATCAATTGAGATTGACAGGAATAGCTGGTAAGTCTCTATTGATTTAGCATTAAAATGGACATCTGATCAATCCTCAAAGGAAGTCTAACTCTAACCTCCTTTGGTTATTGACAGATGAATTACTGGCTCCTGGGACAAATGGTAGTACAATGGACATGAAGGGACAAGGGGGATCTTGGGACCCTGTGCTGTTAAACAAGAAAGCATTCAAAGACTAATGAAGTCCCATCAAAAGGACCCCAGGGGCCCCAGCCAATTGGCTGGAGCATCATCCCATAACCGAAAGGTTGTGGGTTTGATCCCCGGTTAGGGCACATACAAGCATCAACCAATGAATGCATCAATAAGTGGAACAACACATCGATGTCTCTCTCTTTCTCTCTTTCTCCTTTCCTCTCTCTATAAAATCAATTAAAAATAATGATAGGAATGAAAGAAATCATAGAATTAGAAAAATCACCATTATAACACCACATATTCCTGGGCATTTGCATATTGCTACCATAATCCCCCACACACTAGTTTTAAGGAGCGAGGAGGGACATCTTTACCTTTACCTGGTAAGGCTGTATTGTCATATCGTCATCATCCAAGTCCGTTGTCCATTTCTCATCAGTAACCATTGGTGGACCAGATGTCCTGCCTCTGAACAAAGCAAAATGATGCTGGCAGGTCAGTACCAAGTTTTCAGCTCTAGCTGCTGGTAAGCACACACCAGGAGCTGGTGGAGAAAACTGGGGAAGTGCACAGGGATGTAATCAGACAAATCCACAAGGCTGACTTTTTTTCTCAGGATACCCAGCTTGTGAAATTTTTGGGGTAAGTTTGTGTCATGAGCAAAGAAAGAAGGTAGGCTCTGGCCGGTGTGGCCTGGTTGGTTGGAGCATCGTCCTGTAAACCAAAAATGTGTGGGTTTGGTCCTTGGTTGGGGTGCATAAGAGAGGCAGCCAACGGATGTTTCTTTCTCATATTGATGTTTCTCTCTCTTTCTCCCTCTCTCCCTTCCTCTGTCTCTAAAAGCAACAAAAATAGTCCTTAGGTGAGAATAAAGACAAAAAAGAAAGCTAGGAGAAGGTAGGATGGGTACGGTGCAAAGCAAATGAAATGTAAGAGACCTCGCCACCAAATTCCTTACATAGGCATGGATTTGGCTCCTGATTTGGGAGAAAAACAACTTTCTCCCAAAGAAATTTCCCAGACAATGAAAGGAGTTGGGTATTGCATAGGATAAAATTTTTGACATAAAAAGATATGCATTCTTCTCTTAACAATACTACTTACAGGATGACGTCATTTTGGCAAAACCGCAGACGTCGTGGGCAAGGAAAAAAAAACCCCAGAGGCATCTTGTGGGGGCAGCCAGGGTGACCTCTAGGGGGCAGCACCCCACATCCCGTCTTCAGCTTTGCTGCTCCCTGTTCTCTGACTTTCTGTAGGCACGATGCAGCTTTTGAAAGGACAGAAATGTATTTTTTACTTAAAATGTTAAATAAGACAAAGATCCCCGATAAACACACATCTCCACATTTCCAAAAATATTAACTACTGGATTTCGAGCTGAGTGCGTTCTCCCTAGAGTTGCCGAGTGGCCCAAATCACAGGACCCCTTCCTTTTGATTTACATGGTTTGCCAGCCTGGCCTAGAAGAAATCCTTTCCACGTCCCTCGAGGAAACTCGATTTTCACTGAACTTGTGATCCGACCAGAAGCAATATTTGTAAAGAGAAGTCGACTGCTTCTCCTTACAAATTCAGTCTGATGTTACATCAAAGCAATTCAGATAAACGCTGGGGCCATAAGTTGCGAGTTCAAAATAAATTTGTAATGCAAACTTCTAAAGAAGTTTTCGAAGCTTTTATGCAACTACAACAAAAGCTTCAGGAAATAGAAGGAAGCTTAACAGCAACAGTAATAACTTTAAGAAGAATATCAAATCGTGGCTCTGGCCAGGTAACTTAGTTGGTTAGAGTGTTGTTTCGAGCATTGTCCCAATAGCTGAGGTTGTGGGTTCAATTCCCAGGTTAGGGCACATACAAGAATCAACCAGTGAATGCAGAACAACAAAAAAATGATGTTTCTCTCTCTCTTTCTCTCCCCCTTCCTTTTCTCTCTAAAATAAATTTTTAAAAAAGCATTAAAACCTGAATGAGCTTTGTTAACATGCTTAATGATAAAGGGAAACTGAAGCAAAGAGAATGGAATCGATTCAGAAATATGTGGGTATGTGGAAGAGTTACAACTTTAAGATTTATGTCAAAATTTTCAAAGAAGGGCCTCAGCTGCTGTGGCTCAGTGGATTGAGCACGGGCTTGCAAACCAAAGGACTGCTGGTTGGATTCCCAGTCAGGGCACATGCCTGGGTTGTGGACCAGATCCCCAGTAGGGGGCGCATGAGAAGCAACCACACTTGGATGTATCTCTTCCTCTCTTTCTCCCTTGCTTCCCCTCTGTCTAAAAATAAATGAATAAAATCTTTAAAAAAATGTTTAAGGAAGGTAATTTTTTCTGCTGTTTATGTAGTCAACAGTTTAATTTTTTCCCAACAGCACCCAACACAGGCCTTTGCAGGGAAGATTATACTCAACACATGTTAAATGAATACATTCATTTCCTTCAACGGAACAAAGAAAATGTCCCCCGCTACTTATTAAAGCCATTTCTAACCACATTTTGAAAATGAAGCAGTGTAATTGGGCAGCGCTAAGTTCTAAAAATAGCATGCAACTATTTTTACTTCTTATGGATTATTCACTCTAGTGAGCACTTCTTCTGGCTCCGTGTAGATAGTAGCTAGAGGCAATCTTACAGATTGCTACATATTGTAATACAAAGCATTGTTACGAAGTGTAAGTTCACAGGACTTTACACAAAACCCTTACAGCCAGATACGTTTGGGAATGAGAATAATTTTTAATGTAAAAAAGCAATATGGTACCCTGGCTGGTGTGGCTCAGTGGACTAAGCTCTGGCCTGAGAACCAAAGGGTTGCGGGTTCAATTCCCAGTTGCACATGCCTAGGTTGTGGGCCAAGTTTGCCCCCTAGTAGGGGGTGCGCAAGAGGCAACCACACATTGATGTTTCTCTCCCTCTCTTTCTCCTTCCCTTCCCCCTCTCTAAAAATAACTAAATAAAATATTTTGAGAAAAGCAATATGGCTCATATCACCAACTATAGTATATATTACCCCATATACAGCACCCAGCAGTGTCTAAGAGAACCCTCTGCCATCCAACATGTTAATATTGCTGCAGTGAAATACAGAGAAAATGGAATCACGCAAAAGCAGAATCAATCAAGTCTCAAAATACATTTCCACTAGTTCAGGTCAGCTTTTGCTGGGCCGTGAGTTATGGTGCCAGATTTAACCCAGCTTTCTGCTCTCACAGCTTTGAGGGGTTCAGAACTGCAGGTAAGCGCTGGTATTGGGGATTAGCTCCATTAATCGGTAATCTGTTACAAAGTAAATTCTACTCTCATTTCGGCTGAAGCACACAAAACCTTTATTTTGCCTCTTGGATAAAACTGTGCTAGAAGATGTTTTAAACATAGCCCTCGCCTTAGTAATAAGCTGATCTTTCCAACTTGACTTTTGAGTGCTACATCTTGAGAAGACTTAAGAGAGACAGTGGTTCGTCAGAATTCTGACCAAAAGCTCCCCGCCTGCCACAGGCCCACTGCTCGTGCCCGGAGGCAGAGCTGGGAGGGACCCTGGCCAGACCCGTGTGCCTTTTGTCAGTGTCACAGCTCTTTGGGATGGAAGTGGCTCTTCTATGACCAAGTAGACAATTTATGCCATTATTAGAGTAATTAAAATAAATTACTGCCTCGGACAATGAATGAATTGTCTCCCATGTCCTTAAGAATAAGATAACATTAAAGCCCTGGCCAGGTGCCTCAGTGGGTTGGGGCATCATCCCATACACCAAAAAGGATGTGGGTTTGATTCCTGCTCAGGGCACATACCTGGGTTGCGGGTTCGATCCCTGGTTGGGGCTTGTATGGGAGGGAACTGATCGATGTAGAAGTGGAAGACCTTCCCTGCTGATCAGAGGAAGAAATGATGGAAGAGGAGGATCAGAGAGATGCCACACTTTTGGTTTTGAAAATAGAAGAAGGAGGCCCTGGCTGGCGTAGCTCAGTGGATTGAACTCGGGCTGCAAACCAAAGTGTCACAGGTTCGATTCCCAGTCAGGGTACATGCCTGGGTTGCAGGCCACGGCCCCCAGCAACCGCACATTGATGTTTCTCTCTCTCTCTCTTTCCCCCTCCCTTCCTCTCTAAAAATAAATAAATAAAATCTTAAAAAAAAAAATAGAGGAAAGAGCCAAGAGATAGGAAATGTGGGCAAACTTTATTTTATTTTTATTGATGAGAGAGAGATAGAGAGTGGTTTGTTGTTTCACTGATTTATGCATTCATAAGTTGATTCTGGCATGTGCCCTGACCGGGAATCAAACCTGCAACCTTGGCATATTGGGAATGATGCTCTAACCAACTGAGCTACCCAGGCAGGGCTACACACTTTTTTTTAAAAACCATAGAAAATGGTATACAGTTCTCATTTCATAAGGTGGATCCACCATCCCGTATGGGTCCACGGATCATCCCATGGGCTGGGTGACTTGCGTGGGCTCCGCAGGCTTTTACAATTGACTTTCTTTAGCTCTGGGGCCTCCCCTCATGAAGGACAACTTATAATAGATGCTGTCTAAAGAGGGGTATTTTTCAAGCTTAAGATAATTCTTAACAGCTTCGAAAGTAAAGCTTGTCAAGGAAAAAAAAATCTCCCCCTAATATTCAGACTTGGATCAAAAACCACTGGTCACAGGTGACATGTAGGGGGAAGATCAGAGAATCTCAGAAACACGGATTGCCCAGGAGGACCCAAGACTGTTCTTTCCCCAAAATAATGCTCCTTCAGTACAAAGAGGCAGAACGGGGTGTGCTATCTCTCTCTCTCTTTTTTTTTTTTAAAGAAAGATCTTATTTATTTTTAGCGAGAGGGGAAGGGCAGGAGAAAGAGAAGGAGGGTGATATCAATGTGTGGTTGTCTCTCACATGCCCCCACTGGGGACCTGGCCCACAGCCCAAGCCTATTCCCTGACTGGGAATTGAACCAGCGACCCTTTGCTTTGCAATCCAGCACTCAATCCACTGAGCCACACCAGCCAGCACTGACTATGCTATCTCTTATGCTATCACAAAACTCTGTTTCAGACAACGTGTTTACTCTGACAGCTGCATTCACCAGTATGGGTCTCCACAGTGTAACCTGGAAATGTGGCAATATTTTTTGTGAGAAAAACATATTTTCAGGAGGATTTCCTAAGCATTAGGGTGCCATCATCACCATCATCATCATCATCGATAATTATGCAGTGGCTACAGTTCCAGGTGCACAAAACAGCTTCCCGGTGGCTGCTGGGAATGTAGCATTTGCTGGATCACTCATGTGTCTGATAACTGGAGCAAACCTACCTGTTCCACCCGCCGCTGTGAATGGCTTAACCAAGTCCAAGGTGAGAAGCGGGAGTAACTGAGGTCTGTCTCCCTGTCCTTGAAGGAAAAGCCCCGGTACGCCAATGCCCCGGAGACACTCAATTCCCTTTGGCTGAGGGTCTCCTCGGGTCTCATTTTAACTTTCCGATGTGTGGCTCCCTTCATTGGCTGTGCCTCCCCCCTTCTGGACCCTGCCTGTCTGTTGGAAGCTTTCTTAGTGAGAAGATGCAATGTCTTGCTATTTACGAGGAAATAGCAAGGGATCCAAATGGCATTGGTTTACTGGGTTTTAAATGACAAAGCAGAGGTCTAGTCTAAGATTGCTGTTTGGTCAAATAAATATAGAGCCTCCTGCCATCTGATTGCAGAGAGCCCTGTACCAAGTCTGATTCCAAGTCTCTTTGCAAGATTGGATGTGGCTTCCCACCCCTTTCTCTCCAAAATTTCTCAACGAGGACTCTTACCCTTCGTTACTAGGGGGTCACTGTGGATAACAAAAGGAAGCCACATACCAGAATGCCTCAGTCACAACCCCTATAGACACAAGCCCGGCTCACCTGGAGGAGAGAGTCCCTCGTCCCACTTGAAACAATTACTGGATCGTTTTCCTATAACGGGGTTCTCCAAAGCCTCTTTTTGTAGCTAGAAGGAGAAATCCCCCAGCATCTGACAAGGATCTGGGCTGTTTGTACCAGGTGAGAAGGTGAGTGAGAAGAGCACCATGTTTGCCTCCTGGCCAGTGTGGCTCAGTGGATTGAGCGCCAGCCTGCCAGCCAAGGGGTTGCCGGTTCGAGTCCCAGTCAGGGCCCATGCCTGCGTTGTAGGCCAGGTCCCCAGTAGGGGGCGCACAAGAGGCAACCGCACATTGATGTTTCTCTCTCTCTCTTGCTCCCTTCCCCTCTCTGAAAAGAAATGAATAAATAAATAAATCTTAAAAGAAAAAAGAATACACTGCTTGCTTCAGGAGGTAGCTCTTTCAAAGAGTCAAACCCAGACTCCTAAGTTGCCCACAGATGTGAATTCCCTCCTTGCAGACTCCTTGCCCTGGGCCCCCTGCGGGGCTGGAAGTATTGTCTCCATTTCTGTCTAAAACAATTTGTAATCCTTCAGGACATAGGGTATTCTCTACAGAAATTCCTTAACAAGTTCCCCACAAATCGAATCTTCCAAGCAACCCTGGGAATCACAGCGGAACTAGAGTTCACGCTGAGTGGATTTCTGTCTGAAATGCCTGGAGAAGGTGATTATCTGGGGGTTAAGTTGGCTCGGTGTGGTCTTGGCTGCATTACCCAATATCGATATGTTTTTCTTCCCGAAGAAAAAAAAATTGATCTTTAGATACACTTGTGCATTAAAAAAAAAATTCGTCATCTTACCATGGGCAAATTGTACAGTACGGTACATACAGTAGAATAGGTGAGTGTTTAGGAGGGAAAAGTAAGTGCGAGGTACTATTTCTGTCATCTGAGAGGACGGCTAATAGCCCCTGAAATCCTTCCCTTTTAATGTCTCAGCCGTTTCCACAAAGAGTCCTTCTTGCTCACAGGTAGACTCGCTATTTAAAGGCGCCCCGAGAAAATGCTGGTTGTCGCTAAAGCCTACAATTACAGTTTTCAGCCGAAAAGGTATATTGTAATTGAAATGTCAATATTTGTCTGTTGAGTAAACAGCAACCCCCTTAAAATAAGGGAGGCAGCAGGCAATCGGCAGGAGACGCAGTGCACGCTGGGGACCCCCACGCGCTGGCCTCGCCCCTGTAATTACGCTGCGGTCTGAGGGCTCACCCCGGGCTTGGGATCAAATAGTCAAAGTGTAATGGGGTGGCAGTCACACTGATACTGGCTGCTAATGTGGGTCTGAGCAGGGCGGACACCGGGGGAAATCTTCCCTGAGACGTGGGAACTCTGGGCAAGATGCCAGCAGCCCTGAAGCTCAGCATTCGGAGGGCAGATCAGCCCTTCGCAGGCTTGGCCGTTGGATGCGAGGCGATGGGGACACAGGCCCCTGGGCTTTGGCACCCGACCCAGATGTGGGTCTCTAACGTTGCCAGCTGCGGGCAGAGTTGGCCCGGCTGTCTGGTCGCCCAGGCGCAGGGGGCTTCATGGGGGCAGCTGTGTGGGATGCGTCCTGGGGGGGCGGTGACAAGAGACCACGTGACCAAGGGGGAGTATTTTTTTTTTAAATATTTTAAATTTATTTTTAGAGGGAGGGGATGGAAGGGAGAAAGAGAAGGAGAGAAACCTCCATATGACAGAGAAAGATCGATAGGTTGCATCTCTTATGCGTCTTGACTGGGGAACGAACCCACAACCCAGGCAGGCGCCCTGACCAAGAATCCGAAACAGCAACCTTTTGTTTTGTGAGAAGATGCCAGACCCTCCGAGCCACACAGTTTGGGGCAAAAGGGGACTATGTTCAACCTGCGCCTGGGATGTGCCAAAATCGGTAACTCCAGCCTGGAGTAGGGCAAGGAGGTAATGAGAAACCAGCCACAGACGAGGAGGGACCTGGAAAGCCTTCATCTCAGCCATCGGGTCATCAGCGGGGAGTGCGCAGCAGGGGCCACGCCCCCTAATTAACATCATCTCCCCACACAAACCACCGTAACGAGATCGTAATAATTTCTTGTGAAGGGGCTGTTTGTATCAGGCTACAGTGGGTTTGGATAGTGGTTACATTAGTAGGAGTACTTTTTCACGGAGTGGCCTTGTAACTGGTGTGCTGTGGACCAGGCCACACCCCCCCCCCCCCCCCATTCCGATCCAGACCCCAGCTGCAGCGTCTCTTGGCCATTCCCCACCCCCCACCCCCATTCCTTGGCCCTCACATAAGTGGGGTGCTTGTCATTCTCCCTTAATTCTGAAGAACCAGAAGAGGTGTAGGTATGCATAACGCCCCTTATGTTCCTTAATACACTAATACTAGCTAACATGAATGTAGACAGAATGATGTATTATGCACAGTGCTAAGTACTATGGATTAAATGTGCTTACTTTCCAATAGTTCTGTAAATTAGGGACTGTTTTTCCCCCCAATAGAAGAGCAGAGCAGTGAAGTCACTTCCTCGGGAACATTCAGCTAGCAGGTGGCCTGCCGGGCTGTGTCCCCACGAGCTCCTCCTGACAGTGTCTTCCGCTTTATCCTTTCCCAAGCACTTTGGATTTAACAACGCGGAGGTGTCCAAATATGCTGCAATTTTTTCAAGTCCTCACCTGAGGATATGTTGACTGGTTTTGAGAGAGAGAGGGCGGGGAGGGAGGGAGAGAGAAACATTGATGTGAGAAACATCGATTGGTTGCCTCCCGTGCATGCCCCAACTGGGGATCGAACCCACAACCTTTTGGTGCACGGGATGATGTGCCAATGGACTGAACCACCCGGCCAGGGCAACACCAAAAGCTTTTCATTCATAGAGAGCAATGTCCATGGTGCATTATCTGCTTACAAACTAAACATTGCAGCTTGAGTTGAAGCCTGTGGAGTCAGAATGGCTTCTTGCTCAGGGGAAGTCAATATTCATCTGTTAAGGCCTTCAGCTGATTAGACAGGGCCCACCGACTTCGTGGAGGATAATCTGCTTTATCCAAAGCCTGCTGATGTCAACATTCACTGGTCTAAACCTTCACAACAACATCTAGGTGGGTGTTTGACCAGCCAGTGGACACGTAAAATGAACCATCACACTGAGTATGAAATAGCCCCGGACTGGGAGAAGCCAGAGTTCCCAGTCTGCCGGGAGCCACGCCATCCCGCATGCAAGTGCTTTACCTGCGGGAATTCCAGCCCGCTGTCGCCACGAAGAATCCAGGAAAATCTCAGCAGTCGAGTTAGTTAGTCACAGTAACAAGGCCCCACTCTCCAAGCAAATAAACCCCCCAGAGCCTTATCTGACCTGGAAGAAGCTCTCCAGCCTCCCTGGCTTACATGAGGGGGTGGAGGGAGTGAAGGCTAACTGATGTGTCATAGCGTTGACACCAGGCAAGAGTGTCTCTGTGCTCCTTAAGCAGCAATATTAAGAATTGCAAGAATGGCCCTCGCCAGGTGGCTCAGTTGGTTGGAGCACTTGGCCCGTGCACCAAAGGGTTGCAGGTTCGATCCCCGGGTGGGGCTTGTACCTAGGTTGTGGGTTCCATCTCCCGTCAACGCGCATATGGAATGCAACCCATAGATTTTCCCCTTTCACATCGATGTCTCTCTCTCTCAAATCAATAAACATATTCTCTGGGGAGGATTAAAAAAAATAAAGGATTCCAAGGATGGAAGTGAATGGAGACCATTCTGACCTTCCTAGGAGGCTCTATCACTCGACCATGTCAATTTAGAGCCAGCGGCAGCCTCGGACACAGCAGAACCCTGGGTGTTCTTTTGTGACGCCCTCCCGGTATGTCTGGCCCCCTAAGCGGCGCCCCCAGCACCTGGGTGGGGCCGCTGGTCACCTCTCCCAACGCGTCAGTGAATCCCTTTATTATGTTAAAATGGGACACTATTCCCTGCATTAGGAAGGAAAACACCAGCTGCTTTTGTCCTCCAGGAAGCGCTCATTAGCGGCAGCCCCCTCCCCCCATCTCCCACGACAATGGAACTTGCGCGCAGTAATTATAAGCTGGCTGCCGCTTCTTCGTGCTGGGCGGCTCGGGCAGCAACACCTGCGGTTCCGAGCCGGAACTATTTTTAGGTTTTGGAATTTCCCCCTGGCCCTTATCTCACATTTGATGTCTTCATTACACATCTCCTTTCGGGAGAGAGCTTCCTTGCTGCTCTCTGATTTCCAGCCAACTCCTCTCACACAAAACAGCCAAACTCATCTTCCCGAAGCACGGCTCCGATCATATAATTTCCCCAGCCCGAATGTGTCAGCATGATCCCTGAGCTGCGTGCAAATTACAGCCCTGTGCTGAAGGCTTTATCTAAGGAAGCCTGGCCCACCTTTCCAGCCTGCCATGGGCCACCTCCTTCTCCCCCAGCCACGGGGCTCTCCCCCTGGGATGCTGACGCGATGGCCGCCGGAGCTGGAAAGGCTGAAGCAAAAAGATGCACCCTCACCAGCAAGACAAGATTCTGAAGGGGTGGGGAAGGGGGTTGATAGCACTTGAAAAGCTGCCCAGGGGATCCCACTGGTCAGCTGGGATGGAGGACAGGTACCCGCTACCTGATAGTCATTCTAGGGCAGACAGTGTTGCCAGTGGAAATCTGGCGCTTCCGTGAGATGGAGAGAAAAGCATTTCACCGACCCATGCACGGGAGACCATGGTGTGACAGGGTTTATTTGGGTGGAAATCTGTTCCTGGGTTTCCAATGTCCCATCTCCCGCCATCTCACCATGGAAAATCAAGGCCAGAAACAGAGCCAATGTCCAGAGATTCTGGTTCATATTAAAGCTTCGTTCTGGTTCTAGGGAGCCCACACAGTCTGCTGTGGGCCCACGTGGCTGCGAGAACTGCATGGTTGTGTGTGTTCCCAGATGAGAGAGAGAATGCGTGGACATGTGGGGTGAGTGCGGGTCACTGAGAGAGAGAGAAAAAGAGAGAGAGAAAGAGAGAGAGCTTTTTTGTTCTCCTGGAGTTATATCCAGGAAGATTTTATTTATTTATGTTTAGAAA
This sequence comes from Phyllostomus discolor, assembly GCF_004126475.2. NCBI lineage: Eukaryota > Metazoa > Chordata > Mammalia > Chiroptera > Phyllostomidae > Phyllostomus > Phyllostomus discolor. Next base: position 32,442,088 of record NC_040914.2, on the reverse strand, counting down.
GAGGGCAAGGGAAAGAGAGAGAGAGAGGGAGAGAAACATCAATGTGTGGTTGCCTCTCACGCGCCCCCTACTGGGGACCTGGCCCACAACCCAGGCAGGTGTCCTGACTGGGAATCGAACCAGCGACCCTTTGATTTGCAGGCTGATGCTCAATGCACTGAGCCACACCAACCAGGGCAAGGAGTTTTTTCCAAATAAACAATCAACTTCCCAAGCTTTGGTGGGCTTCTGATAGGTCCACCTTCTAGTTAGACTGACAAGCCTCCATGCTCCAGCATCTTCCTCTGTAACCCCCAACACTCTGCTACAGGAAGGCGGACAGTGCTCACGGGGGGATTCCTGTGCTCCTCAGACTGTGTGTCCTCGGTGGCAGTCCCCTGGAGTGTGTGTGACTGAGCCTGTAAAATGCTACAGCTTCCCAGCCAAGCATGAAGGCTCATGCTCCCCAGTGTATTTGGCTCAGTGTCTAATTCCGGTTGCTCTCTTTCTTATTAATAACTCGTTAACTACCTGCGTTAACAGCAGGAAGTGCAGGAGGGCTGCAGCCAGGTGTGTGGCTCGGTCCATGGTCAGGGTTTCTGTCCCAGCCACCGCCTCCATGACAGCCCTGCCCACTCCTCATCACCGCTGTCGGGGGTGTGCCTCCCCACCTGTTAAGATGTACTTCCGCCCTGGCTGGCGTAACTCAGTGGATTGAGCACGGGCTGTGAACCAAAGCATCGCAGGTTCGATTCCCAGTCAGGGCACATGCCTGGGTTGCAGGCCATGGCCCCCAGCAATGAAACATTGATGTTTCTCTCTCTCTCTCTCTCTCTCTCTCTCTTTCTCCCTCCCTTCCCTCTCTAAAAATAAATAAAATCTTTAAAAAAAGACGTACTTCCTCCTTTTATCTCTGAACACACAGGTGGGACTGAGGTCTGCCTCTGCCCTTCCTGGTCTTGTCTTATCCCAAGTGGGTCCCGCCCACTCTGGGTCCCGGTCTGTTAGTTTGTTAGACCCTTTGGACACTGTTGAAGCCACGATCCAACGGGTAGCCTCAGAGACCCCTTTGCTGAGTCCACTACACAGAAACGTGCATCGCAGGATGCTGAGACGGAAGCGTCAGGATTCAGCCGGAGCGTGATGGCCAAGGGATGTGTCAGACCATCTGCAAACGACGAAAGTGAAGCCTCCTTATAAGCTTCGCACTCTCATCCCTGGAGGATAACTCACGGGTGGGGTGGGGAGCAGAAGCAGCAGGGCTGGAGGGGTGGCCCCCCTGGGGTGCACGTGGTGCATCTCCCTCTCTTACCAAGCACCCGGGCTGTCGGTGGCTGTGCACTTTCTGTCGCAAAGCTGGAGAAAGACTTCCCAAGACTTATCCGAGAGTTTGAGGCTGGGAGGCACCCCCGCCCGGCTCTGATGTCCCCTGGGAATTCTGCTAATGGCTTCGGGGGCAGAGGCAAGAAGTGGGTGGCCCTGACCCAGCATCTCCCTTCACCTGTCAGGACTGGACATGGGCAGAAGCCACCCTGGGGACCGCTGGGAGGGTTGATGGCAGGGATCAAGAAGTGCAGCCCTCTGGGAATGCACTCCAGAGGTCCCCAGGCACAGGGATCTGTCAGAAAACCTGCTGGAGAAAAGCCAGCTTCCACCATTTGTAGGTCCTCGGGCAGGTAAGAGGCCCCATGTGGCCAGGTGACACTCCAAGAAGGCAGGTCCCCTCTGAGCCAGTCCCCTTCCTGGTATACCCTGTGCCAACGGCAGCTGGCCCAGGCCAGCCTTCCCCTTCCCACGGCCCTCTGCATGCCAAGAAACACACCTCTATTCAAATCCTCCATCAGCCCAATACGCAGCCCGAAAGGTCAATCATCAAACAGGAAAAAGGGGAGGAGAAGGGAGGAGCACAATTGTTCCACGTCCTGGTGTTGCCTCCCAAATTCCACGCCCACCTGGAGAGTGCCAAGAGCAGGGGACCCCGCCCACTGCCCACTGCCCATTGGGGGCTGCGGGCTTCAACTGCACACTCAAGTGAGGACAAGTGCCTTGCATTGGGATCGTCCCCTATGAGCAAGGGCAGGCTGCCACCACCTGCGGCTGCGCAGTGAAGTCAGGGAGCCACCCAGCGTCTCACAGCGACTCAAGAAGAGGCCACCTACCCCGGATACACCTCCGGCCTTGTCCTCAGTGGCCCCTTCTTGTGACCCTTGCCCTCTGCTTCCTCATCTGCAACCTCTTCACCTTCAGCCTCAACGTTGCTTTCCTGGGGCACCTTCTCTCCTTGCCCAGACCACCTGAAATCCTGGCCTAAGTGCCCTGAAGCACCCAGACCTTCCTTATTTTGACACTTGTCACAGCTCTCGTGTGCGGCAGGCACATCAGATTTCTGGAAGGTGGAGACAGCCCCGTACACATGGTGGTGTCTGAAATTTAGCATCTCCCGCAGCCCCCGGAAGGCACTGATCTGCTGGTGTGAGAAACACTCTCTGAGAAGCGAGAGATTAAACTCTACGAGTTTCCGTTTATTTATAGCAATAAAGTCTAAGTTACATCATCTGTACCCTCCAGGGAGGAAAGCTAGGTTTCTCTTCACCAAGACTGTTAATGGGTTGAATTTTGTACCCCAAGAATTCCTGTACTGAAGTCTTAACCCTCAGGCAGTATCATTAGTGGAGTTAGAATATGATCCAAATGGAAGAAGGTGGCCCCAACCCGCTATAACAGCTTTTGAGTGTTAGCTTCTCATTCTCTGACACCTTATGCAATAAAATGGCCTATTTTTCTCTGCTGGGGTGTCAGGGCTCAGTGTCCAGCTCCACCAGTGCCAGGGGGATGGACACCTTCAGTTCTGGGACACCCTCACCCATGCGAGGAGGCGATGAAGTCATGATGCATCAGTGAAGTCACTGTGGTTTAAACATCATAGCCCCATGAGCTAGAGGCCTCTGGCTGTTTTGTTTTTGTTTTACTTCCCTTGGCAGGCATCAGGTGAAGGAAGGGGGTGAGTTTCTAAAAGCTGCACATACCCTAAAGGCAGAAGGGGCAGCGTCTTTCTGAGTGGCCTCTCAAAAGGAGTGTTAGCCTAACAAGAGAGGCAAGGTGTCTGACACCCCCCGAGGGTCTCCTAACTGAATGTCAGTCACTCTCTCCACCTGTCACCTCCCAACGGCTGGCACTGAGGTGTCAGCCCTGGCGCTGCACAGAAGCAGCGCTAACCAGCCCGTGGGCCCTACGCTGCAATTTCAGCAGTCACTTTGAGGTCTCTGCGTGACAGCTCCCTGGCAGCTCCCTGGCAGCTCCCTGTAAGATGGTCTCCTCTCCGGCTGCCCACCAGAGCACTCTCTCTTGATTTCTCTCCCTTTCCCTCGGGCTCTGTGAGGCCAGGACACGTGAGCTCCGCCTCTCAAGGTTCAATGGTTCCATTTTCAGTAATTTCGCTAGCCCACTGATGTCACAGAGGTGTTTAGCGTTGGCTGCGGTGGCAGTATTTACACCATGGAAATTGGCGATCACTAGGAATCGGGCCCTTCATTGTCCTTTCCCATAAAGCCACTGTTAAAGCGTTGCCTGGAAGGACAGCAGTTAAGGAAACGCTTAGCTCCCTCTGCTTGGTTCTCCAGTGTGAGGTTTCCTTAAGCTTCTGTTTTCAGGTCTCTCCCGTTGACACCCTCGCCCACGCCTGACTTCTACACGTCCCCTCTGCATTCACAGAGCCACATGCTCTCGCTTCTCTGCCGGCGTGTCCTGCCCGTCACCGCCCTACGCCCAGCATGCCCGCCATCCCTACCTCCCAAGAGCCCTTGAACCTCTCACCTGGCTCCGTCATCACTGCGGTGACTGTTCCAACCACTTCCCCTCCCGCCCACGCCAGCCAGCAGGTGCGTCCCCTTGGCTCCTGTCTGTGATTTGCGTCCTTAGGAAATGTGATTGCTGGGTAGAAAAATAAAGAATCTCTCCACTTGCTTCCGGCTGTGAGACCAAGGTGCTGAGTCACCTGCTGTGATAAGAATGAACAACTGTTCTGTCTACTTTTGCCTCCAGAAGGGTCCCCAGGACCCAGAGGCCTGGCTTTTCAAGGGAGTCTGTTCATGATGGCCTCCCCACTCTGCCTATATATTTTTATTCCTATTTCTCTCATTTGAAAACTAGTTGAGGCCCTGGCCAGGTGGCTTAGTTGCTTAGAGCCTCATCCCAATATGCCAAGGTTTCGGGTTCGATCCCCGGTCAGGACACATGCAAGAGTCAACCCATGAGTACATCAATAAGTGGAACAACAAATTGTTGTCTCTCTCTCTCTCTTTAATAAAAAAAAGAGGGGGGTTGGAGAATGCCCACCTGAGATGTCTGGGTCTTATGGCACTATAAAACATTAAAAAAAATTAACTGAAGTCCATACTTCATTCAGATTTCCTTAGTTTCTACCTTTCGTTCTTTTTCTGTCCTAGGGCGTCGTATCCAGGACACGGAGCCACCTCTGTCTTCTCACGCTCCCGTCAGCTGTGGCAGATTCCCCAGACCACCTTGCTTTGCAGGACCTTGGCAGTTTGGAGGCGCATGGGTCATGGGTATTGCAGAATATCCCTCAGTCTGGGTCTGACATTTCTCTCAGGGTTGCACTGTTAGTTTATGGGTTTTTGGGAGGAAGACCGTAGAGGTCAAGGGCCATTGTCATCCCATCAGGTCAAGGGCACCCACGGTCTACCTGACTAAGCAGTGCCGATGTCCACCTTGATCCCGTGGCTGAGGTCGTGCTGATCAGTTTTCCCCGCCGTGAACTTGCAGCCCCATCTCCTCACTCTGGGCGCTTTAGCAGGAAGCCCTCTGCTGAGGGTTGGGGAGCTCTGTTTTCGCTCTCTGAGGGCAGAGCAGTGACGTGAGTTATTGAGGGTTACTTTGCATGGAGATTTGTCTATTTTCTCTGACTGAGTTATGTTTTCCATCATATATTTGCATCAGTGTGGACTCAAGAATCTTCATGTTATGCTCTGGATTAGAATACGTCATGGCGTTATTTATTTTGTTGCTCAGATCCTTGCAGTGTTGACCATCAAGAACTCTTGCACGATCAGCCACCTTGCCGGGGATCCCTGGTTTCTTTAATTGGAAAGTGATAACAGAGCCCAGTCAGTATCTGCCCCCAGAGTAAAAAAACTGGCAGGAATGTTGTTCCTCTCAAATATTAAGAAATGTTCTCCCAAATATTATTTGTCCTCAATAAACTCAAAATAGAAACAAATGGATTTTTTCTCAAGACTTGCAGAACTCATTTAGGGTTTCCAGCATTACTACTTCTTGAAGGAGATCCATTTTCTCTTGTTTTGCTACTCATGTCCCCTGAGCACACACATGGGATTCCAAGCTGTGGTTGAAGATTTTTGCTTTTCTTTAAAAAAAGATTTTGTTTATTTATTTTTTAGACATAGGGGAAAGGTGGGAGAAAGAGAGGGAAGAAACAGCAACGTGTGGCTGCCTCTTGTGCACCCCCTACTGGGTACCTGGCTCACAACCCAGGCATGTGCCCTGACTGGGAACCGAACCAGTGACCCTTGGGTGTTCACAGGCATGCACTCAATCCACTGAGCTACACCAGCCAGACCACATGGTTCAGTCTTATCTCTTCTTATTGTTCATCACTTGAGCTGCAAGAGAGTCAGTATCTTGTTCCTACCAAGTGTCTTCATCACAGAGATGGCTTCGGGTCACCTCATCCCGGCTGATTCTGGTTCTGCCCACACTTTCTTTATTATCCAGCCACTAGAACTCAAGGCAACTGCACACCAGGGAGACAGATGCCCCGTGACTGTGCTCATGGGTGAGGTAACGCTCCCTGGATTATTTCCAGCACACCCTGGTTCATCACGACACTTGGCTTGCTTTTCTGGCAGAACCACGGCATGTTCAAGTAACATCTTCGCTAAATGCTCTGCAGTGAATCTGAGGTCCACTTCCTGAATCCTCGCTGAAAATTCAGGGCTCGGAAGCTTTGAAGAAGAGCTTAAGCATTTCATTTTCTCATTCTAGATGTGTTATTTTTCACCTGCCACTTTCTTGCAGCCTTGCTAGACGAAACTGCTTCCAGGATGGTATTTAATCAGTGGCTATACCTCAAGTGATGCTATGCGCACAGTATCAGAAATAAACCTGCTAAAGATCAGACTTCGCTCTGTCTAAATCACTTTCTATTTGCACATTTAGCTCGGGGTGGGGGTAGAAATGCCACGAGAGCGCAGGCGTACCTCGATTCTGACGCTCATCACGATGATGCAAAGGACTGGCAGCACCAGCAGTTTCTCTGAATGGGTCCCTGGCTGTGTCTGTACTGGGGGCATCTTATTACATTACAATCGGCCTGCATGAGGTTAGTGGACAGGAGGAAGCTGCCGAAAGGAAAGAGGTTAACTTCAGGTATAGATTAGAGTTTGTCACCGACACTGGGGAGAATGCTCCTGGTTACATATCATCCTAATCCTGGAATTTTAAGCCAACAGATTGATAATAAACAAATGCTAAATTAATTGGGCGTCTGCTCCGTGTCACACACCTCCTATGGTTGGGACAGGACATTGAGTGGAGGGAGAAGAGCTGCCTCCCTCTTTTCTGGCCCCAGATGTTCATCCCTGTGCATCCTCAGAGCTCAGGGTCAGCTCGAGATTTTGCGTCTAGTTTGGGGCATCAGCTCCGAGCAAGCCAAGGGGAGCCGAACCGATGCAGCGTGGTTGCATCGTGAGTTAATCTCAAATGTCTTATCTGCAGCCTTTGAACACTGCTGCCATTCTGTTAGACTTCGTTTGAATTGATTTCGTGTGTTATGGTTGTTTTTAATGTCTGTTACCATTTGCCTCTCTTCCGCACTGAAATAGGCCCCACGTGGGATCATTCACCGCACACTGAAACGTGCGCGCCATCTCTGCGGGGCCGGAGCCTGCCGAGGTGCTATTTTTACTTCTCAGGTTCCATGCCAGACGTGACAGCCTGGAAGGGAGGCGAGCGATTACCATGGCATTCAAAGATAGAACTCCGAATGCCACTGCAGAATGTCACCGCTCGCTGACAGCAGTCTGGGTGGGGCGCGCTTTTGTTCAGAACACCGAAATGTAAAATGCAACTGCATTTTTCGTGGTTACCTCAAACCTTACGAATTTAAGAGAAAAAAAAACCAAAACACCCCCATTCTCCGTCCCTCTAGGGAAGGTTCCAACAAGTGGGGTCAGGTCTTGGGGCTGCTTTGTGTGTTGACCTTGGGGCTGCCACTGGGGTGCCTCCTTCCGGGATTGGATGGGCCTGCTGGCAATTTGAGCTCAGAGAGTGCGCCTCCCCAGGTACCAAGCTGGGCCAGCAGGGGCGCTAGCGCGCACTTGACCACACAGGCAGGGCACTCAGACACGCTCTGGGTCCCTCCCCAGGCAGGATTTGGGGGTGTCCGGTGAGAGACGTGCGGCACCGAGTTACAGCCCTGCTCCGTAGGCACCAGAGACAGAGCGTCCCGTGCAACCTTTGGAACACACACGGAATAATCCCTGCTGTTGGTTTCAAGGTCAAATTTCACCGGGCATCTTGTGTTTACCTGGTGACCCGATGGAGAGGACACCTCCCAGCGAGCTGCTCTCTGGACGGAGTGGCGGAGTGGTGAGAGAGCGTGCGTCCCGTGGCGTTTGGATGGGGGACCTCAGAGACTGACCGCTGCAGGGGGAAGGAAGAGTCCAAAGAGCAGGGGCCTCCTTGGGTGGCAGGACGTGGAGAGGGCGGGAGCCTGTGTTTTTTACTTTCTCAGAAAGGTGCAACCTCAGAGAAGGAGGCCACCGCAGGGTCCCACGTCCTGTTCTTTGATTCCAATTCTTTGGGCGGTGGCAAGGGGTACAGTGAAGAGCCTCGAGCTCCCCCTAGAGGCCAAAAGGGGAAGAGCCCTTGACCCGGGCAGAGCAACCATGCATACCTCCAACTGAGGAAGCCAGGTTCAGGGGGTAACCCTCCCCCCCAAAAAAAAACTATCAGAAAAGGTCTTCACACATTAGGGGTCAGGAAACCTGGCAAGTGAGGGGCAGATGTAGCATCTGTAGCTCACTGCTGCTCCTACGCTGGCTGGCCATTGCTTATGTAGTATTTGTGCCGTGTGCCTGGGTACACAGTTGTGACGTCACCGGAGGGCAGGGGGCAGCTGTAGACAGGAGAGTAGCGACTTGGGCCGAAAGGCAGTGGCCATGACATTCAGTCCTCGGCTTCTCCACAGGTTCTCACAACACCCATTGGGACCTCGTTACTCTCTATGGTAACACCGCCATCTTCTCTGAGTGTTCAAATCCCGTCGTCTCCTTTTTTTTACAAAGATACCGGTCATTGGATTCAGGGTTCACTCGGAATTTAGGGTGATTTCATCTCAAGATCCTGCAAAGACCTTATTCTGAATAAGGTTACATTCTGAGGAAAGACAACTAGTGTAGTAAAGGGAAAGGAAAAAGCAAAATATGCTGTAATTGTGCTGGAAATACTCTTGCAGTTGCATTTCATATTGTTCGCTTTCTTGCATTATTGTATTCTTCATTTGAAGCGCATGCACCGTCATTATACCATTCGTACTGGCATCAGTATGGAGGGATCAGAGTACTTACAAAGATAAAATGTACATGAATTTGGAATAAAAGTAGATAAAGAGGAAAATTCATGTGAATAAAATGGACATATTGGGTTATCATGAGAATTTGCCTTTCATCACGTGACTCTTGGTCAAAGCAGTGGGTACAGAATGGACTGAAAATGTGTACATGTCCGCAGAAGCCCCGGGCCTGATGTGACGATGCTCAGCCTCCTCCCCACCCCCCTCCCCACTTTCCCCTTTCAACCGTGCACCTTCTGTTTTCAGAGTCACTGGCCTGGGGAGACACCACCCCTTAAGTCCATCACATTGTCATTGTCGAGGATGGAAAGCATTCTCTCAGAGGGTGGCCTTCCAAAGCTGTGACTTGGGACCTTGCTGTCAAAGGGGGCTGAAGAATTTCCCTCCAGGACTGCCTACAAGAGACCGACACCTGGACGGAGGGGTTGCATCTGGCATCCAGATGTTCGGATTGGCCTGAATGCCTCTGGGCCATGGTTTGCTTTGGGCACCAGAAGCCAACTTAAGCCAACCTGTCTCTCTAGCTCTCTAGCTTGGTTATGATTAGAACTCGGCTTCTAGACACTAAATGTGCTCTGGATCTAAATTCATAGTTTAAGTTTTTAAAAATATTTTTTCTTTATTTTTAGAGAGAAGGGAAGGGAAGGAGAAAGAGAGGGAGAGAAACATCAATGTCTGGTTGCCCCCACTGGGGACCTGGCCCACTACCCAGGCATGTGTCCTGACCGGGAATCGAACCAGCGACCCTTTGGTTCACAGCCCGTGCACAATCCACTGAGCTACACCAGCCAGGGCCATTGTTTTAAGTTTTAAATCATCGTTTGAAGTTGGCGGTGATGAAGAGACTCAAAGCTGATATTTGCTGACAACTTGCCCCCAGCTTTCAAACAGAGACAACTACCAGTGAGGAAGTTACTACACTGTGTGGGGCAGGGAGGGCAGTCAGACGGTGCAGTCGCCGAACGAGGGCTAGATCATGAACCATTTGAGGGAGCCGAAGACACATACTTCGCTTCTATCTGAACTGAGTCCCAAGAATAAACCTCCGTACCTCAAAACTCCCCACGCCTGACATGTGAAAACTCAACTGTAGCAGGAATCATCGGCTGTGTCGCAGATAAATGCCTGCGATGCTTGTATGTACATTGACGCACGTGTGAGCTGAAACGAGTACACCAATATAGATGTGTGTGAGTGAAGGCAGGAATATGTTCCCTAAAAATAACGTGTAAAACATGCTATGAAAATGGCGCCAGGCCTTCTCAAATTAGGCCTAACTTTTGAAACGAGTACTTCAATATTGCTATTTTTTATATGCATTTCTGTAGCAGCTTTGCTCTGAGAAATGCAGATATGAATGGAATGAATGAAAAATACATGATTTCAGATTTTCTTTGCAAACGAAGAGGTCGGGAGAGAAATCGCTTCAGACTTACAAAGGCATCTACAAATCCTACTGTCCACACATCTTTTTGAGAGGATGATTCTGAGGTTTAGTAAAATGTAGTATTATTTGGAGAATGTGTAAGCTATATTAACCCCTGGACATAATATATCTAGTTGGCTACCATAGATGCTGGGGCTATGCTTAGTTCCACTATGAACTGAACCAAGAATCTCCAATTCCGTCGTTACCCAGCCTGGCTCTTCAGAGTCAAACTCAAATGCTACATTTCATTAATTTTACAGTCACTATAATTTATAAGTGAAAATAAATATAAAATGACCCAGCATGCCTCTAGATGAAAGTTTTATAGTCTACTAGAATAATTAATGACACTATCACATTAATAAAAGTTAAAGACACTTTGCTATTATTTTTAAAGATTTTTTTAGAGAGAGGGCAAGGGAAGGAGAAAGAGAGGGAAAGAAACACAGTTGTGAGAGAGAAACATCGATTGGTTGCCTCTTGTATGAGCCCTGATGGGGGACTGAACCCACAACCCAGGAACGTGTCCTGACCAGGAATCGAACTGGCAACCTTTCCCTTTGTGGGAGGATGCCCAACCCACTGAGCCCCGCCTGTCAGGCTGAAATGTTATTATCATTTAAAAAAATTTTTTTTAAAGATTTTATCCATTTATTTTTAGAGAGGGAAGGGAGGAAGAAAAAGAGAGAGAAAGAGAAACATCAATGTGCGGCTGCTGGGGGCCATGGCCTGCAACCCAGGCATGTGCCCTGACTGGGAATTGAACTGGTGACCCTTTGGTTTGCAGGCCGGAGCTCAATCCCCTGAGCCACACCAGCCAGGGCTCCGTATTCTATTTTTATATATCCATCTATCAGTCCTCTTTTATCTATACATCTCAACGTTTTTTCCCCAAGCATTTGAAAATAAGTACAGAGCTCGCAATGACATAAAAAGATAGCTCTTGCTTCCATCCCTACCCGCCTCTCTACCCATGATAAGTAATCATTTTCATTCATCTCTGATGTATGTAGCAATTGTTCTTTTGCATAATAATAAGCAAATGTGCTTTCTTAACACCCTGCTGACCCTACTCCTCATTTTCTCTAATGTTATTGTTGATTTCTTTCTTGCAGTTGACCTTGGGGAGAGGAGATCGCTGCATCCCAGAACATGCTGAAATACTCCACTTGTTTCCCACGGGGCAATTTTAGGTTATCATAGGTGATGCACACGTATCCTTCAGGGGGGGGAAAAAGATGTACACGTGCACACACATGTGCACACAGGCGCCTTCAGTGCATTACCTTGTGAAAAAGTCTGCAAATTGCCTTGACAGGAAACGATCGGCCGGTTGAACACTTGCTCACTTCACAACAGTTTCCACAAAGGTGCAGACCCGAAAACAGAGCCGTGTCTTGGCACATTAACTTTGACGTATAGCTAATCATTTGCAGACACAGAGAGAAGGGAACCTGGGAGCCCGGAAGCAAGGCAAAGACTTCACATTTTTTTCCAGAGCTCTGGGGCCTAATGCTTGGAGAACTTATAATAAAACATCGGCTATCCTCACGCATCTTCAAGGGCGGGAGGAGGAATTCCTCCGCCGGGTGAGTAGAGAGATTGGAATATTTCTCCCGAGTTCCTGGAATGTTTGTTTGGAGCGTTCATTAGAGCGGGGATAGGTAATGCACACGGGGGCTATAAAGGTAATCACGGGAAGGTGTTGCCTAGCAACCAGGGAAGATGCAAGGTCCTTCCTCCAGTGTCTGGGAGCTGGAGGCCCAGAAGCTACTCCGTTAAGATGCTTGGAGCACAAGGTAGATGGTGTGGAGCAGCATTCTGTCATTAAAACTAATTAGAGACCAACCCCCCGCCCCCCCAAAAAAAGGTCTATGTAAAATTCCTGTAAGAGGAGAGAGTGGGAGAGAGGAAGTAGCCTGTGTGTGTCTGTTGCAAGCAGATAAGGGGATTCAGGCATAAGGGCAAAACAAAAACAAATGCCACCGCCCAGTAGTTAAGTTGATTACGGTGTTGTCCCTCCTGATACACAAAGGTAGCAGGTTCAATCCCTGGTCAGGGCACATATGAGAATCAACCAATTGAATGCATGAATAAGTGGAAAAATAAATCGTTGTTTCTCTTTCTTTCTCCAAAATTGATAAATTAAAAAAAAATGAGAACAACTAGGAAAACCTCTGCTTCAACAAGCCTCAACCTTAGGCAAACAAAAAAAAATATATTATGTAATGTGTTTGTCTTTGCCAAAATGGTACGCAAAATGTTCTTCTCTAAACACAAAACAGTACATCACGCACACTATCTGTACCTTCCTTTTGGTACTTAATAGATTCTGAAGATCACTTCAGATCTGTGGCAGAGTTTGTTAAAAATTTTATTTCATAGTTTATTTGAGCCAGCTTGTGGCTGCTGGTTTTTCAACCCTGGGGTTGGACTTCTAGGTGATTTAAAAAAAAATCTCAATGCTGTAGTGAGTCACCATGGAAATATGATGTTCTGTATTTGTTAGTGTGAATTCTGAAGCGACACCCTCGGAAGTGAGAAAGGTGAACAGGAAGTTGAATGCAAACACAACTTTGAAAAATGCTGACCAGTTCCCTCCTGGGTGGTGCATAGTTCTCTTTCCTTGCATGTAACGTGTCTAGTGGTGGGTGGTTTCATTTAGTTATTTTCATCTTTTTCCTAATTAATAGATGAGACGTTTCTAAATTCATTGTTGCTTTTAATTTATCAACCCATCAGTTCCTATGTATACATTTTCTTATCAAATTTTTTATGTAAGAGCTGTTTAATAAAGATATTTTTCATATCCACATGGAAATTTTAATATTTATTTCTACTGTCATTGCACTGGGGTAAGCAGTTTTTCCTCTTATTTCTACTTTGTGGAACCTGAGGGTTTTTTTTTTTAAAGATGTTATTTATTTACTTTTGGAGAGAGGAAGGGAGGGAGAAAGAGAGAGAGAAATATCAATGTGTGCTTGCCTCTTATGTGCCCCCCTACTGGGGACCTGGCCAGCAACCCAGGCATGTGCCCTGACTGGGAATCGAACCGGTGACCCTTTGGTTCGCAGGCTGGTGCTGAATCCACTGAGCCACACCAGCCAAAGCTGAATGTCTTATATTACAACTTAGCAGCAATGGTAGCAAATGTTTAGACCAGTGGTTCTCAACAGGGTGTGACTTTGCCCCTCACAGAAGTTTTGGCAATGCCTAGGCATATTTTGGGGTGTCGCAACAGCCTGGGGGGTGGGCCTACTCACAAGAGTGGGTGGCTACAACTAGACATCCTACAATGCACAGGATAGCTGTCCTCCCCTCCTCCCCCACCAAGAAAGAATCATCCAGCTCAAAACGTCCAATGCCAAGCTTCAGAAACCTTGGTTTTGATAATACACATCCAACAGATGTTTTCAGAGAGAAATATTTGACTACTGGCATTTTTTAAATTTACTGGCTTATGGTAATAAAAACAGATCCACTTGTAGTCAATTTTATTATTGTTTTAAAATGACTGCCTGAAGCAGGTGCTGCCCCTTGTCATTGGCCTGCATCTAGCACGTCACTGTAGTTGCCTACTCTTTGTATATCCTTTGTAATAAAACCTCTGTAAAGGCACTGATTAAAACTACATTTCCCAGCCTTCCTTGCTATGTGGCGTAGCCATTAGGTAGCTCTGTGATTAAATTTCACAGAGTGCTTGAAATGTATGAGGAAAGGCCATCTGGCAGATTCCAAGAAAACTCTTTAATGGCAACTGGCAACGCCCTTTGCCCACTTTATTCTCCTGTGTCTCATCTTCCCACATGCTGTCTGGAATGCAAATGTGATGGCTGGTGCATGGCTCACCCTTTTGGGGCACAGAGGATGGTGGAGCAGAGAGCTGGACGGGGTGAGAAATTCCAATGTCTCTATCAGTCCAGGACCAACGACCCCAATCGCATTCAGATGAAGGAGACGTAGGTTTCAGTTGTGTTTTATTCAACATTAATTATGAGTACCTTTTTTTTCCCCAGCTGAATCCAGTGCAATCAGATCCCCAATACAACTAACTCCAACTTCAGAGGTAGTTCCATTGGCTTGTTGGATTGGAAGTTCGGACCTGTCAATCAATCTTCAACTGCCACTGTGGGTGTGACTCAATAGCATCCCGCGAGAAAAGTTCGCAGCCGGATTCAATACCTACCAGTCAGTACTAATTTTAGCAAACTTCTGCAGCAGGCATTCCACACAGATAACGCAGTTTATCAGAATTACTCAACTGCCTGGTATAAAAATAGCCTAAAATATGGTAACAAATAAAATACGCTCCAACTGACCACTGGGTAGTTGTGAATGCAACTGAATCTTTATTCCAAATTCAAAATAAATTGCAAAGAAAATTTGTTAGCTTCCCAAATGCTTGGGTTCTTTGATTTCTCTTTATTTAAAACACTATCAACTACCTATATCTATGGTCAGCTGATTTCCAAAACAAGGTGCCAAGATCATTCCCTCTTTCAACAAATGGTGCTGGGAACACAGGGTAATAACTTGTGTTATTACCCTAAAGCTGGACCTTTACCTCACATCCTATTCACAATTGCTAAAAAAAATGGGTTAATGACCAAAATAGAAGATCTAAACTCATAAAGCTCTTCAAAGAAAACAGGGGTACGTGTTTATAACCTTGAGCTTGGCAAATGGATTCTAAAATATATAGCAAAAGCACAAGGAACAAAAGAAAAAAAATAAACAGGACTTCACCAAAGTTTAAAATTTCGTGCATTGAAGGACACAATAAAGAATGTGAAGAGACGACCCACAGACTGGGAGATGGGTCTGTGTTTCTCAGCTCGTTAGGAGGTGGTGGCCCCGACTCATAGGACAAGCTCATGTTTTAGAAAAATGTTGCTGGAATCAAGTCGTTTCTCCCGTTCCCTTAGATATGGTTTGGACAGACAGATGAAGAAGATGCTGGTTCAATGGCTGGGTACTGAACTTCTATTTGCCAATAGTTTTTTGCGGTGGTGACTTTACTCACATACAAACAGAATGGTTCATAAAGAATATGATTCTGTGAGCTGCCACATAGCATCTTGGAAAAATCACAGGGAAACATGGCAACACGAGGTTTCTTGGAGAAGACATTTAGACCCATCTGCCTCTGTTCCTCCCTTTGTAAAAAGGGTTGTAAAAGGCAGTGAATCATTTTCTGCTGCTCATCATTTTTGATCAGTTGGAATAATGTTTGATCATAAAGGACTTTTGTTTTTCCTACATTATTTAACAGGTAAGTCTTTAGGGGTTATAGATTAACTATCAAGACATAAGAACAGCCTTGGCTGCTGTGGCTCAGTGGATTGAGTGCTGGCTTGTGAACCAAAGGGTCGCAGGTTCGATTCCCAGTCAGGACACATGCCTGGGTTGCAAGCCAGGCCCTCAGCAAGGAGGATGCGAGAGGCAACCACACATTGATGTTTCTCTCCCTCTCTTTGTCCCTCCCTTCCCTTCCATCTAAAAATAAAATCTTAAAAAAAAGAGAAAGAAGTACATATACCGTATGATTTCAGCCATGTGTGGAACCTTAAAAACAAAGTAAATGAACAAATAAAACAGACACAGACGCATAGATATGGAGAACAGACTGACAGCTGTTGGGGGGAGGGGGTTTGGGGGCTGGGGGGAAAAGGGGAACCAATTGAGAACTACAGATCGGTAGTTACAGAATTGTTACGAGAAAGCAAATTACAGCCCAGGAAATAGAGTCAATAATATTGTAATAACTATGCATGAGGCCAGATGGGTGCTGGGATATCGGGGGATCCCTCTGTAAAGTGTATGATTATCTAACCGCTGTGTTGTATGCCTGCCACTAAGACAAAATGATATTAAATGTCAACAGTAACAGAAAGATTAAAAAAAAGATGAAGGACAAAAAAGAAGCACAAACACTTCACTTCTTAAACATAAATGGAGCCTTTGTTCTGGAACTAGAATGGCTTCAATTATTCGGTTAATATTTGAGAAATACAGTGTGTGCCACACTCAGCACTGATTTTCCTCCTTACTGATCACCCACGC
Organism: Phyllostomus discolor; assembly: GCF_004126475.2. NCBI lineage: Eukaryota > Metazoa > Chordata > Mammalia > Chiroptera > Phyllostomidae > Phyllostomus > Phyllostomus discolor. The sequence continues at coordinate 32,426,006 of NC_040914.2, read as the reverse complement.
TTCGTCTCTGCTCTTCGTGAGCCTCTCTCTAGCTGCGCAGTGTCCCTTTGTGCGGCTCTAACAATCAGCAGCCAAAGATCTTAAAATAGAAGCCGGCTTCAGCACTTTTATCAATTCCCCTGAAGTGTCACGCAGAGAACTCACTGAGTAATTGTTTCGGCACTTGGCACCGTGTCGCCAGCGGTTATGAATATGCAACCTAGTCTTTGCAGAGCTGCAATTAAATAAAAAACCCGCAACATCTCACACGGTACACTCAGTACCTTTCTCTTTGATAAATGGAATAATAAAATGTAACAGAAAAATCATGCAGCTAGTGCAATACGAGGTGATACGCTGTGGTTCCTACAGAAGTGTGTATCTCCGAATGCACGCAATTGCATTTCAGTGCAATATATAGGCCCGTGACATATTATTTTTACAGGACACATCTGCTTTCTAAAAGTTATTAAAATCTGGAAGGCGTGCTTTTATAATTAAGGAAAGGAAATAAACCGTCTCTGCTGGATAATCATAATCAAAGGGAGAACAGGGTACCAAAAAGGAAGACAAGAGTTTTAAATGAAGGAAGAATGAACACAAAAGTTGAATTTAAGACCTAGAGGCTGTCTCTCTCTCTTCCTCTTTCTAATTTTTTTTTCTTTTTATTGATTTTAGAGAGAGGAGAAAGGAGGGAGATAGAGAGGGACAGAAACATGGATCGGTTGCCTCTTTCTTGCGCGGGACTGGGGACCGAACTTGCAACGCAGAGCGGCGTCTGTATGTTCACAATGACGGCAACTCCTTCAAAGCTGCACAAGCGCGCTCGCCTCAGTGTGGCGCTGAGTTGATTGGCACTTGTCCGCAGCCACGCTAGCAAGGGAACAGCGATGATCTAAACCTCGATTCTGGTCTCGCCACAAATATCCTGGCAGTCCGCGGGCCTAGGGCCACAGAAATGGACTTCCAAGGACTCCGCACTAACCCTAATCCCCTGTAATGGGCCAGCTGCGCAAGCGGGGCCAGATGTTTTCCCCCGAGCCACTGCCAGACAACACTCTGAGAGGAAAGCAGCTATCACGGGACGGGTATGTGGCATTGCAAACCACAGAGCCCAGGAGAAAGAAAATTGGTGTCAGTTCAACCATGACCTCCACAGAGGCGTTCGAATGCTAACGCCTGCATCCTGAGATTGTGTTGCTTTCTTGGGCAAAGGTGCTATGCAGGGGTGATGAGGTTGAAGATGTAAGGTTGGGAGATTATCTGGGGCACCCAATCTAATCATAGGAGTTCTTAGAAGAAAAGAATTGCGCCCTGGCTGGTGTGGTTCAGTGGACTGAGCACTGGCCTGTGAACTAAAAGGTCGCAGGTTCGATTCCCAGTCAGGGCACATGCCTGGGTTGCAGGCCAGGTCCCCAATTGGGGGCATGCAAGAGCCATCTGGTTGATGTTCCCCTCCTTTCTCCTCTCTCTAAAAATAAATAAAAACTGTTTAAAAAAAGAGAGAGAATTTCTCCCTTGTGACACAGAAGAGTCACCAAGGTGACGTGTTGCTGGTTTTGTCATGAAGGAAAGGGGACAGCAGCTAAGGAATGACGGTGGCCCCAGGGAGCTAGGAAAAAAGGAAATCCACCTCCTTTCCTTGACTTTGAGACTTCGATTTTAGCCCCGTGAGACTGTATTGAACTTCTCACCTAACAGACCCGTAAAACAACAGATTTGTGTGGTAGTAAGAGACTACATTTACAGTAATTTCTTGTGGCAACAATAGACAACAAATACAGACACTCTCCCCACAACTATAGCGTTCAGGCACTAATAGAAAAAATAAGGATCATCCACAGTGCTTTCCAAAATTCCGAAATTAATTTCTGTCTGTGTGTGTCTTTGTGTAAATATTATATCAGCAGGGCCCTGGCCAGTGTGAATGTGGCTCAGTTGGTTGGAGCCACGTCCCCCACACCGAAAGGTTGTGGGTTCGATCCCTGGTCGGGGCACGTACAGGAGGCAACCAATCGATGTTTCTCTCTGACATTGATGTTCCTCTCTCTCTGTCTCTAAAAGCAATGAAAAATGCCCTCAGGTGAGGATATTCAACATATATATTATACCAGCGGCAAATGAAATAGTTCGTTACTTTTTTTAAAAACACCTCCACACAGACAATTGGCAGTTTAACGCTAACCTTGTATTTCTGTGGAAATCATATCAACCTATGTATTTGAAAACTTTGTAACCCTTGGTGTCCCCTTATAGGCAATGAGACCCAATATTACTTTTTTAAAAATTTAAAAAAAATTTTCCAGTCACTTAGCAAACCCATGTACGTACTTGCTCTGCTCCATACGCCAGGTTGGGAGCCAGGGATTCAAGGGCTTTGGTCCGTGGTGCCGTGATCACAGGATTTGTAGTGACAGAGACCCAATAGGTAGGCAGGTAGTCACTCATGTGTTGGCAAAAATACAGTCCCTCTGGGGATAAGGTTGGGAAACACTGGCTGTGACCTGGGCAGAGCCAGGTGACCGGGACCCTGGAGACATGGATGTGGCCCCCACCCTCCCTCCATTCCCATGGAGAGAGTGAGAGGCAATCCCGTGAAACAGAACAAATGGATGCCGGAAGGGAAAACCTTGTATTTGGGAGCATAGGAAATAGAACATCTGGTGAGTAGCAGAACAGTAGGGGTCACGATCTTTCCTCTGACTAAGAAGATTAAAAACCCTGGCTGGCGTAGCTCAGTGGATTGGGCGCGGGCTGCGAACCAAAGCATCGCAGGTTCGATTCCCAGTCAGGGCACATGCCTGGGATGTAGGCCATGGCCCCCAGCAACCGCACATTGATGTTTCTCCCTCTCTCTCTTTCTCCCTCCCTTCCCTCTCTAAAAATAAATAAATAAAATCTTTAAAAAATTCATTGAAAAAAAAAGAAGATTAAAAATATCACTATGTGTCTTGGCCTAAGTGGCTTGGACTGTCTCAGGTCCGAGCATCTTGATGGCCATTTTGGAAGACCATGTTTTATGAATCTTATTTATGCTCTAACGTATATGTATACAGATCCACAAAACTGGCACTATTTTTTACAGCAAGGTAATACACAGCCCGGCACAAATAACGCCCCTTTTTACGACACACTTTTTTATTACAAAACCATCAGCATGTTATTCTGTAACATAACAATATAACACTCAAGCACACCATAGGGCATTTTAGGTGAAATATTCAAATTGAAACCATAAATTAGTACAGCCTTATTATGACTTTGCCAACCACACTCAAGCAGGTATTATCTCTGCCCGGATCCTGTATATCAATTTGCTACTTATATCAATGACTAAACTTTGCAATGATTTAGATTTTCTTTTAACCTGGCAGAGATTGTAATTATAAGACTCAAGCGACCTCTTTCCTCCATGGCTCCGAGTGTACAATGAAGAATTGTCAACTGAGAGGAATAACTATCATAAGCCTGCTTTGCAATTTAGTGTCAGTAAAAACCATAGTGTTTTCTTGAAGAGTTTCGTCTGTCATGTTTTATTTTCCCCGGGAAGGTTAAATAAACAACAATAACAACACTTAGTCATGTCATCTGGACACAGAGTTGCTGTATCTAAGAAAAATCAGCCCATTTGAAGTCTCCAGCGGCCCCGGGACCTGTCAGAACGGCTGAGAGAGACATCACTTGACCGGCCCGAGGTCCCGCCCCAGCCACCATCTGGACTATGACTCCGGTGCAGCAGATCGACCGCCAAGCGGGAACAGCTGAGTAACACAAAGTCGTCTGTTTCCAAAGGTGACAACGACAACTGTGAAAGAAGTTCTTGCAAGGAAGTCACAGCTAATGCCTGCCTGGTTCCAGCAATCCGGCTCGGGCTTCCTTCAGAGAGAAGGTGATTTCTGGGAAAAACGATGCCTTCCGTTTCCCACAGCAGAAGAAAAGCTGAGGTTGGGTGATACCAGGATGGCTCAGCTTTTCTGCTTCATTGCTTAATTTTTTCCCCCATGACTTTTTCTTTCTTTTTTTTTTAAGATTTTATTTATTTATTTTTAGAGAGGGAAGGGAGGGAGAAAGAGAGAGAGAGGGAGAGAGAGAGAGAGAAAGAGAGAGAGACATCCATGTGCGGTTGCTGGTGGCCGTGGCCTGCAACCCAGGCGTGTGCCCTGACTGGGAATCGAACCTGTGACACTTTGGTTCACAGACCGCGCTCAATCCACTGAGCTACACCAGTCCGGGCTTCTTCTGAAAATTAAATGTGTTGGGGTGACATGGGTTAATAAAATGATATGGTTTTCAAATGTATAATTCTACACTTCCACAATCTGCATATTGCATGGTGTGCCCACCACGCAAAACCAAATCTTTTCCCATCACCTTCTTTACGATATTTACCTTTTACCATCCCCTTCCCCCCTTCCCTCTGGTCCCCACCATACTGTTGTCTGTATCTACGGCTTTTTGTTTGTTTTTCTTCTTTGTTCTTGTGTTGCTTTCAGTTCTACATCCCACTTCTGAGTGAAATCATATGATTCGTAACCTTTTCCGTCTGACTTGTTTCACTTAGCACAATATTTTCCAGCTCCCTCCCTGCCGCCGCCAATGACAGCATTTCTCCTTTGCCTAATTCTTTACAGTTGTAGGAAAAAAACTCGTGTTTCCTTCATTCACCACCCCTCTGACACCAAATGTGTGTGTCTGGGCAGGGGTTTCCCACACCAGCCAACCCCCCAACTCTGCAGACCCCAGCTTTGGGTCCTACCGTTCACTGCTGACCCTAAGTACCAGGAGCTCGAGCCGACGCCACAGGTCTAGGGCTCGGCCTCCCAGAACTTAGTGGCTCTTCAGGTGGCAGTTACAAAGCTTGGGATGCCACCTGTGCGTCTAATCCCCTGGCTCTACACGGAAGGTTTCCAAAACCCCTTCCCTGGGTCTGATCATTTGTTATAATGAGACAGGACGGTGAGGAGCTGGGGAAATTCCGCGGCAAGTGGAACAGGGAAACTGAGGCAGGTAGCCAAACGAACTGGCCGAGCAACCCCCAGCCAGATACCTGAGGTCCCCTGACTAGAGATAACGTTTAACCCTGAATGGCGCTTCAGCCCTGGAAGAGCAGCAACACCCGTGGGCAATGCCAGAACCCACTGCAAGGGCTGAAGACCCGCTCTGTCACTGACCAATCAGGGGACACCAGGACCCTTAGGGACAGGCCTGCAGAACTGATGACTACTATTCTGCTGAAACTGTCCCCTGGGACCGCCCCTAAAACTGCCGCCTGCAAGAGAGAGAGGGACACTCAAGACAAAGGGCCCAGCCCCAGCGCTCCCCCTCTGGGGGCAGCCCCCACTCCCTTCCTCCTCTTCTGCCCCCGAGGCTTTCTCCTACACTCTAAGGCAGTGGGCAATGGCAGCTCGTCCCAGGCTGACCCCTGAGCCCGTCCCCAAGGCCCCCTCTTCTCTGACGTCCCAGGGAGGGAAGGCAGCCCCGCCTGGGCTCCCCCCATGCAGCTTCCACGCTAAGCTCCTCCCTGTTTCACTGTCCCCAGCTTCAGTAAACGGACCTTTTCAGTGACCTGGACTCGTGTTGTGAAATCTTTCCCGCGTGAAGTCAAGAACCCACACCTTACAGCTGGCCCCAGGCAGCCCCGCTCAGGGCCGGGCCCCTGTGCCGTAACATCACAAAACTCAGGGAGACGTTTCCTTGCGTTTACTGGTTTATTATAATGGGTAGTGTAAAGGGCACGGATGGACATTCAGAGGGTGAGGTGCATAGAGTGACATCCTGCAGAGGCCTGAACACGGGGTCTTCTGCTCCCCTAGAGTTGCGGAGCACACATGGGTGTGCTCACGCACCCCAGCACCCCCGACTCGGGCGCCCCCGACATGCTGTGGTTTAGGGACATTTATGGAGCTTGCACCATGCAGGAATGACCCGTTGCTAATAAATCCCCTCCCATCCGCTTTCCAAAGAGTCGGGGAGGAGGACAAAAATTGCGAACTTCTCCTCATGGTTCTGTCTTTCTGGCGACCAGCCCCATCCTGAGGCCCTCCGGGAGCCCACAAGGGTCCCCACAACAGAACAGAAGACACTCCTATCAGCCAGAATACCCCAAGGAATTTAGAAGCTCTTTGTGAGGTACTGTTGCCACCCCCATGACATGGGAAATTACAAGGGTCTCCCTCACAGGGGGGTCCAACCTTTTGGAAGAGGAGTTGTCTCGCGCCACACATTAAATATATTGCGACATGTAATCACAAAAAAAAAATTCTCACAATGTTTTTGTTTTTAAAGATTTTATTTATTTTTTTTTAGAGAGGAAAGGGAGGGAGAAAGAGAAAGAGAGAGAAACATTAATGTGCGGTTGCTGGAGGCCATGGCCTGCAACCCAGGCATGTGCCCTGACTGGGAACTGAACCTTCGATGCTTTGGTTTGCAGCCCACACTCAATCCACTGAGCAAGCCAGCCAGGGCTACAATGTTTTAAGTAAACTTACGATTTTGTGTAGGGCTGCCTTCCCAGCCATCCTGGGCCGCATGCGGCCCTCGGGCTGAGGGGCGGACACCCCGGGAAGGGGCTCTGTGTCAGGAACCAGGGACGAGGCTGGACATAGATCCCTCATTAGGTCACGAGTCATGTTTAGTCACTCTCTCTCTCAAGTGGTTTTGCTTGTGATATGGTAGACAAGGATCCTGAGTTTTGTATTCTTCCAGGAGGAGGGAGAAGGATGCTTTTCTCTGGGAGAAGACAAAGGGCAAACAAGTGTGAACCAGAGAAACCCACCTTCCCACTCAGGTGCACACTCTTTTTTTTTATTTTGAATCCTCATCTGAGAATATATTTAATGATTTGAGAGAGATGTGTGGGGAGAGAGAGAGAGAGAGAGAGATCGATTGGTTGCTTCCTATTTGAGCCTTGACTGGGAATCGAACCCACAACCTTTTGGTGCACGGGACAATGCTCCAACTAACTGAGCCACCCAGCACCTGGACTCAGGTGCAAACTCTTGACCTCGTATTTTATTCCTCCTCCTCACTCATATAATGAGTTTGGGTTTCCAACAGAATAGATCTAAAGATAAGCCAACCCAGTGGGCAGACAGGCACCCTGGTTAGGGAAAAAGAGAGGGAGAGAAACATCAATGCGTGGTTGCCTCTCACATGCCTCCTACTGGAGACTTGGCCCGCCACCCAGCATGTGCCCTGACTGGGAATCGAACCAGCGACCCTTTGGTTCACAGGCTGGCGCTCAATCCACTGAGCCACACCAACCAGGGCCAATATCTCTTTTCCAGGGGGCGCTCTTGTGCAAGAAATCACCAATCAGGCTCCATCCAGCCTGTGAGTGGAGCACCTCACCCCACCTAGGACTTGGACCTCTCTGGGTTCATAGGATGAGCTTGACTTTTCACAGCCCTTCCCATGGGTCGTAACAGACCAAGAGCCCAAACTCATCCTGAACAGAAGCTTCAATGTCCTTGGGTCAAACTGCTGCTCGCTTTCTAGTTACGATGGTTTTTCAAAACTTGACTTTGCTAACTCAGTGCTCTGGGACGTTTTAATCAATGATCACTGCTCCTTGTAAAAAGCCAAACAATCACCGGACAATATGGTAAGGCAAACATTTTTGTATTGTCCGGAGAAACGGCTGCGTCAGGAAAATAAAGGCTTGCTTTGTGGCAAATCAGCACAATTTCATTTTCATTTTTGAAAGTGCAGTGAATCCTGGATTTGCTTAGTTACATTAGGCGTTGCCAAAAACCCAGCAGCCTATCTGGATAGGGCGTTTCATTTCACCACTTGAAAAAAGAAAATTTTCCACCTCTCTGTAGAAACACATTTTTCTGTCTTTTTTTTTGTTGTTGTTATCCTCACCCAAGGACATTTGTTTTTTTCATTGCTATTTTAGAGAGTGAGGAAGGGAGAGAGGGAAAGAAACAGTTATGTGACCTTTGGACCCCCACCCACATTTCCTCCATCCCGCACCCTGGGGGCGATCCCCCAGGAGCAGCTGAAGGGCACAGCTGTGACCCAGGCCCCGGGGGCTAGGGCAGAGGGACAGTCACTTACTGATGGGCATGAGGGCAGAAGGGAAGGGGCTGAAGAGAGGGCCCTGCGGCTGGGAGGCAGGTGAGACAGGTCTCCTGGGAACTCCCAGCACCGCCCAGCAGGTGGCCTCCGGGTGGGTACCAGGGGGAATTGCTGAGGGGCTTAAGCTGTGCATCAATCATTCAGGGATTGTGGTAGCAGCAGGATCCCTGCTTGCGGGGAGCTGGCCAGTTGTGCAGAAACTCTCGGCCCCATTTTGCATAGGAGAGAATGGATCCCCAGCAAAGCTCTCAAGGTCACCCGGCTAGGAGAGAGCAGAGGAAATCCCGGAGAGGCAGGCACACACACCTAGGTGCGAAGGAGACCGGTGACTCCGGCTGCTGAGTGGAAAAGGCGCTGAGGGGGACAGGCAGGCTCAGAATTAGGGCTGGACGTGGAAGTGAAATAAGCCAGTCAGAGAAAGACAAGTACCGTGTGATTTCACTCATAGGTGGCATCCGACGAACAGAATAAACTAGTGGGCAAGATAGAAACAGACTCCCAGATACAGAGAACAGACTGGCGGCTGGCAAAGGGGAGAGGGTTGGGGGCGAGGTGAAAAGGGTGAAGGGGTTAAGCATAGGAAAAAAAGAAGGACTCGGGAACACAGACAACAGTGTGGCGATGACCAGAGGGGAAGGTGGTAGGGGAGGAAGAGGGTAAAGGGGGGATAAATGGTGACAGAAGGAGACTTGACTTGGGGTGCTGAGCACACAGTACAACATACAGCTATAGAATTGTACACTCGAAACCTATATGATTTTATTAACCAATACCACCCCCCATATATTCCATTTAAATACTCCTCAGTGGCATTAGCCCATGTCATAAAGAACAGTCACAAGACAGAAGCAATGGGCAGGAGCAAAGAAAGACCCCGCTTCCAAGACAAAGATTATTCCCTCTTATGTTCGGAGTCTCCAAAGCTTGCCAGAAATTCAAGTGCAGGTAACTTGGCCAGGGATATGGGAACCATGGAGAGGCATCGAGAATCGTGGCAGCAAGACAGCGAGAGGTCTCGGACCGTCCCTGAGTTGGGGGGTATTTCCTTTCACCAAGGGACAGTGACGATCCCGTCTTGCAGTGACACCTATACCCAAGTGACACATGCAACCCAGAGAAACGGGCCACCAAAGTGAAGATTTTTAAGACATATCTTTGCTTTCAGCTCAAGGAGCAATTACAATGTGATATAGTTCATGCACCCAGTGGAGCATAGAGGGTCATCTTGATGAGGCGTGCCCAACGTAGGACGAGGAACTTGAGCCAAAGAAAAACAGCACAAGACTTGGACCTCCAGGGAAGAGAAATAACTCAGAACAGCCCTGGCTGGTGTGTCTCAGTGGACTGAGCTCAGGCCTGTGAACCAAAGGGTCACCGGTTCGATTCCTAGTCAAGTCACATGCCTGGGTTGTGGGCCAGGTTCCCTGTAGGGGGCACACAAGAGGCAACCACACATTGATGTTTCTTTCCCTCTCTTTCTCCCTCCCTTTCTCTAAAAATAAATACACAAAATCTTTAAAAAAAGAGAAATAACTCAGAACCATCCCATTCATTCAGGAAGCGATCCTATGTGTGTGCATGTGTATAGCAAAGACTGGTCTTAACCCACTCAGAATAACCCAGGGAGACGAGGGCTGAGAAATGGATGCATAACACTTTACAAAACAGATTATTATTGAATTATTTACTATGCCTGCATCGCCCGGTGGGAGAAATAGAACCAAAAAAAAATGATATTTGCAACCTTGCAATAAAAACATTTTCTCAGGAGAATTCTGTTCTAATTCTGTAAGAAGACCCAGTGCAGTGGGGAAATTTTGATTAAGTCTGATAATCATGCATGCTGGACTCATGAAGCCTTCGCAGCCTTGCTTCCTCCTAATTAGAAACATAATTCTTAACCAGTCATAGGAACATGCTTTTCTGTTAGCTCAACATGTACCAGAGGACTAGGGGGAAAAGGACGGCTTAAACGTTTGCACTTACTCAGTCACTTGGAATCTATTAGAAAGATTTAGCCCTGGCTGGCGTGGCTCAGTGCATTGGGCTTGGGCTGCGAATCAAAGTGTCACAGGTTCGATTCCCAGTCAGGGCACATGCCTGGGTTGCAGGCCATGACCCCCAGCAACCGCACATTGATGTTTCTCTCTCTGTCTCCCTCCCTTCCCTCTCTAAAAATGAGTGGATAAAATCTTAAAAAAAAAAAGAAAGATTTAGAGTTTGCTAATCTGTGATGAGTATATTTGGAAAATGGAACGGAAACTTTCTTTGTCCACTGCCCCGCAATATTTCTGATTATCCTAAGTGGGCTGTATTTTCCAGCAATTAAGTGAATAGTGTTTTCAATGTAATATTTGGCCTAAGATGAATGGGGAAAATGAGTCTGCCCTTTCCCAAATAAATATTTTGTCTCTTGGGATCAGGTAGCATTAAGGAATGTTAGACTTAGTAAGTTATCTTTGTTACCACTCGAATTGATGATATTTCCAGTTTTCCAGGTTCAATCTGGAGACACAGAGAGCTGGAAATGGTATGATGGCCCCTCCCACGTAACCCAAGAAAGCTCGAAAACCTTCAAATCAATAATTTTTTGGAATCTGTGAGAAAGATGAGGTCACAGAGGAAACAATTAGCCCAAGATCTGAAGCGAGACAGGAACCAGCGAGGAGAAAGTGGCCTCAAGTGTTTGCTGAGCTGGCTCAGATACCCCTAAACCCCGGCGGAGTAAACGAGACATTTTGAACAAATTGCTGAGGCTGACTCTGGGCTGGCGGGAATGCGCGAAGCCTGCCCTGGTCGCAGACCTGAAGGGATGAGCCTCCTGGGGCTTTTCCTCCAGGAATTGACCAGCTGCCCACGGGGGAGATCGGGGGTGTCTCGAGAAAGCTCAGAAGGGACAAGGCTCTGGGAGGGTTAATGGCAGCTACCCAGGGCTCCTGTGGATCTCATTGCAGGTAAGAGGAACAGGCTCCGCTGAGACCCATCTCCCCTTAGGGACGAAAGCCTTCAGCTGCAGGGCAAGGGTACCCAACAGAACCACCACCGGCTCAGGGCTGGACCGGCACCCACTGACACTGTAGGAGGGGGCGGGGCTAAAAGAGAAGCCCCGCCCCCACGTTCACAGCAACCTTATTCGCGGTGGCCAAGACAGGGAAACAACCCCAGTGGGCTTGAATAGAAGGCTGGATAAAGCAGACGGATAAAGCATACACGATGAAACGACACTGAGCTGCGAGAAAAGATGAGATAGTGCTGTTTGTGACAACACGATGGACCTTGAGGATGTCACGGTAAGCGAAATCAATCAGACAGGAAAAGTTAAGAACCGTATGATTTCACTCATATGTGGGATATAAAATCGAAAGCAACAAATGAATGAGCAAGAAAAACAAACCAGCAAAAACTCATGGACACAACAGTATGGGGGTGACCAGAGGGGTGGGGTGGGGGTGTGAGGAGGGTAAAGGGGGTCAAAGATATGGAGACAGAAGGAGGCTGGACTTTGGGTGGTGGACACATGGTGCAATATACAGGCGATGTTTTACGGAATTGTGCACTAACATTATACCAATGTCACCCCACTACATGTAATTAAAAATGCTTAGTTTACTCTCCTTTCTAGGTACTCAGGCATGATTAGCAGTGCCTGTCCCAGGTAAGCAAATGCCTCACACCTGTCTCTGCCTGTTGGTTTGGGTCCCTCCTTAAATTTTGTGCTAATCGTTTTCTCTGTGACCTTGTCCATAACAAAGGAACCTCAAGGTGCTTTGTTCACTGCTGTATCCTCTGCTCCTGGAATTGTCCCGGGAACCCAGTGCCCCATAGAAACTCAATGCATGTTTGTTACACACATTTCCAGCCCTGGCTGGTGTGGCTCCATGGATTGAGTGCCAGCCTGTGAACCAAAGGGTCGCCGGTTCGATTCTTGGTCAGGGCACATGCCTGGGTTACAGGCCAGGTCCCCAGTAGGGGGCGCACAAGAGGCAACCACACATTGATGTTTCTTTCCCTCTCTTTTTCCCTCCTTTCCCCTCTCTAAAAATAAATAAATAAAATCTTTAAAAAATTTTTCAAGGAGACCTTTCATAAATAGGGTAGAATCCGGGCATGTTCCTTGTTGTAAACATTAATGTTCATGATGTTAAAGCAATGTGCGTGTGTCAAAGCCTCACATGCTGTGGGTATCAGTATTCAGCTCATTTGAGACAGCATGTCCACAGCAGCTGGCCAAATATTTGGAAGCATCCTCACCCACCAGGGCTGTAAGTCCTTGTCCCCTTACTCCCCCGGTTCCAATCCCACTTACTCGTCCTCCCCTCCAGCCCTGGATGGAGGTCAGTCTCTGGTTCAGCAGGGGAGGTCCAAGATCAGCTCAGACCTCCGCCTCCGCCAGAGCCCACTTCGGTGGCGGAGGCCAGAGTGCCGCTGGCTAGCTATTTGGAAAATCGTTCTTCCCTAGAGTCCCTTGGCACAATGGACATTTGTTTCTTGGTGAAGGGGTTGAAAGAAACTGGCAAAAAGGCACACATTTTATTTAATACACTGTTACCGTTGACCTCCTGGGTGCCGTGTGTTATAGGTAATCTGGGAAGCTCTGAAATGGATAAAACCAGGTCTTTGAACTCAAGGTGGTTACAGTTTACACGAAATGCAGTTGGTAAAATGAACATAGCTGAGTTTCATAAACCGTACTTACTTTCTCAGATTATTCTGACTGCGATTTCCTGCTTAGGTTGATGGGCTACAGCAGATAGTTATTAACAAAGGAAGGGAGCAAATGGAATCAGACAGGAAGGCTGATTAACTAGGGAGGGGCAGCTTCACAGGCCAAGGGATGTTAATCCCCAGATAGGTAGGAGAGACGGTTTGGTTTTTTGTTTTAAGATTTTATTTATTTATTTTTAGAGGGGGATGGGAGAGAGAGAGAGAGAGAGACAGAGACAGAGACAGAGAGAGACATCAATGTGCGGTTGCTGGGGGTTATGGCCTGCAACCCTGGGTGGGAATTGAATCTGGGACACTTTGGTTCCCAGCCCGCGCTCAATCCACTGAGCTACGCCAGCCAGGGCTGAGAGACGGCTTTTCAACCTTTCTTTGGAACAACCTGTGGTTCTCCCAGATAGACCGTGGGGGAGGGGGAGGGGGAGGGGGCAGGGCGGGTTGGGGGAGGGATGAACAGTGAGGGGAAATTCCTCTGCTGACGGTTACAGGGTAGAAGCTACAGGGGCCACCATAAGGGGTGGAGACAAACTTGGGAAAAGGGATTGGATGCGGGAGGCCCAGAGCTCTGGGAAGATCCAGGCAAGAGACAGGGTAGTTTGAAACAAAGCCTACTCTCACTCAAGGCCAAGGAGAAATAATCAAAGCCTGCAAAGGCCGGAGGTGTGTGTGAGCTCTTTCTGCAGCACCCACGTGGGCTGAACCGCAGAGCTGGACGGGAACAGAGACTGAGCTGGACAGTGGACCTCGGAGGCCGGGCTCATGGCACCAGGGCTCTGGGTCCTGGCCCTCCTCCTGGGCTTGGTGGGGACCAGCGCGGGCCCGCGGCCCCAGAAGCTGGATCTCTTCCACCAATGGAGCTGAGCCACCTGGTCACCCACGCGACACTGGGCATGGTGTACCAGGGGCCGCCGTGCTTTGTTTTCGCTCCAGTGAATCTCGCCACTGCCCCTCCAGTCCTCCTACGCCCGTGTCCCTGAAATGCATTTCCTGTAGTCCTGTGGAAGAATCCCATTTCCTGCGGCAACAGACCCATCTAGGTCTATGGGCCTGTTTCACCTGACTGGTCTCTGCACGGGCCTTCCTCTCTTCCCTCCCCTCCCCTCCCTCCTGCCCAAACAGGCAGGCAAAAGCCAATGGTCTGATGGTGGCTTTTTGCATCTTCTCAAGTGCCCCTGGAGGGGACCCGGAGCGCTCCTGTCGGGCTGGCCCTGCCAAGCTTTCACGCGGTGTTGTGTAACATCGAGTTGCAGCCTCTCGGTTCTTTCCTGTAAACAACCGGGAGTCAAGGTCTGCGTGAGCACAGCCAGCGGTATCCATGGCAACAGCAGGGTACTCCGCATATGGGAAAGGAGAAAGAGCACCCTACTCGTTTTTTTCAAGAGATCCTGTGATGAATAATTGAATATTAGGCGAATGGAAACACTCATTTTATGTTAACCTATAGTACTCGTCTGCTACTGATTAACGTGGCATGTAATTCACAATGTTTTTCAAAAACAAGACAAAACAAAGGAAGGATGGAAGGAAGGGAGGGAGACTTGGTTTTGATATGAAACACTTCCAATGGCTTTTGCTGGGAGAGAAACACAATAAAGGTGGTCTCAGTGAATTTCTGACAACCGCAACCACAGAGTCAGTGGAAAATGTGAAATGTGTACAATGCATATCAAGGCACAATGGTCTCCTGAAGATGCACGGCTGAATGGTGCACTAAGGTTTCTTACACGTCCCTGCTACTTCTGCGAACACAGCCTCCCGTGTGTGAGGAGGAAGGGGGACACAGAGAAGTGCCAAAGTGGCATCAAACTGCTTTTTTAAAAACCATGTTACTTCAAGCCCTGGTTGGTGTAGCTCAGTGGATTGAGCGTGGGCTGGGAACCAAAGTGTCCCAGGTTCGATTCCCAGCCAGGGTACATGCCTGGGTTGCAGGCCATAACCCTCAGCAACCGCACATTGATGTTTCTCTCTGTCTCTCTCTGTCTCTCTCTCTCTCTCTATCTCCCTCCCTTCCCTCTCTATAAATAAATAAATAAATAAATAAATCTTTAAACAAACAAACAAACAAACAAACAAAAAAACATGTTACTTCAATTAAATTCATCATCAAATTCTAGTGTTCCAGAAATGGGTGTGTTCTATGAGAATTATTCTTTTGGGCCTAAGAAGGGTAATGAGAGTTCTCTGGAAGGTCCTGACATTTCACCCCGTCTTCACTGAGTTCTTAATCTTCCGAATAAGCTATGTTTTCCTAGAGGGGTTGTGCTGGTCTCCTGAGAGGGTATCTCAAGGTTTTTAAAAATCCTTACCCAAGGAAATGTTTAGTGATTTGAGAGAGAGAGAGAGAGAGATCAACATGAGAGAGAAACATTGATCAATTGCCTCTCATACATGTCCCACCAGAGATTGAACCCACAACCTAGGTATGTGCCCTGACCAGTAATTGAACCCACAACCCTTTGGTGTACAAAACGATGCTCCAACCAACTGAGCCACCAGGCCAGGGCAGCAGCTCAACATTTTTAAGGGCAAAACTTTCATACCCCCTATCTCATCTATACCTCCAGCCCGTATTCCTGCCAGAGTCAGATAAAGCTCAGATATTTCATCAATTTTACAACAAAGACCATGCCTGTGGAGATTCAAGGGGGATTCTTTTTCCTTAGAGCCAGTTTGGGGGACCTTAATGACTTCCATGCTTTTCAGGGCTCTCAACATGGCTTTGCGGTTGCCGCTTCTGCTAATTCTCTACAGACACAAACTCAGATAAAACAGTCAAAGGGGGGTTTCATTTGCACTGACAATAAATCCGCCGGGATCTTTCCTTACGTGCATCACCATCGCTTGGCTGTGGCATCTAATTCACGTTCGCCAGGAAACCCAGTCCCACATTTTGGCAAGTGCCTTGGGCAGACAAAGAACTTTTGTGACTATATCTCTTATCATCAAATTATAAATGTCTGGCAAGTAGCTAGATGGGCAAACGTAACCAGACACATTAATGAGAAAAGTACATGGGGACATTTTGTTTTGTGAATAAAGCTCCATTCTGACATTTTAAATTAGTCTCCAATGTATTTCCTATATGTGTGTGTGTGTGTATTGCTCTGCCTGACATTTGAAATTCCGCATTGCAAAGTAGATTCTAGTATTCTGCTCTGCATTTCTTGCTAATATACAAGTATTTTTTTTTTTTTGTAACACGTCTTGGCTGAAGACACTCATTTACTAGAACCAAGGGGGAGCTTTTGAAATGCAGTCTTTCTTTTTCTCCTCAATATACTCATGGGATTTTATGTTATACAGAAAGATCTGCGTTGATCATAAAGTGTTAAAATGATTGAAAACACTACCATGGATTGTATATGTAGGTTTTGGACCGCATTTCAGAAAGGTGACATTTTGGAAGATAGACCCTAAACTGTGTAATTGTGTTAAAATTAGGTTTGTATCAGGTTCGTAAAATATGCTGGCATAAAAAAAAAATGTTTCTGGCTCAGTTGTTTGGAGTGTTGTCCTACGCACCAAAGGGTTGCAGGTTTGACTCCCGATGGGGCACATCCCTAGGTTGTGGGTTCGATCCCAAGTCAGGGGTGTGTGAGGAAGGCAATTGATGGATGTTTCTCTCTCACATCAATGATTTTCTCTCTCCCTCCCTTCCTCCTTCTCTAAAGAAACAATAAAAGCATATCCACAGGTGAAGATTTAAAACAATGTTTTCCTTCTTCGGGGCTATCTTCTGGATAGAACTGACTACCTCAGAAGTTGTTAAGACAGATGAAAATAATTATGCCCCAAACCCTTTGAACCCAGTTTATTTATTTTTATTTTAAAGATTTAATTAATTTATTTATTTTTAGAGAGGGGAAGGGAGGGAGAAAGAAAGGGAGAGAAATATCAATGTGTGGTTGCATACCCCCTACTGGGGACCTGGCCTGCAACCCAGGTATGTGCTCTGATTGGGAATCGAACTGGCGACTCTTTGGTTCATAGGCTGGTGCTCAGTTCACTGAGCCACACCAGCTGGGGCCTGAACCATGTTGAAACTCCAGTGAAATCTTTTCTACTGGTCTAAACTCATTTTTATTCCTCAGCCAGAAACTTGAAAACAAATTTTCTGAGGTATCAAAACGAGAGGTTGAGAACGGGGAAGAGTGTCTGAGGCAAAGGTGCTGACTTAGATGGAAATGTCAGGGGTTGAAGGTCGTTGCTGCAGGTGCAGGCTCTGCTCTTGCGCAGGGTGGCTGGTGAGCATGCCAGGAGGACAGAAGGAAGATGATGGAGATGATGGACTGTTGGGGACTGCCCTGCCTGGTCTCAGGAAGCTGTAACCCCCTGTGACTTAGGCTGAGTGAAAGACCTCCAGACCAGAAGCCACTAAGAAGACAAAACTTATTTCCCTGGCATGAATGCTGCCTGTTCTAATGCCTGGCTTCCCTTTTGCATGGTTGACAGTCAATGATGGGTAACAATTCTCTAAGAAAGAGAATGAATCTAAGACAGACGCTATCACGTGGGAATGCCCTGAGGGAAGGGGCTGTGGAAATGAAGGGGCGATGGACATCAACCCCTGCCCCCTCGGCTTTGTCAAAGCCTGAGTCTTTGTTCTTAGACGTGAGAAATCCAAGTCTCCTGGCTGCCTCTGTCTCCTGCCCTTCTCAGGCCTGCAGGGGCGGTGCAGTCCAGACCAGAAACGGGCGGACCCCGGGGTAATCAGGCCTGGGACATAGAATATGCAAGATCCTGTGAGATCTGTTTGCTGGAGGATGTTATTAACTTGGAATTTTAAGGCACAGACAGGAAACCTTGGGAACCTGTAGTCCTTTCATATGTTAAAACCCCAAGCTTTGCCCAGAATCACAGCAGGAGTTCTGTCTGCACCTTTGTAAGTCACCTACATCTTTTGATCTTTTCTGCCAGACTGTGAATCCACAAACTAAGTGTGTTTTCTCAATAAAAATCTGCTTGGGAATGGAGACAGGGCCGTTCTCCTCACTAGAGAGAGAGAGAGAGAGTGGCCATTCTGTTTTTACACCCCCCACAGAAACTGCTTGTCTCTGTGTATGTCTTTCTCCTGCTTCGACGAGCCATCCACAGCTTTCCGCGCTCACTGCAGGCAGGTGAGCATGCGCCAATGCACGGACGTGCAAGGAAATGAAAGAAACTGACAACAGAACCCTGCACGTGTGAAGGTATTCCCAACAGTGCCCCTTCCCATGTGTTATCTTTCTTGTCCCTTTTATCCTATTTGACGTTGCTGAGTGCCCTCTCTTTAAAAGTTTAAAAAAATATGCAGGGCCCAGCAGAAGTAAGGCCTGCTGGAGTGCGGTTGGTAGGGGGAGAATGTGGGTGTAATAATGTGTAGTTTTCATGTGAACACTTCACCTCAAATGCCATGTAGTGTGCTCGAGGACACACTCTACAGAAAGAAGTCATGAGGTCAAGAAGTCACTTTTGTACCAAAGCATCCCAAGTTCGATTCCCAGTCAGGGCACATGCCTGGGGTGCAGGCCATGGCCCCTAGCAACTGCACATTGATGTTTCTCTCTCTCTCTCTCTCTCTTTCTCCCTCCCCTCCCTCTCTAAAAATAAATAAATAAAATCTTTTTAAAAAAGAAGTCACTTTTGTGGAGTTAGCACATGCCACTCTCAGCCTGACCAACAGTCCTCCTCGGTGAATGACCAAATCCAATGATAATCCCTGCCTCTG
This sequence comes from Phyllostomus discolor, assembly GCF_004126475.2. Lineage (NCBI taxonomy): Eukaryota > Metazoa > Chordata > Mammalia > Chiroptera > Phyllostomidae > Phyllostomus > Phyllostomus discolor. The sequence goes on along the minus strand of NC_040914.2, from coordinate 32,407,516 downwards.
AGGTCAGCATCTCCCCAACACCTGTTTATGGCTTCCCAATTACTATGGCACTGGACCCCTACACTGCATGGGTCACTAGACAGTTATGACAGGGTGAAGACAAAGGCAGAGAACAGCTTGCAAAGGGAAATGGCTGGGGAGGGAGAACACGGGCAGGCACAACGAGCAGGTTAGCAATGGCCATTGGATTACCATTGATGTGGGGAGCATCGGTGAGCGGAAGCTGCATTGACTGAGTTAGCGCCCTGTGTTCCGATTGCTAGCGGGTACGTCTCATTATCTCTAAAAGATAACAAGTGTTGTTCTGCTCTGCACAGCTGGGCAATGGCAGCAACAGAGCACTGGAAAGTTCCCTTACTAGTCCTTTCTTTTATTGCCTTATACAATATTTTCCCTCTTGCAGCTCACTGGGGAATGAGTAATAACCAGGCCAAACGTGTTGGAGCCAATAATTAAATCCAACTGCAATTTTAATATGTTTTGTTCTGTATGTTATTTAAGGCCGCCTTACGGTGGACATGCTGGGGAGGTGTTGAGTTTATCTCCACGGCAAGCCCAGGGACTCCTCTGGATGATGGATTTGCAGCGAAAATAAAAATCAATGGTCATAATGTTTTCTTAAATGGCTTACACTGAGCCCTGAAAATATTCCATCTATTTGACCTTTAGAGGCATGCATATTTTATTATTTCGGTAATCGGTCATGACTAAAAAGTACAGTCACACACTGTGTTTCCTCGTGTCTGAGGGTTTTACGGAATCTCTCTGTGCTGGCTTCTAATCTACCTTTCTGGGGTCTTATAATTACAGGGACCACTCCTGGAATACCTCTGGCTTCCAAAATTTTATGGACAACTTCTCTTGTACTCCTTGGGATTTGTGAATTTATTCATTAAACATTTATTTAATTCTTTTAAGTGGAGCTTCAAGAAAGAACCATGTTCTGTAAATAAACTCCCCTCTTTTTTCACCCACTGTTCGATTCTATAGCTTACCTTTGTGTACTCCGGCTTTTATACAGACACGAGTAATTCTAATTCAACTTTATAATTATACTTTATAATGAAGACAGTGGTGAATGTGTTGTGTCCACAGAAGGTAAGTCTGAAGTAATTAGAAAAGTTCAGAAAGTCTTTACTTTTTTTTTTTTTGATACTCGGGCTAGGACTTAAGACGTACATTCAGCTTCGATATTTATTGTAGAAAGCAAAATACATCTTCACACCAGGACCTGAAGATTGGGCAGGACCGTTGGGCTGGGATTTTTTTTTCATGGGGTTCGCATTTGTGTCTTCAAAGCAACTGGGTTTCATATCCTGTATTACAGATAAGGAAAATAGGAACCAGGGAGATTTATTTTTACAAGATTAAAATGATCTAGCCATAAATGATAGAACTTGAATGGAAGTACTGGTTTCTAGTTCTTCAAAGTTTTGCTTCAGGTATAGAAATATGCAGAGAATGAACTAAGGATCTTTCCCTGAAGCAAACATGGGATTCTTGTTTACTGATAAACAGTCCGATCTTGGAGGTTTTAGGAGTGATTATTCAATTTATGTATTACCCGAATGCATTCTTTTCCCTGCTCAACTTACTGATAAATATTCCACTTTAGTGGAGGTTTTTGAAAAGGGATTTCCTAATCTTATTCCTATTATTATGTGTACAGCATAGAGGGAGACCACCTTTTTTAAATTTTTTTTTCCTGGAAGGTGTGGGAGAAAGCAGAATCAAATCACTTTCTGTATCTTTAGGACTCACGAGTTCGTTCTTTTTTCACACCTGTTCGGTCCCACGTTCCCTTGGCCTCTAAAGTCGCTGTCTTGAGTGTCTTATCAGGGCCAGCACTGTGAGACGGGCCTTGTGTGGATGACACTTAGAGACGCTCAGACGTTGCTCCTGCCTGCCTCATGTCCGCTGGGCTTCCCGCCAGCCTCTCCTTCTTGCTTTCTGACCTCTCCGTAGGTGAATTCATTCCCCTTGGCTGGGCCTCAATCGAGAGGCATCACCTGTATCTCATTTTCTTTTAAAGTGTTTCCACGATACCACATGATCAGCCCTGGACTCATTCGTCCCCTCCTTTGCCATTTAATTTAACTTAATTTAATGAATTAATTTATTTTTAGAGAGGGAAGGGAGGGAGATAGAGAGAGAGAGAAACATTAATGTGCAGTTGCTGGGGGTCATGGCCTGCAACCCAGACATGTACCCTGACTGGAATCGAACCTACGACACTTTGGTTTGCAGCCCGCGCTCGATCTACTGAGCTACGCCAGCCAGGGCTTCCCTCCTTTGCCTTTTTATGAGATGCCGACCGAGTGCCAACTTGGTGCAGGAAACTTGGATTCACGTTAGGAAGACAGGAATGACAAGACCTAAAATGCAGTCTTCGCTCTCATACTTCAAACTTCTATGAATTCCCACTTATTATTCTTATCAGATGAGAAATTTGGGGTACACAGTGACGTGAGTAATTTGCCCCAAATCCAGAAGCCACAGTTCTGGGGAGAGCTTGGATTTCAACGGCCGCAGTCTGGCCACCTAGCCTCCTCCCAGCCCTCTGAATTACGGGATCAAGTTCAGCTCTGTTCGTGAGTGGCTCCTTCGACCCTCACTGCCTGGAAATTTTAGCTAACATTTTAAACATATTCATGCATCCATAGACATTGTATAAACATTCAGAGAATAGAGGTGCTTCAGGCCAACACAGTAGCAAGGTACTTAGAATTTCTAGATGAGTGGGTTAACTTTATATGTGTGGATGCCTCTCATGGGGCCCCCACTGGGGACCTGGCCCACAACCCAGGCATGTGCCCTGACTGGGAATCGAACCTGCGATGCTTTGGTTCGAAGCCCATGCTCAATCCACTGAGCTATGCCAGCCAGGTCTGAGGAAGCTTTGATATAATTCATCTACAGCACCGATCTTCAACTTTTACATCTGACTGCACACATGAAGCAATCCCTAAAATTCTTCAGCATACCAGAAAATACATTATATATATATATGTATATATATATATAGCCGATCTGACAAAAAACAAGGTATAATTTTGATTCATTCACACCGGATGGCTATCATTGTGTTGCTGTCGTCATTTTTTTTTTTATTTGACAATCTAAAGGCAAAGAGGTCAGTGCCCCTGATTAAGTAGTCAGGTGTGGCATGTTTTAAAAATTCTTGCAGCATGCCGGTTGAAGATCGCTGCTCGACACCAGACTCACAGGCGGATCCTAACAGGACTGACCATGAGTGGAGTTCGGCTTCCTGGCACCAGACACAGAAGAAAGTGCACCGGGCTGCACTGGGAAGACTCGGTTCTAATTCTGGCTCTTACAGCTTTTGGGAATCGAAAAGCGATCAATCACTCCATTCTTCTGCAGCGCACCGCACTGCTGCATTTTTTTCTTAACGCTTTCCTTTCCTTCTAACTGCCTCTGGCATTTTCTCCTCATCCTGGCGCTTTCATTGTTTGCCTCTGCTATGCTAGAATGTAAATGCCATGATGTAGACATTTTTTTTTCTGTTTTTTTTTTTTCCCCATTTCTCAAACACCCAGAATACTGTCTGGCTTACGGTGGACACTCAATTAATGTTCACTAAATGAATGAATGCATTTGAAGACATAATACAAACGGTAGCATTAAATGTATTGGAAAGCATAGCATTTCAAAATCTTGGAGGAAAAGAAAAGTAGGAATGGATCTAGAAAGCTACTGACAGGTTTGGACGAGTCAGATTCCTGCTTCTCATGGGTCCTTCCCTGATGCAGCTCCTGGCTACATCACCCGGGAGTCTGTCTCTGGCTTGCCCTCAGTAGGAGAGCACAGGGGATTTTTTGAGAATTACAAAAAGCCCAGAATTTTCTATTTTTTAAAAATGTTAGTTTATGGATTGATTTGAGAGAGGGGGGCGGTGAGAAACACTGATTTGTTATTCTACTTATTGATGCATTCATTGGTTGCTTCTGGTACGTGCCCTGACTGGGGATTGAACCTGCAACCTTGGTGTATCAGGACGACGCTCTCACCATTGAGCTGCCCGGCCAGGGCTCTATTAACTTTGACAGATCTACTCTCAGTCTTACTTAGACAAGAAGGCAAATATTCTCTTGTTCTCTTCCGTATTTCTTCTCCTTCTTACAAATATTTGAAACCCCTTTAAGCAGTGAAGACAAAATCCATTATCCACAGTGAAAGAGAAATTTAAATTTAACTGTCTTTTTAGAAAACTTGTATTTATTCTAACTGACTTCTATCTAATTTAAATTCTAGTGAGGTAATCAAACAATAAATATAAATGGCTGATATTAGGTGCCCCCTATTTCTTTTTTTTCTTTCTTTTTAAAGATTTTATTTATTTTTAGACAGGGAAGGGAGGGAGAAAGAGAGAGAGAGAGAGAGAAACATCAACGTACGGTTGCTGGGGGTCATGGCCTGCAACCCAGGCATGTACCCTGACTGGGAATCGAACCTGTGACACTTTGGTTCACAGCCCACACTCAATCCACTGAGCTATGCCAGCCAGGGCAAGTGCCCCCTATTTCCGTGAAAGGGAGAATTTAAGTGACTCTGAAGGCTCAGGCACTGAATGCAGGGTCACCCAACAAGGGCACGGGGCACATGACAGGAGGCTGAAGGGACGGGGCCTGCATTTTAATTTAGACAAACTCTCACACCCCTTATCAATTTAATCCACCAAGCAGACACGGGGCAGGCTTTGTGTGGGGACAGAGGAGGGGTGGCACTGAATACCAGAGCCCCCAGGGTCAATTTTTGGAGGTCCCTAGGGGCTACTGAGCCACCCCAGGGCCATCGGCCAACTAGACAAGAGCACAGCTGGGTAGGGTCCCTGACGAAGACAGACCATCGTGTCTACCCGAAGTTCATGTGTTAAACCCTGATCTCCAAATGTGGTGATAATAGAAGGTGACGCCTTTGGGAGGATTTAGGTCACAAAGCCAGAGCTTCCATAAATGGGGTCTACGCCCCATTAAAGGGACCCCAGAGGGCTCCCTTGATTCTTTTGCCCTGAGAGGGCCCAGCCAGAGGACAAACATCTATGAAGCCCGCCTTTACCACACACTGAGTCTGCCAGCATCATGACCTTGGACTTCCCAGACTCCAGGCCTGTGAGAAATCAATAAATGTCTATTTTCTGTTATAATGGCCCTAAAGCACTAGGACTGACCCAAGGCCTCTGCTCCCTGCTCTTGCCACACCTCTGATTTCCACTACTGGGTCCTTTATTTTTTTTTAACATGGCCAATTTTTTAAAAATAATAATAGGAAGACTAGTAAGTCAAGCCTTATTGTTCTTTCTTTTTAAAGATTTTATTTATTTATTTATTTTTAGAGAGGGCAGGGAAGGGGAGAGAGAGAGAGAGAGACAGAAACATCAATGTGCGGTTGCTGGGGGCCGTGGCCTGCAACCCAGGTATGTGCCCTGACTGGGAATCGAACCTGCGATGCCTGGTTCGCAGCCTGCACTCAATCCACTGAGCTATGCCAGCCAGGAAGCCTTATTGTTCTTAAAACGGGAATGAATTCATTCTGCAGATCCAGTGATAAACTCCTTCAGCGTTGCCAGACTACGTAAGTATGGTCGTCTCTTTGTTGAGTGGAATGAATTTCTTGCTTCATTTTCCACTCTTTCAGTTGGCTGTTTTTCTAGAAATAATTCCCATTTTATACCTATTTCTGTGATGCTGTACCTCTACTTATAAAGATACTCACTGCTTGCCATTCTCCGCATCGTCTTCAACCACGTATATACTGAGTCCAGCAGCAGGAACGCCTGCTTGAGTGTGGTGGGCAGGGTAATAACGTGGGTGTGATAATGTATCGTTTTAATTTGAGCATTTCACCTACAATGTCCTCTGGTGTGCTGGAGGGTGATGTTGTCATGTTACAGAAGGACATGCTTAAGAGTTTGTAATAAAAGATTTTGTAATAAACATGGGCGCTGTTTGTGCTGGACCCTGTACGTGGGCACACGAAGCTGACTGATGTTTAGGGTCTGAGAAGAATGTTTACAAAACAACTCTGTTCCGTCACCTCTTGCTCCGCTCAACAGTCTATTCAGGCGTCAACAAAAATAGCGAAGGTCATAACAGAGCCTATGATTATAATTTGATGAATTAATAAACGCATTGGCCATTTCTTTTAAGAACATACCATAAAATTTTTCTCCCTCCAATTCAGAGACTAAATTATGCACCAGCTTGAATGAAAAGAGTCACACAAAACTAATACAAAATTGTAAGGAATGTAAACTGTAATTGAAAAAATTTTTAAGTAATAAAGAAATATATAAGTGCTTCCCCCCAATTTTTCTTTCTTTCTTTCAAAATTATTTAGATTTTTATTTATTTTTAGAGAGAGGGAAAGAGAGGGAGAAAGAAAGGGAGAAAAACACCAGTCTGTGGTTGCCTCTCATGTGGCCACCACTGGGGACCTGGCCTACAACCCAGGCATGTGCCCTGACTGGGAATCGAACCAGTGACCCTTTGGTTTGCAGCCCACGCTCAAGCCACTGAGCCACATCAGCCAGGCCCCCCCACCTCCCACCAATTTCTTCATGATCTTGAACTAAATATCCTTCCCATTAACATTGCCAGGATTCATATTGTTATTCTTGCATCATATAGTAACTTTAAATCTATAAAGAACCTTGGCTATTAACCCTGATGTTCGAGAATTGCCTATTTTTCAGTGACTGTCAGTTCACCAGACTGTTAAATCCACTCGAGTCTGTGTTTGGTAAAGTGGGCTGGAGAAACTGTGAAACGATCTCATGTCGTTAACAGAAGGGGCCGCTTCAGTCTATAAACAACTCGTTAGCGCGGGTGTTACATCTCCCAATGTGCACCGGGTATGAACTGCCTCTCTCCCATAGTATTTCTAAACGTATAAGAACAGAATCAGCAGGTATAGGACCCAGCTTGGGAAACTCAGCCCTCTGTGCCTTCCTAGTCAATTTCTCCAGCCTGGGGGACCAGAAGGTCCCCACCCCCCTGTTCTTGTCCAACAGTAAATGGAGGATCGTGCTTGTCCTCCGACTGAGTTGGAACCGCGGCCAAACAGAAGGAGCATGTCTGCCGTGGGAGAGAACACGGAGGAACCCCAGATGGCTCGGGAACACGCATCTGGGCCATGTTTGAACATTTCAAGGTTGCCGTGTTGGTTTCGTTACCCAGGGATGCGGCGACCAAGACTCTTGAAACCTTTGCCCTCCTCGCTGGTTCTTCCACAGGAAATCTAATCTTCTAAGGATCCCGTTATTCCTCACCGGGCAGATGTTAAGGATTGGGTTGGCCAAAAAATTCATTCGTTTTTTTTTCCCCTCACCCGATGGCTCCAGTAGCACTTAGTTACCTTGAACTTCGTTCAAAACAGTTTTGTTAGATCATATTGTGACAGCTGTCCTATCAGCGTGCATTAAAAATAAAATATCCAAATTGGTAAATTTTTGCGTAGCTGTTTTAATATTGAAGATGGAAGAAAATGTGCAATATTTCTGGCACATTATGCTTCATTATTTCAAGAAAGGCAAAATGCAACTGAAACACAGAACAAGATTTGTGTGGTGTATGGAGAAGGCACTATGACTGGTTGAACGTGTCAAAAGTGGTTCGTGAAGTTTCCTGCTGGAGATGTCTCCATGGTCGGGGAGACCAGTTAAAGTTGATAGTGATCAAATCGAGACATTAATTGAGAACAATCAACATGCTACCACGAGGGAGAGGAAGAGAGCCGACATACTCAGAATATCCAAATCAATCAAGTTATTGGTGACAATGAAAAATGTGTCTTTTATTTTATGCAAAAAACCACGTGGACTTTTTGGCCAACCTAATGCATGCAACTGCCTGAGAATATATGCCCCAAAGGTGTCGTAACATCTGTTTTCTTTTTGGCTCCTTACAGCGCCTGGAAACACGCCCAAGTGAAAAGCATTTGTATTTAACCAGTCTCTCATAGCAGCTCCAGGAAGAGGGGTCACTGCCAACACGGTGATGGGTGAGGGGTGTTTCCTGGTCACAGAGTCAACAGCAAAGCGAGGTCGTAGATGAGATACTCTGGCGATACTCTGGCTGCGTTCTAAGTTTTCTCGTGTAACTGACCATTTCCACTTCCCGAGATCTAGTAAGTCACTGAGGTAACCCTGACCTGTGGTTCTGGCTGTGTCATGCTGAGTGGAAAGGACACATGATCTGTTCCCACCCCCACCCTCGCCTCCTGCTGCCCAGCTGGGAGGACAGAGCAGGGCCAGAGCTTCTGCTGCACTCATGTTGTAAGGGCTCAAAGAAAACCTGTAACCTAGTGGAATTCAACCTCCTACTTTCTCAACACAGGTGCTGTTAAAAAATAATGAATTGCAAAGGCAGCTCCGTGGGAGGTCCCAGAGCCTACTGGGAAGGTGAGCTTCTGAAGGGCCTCCTTGGCCGAGTGGTGTTTATCTGCCTTTGGCTGTGCCCCAGTCTAGGAGACTCTCCTTTCCAATTGAAGACAGTCCCTACAAATCAAAAGCCTTGGAGCAGAATGACAGCTGGCCGAGGGGAGGGGCTGGGGGGACTGGGTGAGACAAGGTGAAGGGGTTAGTCAAAGAAAATAGATGCATAAGTCATGGACACAGACCACAGTGTGGGGATGGCCAGAGGGATGTGGGGGTGAGGCTGGGTGGAGGGGCGGAAATGGGAACATCTGGAATAGTGTCAATAATACAAATTAAGGTTTTATATGTTTATGTTTAGAGAGAGGGGAAGGGCAGGAGACAGAGAGAGAGACAAACATCAATGTGTGGTTGCCTCTCGTGCACCCCCTACTGGGAACCTGGCCCGTAACCCAGGCATGTGCCCTGACTGGGAATTGAACCCTTGACCCTTTGGTTCGCAGGCCAGCACTCAGTCTACTGAGCCACACCAGCCAGGGCATAGCATTATAATTTTAAAAGAAAACTTTTACAAGTTTCACATGCTAAATATTTAACGATTTGTATAATCATTTTACTACGTGGCAAACAAGCATAAAGAATAAGCCTGTTTATGGATGATTATTATTTATAATATTGCTATCTAGCCAAGTCAAACATTTCTAATCTCCTATTAGCTCCCTACGGCTGCCACAGCAAATGAACACAAAGTCAGTGGCTTGAATCCATCAGCCTACAGTCCAGGAGGTAAACAGCCCTGAAATGAAGATATCAGCCGGGTTGTTTTCCTTCTGCAGGTTCTAGGGGACCACCCACTGTTGGCCTTTTCCGGTTTCTGGAGGCTGTGCAGTCCTTCTTCATGCCCCCAGATCACACATGCTCCTTCTGTGACGCCCATGTCCTTCTGTAACTTATAAGGACTTCTCTGATGAGACTGGGCCTGCCAGGTAAGTCAGGAAAATCTCCCAGCCCAAGATCCTTAACTTTATCGCATCTGCAAAGTCCCTTTTGCATGTACGGTAACAGAGTATCCAGGCATTAGTACTGGGACATCTTTGGGGAATATTATCCTGCCTACCACCAGCCTCATCTGGGAATAAACAGACGAAGCCCTGGCTGAGTGCCTCGGTTGGTTGGAGCATCATTCTGTACATCAAAAGGTTGCAGGTTCGATCCCTGATCAGGGCACATGCCTAGGTTGCGGGTTGGATCCCCAGTCCAGGAGCCTACAACAGGCAAACAATAGATGTTTCTCTCTCATATGATATTTGTCTCTCTCTGTAAAGCCATGAAAAAAATGTCCTCAATCAAGGATAAAAAAAAAAAAAGGATAAACAGAAGAAGATCTGGAAGAGGCGAAGCCACCCCATGTCCTTCAGATGCTCCTGGATCCCAAACGCAGACCTTAACAGGAAGGTCCCCGTGCAGAACACGCAGGCGGTGAGAAGCCCCGCCCCCTTTCCCAGCCGGCTTGGTCCCGGGCCAACTAGGTTGGTGGGTGGGGTTTCAGCAGAGGTCTTCAAGGGAGACAGGGATGTGGAAAGAGAGTGTCTTTCATGAAAACGTCTGTGCCTGATTTAGGGGGGAAGTCACAGATAAGCAACCGGGTGTACACAGAACGAATCTAGAGAAGGTGAAGACCTGCTCCCTGGGCCTTTCCATGAAGTGAGAATGAGAACTGCTCTCCTGACACTGGCGGACAGCAAGGCAATGGGAGAGACCTGCAGGAGGATGATGGATTTGCTGTAATTCTCTCAGGCGATAAAGGAAGCCCTTGCTATGTTTTCTCTTCACTCCTGACCATTCTTTTTTCTTGTCTCTTATTTTTCTTTTTTTTTTTTTTGATAGAGGGGAAGGGTAGGAGAGGAACTGAAACGTGGATTTGAGAAAGAAACATTGACTGGTTGCCTCTCGTACACACCTCGACCTGGGACAGAATCCACAACCTCGGTATGTGCCCTGACTGGGAATCGAACCCGTGACCTTTTGGTCTACAGGATGATGCTCCAGCCAACTGAGCCACGCCAGCCAGGGCCATATCTCCTTATTTTATTATTGTAGCAGGATAGGCACTATCAGAGGGCCACAGTTAAGATAGGCTATACACACAAGGGGAAAGACCTGCCTATACCCTGGCCGGGGGCCTTGGGACCCCCAGAGGCTTGGCTTTAAGCTGCACCAAGGAGGCTGACTCAGATGCCCTCACCTTTCCTGGTCCCCACCCAATCAGAGCACAGTGACAGGAATAAAGTCCTGATCCTGGCAGCGGGGGGGATTAATGTCTTCCATGAGTGCTCACGTTAAGTAGGCATTCTACTTCTTCTTTAAGAAATTTTTAATGAAAAAAATACTAGGTTTGTCCAAACAATGGCCGAGTAACGCCAGGTATGCAGATTTATTTCCCTGGTAGAATCAGGAGACTGGCAGTAATCTTTCCCCAAATGGACAGCGGGTCGGGGAGTTCCCTAGAGACTGGACCAGCAGGCTTTCCCATGATGAACAGCAAGTCAGGGAGATAAAGTGAAAGTGTGTATCCCTCCAGGAGACAGAGGGATGGGGGCTTTCTGGGTAAGAGGACATTATGCCAGGGGTCTATGAGATAAATGCAAAGTCAGATTCTCCCTTTTCAAAGAGCGAAACCCTGGGCATTGTCATATCTGGGTTCCATTGTGCCTTTGAGCCCCATAACAAACTTGTCCTGTTCTGAAACCTCTAATGTCCCCTCCCCTGGGACTGTGGCTGAGGTGGTCCTGCAGATGTGATGGCTCCACATTCCCAGGGCATTGTGACATAGGCTCTCTGGTGGGCCTGGGTGAGGCCCAGGAGATGGCTGGGCGTGACAGGCTTGGCCTGGAAGCACAGAGGGCAGTGCCCGGCCAGTGCCACTGTGTGGGCACCTGTCTGAGCAATGCATGTCTGTTTTCTGTCTCTTTACACAGTTTTATAAAACATATTTATTGATATTAAAGAGAGACGAAAGGAGGGAAAGAGAGAAACATCGATTGGTTGTCTCCCATACCAGCCCCGACCAGGGATTGAACCTGCACCCTAGGTATGTGCCCTGACTGGGAATCGAACCCCCAATCTTTTAGTGTAGGGATGACACTCCAACCAAATGAGCCACCCAGCCAGGGCTAGACACTTTTTAAAAGCACATCACTACCAATATCCACATTTCCAGAAAGATTAAGTTATGAGGCATAGAGCAGGGAGATTCCACTTAACTGACTACATGTTGCTTATTATTTCTTCATTTATGGGGCCTCTGAGTCCCAGAGTATTCCAGAGACCCAGTGGGATGCTCTCAGGGTCTCATAGCAGAGAGGTGTCTGTCTGTCAGACAGACCACTGTCACCTGTCAGTTTCCCTACCTGTTGTTCTGAATGTCAGCCTCAGGCCCACCCGCACGCCACGTTTGGAATTCCTCCCTACAGAGCAAAATCCAAGGAGGAAGCTTGCCTGTGAGCCCTGGGCCTGTGGGAAGTGAGTCTTGGTGGCTTTCCCATCACTCCCTCTGTGAGGTCACATGCTCCTGTCTCATGCTGGGGGTCCAAAATCCCCATCTTTCCAACCTGCGCTTGTGCTCCAATCACAGAATGCCCACAACCTCCCTCATCTGCTCCTGAGTCCTCAACACCCCTGCAGCGCCTGTGGTCTCTTCCAGGTATTTCCCTTCTGAAAATGAGCTGAGACTTTACGTTTCTTAACATTTTTTGATTTTAGAGAGACAGGAAGAGGGACAGAGAGAGAACAAAAAACAACACCTATTGGTTGCCTCACTTATTGATGCATTCCTTAGTGGTTGCTTGTATGTGCCCTGACCGGGGATCGAACCCTCAACATTCGCATTATCAGGACGATGCTCTAACCCACTGAGCTACTGGGCCAGGGCTTGTTTAGTTGCTTGAGAAAGAAACTGTCTGACTCGAACAAGCACCGTGTATAGTTCATAGAGTCAGCATTTTAGCCATACGGCCCGATTCGTATCCCACAACTTTTTAGGGAGAGCAGACCAGGTGTGCTGCGGGGCGCACAGCGGGGACAGGGTGACTGGGTGATGGATCTGGGAGCGACGCCCAAGCCCGTTTCCCTCACTTGGTCATGTTCAGCAAATACGCAGGTGCAAAGTTATTTTTAATTGAGTTCCATCTGCGGGCCTTCGGGGAGCTGCAGCCATCCTCGGAGACCAGCTTTCTGCGCATGTGGAGCTACTCACGGACCCCACGAGGACACTTCAGTTCGACTGTGTCATTTATGACAACAGGAAGCGTTATGGAAAAAGTGCTAAGCACTCCTAACAGTTCTCAGAAGGGCGCAGAGATAAAACGCAACGTGTCTAACTGACTGTTCCCTGCGCGCGTGTCCTGTGGAGTCAGCACAGTAGCCATTTGTCGTGTGTGAATGCTGAACACCTGAAATGTGACTTAGGTGAGGCAGGGAGCACATTTTATATTTCATTTGGACTCATTCTAACGTAGGAGCTCCCATAAGACTGTCAGCTGATTCTCACAGAAGCGTTGCAGGGCAGGAGGGACTGGCGAGAAGTATTCAGAGTGATGAAAAGCAAGGACCCACAACCAAGATGGTTCTACCCAGCAAAGCTATCATTTAGAATGGATGGACAGATAAAGAGCTTCCCAGACAAGGAAAAGCTAAAGGAGTTCATCACCACTAAACCAAACCAGTATTTTAAAAAAGATTTTATTTATTTATTTTTAGACAGAGGGGAAGGGAGGGAGAAAGAGAGGGAGAGAAACATCAATCAGTTGCCTCTTGTGCACCCCCTACTGGAGACCTGGCCCGCAACCCAGGCATGTGCCCTGAGTGGGAATCCAACCAGTAACCCTTTGGTTAGCAGGCCTGTGCTCAGTCCACTGAGCTACACCAGCCAGGGTTAAACCAAACCAGTATTACAAGAAATGTTAGAGGGTCTTCTTTAAGAGGAAGAAGGAAAAAAAGATTAAAAATATGAACAATAAAGTGGCAATAAACACACACACAAAATTTTAATTTTTAAAAAAGATTTTATTTATTTTTAGAGAGGGGAAGGGGGGGTAGAAAGAGAGAGAAACATCAATGTGTGGTTGCCTCTCATGTGGCCCCCACTGGGGACGTGGCCCGAAACCCAGACATGTGCCCTGACTGGGAATTGAACCTGCGATGCTTTGGTTCGCAGCCCATGCTCAATCCACTGAGCTACGCCAGCCAGGGCAAAATTTTAATTTAAATAATCAGATATGGCTAGTGCCTATTATTTTGTAGTGTGCAAAACTAGTGTGTTTTGGAGCACAGCAATAAAACCTACAGTAATAGCTACAGAATTAAATGTCACTACTTAAGAGTCATTTTCTCGGCAATCAACTATATATTTGGGATGTTCTGTTATTTCCAATCAAATAATGATTTGATTTTTAAAAAATGATTTTATTTATTTACTTATTTGTAGATAGAGGGAAAGGATGGGAGAAAGCAAAGGAGAGAAACATCAAGGTGTGGTTGCTTCTTGCATGCTGCCTACTGGGGACCTGGCCCTCAACTCAGGCATGTGCCCTGAGTGGGAATCAAACCAGCGACCCTTTTGGTCACAGGCTGGCGATCAACTCACTGAGCTACACCAGCCAGGACCAAATGATGACTTGATTAATTTTTTCTATTATAATCAAATGCTTTTCACTTTGTGCTTATACTTGGATAAGGAAAGATTACAATTATAAACTGTATTTTGAGTGTAACTTCCAATGGAGATCAACTGGCCATCTTTTCCATATATAAGGTTAATGAAACACTGCTATATCTTTTACTCTTATTGGAGAAGATTCTGATTGCTAAAATAAAGAGGAGGAAGAACTTGTAGAAAATGCTATGTTGGTGTAGCATTTCAAAAATAGGAACTTTGTCAGGAGAAAAACAAAATTATTCAATTGCTTCTAGCAACATGGAAACGTTTTCCCCAAGCCCCCGAAAATGTTTTATTGAAGCACTTGGTGAAATTTGTATTTCCCTAGCAACAGGGCAGAAGACATGCTCTTTTTTTCCAAAGCAATTAGGCACATCCTGAACAAAAGCCCTGTTTATGTTATTCTGCAGAATAAAATACAAGAGTAAAACGCCCATTTACTGCGCTCTCATGAAGGCTCAGGTTGGTTCTTGGTTATTATTAACATTTCCTACAGCTGGATAAACTGAGGCAGAAGTTTGGTAAGTTGCCAAGGTTGCAGAACTGGAGAAGAAAGAGGTCTCCACTTTTTGAGTCCATTCACACAAGCCAGCGCATCCATTCGGTCCCTACTATCTATCTGATTATAATTGCATGAAGCCATGAGAATATAAAACTGATGAAAGCCTTTCCCTCATGCCCCTGCCTATTCAGAGAGACAGATCAGTAAGCCGAAGGATAAAATATAAAGAAAGGCATGTAAGATGTTTTAGTTTTTTCGGTTACACCCCCTCTTCTCCTATGCGATGCGTTTTTCCCTTGGTGAGTGACCTGGTTCCTTCCCTTATGGTTTGTCTGCAGCAACCAATGGCCAACAGCTGTGAGGGGGGACGCACGTGAAGGAAGCCAGGGCTCACCTGTCCCTTACAGGCAGGGGACCCAGGGTGTTCAGCTTTCAGTCATCAACAGACAAACAGTGGGAGGCCACATTTCAAAATAAAACCTATTCCCTCCCAAAGAGCCAAGTTTGCCAGTAAGTTCTAGACATCAGCTATACTGCATAGTGCCTACGGTGGACGGTATTCTATTGTGCACATAAAAATTTACGATGGGGGGCCCTGGCTGGCATAGCTCAGTGGATTGAGCGTGGGCTGTGAACCAAAGCATCGCAGGTTCGATTCCCAGTCAGGGCACATGCCTGGGTTGCAGGCCATGGTCCCCAGCAACCGCACATTGATGTTTCTGTCTCTCTCTCTTTCTCCCTCCCTTCCCTCTCTAAAAATAAATAAATAAAAATCTTAAAAAAAGATAAAAAACAGTTTAAAAAATTTATGATGGGGGTCATTCTCACTTTAAGTGTTCTTACCATAGAAACAAAAAATGAGCAGATGGGAAGAAACTTCTGGATGTGATTCTGACTTATTAGACTGTGGGGATGGTTTCAAAGCTGTATGCCCACATCCAAACTTGCCAAATTGTACATAGGAAATACGTGTCTTTTTTTTTTTGTATATCAATTCTCTCTCAATAAAACTGTTGGAATAATGATAATAATAATCACAGAGGGATTTGTCCCGGGGACAGAGGGTATACAGGAAATCTGCAAAGAATCTGCTCATTTTTTTCTGCAAACCTCCAACTGTTCTACAAAACAAAATGTATAATTGATTCCTCAAAAAGGGAGGGAGGGAGGGAGAGACATCAGTTTGTTGTTCCACTTACTGATGCGTTCATTGGTTGGTTCTGGCATGCGCCCCGAGCAGATTTTTTAAAAAAGAGCTAAGCATCCCAGGCAGATGGAAGTGGCAAGTCGGAGACAGTCAAAAGGTGAGACGGCGCAGCTTGCATAAGAAATGAGGAGGCGAGAATCTCAGCCTCCCGGAGACTGGCTCCAAGCACAGACGCGAGAGTAACACGCAGTCAGAAAAGCGTGAAGAAGACCAAGGGAAAAGGTACCGCAGGCGGAATATGAGAGAAATAGTATAAAAATAGCACAGAAAATGGAAAGAAAAGCCTCTCGCTAGCTGACTGCCTTTTAATCTCCAAGGATAAGCTCCCAGTAGAAGGATGGGGGGCAGGGGGGACGGGAAATCAACCCACCTAAGAGTTCTTCTATCTCCACATGACAAGCAACTTTCTTTGGAAATCTCATTCTTTAAAAAAATGTATTTATTTACTTTTAGAGAGGGAGAGAAACATCACTGTGCGGTTGCCTCTCACACACCCCCTACTGGGCACCTGGCCCACAACCCAGGCATGGGCCCTGACTAGGAATTGAACCAGCGACCCTTTGGTTCACAGGCCTGCACTCAGTCCACTGAGCCACGGAGCTAGGGCTAAATCTCATTTTTCATACACCTGGCTTTGTCTCGTGTTTGTCTTTGACGCCTGACCCTACAGATCTACTGCAACTGCCTGCCTGGAAGACACAGAGGCAAATGTCAGTTTGCTGCTTGTCTGTAGAGGGACACACGGGTGGTGTTTTTCCTGCTGGCCATGAAATATCAGCATGGCGGGAAAGGGCATTTGTAATCCCAGCCCCACCGCCAACATCAGGGTGCTTTCTAGCTTTATGTTTATTTTAAGTATCAAATTGCACAACAATTATTTGGAGAATGCTATGGGCCCGCTGAAAGAGGTCCTACTAAATATAACACTATTGCACCTAATAGAAGGTGTAGAGAAAAATGTGAGGGATACCAATTGGCAGTGATTACTTTTTGGGCACTAATTATTTGCTGGGACTCACTGCTAAGTGCATTTCATATTAACCCTGAGAAATGTACACTAAGATGTACTTTTTTAAATTCCTCACCTGAGGATATGTTCACTGATTTTTAGCGAGGAAGGGAGACAGAGAGAGAGAGAGAGACAGAGAGAGAGAGAGAGAGAGAGGTGGGGGGAGAGGGAGAAAGGGAGTCATCAATGGGAGAGAAGCATCCATCACTTGCCTCCCCTACATGCCTACACAAGGGATCAAACTTGTGACCCAGGAATGTGCCCTGACCGGGAATCAAACCCGCAACCTTTTGGTGTTCAGGATGATGCTCTGACCAACTGAGCCACGAGGCCAGGGCTGATGTACCTTTTTGAAACATGATGAACTTGGAGAGACTAACCACTTTCTGACGATCACAGGAAAGAGGTCCAGAGAGCGCAGATGAGACGCACAGCGTCCTGGATGATCACGTGGCCACCAGGTACTAATCACCATGCGGAGGAGCTCCCACTGTGTGCTGTGGTTCAGACACTATTTCTGATCCACATGGAACTTCGTGAGGCTCGTGATTCTCCGTGCTTTTCAGATGAGAAATCGGAAGAAGTCTCAAGAGTAGCTTACCAAGGTGACCGCAAGCGGAACAGCGCTGGAACCCAAGGCAGCCAGACTCCAGAGTGTATTTGACCTTGATTGTTTCGTTTTGATTGTAATCACACTCCTGTTGTTTTGATGATGAGCCTTCAGTATACCGCCCAGCCCACTGCGGATAAGGTTCCATGCTCGAGGGTGCCTTTTCCCGCCTGATCTCAGACACACCGGTGCTCTGTGCGGACTGAGCCAGACCAGCCAAACAGGCCGTGCTTCGGTGCGCACGGTGACTCTCCGGTGGCGTCTCACTTCGCCCTCCCCAGTTGCTCTACCAAGGCAGACTCATTCCACAGCATCAGCCACCACATTTTTTTGTGCTTGGAAAAGCACGTGTCTGCGGGAGGGTGCTCGAGGCCCCTGCACTCCTGAATGTGAGACCTGGAGAGTCCGCCTCCACCGACTCGCCGCCGGGTTACGCGGCACCTGTGCTGTTTCTGTTATCCGCGGACTCCCACCCGGGCTCATGATTTGCCCGATCATGTTCTGGAAGGTACCCCAGAGGTGACCTAGCTGCCCCCCCCTCGTTTTTTAGACGAGAACCCTGAGACCCTGGAGGGTAAACCATCAGCCAAGTTCACCTGCTCTGAAACAGAGAAAAGGACATGGAGTCCCTCCATTACCCCACCCCCGGTCAGCACGGAGGCCGCGGGCTGGTCAGCACATAGGGTTCCCGGGCTGGTGGCTCATGGCTGAGAGGTCCGCGGGGACTGAAACGAAGCTGTCACTGGGGGTGTGGGTCTGTGTGCCCCTCACCCCTCGGTAGAGGCGCTGTTACTGCACGCAAAGCACACAAGTATGTTTCCTTGTTCCAAGTGTGTGATGTAACGCCAAGGCAGTCAGAGATTTTCCTTCCTTCCTTCCTTCCTCCCACCCTCCCTCCTTCCCTTTTCCTTCCTCCCTTCCTCCCTCCCTTCCTTCCTCTTCCTTCCTCTTCTTCCCTCCCTTCCTTCCTCTCTCTCTCTTCTTTCCTTTCCTTCCCCCTTTCTTTCTCTTCTTTCTTTCTTTTCTTCCTCCCTCCCTCTCTCTCTCTTTCTCTCTTTCTCCCTTTCTCCCTTTCTCTCTCTCTCCTCTCTCTCTCTCTCTCTCTCTCTTCTCTTTCTCTCTTTCTCTCTTTCTCTCTTTCTCTCTTTCTCTCTTTCTCTCTTTCTCTCTTTCTTTCTTTCTTTCTTTCTTTCTTTCTTTCTTTCTTTCTTTCTTTCTTTCCTTCCTTCCTTCCTTCCTTCCTTCCTTCTCTCTCTCTCTTTCTTTCTTTCTTTTTCTTTCCTTCCTTCCTCCCTTCCTTCCTCCCTCCCTCCCTCCCTCCCTCCCTCCCTTCCTTTCTTTTCTCTTTAACCAAATACATGGTGATGGAAGAGGATTGCACATTGGTTGGTGTGCACACATAGAAGCGTACACCTGAAACCTGTATGGCCTCAGGGACCAATTTCACCCCAATACATTTAATTAAAAATAAAGCTCTACCTATTTAGCCCCCTAAAAAAGAAATATACTTGACATAAAACACTGTGTAAACTTAAGGTGTGCAATATGTTAATTTGTCATATGTATCTGTTGTAATATGACTGCCATTTCAGCAATAATTAACACCTCCGTCACTTTGCATCATTATTTTTGTAAGTGGTTGGAATAATGAAGTTGTCGTATGTTGTAAGTTTGATGATCATAATACAATATTGTTGTCTGTGTTCCTCATACTGCTCACTAAATCTTTACGGTTTATTTACTCCTTCCTGTAAGTTTGTTCCCATAAACAACATCTTTGCGAGACTCCTAACAACTGCCATTCTACTGTCTCTGTTTTTATGAGTTTGCCTTTTTAGATTCTGCACATGAGTGATAATATCACACAGTACTTGTTTATTTTCTGTCTGATGTTTCTCGCTTAGTGCCTCTCTCAGCCTGCAGCATCTCCATCCTACAGGATGATCTTTTATTAAACTCGGGATGCCTGGGATCTCACTGCATCAGAATATTGGGGTGCGGGGGAGGCGGGGAAGTCAGGTAGCTGTTCTCAAAGCTCCCCAGGCATTTCTAATGCCCACCCAGGGGCTTTTACTCTTGATTTCAACTCCATGATTGATCCAGAGATTCACTTTTAACACTTGAAGTCCTTGAATGTTTTTCATGAGAATTACAGTGGTCGTCACGTCTTCCATTAGTATGTGGAGGAAGCCCAGTCACTGGGCCTCCTCTGGCAAGTAATTGCCATCCCTGGAGAAGTTAAGGTTCTCGATAGTGGGAAGGTGATGAAATAAACTTGCAGGGGTGTCCAATACACGGCCCATGGGCTGTATGCAGCCCAGGATGGCTGCGAAGGTGGCCCAACACAAAATCGTACATTTACTTAAAACACGATGAGATTTTTTTTGTGTGATTATGTGTCACAATGTATTGAATGTGTGGCCCGAGACAACTCTGCTTCTTCTAGTGTGGCCCAGAGACATCAAAAAGTTGGATGCCCCTGCAAAGTGAGGCACATTCAGCCACACCTGGTGAGGCTGCCTGTCTGGATTCATTCCAGTTCCCTGCTGATGCAGGCACCGGCCCGCAGTGTCTGCATCATTATGGATGAAATGAGACATTCACACAGACTACCAAGTCCAGTGGAGGAAAAGGGACAGCATGGCTTTTCTCTCAACAGGAGCAAAAGCCATGGCCTCTGCCATGACAGGCCTTTATTAGGTTTCTCCGCCCATTACCTGATGGTCCTCATTTACTATGCACAGGTTCGCTTTAGGTGGTTACCTTTTACAGAAAACAAAGGAGCCAGTGCCGCTAATCACATCACAGAAGAGGGACATTTGCAAATGAAAAGGCAAAAGTGGTTGAACCAGTTACACTCATCCTTGGAAGGTTTAGCATGGATTTTAGGAAGTTACTTTGCAGTAAATGTCCTCAATTCAGGGCGAGGGAGTTTTAGCAAAAAGCAAGACTCATAGCGGCCTAGGTACATTGCAGGCCTGATTCCCCACGGGAAAACCTATCTGTGGGCGTGGGTCCTGTGCATCTCCCAGTGGCAGCTGGGCCCAC
This sequence comes from Phyllostomus discolor, assembly GCF_004126475.2. Classification (NCBI taxonomy): domain Eukaryota; kingdom Metazoa; phylum Chordata; class Mammalia; order Chiroptera; family Phyllostomidae; genus Phyllostomus; species Phyllostomus discolor. The sequence goes on along the minus strand of NC_040914.2, from coordinate 32,387,029 downwards.
GCCATGCAGAGCAGCCTCCCACACCTGCTGTAGCCAGCGTTCGGCCTGAAAATAGTGCTGTCAAATGAGACACCTTGCAGAGGAAAAAAAAAGGACTGAACTGCTTTCTCAGCATAACTCTTTTCCTGGTCCATTTATTGGTTCGTCCTATCCACCATAAATCAAGTTTGATTTAGAACTGTGTTCTGTTTATATAAGGACTTTTCTTAGTCAATCAGGGTCCCTTGATATGATTTTATTTTAAAAAAGGTAAGGTTTCATCAAGTGTGTTTCTGGGAATTGACAGCAATTATCTGTGCTTTGATTGTCTAGGTGTGTATAGAAAAACATTCTTTTTTCAATGCAAAAAAATCCATGGAACTGCCTTTAACTGTAACCACAGAACTATCAGGGAATGCAGCTCGAATTTGGTCTTTCCAGGGAGTAAGCTGTGAAATAACAGGCCGAACAGCTTCCCCAACAGGACCTTCCGCACGTATATCACCCAGATTGGGTGTTTTGGGTTGCACTTTTGTCAAAAGATACTCTGCAAAGACCGACTGGTCTGAGTCACCCACAGAAGAGAGAGAACTGCAGCGTGCATCAGATAGAGAGAATGTAGAATATTCTAGCCCAGTAATACCCAGGAGGCCTGCCCAGAATCTGCCATGCAGATTTCTTATGATAGACAAGAGTCAACCTCAGAAGACAGATTGGCCCTTTTATGGAGCTACCTCAAAAAATTAAGCACGGAAGTGCCTTAAGACCCAGTGTTTACACTTCCGGGAATCTACTGGAAGAAACCCCAAACTCTTAATTCAAAAGAATATATGTGCCTCTATGTTCATAGCAGTGCTATTTACAATCACCAAGATTTGGAAGCTGCCCAAGTGTCCATCAGTAGATGAGTGGATAAAACAACTACAGGACATTTGCACAATGGAATACTACTCTGCCATAAAAAGAAGAAGAAAGTTTTACCCTTTGCGATAGCACGGATGGACCTGGGGAACGTTATGCTGAGTGAAATAAGCCAGTCAGAAAAAGACAAATACCATATGCTTTCACTCATAGGGAGGCTCTAATGCAAACTGAACTAACAAGCAAAGTAGAGACAGACTCACAGATAGAGAGCAGGCTGACAGCTCTGGTTGGCGGGGGGTCAAGTGGAAGGCGGAAAGATTAAGCAAAAAAGAAAAAGGACTTATGGACATAGACACCATTGAGGTGATTGCAGTGGGGAGGGGGTGGGTGGAGGTGGAAGAAGGTATAAGGGAGATGAATGGTGATGCAAAAAAAGAATAAAAAAAAATAAGCTATTAAAAAAAATAACAACAGCCCTGGCTGGCATAGCTCAGTGGATTGAGCTCGGGCTGCGAACCAAAGCATCGCAGGTTCAATTCCCAGTCAGGGTACAAGCCTGGGTTGCAGGCCATGGCCCCCAGCAATTGCACATTGATGTTTCTCTCTCTCTCTTTCTCCCTCCCTTCCCTCTCTAAAAATAAATAAATAAAATCTTTAAAAAATTGTCTTAAAAAAAAAAACAACAACAAAAAAGAGTGACTGGAACTTACACTAAGAGATTACCATTATATCTCAGACCTATTAGAAATGTTCTCAGTGGATTGTAAAACACAGCTTATTCTGTTCTTAATCAACGTTGACAATAGGAATAGGGCCATCATTACTCAAAGTATAAACAGCAACCTTGTTTAAATAAATATCAGCCTCAGCTCTCCCTGGCCTTCGACCATGCTACGTATGCAGGGAAGGCCTGGGACAACTCCAAGTTCAGTGGGAACATCCAAAGTTAATAATATCCACCAAACGGTGTACAAACCAGACAGGTGCTCTTCACAGAAAATGTGGCCATCAAGAGTTGGAATGCCACATTATCTTAATTAATGCCATAAGAAGAAAAAGTTTTGACAAGGGCATAGATGGCGGGAAGCAGGTGACCTGAGCAAGAATGGATACAGGAAGTACCTGTGTACATGCATGACACACTAACGGAGAACGTCAGACTCAGCAAGCAGAACATGTTATAAATAACAGTAAGACTTCGACATTCTTAGTGGCGGTCAGCTCCTGATACAGACCTAAAGAGAGAACCAAAACAGGCTTGTTTTATGTTCTCAACTTGTTGGGATGGCTGCTTTGTAAAATTACTAACAGTGACGATGATGATGATGATGATGACAATGATTATTATGATGATGGTGATAAACAGTTAAGATTTATTAGCTGCATAATATGTACAGCCTCTGTTCTAAGAACATCAGAGTTGCTACCTCCATCTAATCTTATGATCACCTTCTAGGCTGGGTATTGTTATTACCTCCATTTCACAGGTCACTGAGGCTCAGAAGCATTTGATACCTTGCCCAAGGTCGTATCGGTAATGGCACAGCCAATGACGAAAGCCGAGTGGCATTCCAAATCTATGCTTTCCAAGTATATTTAAAAAATGCTGCATACAAATATACAGCAACTGTATTGTAAAATACCCGGATGCTACCCAGCTTCCCCCAGACATAAGAAAATCCCGTACACAGGCTTTCTGTGCAGACTTCCCAGCTACTCATACCTGGGTGTTGCCCACAACAAATGGTGTTTTCTGGTACTGCTTCCTCAGGATATGGGGTCGTCGCCCTCACAGCAGCCCGCGTTTACCCGCACTCCTCCCTCTGAGTTCCCCCATCGTAGGTTTCTACCTAATTATTATTATGCAAAGACAACCAGTATTGGGATATCAAGTGGCTTTTTTTCTGACAGATGCTCTTCTTTCAGTATTAAGACAATGACTATTATTGGTCATGGAAGCTGGCGTTCTGCCTAATGTCCATGAACGTGGCCCCAGGCAGTGCTGAGCATGTGCGGATCAAAGTTTTTCTCCTCCATCTACATTCCAGAGGACATTTCCCATGTTTCATTTAAAGATGCAGGATTAGTGCCCCATGGAAGTACCCTGTTATATTATCCGGATCGAACGGAAGGCTGTGAAATCTGTTATCACTGTCATCCTTTGGGTTCACAGATGCAGCACAAAGCTGTGAAGTGACGTGGCCGTGGCCCCAGAGTTTAGGAAAAGCGGAGTAATCTGGTCACACATCCGTCAGCACTCATGCCCCGCCCCCCACACTCACAGTCAAAGCTACACAGGCACCTGTGAGGCTGTGATCACACCTGAGGCAGCGAGCCGTGTGCCGGAGGGGACTAGTGGCGGCGAGATGCACACACATGGTCATCACAGTCTCACTCCAGGGCTGCCTTCGTGGGACATTCAGTCAGAAAGCCAGAGAGCTTTCAGGGACCTCATTTCATTCATTCATTCATCCATTCATTCATTCTGCAAATATTTACTGAGCATGAACCAAACCCCCTGAGGGCATGAATAAGAACATCACGTACATGATTTATGAGCACAGAAAATGGACTCTTAACCTGATGCTACTTGAAGCCTTTGATAAAGGGGACACTCAATAGCTGAGTCTTGAGGGACTAGGAAGGGTGCCACTACCCTAAGAGCACGATGCCACCCTGATGAGGGTAAAACAGGTGCAAAGCTTAGGAAAACAACCTGCTCGAGAAGCCAGATGAGGCCCTGGATGGTAGCCAGTTGGTTGGAGCATCATTCCGATATGCCAAGGTTGCGGGTTCGATCCTGGTCGGGGCACGTATAGGAAGCAACTAATGAATGCATCAGTGAATGGAAGAACATTTTTTTTTCTCTTTCTCCCTCCCTCTCTCTAAATATCAATAAACGAAAGAAAGAAGAAGTTTGATGAGACTCGGGTGCAAGGGGCATGTGAGGAGGCTGTGTTTGGGGAGAAAAGGGCAGTGGGACCAGAGAACAGAAGTTATCCTGGAAGCCAACCAGAAGCTGGATGCCTATCATCAGGGAGAAGAACACAGTGTAATGTATAGAGCTGAACAACCACAGAGCCGACACAGAAAAGATGGAGACAGTGAGAAGAGCATTTTGGACCACCGCTTGTTTGGGCAGCAGTAAACTCACACTGAGGGCTGGCCTGAAGCTGCAGTAATGCTGATGGATTGGGATGCAGCGACTGGCTTGCTGTGTGAGCTCAAATCTGAAGGCAGACCAGGTAAGATTTTGATAACTGAGTAAATGATGTTTGGTGCCGATGAAAGGAATCCACACAGGGCAGAGTTTCCGGGGGACCGAGGAGGAGGAGGTAACTTTACAACTTCAGTTTGGAATACGAGGAGCTTGACGTGTGTGTGAGATGCTCAGATGGATCTGGAAGAGTGTGGTGGGGCTGAGGAAGGCGGACATGAATCAAAAAGAGACATTGGGAAGTTTTTCACAGTATATCTTTTTAAAGATTTTATTTATTTATTTTTAGACAGAGGGGAAGGGAGGGAGAAAGAGAGGGAGAGAAATATCATTGTGTGGTTGCCTCTCATGCACCCGCTACTGGGGACTTGGCCCATAACCCAGGCATGTGTCCTGACTGGGAATTGAACCCTCATCCCTTTGGTTCACAGGCCAGCAGTTAATCTGTGACAGGACATAGCTGAGCAGTAGCTATTCTTAGGTAGGAGCTGACTAGCAGCTGTTTCCAAGGCAACAGCTGTTATCTCAAGGTCAGACAGTAACCCCCCGCATTTGGCTTCTGTAACTTTGCTTCGCCACGTAGCCAGGAAGCCCAGGGCTATTTAAACCCTGGGAGATCAAAGCTTATTGCTCAGGATTTGGGTAGTTAACCCCTTTGAGCCCGCACATAATAAAGGTTCGTGCCTTGCCATCTTCCCCTGAGTATGAGTTATTTTCCACAACAAATCCACTGAGCCACACCAGCCAGGGCTCTTCACAGTATATTACAGATGAAGTCATGGAGGGGAGTATGTTGGGCCAGATAAATTTTATCTCCTAAACACACAATCGAAGGGTGGAAACCTGAAGAACAGCAGCATGTACTCGGAACCAAAAAGGATAAGGAAAAAAAGAGAGATTGGTCAGAAAATAGAGTTGACAAAAGCAAAGATGACAGGAAATGAGTCATTGGAAGAAAGTCAGCAGAGTGGAGCATCCGAGAAAAGGAAGGGAAACCTCCTAAGTTCAGCTCGGACGTGCAAAGTACAACATGGATGGACCTTGAGAATATCATGCAAAGCCAAGTAAGTCAGACAGAAAGAGCCGAGAACCATATGATTTCACTCCTATGTGGGATATAAAATGGAAAGCAACACATCAATGAGCAAGACGAAGAAACCAACAAAAGCTCATAGGTGCAGACAACAGTATGGGAGTGACCGGAAGGAAGGAAGGGGTTGGGGGAGGTAAAGGATAAAGGGGGTCAAATATATGGAGATGGAAGGAGACTTGACTTTGGGTGGTGGGCACAATGCAATCTATAGATGACGTATCACAGAACTGTTGCCTGAATCTGCTCCTCTTGTCTCTCCATGTGTCAGCTGCCGCCTGTCACAGAACCATAGAGCTTTTGACACAGGCTGGGATTCAGCCTGTCTGCCCATCATGCACTTTGGCTACAGTATGTCTAGTCAGTGGTGGCGTTTTGGAGCCAACTCCACAGTTGGGCTCATTTGCCTGGGTCTGTTTTCCATCTTCCCCTTCCACCTATTCCTCCCATAGAGAGGTTTCATCAGGACCCAGGACTAAGCCTGGTCCAATCCCACACAGGGGAGACGTTACAAATTCCTTCCTTTCCTCTCGCATCTGTTGCACGATGAGAAGTGATATTTACCGGCTTCTACCAGGCTGTGATCTCAAGCATCAGTAGCAAGCACCTTTTAAGCATCTCATAGTTATCAGTACTTTATTCCTTATATTTTTAAAGTTTTATTTATTTTTCTTTTAGAGAGAGAGGAAGGGAGGGAGAAAGAGAGGGAGAGAAGCATCGATGTGAGAGAGAAACATTGATCCATTGCCTCTCTCATACACCCCAACCTGGGAGGGCTTTGGAAATAAAAAGAGAAAGAAGCTGGAATCAACACATTGAAAAGGCTTACAACAGACATGGAAAGTCTAACCCAGAATAAACATGCCCGCAACCGAGGCATGTGCCCTGACCGGGAATTGAACCAGCAACACTGGTCAGGGCATAGTTTTCAGTCCTTTAAACAGAATTTCTCCAGTCCTCCTTTTGTTGGATCAAGAAAAGTCCCTGAGGACAGTATTCTCTGAGTGGTTACGTCTTTAAATTTATTTTTATGTAAACTTAATTAAAAGTTCATTTGACAGTATGTGATCCTTTTTTTCAAATTCTATTTGTCTGGAAACTTCTTCCCCATGCTGGGTTTTATGTTGCTTTTAGAATGGCTGATGCGGATCCTTGTCTTTTGCCTTTGTGTGTTATTTGATTATTTTATTTTTTATTTTTTTTTGCCTGGAGGCCCCGAGAAGTTTTTTTTTTTCTTGATCTTTAAAGTCTGTAAGTTTCTCTAAGTTATGTCTTGGAGTTTATTCTGGGTTAGACTTTCCATGTCTGTTGTAAGCCTTTTTTCAATATGTTGATTCCAGCTTCGTTCTCTTTTTATTTCCAAAGCTTGGCTGGGATCATAGCCTGAATTGTTGACTTTGTTACCTTTTTCTGTTTCATATTCAGAGATTCCAATAATAAGAGAGTTGTATCTTTTGTGCCTGCTTTCCATTTCCATGCTTTGCTCTCTCATCCTTTGGACTGTCCCTTTTCTAAAATCAAATTTTCTTTCTCTGGGATGTTTTCTTGAATATTTCAATGTCACTGACTATACTTTTATTCAAGTGTATTCTCCCTTGGGCAGCAGAAAGCTAGTCTTCATTCTATTTTGATTTTGTGTTTTTTTATTAACTTTTTAAAAATTCCAAACCTCTTTCCATTTTCCCCTTCTTTTTTGTCCCTTTTTGCTCTTAATTTTTGTGTTTCTGAGTCAAGTTTTGTTTTGTTTGTTTGGCTTTGATATGTTTGGGGGGAATCACTGATTCAGTTTAGAGTGCTGTGTTAGGAAATTTTTCTGATCTTTGGTTGTTTATTGGGCTAGGAATGTTTTTCAATTAATATATATTGATTCTCATTTTTTCTTTTCTTCTTGCTGTAGCTTTAAATAGATCAAGCCCACATTCATTGTGGGCACAGTTAGTGTACTAGGGTGTGTTACATGACTGCTACTCCTAGAGCATATTTTTCTGTCAGTTTAGTGAAGTGCGCGTGTTTCACACATGAGTCCCCAAGGACTCAGAGGGCTCAGAAAAGCTACTGTAGGCCTGATTACAGTTTGTTGCAGAAAAACGATAGTTTAGAATGAACAAAGCCCTGGCTGGGTAGCTCAGTTAGACTGTCCTCCTGACATGCCAAGGTTGCAGGTTTGATCCCCAGTCAGGGCACATGCAAGAAGCAACCAATGAATGAATCAATAGGTGGAACAACAAACTGATGTCTCTCTCTCTCTCTCTTTCTCTCTTTCCCTTCCTCTCTGTAAAATCAATCAATAAAATTAACAATGAGAAAAGATACATGAGGAAAAATCTAGAAGAAACAAAGCACAAGCTCTCAGGTGTCCTTTCCAGTAGAGTCACCTACTACACTTAATTCTTCAGTGATGATGGGTGACAACAGGTGCAAAACCCATCAGAGACCCTTACCTAACCCTTGATATCCAGAGTTTTAATGAGGGGTCAGTCACGCAGGCATTCAGCAACTGTATTACTCATCTCTGCCACCCAGACTCCAGCCTCCTCTGAACAAAACCAAGCGTTAATTATTTGTCAGCTCAAACTATCTGTTTGAAACAGTGTAACATGCATGGCCCAAGACTTCAGGCACACAAAAGCACTCTTTAAAAAAAAAAATCCTCACCCCAGGACATGGTTGTTGATTTTAGAGAGTGGGAGAGGGAAGGAGAGAAACAACAAAGTGAGAGAGAAATGTCAGTCAGTTGCCTCTTTCATTCACTTCAACAGAGGACCGGACCCACAACCCAGGCATGTGCCCTGACCAGGGATTGAACCTGCAACCTTTCAGTTTACAGGATGGTGCTCCAACCAACTGAGCCACACTGGCCAGGGAACAAAAATACTCTCATCAGCCACAATATTGCTGTGGCTTGGAGCTCATCTCCCAGAAGCCTGCGGAGAGTTGGGATTATGCAGGAGTTGGACACCTCGGGGCTGCTGAGTTCATCCTTCCTCTGCAGGGGAAGCGCTGGGCTCTGAGACTCTTGAGGTTTGGCTTTTCTTTTGTCTTTTAAGATCTTCAATTTCCTTCTTTTGCTTCTTTTCCTCTTCAGCCAGTACCCAAAGGGCTCCTCTCTCTGTTCAACATGGCCACCCACTTTCCACCCCCAGAAGCCATGCATTTTGGGAACTGCCACCTCCAGCCCCTTGCACTTTTAAATCTCTTTTTTGAAATCAGTTCTCTGAAGTATTAGCCCTCCCCACCACCACTGCCCCTTTCAGGGCGTGGATTTTTCTCCACTTTGTACTCCTGTGTTTGTTCTCTCTTCCACCAAGTTCATTCAGAGCCCGCTTGCTTGCCTGGATGGCGGCATTTGGTGATTTGTGTGTTTGATGGTTTAGAAGGACTTTGACATTTTCCATGATATTGGTAATGTCCACGCCCTCCCAGTTTTGCTAAATATACAGTAATCTGTGTGGCTTTATTTATTTCTCCCGTTAATCTGGAGAGTTGGGCATTGTGCGGTGTTTGTGTGTTGGCCTGTGTTGGTTGTTTTTGGAGGCTGTGGAGAGATTTTTCGGGAGGCAGCCACCACGCTCTCTCTTCCTGTTCTCTCTGGGACGCCCCTCCTGCCTTTGTTTTTCATTCACAGCCAGGCTATTTTAATTGGATTAGAAAATTAGAAAAATGAAAAGCAAACCTAAAAAAAAAAAAGAAGCCAGCACCAAAATGTAGTACCATATGTTGGCTTTTATGTTCATGCTTCCTATTCCTTGTCCCCTCTCTCTATATAAATGTGGAAATGTATCTTACTTATTTATTTATAGCTATATAATTCTGTTAAGGTATATATTAAAAAAATAAACTCTCCAACCCTGGCCTGCTCGCTCAGTTGGTTGGAGCATCAACTCATACACCAAAGGGTTGCAGGTTCAATTCCCAGTCAGGGCTCATGCCTAGGTTATAGGTTCGATATCTGGTCAGGGTGAGTGTGGGAGGCATCCGATCAATGTTTCTCTCTCTCCTGCCTTCCTATCTTGCTAAATCAATAAACATTATCTTCAGGTGAAGACTAAAACAGAGAGAGGACTCAGGGCCGACCTAATTCAACAGCCTTGTCACCTGTAAGGTGTGGGCTGTAGAACGTGTGTGTGATGGATTCTCAAAGAGCCTGTATATCTCTCTTTATAATCTTCATCATGATCATTTATCATATTATAAAAATATTTTCCTGCCAAAAACATATATCCCACTCATCATGTTAAGTAGCTCTGTTGTGTAAGTATATTTAACATCTTCTTTTGTGTTGGCCATTTAAGTTTGATCCATGTTCCTCATGTGTATGAAGAAAAATATATACCCAGCCCTGGCTGGTGTAGCTCAGTGGATTGAGCTCAGGCTGCAAACCAAAGTGTGTGTTGCAGGTTCGATTCCCAGCCAGGGTACATGCCTGGGTTGCAGGCCACAGCCCCCAGCAACCGCACATTGATGTTTCTCTCTCTCTCTCTTATCTCCCTCCCTTCCCTCTCTAAAAATAAATAGAAATAAAATCTTTTAAAAAAAGAAAAATATATATCCTTTAAGAGTCCCTGTGTTCTGATGGTACTTTTTCTATTATTTATGCACACGAGTGAGAATATATTCCAACTTTTATCTGGACATTGCTAATTCACAGGGCATGCCAGTCAGGGGAGCCGCGCACGTGGGCGTGCAGGTCGTTTTCGTCATCGCCGCCTCGCAGAACTGGAAGAGCTCTGTGGGCGGTACCCCGCAGCCCTCCCCCTTGACTCAGCGCTAACCACGGAGAGTGCTTCTTCTCTCTTCCGAAACGCCACGTTCAGTGGTTTGAACACAGCTTCTGTGACTTTGAATTTTCACTCGCCAGTGGAACCATTGGTCAAAAATTCCCTTGCAAGCCTTTCAGAGAGATTTTAAGAAACACTAATCTATCCGATCCTGGGTCAGGAGTTTCCCCTTGCATCAAAAATAATGAAAACTCTTGTTTATGCCGAAGCCTCAGGGCAGACACTATTTTTATATAATTGGGTCCTTTGAAAGAAATAGAACTAGGTAGCAAAAAGGACCTTTTAGCATTAAATGGACTCACTCTGATTTGTTGCCCATTTTATTTTTCATAAGGGTGTGTTCACTTTGGACTACTAATCGAAAGCTACACATTCTATTACATTTTTGGTGTTGCTTTAAAATTATTCACACAGAGACTTGAACAAAATAAACCACGAATGAGTGTTCGCATCTTCTCAAATATGAGAAAAGTCTCAGCATGCTGTAATATTTCTATTCCTGCTCCTCCATTCTTATGTTATTATCTGCATTTTATGACCAGATTTATATTACAAAACTCAAAAACAGGTCATTCAGGTAAAAGTATCTTTCACCAGTAACTTTGTTCATTACTTTTGTATCCTATTTTCCCCTCTTGTATTTTTCCCTTTGTTGCTGAAATATAATTTCTGTTCACATTTGCAGAAGAGTCTGTCAGAGGTAAAATTCTCAGTTTTTGATGGTCTAAGTCAGCGATTTCCAACCTTTTTCATCTCGTGGTGCACATAAACTAATTACTAAAGTTCTTCAGCACACCCCAAAATATATTATATGTTTTGCTGATCTGACAAAAAATAGGTATAATTTTGATACATTCACACTGGGAGGCTATTTGTGTGTTGGCTGTTGTCATTTTTTTTATTTGACAATCTAAGGGAAAAGAGGTCAGTGCCCCTGACTAAATAGTCAGGTATTGTGTGTTTAAAAACTTTTGTGGCACATCAGTTAAAAGTCGCTGCTCTAGGTCATCGTGTTGCTCTTACATTTGAATGGAGTTAACTGAAAATAGAATTCTAATTTAAAAGGACCTTTCTCTTAGCACCTTAAAAATGTTGCTGTATTATCTTCTTAGGCTCACTATTGTTAATATGGAGCTATATTCATCTGAATCTTGCTATTTTGTAAGTTATCTACGTTTTCTCTCTGGCAACTTTCAGAATGTATTTTCTTTTTCTTTTTCCATTTAATTCTAGGAAATTGCAGATATAAAAATATTTCCTTGGCATGTGGCACATGTGCAGAAAAGCTTGCAAAATATAAATACACAGTCAGTGGCTTAGCAGAAAGTGTAATACTTGTATAATACCTGTGTAACACCAGCAAGGAGATAAAAACAATAAAACTACAAGGAGCATCACTTATACCAAGCACTAGCAAATGAAAATAAAAAGGATTTGCCTGAACTTGATGAAGGACATCTACAAAAAACCCAACAGCAAACATCATACTGAATGCTGAAAGCCTGGATACTTTCCTGTTGGAATGGGTATGAGTCAAGGATGTCTGCTCTAGCCTCTCTTATTTAGCACAGTGCTGGGAGTTCCAGCCAGTGCAATAAAGCAAGAAAAAGAAATAAAAGGCATACAGATTAGAAAGAAACCAAATGTTCCTATTTTAGGTGATGTAATTGTTTACATAGAGAACCTCAAGGAATCTACCAAAAATTTTTTTAAAAGCCTCCTACACCTTAGAAGTGTACTCATCACATCACAAATACAAGACCAACACCCGCAAATCAGTCACGTATCTACATACTTAACAACGAGCATATGGAAACAAAAATTAAAAACACAATACCATTCACAATCATTCCAAATTAAATTATATACCTGATCTATACTACACAACGTATATGCAAGATCTGCATGATAAAAACGACAGAACGCTGATGAGAGGAATCAAGGGGGCTTAAAGGAATACAGAGACACCATCTCCACAGGCTGAAAGACTCGACGTACTCAAAGTGTCAGGTGTCACCTAATCAACCTATTGGCTTCATGTGAGGCCTATCAAAGCCTATCCAGGTGTTTCGTAGCTGTAGGCAAGCTTATTCTAAAATGTACATGGAAAGGAACAGATGCTAGAATAGTGAGCACGACCTTGACAAAGAGCCACACGGTGAGAGGAAGGACTAACTTTATGTGATGCATGAGGTCACCAAGTAGTCACAGAGCCATGATGGGGGGCAGTGTGAAGGAAGAGGCACTACACAGAGAGCCCTGGAATATACCCCCACAAATAGGCTTTTGTATGAAATGTTTGACAAATTGCAAAAGCAATTCTATGAAAGAAGGTTGGCTTTTCAACCAGCAGCACTGAATTCCTTGGACATCCAGAGGCAAAAAACATATATAAATAAATTGTCTTGACTTTAGCCTAACATTATGCAGAAATGAATTCAAAATGACCATACACTTAATTTTAAAACATAAAACCATAAAACCTTAAGGAAAAAATATAAGATAAGATGTCTGGGATATAGGACTAGGTGGAGTTGTCAGACTCCACCTAAAAGCACTCTCCATAAGAGGAAAAATAAATTAATTGGATCTCCTTAAAACCAAAGATTTCGCTGTGCAAAAGCCAATGAGAAGAAGGTGAAGAGATGAGCTACAGACTGAGCAAAACTGCTTCCTCCCCACCTATCTGATGACGGCCTGGGATCTAACACATCTAAAGGTTTCTAAAAACCCCAAAGTGAAGCAAACAGCCTGATTAAGAATGGCCACAAGACATGCAGAGATTTTTCACTGAAGACCACATGCAGATGGCAAGTAAGAGGATGAAAAGATTTTGAGCATCATTAGCCATCAGCGAAATACAAATTAAAAGCACAGCAAGATGTGACTGCATGCGCATCAGAGTGGCCGGGTGAGAATTGCTGACCGAAGGCTGCCAGGATAGGGGGACCTGGATTGCGTGTGCCTGGCTGGTGGGGATGGAAAGCCACATGGCCACCTGGCTGACACTTTGTCACTATCTTATTAAATGACACATGCAATCACCATGTGAACCAGGCATGGTGCTCCTGGACATTTATCTCAGTGAAATTTTAAAAAAAATGATGTTCATGCAAAAACTTACACATGAACATCAGTAGCTTTATTTGTAATGGTCAAAAACTGAATTTGCTCTGGCTGGTGTGGCTCAGTGGATTGTGCATCGGCCTGTGAACCAAAGGGTTGCTGCTTCGATTCCCAGTCAGGGCACATGCCTGGGTTGTGGGCCAGGTCCCCAGTAGGGGGCGCTCAAGAGGCAACCACACATTGATATCGCTCTTCCTCTCTTTCTCCCTCTCTTCCCCTCTCTTTAAAAATAAATAAAGAAAACCTTAAAAAACTGAATCACCCCACATGTCCCTCCACAAGTAAATGCATGAACAAACGGTTGTGTGTGCACGCCAAGGAGGGCTAAAGAAACAGGCTATGATACATGCGGCAACTTTGATAAATCTCCTGGGAATAAAGTTCAGTGGAAAAACAAAACACTACTTCACCCTGGCCAGGTGGCTCAGTTGGTTGGAGCATCATCCCATAAACCAAAAGGTTGCAGGTTCGATCCCCAGTCTGGGCACATACAGGAGGTGATTAATGGGTGTTTTTCTGACATTGATGTTTCTCTTTCTCTCCCTCTTCCTCTTTCTCTAAATTCAGTGGATGTATTCTTGGGTAAAGATTAAAAAATAAAACATGAATCCTAAGAGGTTACATACTGTGCTTTTCCAACTTAAAAAAAATTAGAAATGGAGAGCTGATGAGTGATTGCTGAGGGTTGAGGGAAAGAAGAGGGTGTCGTTATAGAAGGGCAACACAGAGGTTTTTGTGCCATCAGAATGGTTTAGTAACCTTTCCTCTTGCCATGAATCTTTCTTCTTCCAATCTGCACAGGTGGTACAATTGTGTAGAACCCAACAAACACACATACATGTGAGTATAAATAAAAGCGGGGAGGTTTGAATAAGACTGGTGGGTTAAATCATTGTTATATCCTGCTCGGGACACTGTGGTATAATTTTACAAAATGTTACCATTGGGAAAACTGGACAGAGCATGCAAAGGGTTCCTCAGTATTTTTTCTACAGCTTCATGGGCCATTATCACAAGAGAAATTTTGACCAAAACAATGACACCAGTGAAACCAGAGCAATGAGCCCCTCCTGGGAACAGCGACTTATTCCAGAGCAAAAGGGCTTTGCTTGCTGACTGAGCTAAAGAGGGATGCTGAGTCAGCCAGTCCCAGGCCAGGAGTCGCTTGTTAATTTTCAGTCATGACGTGCAATACCCTACACTGAGCCACGCTTCCCTTTTGGGTAATGTCACTTAGCTCCTGTGAGTTCAATGCTGAGGACACATCCATTATTTTTCTTCCAGAGTCAGTCTAAAGCAGGGATGTCCAACCTTTTGGCATCTCTGGGCCACACTGGAAGAAGAAGAGTTGTTTTGGGCCATATATTAAATACAATTCTACACATAAGCACACAAAAATCCCGTCATGTTTTAAGTAAATACAATTTTGTGTTGGGCTGCATTCATAGCCATGCTGGGCTGCATTCGGCCCATGGGCTGTGGGCGGGACACCCCTGGCCAGAGCTACATCTTGCTGCAGAGAATGCAGACGAGGACCACGAGGCATACCCAACCTCCACAACACGTGTGGGGTAGGTTCTGCCTCCCAGCGAAGTGCAATGAGGTCAGGAAGTCTCTGTGTGGAGGGGCATGGGGGAGATGTGCAGTTGCTAGGCAACCAGAACAAACTGTCTGTGTCCAGAAAGGAAATATAAAAATAGGGTGCCCAGTGAGGGAGTGGATAAAAGCAAAGGAAACCCAAGGGGTAGGGAATGTGCAGAAGAGGAGGGATTTCGAGGGAAAAATGGGACATGTCATGTGTTGAGAGTTAGGCGATTGTTGGCTGACTTTCCTGCAACCTGTCTGGACGTGGGATTCTGCGCAGGCGCCTGGCCCTGTGCTCTTCGTTTGCAGGCGGGGACCAGGTTGGAGGACACGCCATTCACTGTCTGGGCCCCGCTTTCTCTCTGCAGAGCAAGGGGAGCGTCAGCTGCAAAGGAAAGGAGCCTACTTAAGGTGGGACTGAGGGATGAGCAGACACTCCCGAGGTCACGGGTCACCCGTGATGGAGCCTTTCCCATGATGCTATGAGGCTCTGGGGCTCATTTGGTTCTTTCTCTGGGGGAGCTCTGCCCTCTAATGCAAACACCCAGAAAGGACTCTGCTACACTTGGCTACTGTAGCTGTGGATCACCCAGGACCTCAGGGTCCCTGTCCCGCGTGCTCACACTGGCTCCTGTGCATCTGCTAGCCATCTGGGCAATATTCTAGCTTCCATGGAGACACCAAGATCCAACCATGTCCCCATTAAAGCTCAACTGGACAGAAATTTCAAGGCTCCTACCTACTTAGGCTCTTCAGAAAAATCAGTCCCTGAGTATTTATTTCTCTTTTGAAAATGGCATCACTCATCTTGAGGAAGAGTTGAAAAGTGGTAGCTCATTAGTCAAAACTGTTAAAAATCTCAGTGGCATTACTCACCCATCATCTCTGCTTTCGGGTAACCTGTGTCACAGAATATACTCTCTCCTGTCACCCATCAATTAAAATATGCCACATGAAATCAAATATTTAGTTATCAGAAATGACAGGCTTGATATGAGGAAAACAATTTAATGTCAAATACGAAGCCAACCACGTACATTTAAATAAATATGAAAATAAAACACTGCCTCTCAGTTATTTCAAATAGATGCCAGCATCCCTGCTGTCTGTGTTTATGAGCAATGTGGTTACTTCTTAGTCAACCAGCTTTTGAGCCCAACAGCAGTTGAACCCCAGGCAGTGCTTTTCCTCAGTAATCTCTCATCTGTCGTCTCTCTGTCCTACTTCATACTGGGACAGGGTTCTGGCCCAGCCTGGGAGCCATCACTGAGGCACTCTGGGTGACCTTGGTGGGGTCCTGGTGATGGTCCCAGTTCCGTGCCTCTGTGACACAGGGCTGCTCTCAGGCCACAGGCTGGGCTCTGGACTGTGCTGGGTCAAGGTGCTCAAGGACTTCCATTTGGCTTTGTCATTATAACAACCCTTAACAACCTCCCTGCCCATCTCAAGCTGTGGGGTTTGCTTGTGAGCATCTCACACTTGTCATTCTTCCCAATGCTTCTTCATTCCTCAGACAGGAAGAGAAGTAAACGATAATAATCTGAACTAGTTTTCACTCCACCTTGATCTGTATTTAAAGTTGAAAAATTAAAGATGTTTCCTAGACTCCCTTGCAGCTAGGATTCAGAGTGTCAATTAGTCTCTCCAATCCGATTCACTGCATGAGATTTGAAAGAGAAGCTGTGATGAAGGTTGAGCTCCTGCCCTGTTGGTCAAAGGTCCTGGTCATAAGAGGCTCTTTGTGGGAGCTACCTTCCAGTGGCCTCTCCCTGATCCCTAAATGAAAGAGACGGTCAGCCACAAGTATTTCAGTGATACCTGGCATGCAATTGTAGGGGTGACTTGGAGGCAGCACTTAGTGGCCTCAGAGGTAGTAACTTTTCTGTGAGTGACATATCTGTTGTTCAGGGCATCTTTCCTGGAGATCTTCAGCCATTCTGTCTGTTGTGTAAGCGCCTACTTCTATATATTTAACCATTTCCTGGCTAAAATCTCCATAGTGACTTTTGTTTTCTGCAGTAACTCTGACCCTTACAGATGGATTGGAAAGGGCCCTAGACATCACTCATTTTTACTGCTGCAGCCTCGGTGTTAGGAAACATTAGGGGTAATATTTTTCTTATCAGACAGAGAAGACTCAAAGTTTGACCATTCCATGACCAAATTGACCAAAGCATGACCATTCCTGAATTGACCAGTGTGCCAGCAATTGGTAAATAGCTCCTTCCTGTAAATATATATTAAGAAATGAATTACAGAAGTTTCTGGTCACATGTTTTAGTGCTTAGTTTAGTTTTTTTTGTACATGATGGTTTTAGAATTTTCTTGGGCCATGTTAGAATTTTGCATTGAACAAAGGCATGGTTTCTTCAGGCTTCTGTGAAAAGGTAGAAGGATGTTTCTTCCTTCACCTATGAAGAACACCCCATCACTTTATCTCAAAATCAACAAGGAAGAATTGTTTCCATCACTTCTAAGACTGGATTTTGTTTTTCTTTCCTCACCTGAGAATATTTTTTCATTGCTTTTAGGGAGAGAAGAGGTGAGAAAGATCTGTGCGAGAGAGAAGCATTCATTGGTTGCCTCCTGTACATGGCCAGACCAGGGATAAAAGCCACAATCTAGGTATGTGCCCTGACTGGGAATTGAGCCTGAGACCTTTCAGTTACAGGATGACACTCCAACCAAATGAGCTTCACCAGCGAAGTCCCAAGGCTGGATCTTAAAGCCTGCAAGAAGGAATTGGATGAGAAACCTCAGCCTCTAAAAATCTGTCTGTTTTTGGCCAACTAGAGCTCCCACCTGGAGAAGTTTAGAGGGGAGAGGAACTGACGACCGATAGGACCTGTGGAGGACCCAAGGTGCGGGGACACCTTTGGGCAGGTCAAGTGCTCAAGAAGGAGCAAGCTGAAGGACAGAACTTTGCTTTACCCCATGGCTTATACCTTCTAGTATTTTCCAATTAGTCACCTTAGAAATTTCCGTTTCCCTTAGAAATGATCCAGATCGAGAGCTAACTTTTTCCTAGGAATTTTTTTTTCATAATATAGTACATTTTTTCTCTTCTTGCCCAGATGAAAAGTCTCCCAAGGTATAAACTGGAAGTCCAGATTCCAAAAGGAAAGTTTGAAGAAGAGCATAATATAGTCTCCCCTGAAGGGAAGGTTCTCCCTGGACTCATATCTTAGTTCAAGCTGCTATAACAAAATACAGCAGGTGGGGGGCTTAAGCCACAGATTTCATTTCTCACAGTCTTGGAGGCTGGGGGCTTGAGACCAGCGTGCCAGCAGTTGGGTTCTGGTGAGGACTCTCTTCTGCAGTGCTGACAACCTACTTCTCATGGTAACCTGACATATGGAAGAGGCGAGAGAGCTCTTTGGAGTCTGTTCTTACAAGGGCACTGATCCCATTCATGGGGGCTCCACCCTTATGACCTAACCACCTACAATGCACCCCCCCTCTTCCAAATACCAAACATCACTCTGGGGGTTAGATTTCAATATATGATGTGAGTAGGGGGAAACCTTTAGCTCATATCATCTTGTTTCCCTTGCTTTCTGTTTTCAAGTATGTCAGTGTTGATGGGTGATATATGCAAAATGTGTTGTTTTTTTTGTACCCAGGTAGTATACAAGGAATGTCTAGAAAACATCCATCCATTGGTGATATAACAAGGATGGTCTGTGTGACATCGATGTAGCCTGGAAACCAAGGAGAGTGGACCAGAATGCGCATGCGTGAACAATGAGGACTTCATTCTACTAGTCAGTGGGGGCGGTAGACGCCGCTGAGTGAGCATGTGTACTGTGTGGCCATTGCATTCAAAATGAATGCATGAGTAGAGCAATGAATCTGCATCAAATTTTGTGTTAAGCTTGAACATACCTCCACAGAAACCATTCAGATGATTCAGAAGGCCGCAGCTATGGTGATTGGCAGCTTCCTCATAACAATGCACCTGCTTATGCATCATCATATCTCATTCAGAGTTTTTTGACAAACCATGAAATCACCCAGGTGACTCAGTCCCCCTACACCCCAGATTTGGCACCCTGTAGCTTCTGGCTTTTCCCAAAACTAAAATCACCTTTGAAAGAGAAGAGATTTCAGAGCATTGATGAGATTCAGGAAAATACAATGGGGCAGCTGATGATGATTGGAAGAACTGTGTGAGGTCCCAAGATGCCTACTTCAAAGGGGACTGAGACATCATTGTCTTGCGTACAATGTCTCTTGTATCTTGTTTCTTCAATAAATGTCTCTATTTTTCATTATATTTGGCTGGATACTTTGTGCATGGACCTCATAAGCCTTGTCAGTTTTTTAAATTGTTGTTTTATTACAGTTGTCCTAATCACCCCCCACCGTTGCTCTCCCCTGCTCCCCTGCCACAGTCAATGCCCACCCTGTTGTCCCTGTCTGTGGGTCATTCATACCTGCCTGGCTCATACCTTGATTACCGAGGCATTCCTTTCAAACACACTGCTGGAGTAGACGAAGAACCATGCTGCCTCTTCCCAAGCTCCTTGGTTTTGGAGGCGTTTGGGTGACTTACATAACTGCCCATTTGGCCTCCTCCTTTTTCTTTCTTGCAGGTGCTTCAGTTCCTGGCCTGATGCCTTCATTTCACCAATAAAGTTTGAACCTGCAGAACCTGAGGCACCTCTATCCTGCCCCAATTAGAACCGTCAGCCTGTGTTCGTTCTCATTCTCTGCCCTTGACCCCGCCCCATGGC
The DNA here is from genome assembly GCF_004126475.2 of Phyllostomus discolor. Taxonomy (NCBI): domain Eukaryota; kingdom Metazoa; phylum Chordata; class Mammalia; order Chiroptera; family Phyllostomidae; genus Phyllostomus; species Phyllostomus discolor. The sequence goes on along the minus strand of NC_040914.2, from coordinate 32,367,655 downwards.
CCCAGGTGTGCTATGTACCTTCCAGGACCTGTAAGTAAGAAACCTTCATCTTTCAAAGCTTCCTGATGGTTATTGCAATTACAGTAAGAACTAGGATGGCTGATGCAGCCACAGCATTGGTTCCCAGAAGAGAACCTGGGTCCAGGTGAGCGTTATGTATTTGTAACTGTTAGCATCCTTATCGATAGGCTGAGGCACACACAATAAGCCAGCTCTTATATAAGTATCCGTCTGCCCCCTTCCCTTCCCATAGACTGAAAGGAAGTACGCAGGTGAGAAAGCCGCCCGCCTGCCTTGCAGAAAGGAGACCAATCTTCCCACGTTCCTGGCTGCTCACGGCCCTCACCCCCCACCCCGCACACTGCCTGCCCATTGCTCTTCCGCAGGAGCAGCTGTGGAATTACCCACATCTGCTGGACAAGGATGAAGGAGTCATCCCCGAGGACATTCTGAAATGAGCTTCAATATGTGGAGATTTTTCTGGACCTGGGCACTTAAATCTTATTTAGGGACGTGATGAAATTTTCTAGTGAGACTAATGTGTGGGAACTCTCCAGGCTCCCGAGTTCCATTTCCTCGACACGGCCCAAATTGCTTCAGTTGAGCCTTTTTGGAGGCAGAAGGAAGGGAGGGGAAGTGTTGGAGAATATGCATTTTCTTTAAAATGTGCTAAACGGCACTAGGATGTTTGGAAATGAAAAAGGTTATAGGAAAACCAGGACCTGCCAGAGTAGAAGCTCAAGTGAGACAGATTTATGAGGCGCTATTTTCACTGTGGGAACCGGGCTTTGCAGGGAAGTGTTCATGGCTGAGGGTTTCACGTGTGTTTTGAACTCACTCCAAATAGCCACGTTACCTCTTGTTCTTGTGTAAAAATAGAGAATTAGAGATGCCTCTTGGAATCGGTGGTAAGGAGGCTGGACAGATAGATGTTTAGCGAGGACCCAGCTGCTGAGCCCGAGTGAGACAGAGAGCCACTGCCATGCTGCGGTCTAATCTGATCTCATATGTACATTGCTCTTTGCTCTCATCTCGTGGGAAAAGACTATTGATGATAGCATTTCACATGGAGTTTTTGAAAATACCTAGTCCTGAGAAACTTTCTAATTCTTTTTTTAAAAAAGATTTTATTTGGCCCTGGCTGGTGTAGCTCAGTGGACTGAGCTCAGGCCTGTGAACCAAAGGGTCACTGGTTCGATTCCCAGTCAGGGCACATGCCTGGGTTGCGGGCCAGGTTCCCAGTAGGGGGCGCGCAAGAGGCAACCACATGCTGATGTTTGTCTACCTCTTTTTCTCTCCCTTCTCCTCTCTCTCTACATAAATAAATAAAATCTTAAAAAATAAAAAAGATTTAATTTATTTATTTTTAGAGAGAGGGAAAGGTCGGGAGAAAGAGAGGGAGAGAACCATCGAGATGAGAGAGAAACATTGATCTGTTGCCTCTCATATGCATCCCTACTGGGGCTGAACCCACAACCCAGGCATGTGCCTTGACCGGGAATCAAACCGGTGACCTTTCACTTTGTGGAACAACAGCCAACCAACGGAGCCACACCCTCCAGGTCCTGAGAAAGTTTTTCTTAATCTGTTGCTCTTGCATTGGCAGTAACCCAATGCCACCTACACTTTAGGGACCTCGAGGCTATTTTTCTAAAAGAAAAGCAGCTGCCTGCCTGCAATGGAGACTTCTCGAATGTTCCTCATTGTCCGCTTGCCTGCCTTGACCGCAATGTAATCAAGCTGCTTGCTTTTGCTTGGGAGAGACTTACAAAGACATCGTCCTTTGTTGCTTCTTGCTCAAGACGGATGTACTTTTCACACGAAGGCGAGTCTATTCTCCATGAAGAAGCAGTGAGAAATTAGTTTGCTACGTGAACCAGAGAGAAAATGAGTAAGATTCTGATTAAAGGGATATTGTGCAAGGAAAGAGGTCAGGCTATTAAAGAAGGGGCGGGAAGAACATGGAAGGTACGTTTTCAATACCCATTCCATCCCTGGGTGTCCCGTGATAATCTAGGCTGGCGAGAGGTTTAGATCCACTGCATGCTCATTGTAGACGGAACCATTTGGTCAGAAACCTGGCTTTCCTTGTTTTCATTTACGTATGATGACTAATGAATTTTCCTCTCATTGCCTTCACTATTGAAAGTCTTCAGAATAAAAAAAACTCCTTGAATTAGTCATAAATAAGAGATACAGCCATGTTACAATAATTTGGGCATAGTATGCAGTTTGTACTCTTTAAAATTTTATTTATTGATTTGAGAGAGAGAAAGAACAGTAGGGAGGGAGAGACAGACAGACAGACAGACAGACATTGGTGTGAGACAGAAACATCCATCAGTTGCTTCCCATATACACCCTGGCTGGGGACCAAACCCACAAGCTACATACGTGCTGTGACCAGGGATCGAACCCACAACCTTTCAGTGTACGGAATGATGCTCCAACTGACTGAGCCACCCAGCCAGAGCTAGAGTACACCTTGACGATCTTTATCCAACCTGTGCTTTCAGTCAGCGAATGACTCCTCTATGGCACGTGAAAAGCCATCAGTCGTCATTTGGCTGTAACAGTCTTGAATGAGTGCATTATGAATGAGTGGAGACTTCTCAGCGGGGTCAACTCGAGATGCATTAGCCCAGCACTTCCTACCCACCCCTGAAACGCCTCTGCCTCAACTCTTTCCAATGCTCACGCTTGGCATCCACTGTTAGTGCTAGTTAATCATGTACCTATATTTTACTCCAATCAATGATTTTAAAGGAAAATGCTTCACCTCTGTGTAACTTCTGGAGCACAGGGATTCACGGGCCTTGGAGAGTGATGTTCCAGGCACAGGCTACGTGTAAGCACTCAGTGACGGGGGTGTCACAGCCTCCCCAGAGGCTGCAAGCCCGGCATGAAGGAGGACAAACAACACGTTTTGAAGTTTGTCTTGCTAGGTGCCAATGACATCATTGGAAAACTTCTCAAATGTGGACACTCTTCATTTTTAAAAAAGATTTATTTATTTTTAGACAGAGGGGAAGGGAAGGAGAAAGAGAGAGAGAGAGAGAAACATCAATGTGTGGTTGCCTCCTGTGCACCCCCTACTAGGGGCCTTGGCCCACAACCCAGGCACATGCTGTGACTAGGAATTGAACCGGCAACCTTTTGGTTCCCAGGCCATGCTTAGTGCTTAATCCACCGAGCTACACCAGCCAGGGCTTAACTGGGTATTCTTATATTGTGTTCAGGAGGTAATCAAAGGAACACAAAATTTCACTTGTTAATTCAAATGGAAAAGAAAGGAAGATAAAAAGATAAATTACTACTCAAGTACTGCAAGCTATAGGTTTGTAGAAGAGAAGGTTCCAACAGACCCAAACCTTCTGGATTCCATGAGATGAACTAAATATTCCATAATTAATAATGCAACCAGGTTCGCTTTACATAACACAATGGGAAATTGCTCTAGTATGAGTTTGAGTTGAATCTCAATTTTCACACTTATTGTCTCATTAGCTTTCATTCCAGTATCTTAGAGATAAGAGCTGTGAGAAAGGGTTTAGTGAGCCCAGTTTTGGTATGGCTCTGCTTGGATTTATGTAAGAATGAGTACCCACCTAACTGAATTCTATCACCAAACTACTTGGTTTGAGCATAGGAAGTGTTGGTAATATTTTCATTTCCAATTCGATTGTGGGAAGTTGACTAGCTGGAAGTGGTGTTCTTACTGAGTTAGAAAACTGACCTGGAAGCTATGAAACACCAAGGACCAAGTCGAGATAGAACAATAGTTTTGTTAAAGCAACTTTCAGTTAGCAGCAAGGCAAGCGCCAACAAGGGTTGGAGAGGGTGTGGAGAAAAGGAACCCCATCCACTGCTGGTGGGAATGCAGACTGGAGCAGCCACCATGGAGAACAGTCTGGAGGGTCCTCAAATAATAAAGAATAGAGTTATCATATGACCCAGTGATCTCTCTCCTGGGCATCTACCCGAAAAATTAAAAAACATTTAGTCACAGAGGTACATGCACCTTGTGTTCATCACAGCATTATTCACGGTGGCCAAGACATGGAGACAATTACGGTGACCTTGGACAGAGGACTGGATGAAGCAGATGAGGCATCTATACGATGGAACAGTACCCAGTCATAAAAAAGGTAAAATAGCCCTGGCTGGTGTAGCTCAGTGGATTGAGTGTGGGCCTGCAAACCGAAGGGTCGCCAGTTCGATTCCCAGTCAGGGCACATGCCTGGTTTGTGGGCCAGGTCTCCAGTTGGGGGGCCACGTGAGAGGCAACCACACATTGATGTTTCTCTCTTTCTCCCTCCCCTTTAAAAATAAAATCTAAAAAAAGAGATAAAATACTGCCATTTGTGACGACATGGATGGACCTTGAGGATATCGAGCTAAACAAAATAAGTCAGTCAGAAAAAGCTAAGAACCAATGATCTGACTCATGTGTGGGCCGTAAAACTGAAACTCATAGACACAGAGAGCAGTATGGCGGTGACCAGAGGGACGGGGGTGGGGGTGGTACAGGGTCAAGGAGGCCAAGTGTATGGTGGTGGAAGAAGATTTGACTTTGGGTGGTAGGCACACAGTGCAATATACACATCATGTTTCACAGAAATGTGCACTGGAAATGATCTTATTAACCAACGGCACCCCAATAGATTGAATTAAAAAGAATTTAAATGAAGCTTGATTTAGATTTGTCTTCTTAATCATTGGCACCAAAGAGTTCTTCTTTATACTGATATTGTTGCAAATTTTCTATCCAAAAAGGGAAGTTACTGAGCTTTTATCATGAATGTTTGCTACTAGGAAAAAAAGAAAAAGAAAGAAAAGGAAATACATAGGGGTAGGGCTTTGGTTATCTTATATTTTCCCTTTTTTTCATGCAATTTGGATTTCTGTAATTATTCTGAAGAACTAAAAAAAGGGAAGGCAGGGAGTTAAATAAAATCACCTTCTCAATTTTTAATTCGATAAAATTAGAATATTGAACGATGGAAATTGAGGATTTGCTCTATCCGACCTTTCCCGATATTTAGGCATCTGGGTTTTCAGATAGAGCAGTCCACATGCTAATGAAATCTACATCTTTGTAAATGTCAAAACTGTTGCCTGTGCTTTCTGTGTTACAAACGTGTGAGAACGTGTGAGATTAAAATAAAAGGAGACGGTGCACATCGGTGAGATCATCGTGATAAAATTATCTCAAGGATGATGATGCAGTGAAGAAAAAGATCTTTCGATCCATTGTATGTGGGTCCACGGAAGGATACCTCCAGTTTTCAGAACCTGTTCCTGCGCTGGGCCACCTGCAGGGCTGCTAGGACCGATCAATCAGAAACAAAGGGGCGGGACAGAGGCCCGATGGCTGGTGAAGCTCCCTCCCCGCCCATAGAGTCTTATTTGATTGGCTAGCGCAGTGGAGGGGGTGGAGTCTGCACGTCTAACAGAAGCAATGCTGGTTGGAAGCCAATTTCTAGGGTGTTCTACCTGCCTCTGGCAGCCTTGGGAGACAGAGGTAGCACCTCCTCAGATAGAACTAAGGGCCTATCTATCTGTCTCCTGACCTGGGTAATAAGATGCAGTACGTTTCCCTGAGGTACTCCTATAAGAATGAAGTTTCCTAAGCTCCAGGTTGCTCAGTTGGGCCACAGGCTCACTGCTTGGGTAGCATGGTCCTGGACCACCCTGCAACACTCTTATTTTTAGATTTTATTTATTTATTTTTAGAGAAGGAAAGAGAGGGAGAAAGGGAGAGAAACATTAATATGAAGGAGAAACATTGGTGGGTTGCCTGTTACACACACCGTGACACTGACCAGGGACAGAACCTGCAACCTAGGTATGTGCCCTGACCGGGAATTGAACCTATGGCCTTTTGGTTTGTGAGATAATGCTGAACCCACTGAGCCACACTGGTCAGGGATGCATCACTCTTCAGAATCGAGGGGCAAGAGTACCTGACAGATACACAGAGTTTTGACTTGGGAATACACACATCATAATTAAAATGGCAAAGGTCAAAGAGAATTTTAAATACAGCAAGAGAAAAGCAGAGAGTTACCTACAGAGGAGTTCCCATAAGACTATCAGCTGATTTCTCCAAAGAAACCTTGCGAGCAAGAAGGGATTGGCAAGAAGCATTCAAAGTGAAGAAAATCGGGACCTACAGCCAAGATGACTCTATCCAGCAAAGCTATCGTTTAAAATCGAAGGGCAGATAAAGTGCTTCCCAGGTAAGGTAAAACTAAAGGCATTCTTCATCACCAAGCCATTATTATATGGGAATGCTAAAGGGACTTATCTAAGAAAATGAAGAAGATCAAAACTATGAACATTAAAATAGCAATAAATTCACAGCTATCAACAATTGAATCTGCGGGCTGCGAATCAAAGCATCTCAGGTTCGATTCCCAGCCAGGGCACATGCCTGGGTTGCTGGCCATGGCCCCCAGCAACCACACATTGATGTTTCTCTCTATCTCTCTCTTTCTCCCTCCCTTCCCTCTTTAAAAAATAAAAATAAATAAAATCTTTAAAAAAAGCAATTGAATCTGAAACACAAACTAAGCAATCAAGGAGAACAGGGACAGAATCATAGGTATGGAGATCACACAGAGGCTTAGCAGCTGTGTGGGGAAAGGGAGAGGAAGGGGGAGGATGTACAGGGATTAGGGAGTACAGACTGGTAGGTACAGAATAGACAGGGGGATATTAGGAACAGTATGGGAAATGGAGAAGCTGAAGAACTTATATGCATCACCTAGGGCATGAACTAGGGGGGGAACTTCGGCAGGGAATGAGGGTACCAGGTGGAGGGGGACAGAGGGGGAGATAGGATAACTGGAATAGCATAACTGATAAAATATATTTAAACATATACATTGCAAAGTCATTGCCACTTTGAGGTCAAGGACGACTAGCTGAGAACGGAATGATGACACGAACATTCTCCTTTAGCTACAAGGCGCTACCTGGCAGGGGTACCCATGCAGAAGTGAAATGTACCATCAGGAGACAAAAGGGTCGAAAAGATGTGGTCCATGTATACAATGGAATACTACTCAGCCATAAAAAAGATTTGCATATTGTTGCCATTTGCAACAATCTGGATGGACCTAGAGGGTGTTATACTAAGGGAAGTAAGTCAGACAGAGAAAGACAAGTGGTGTATAATGTCCTTATAGGTAGCACCCAAAAAGCAAAAACAAATAAAACCAACTCAGAGATACAGAGAACAAATTGCTGGTTGCCCGGTGGGAGAGGGTTGGAGGGACAGATGAAAAAGGTAAAGGGATTAAGAAGTATCACTAGTACAATAGGCACAGGGAATACAGCCCACAATACTGTAATAACCATGTATGGGGCCAGGTGGGCACTAGACTTCTTGGGGGGGGTCACTTTATAAATTACATAAATGACTAACACACTATGGTGCGTGCTGGAAACTCACATAATATTGTATGGTAACTTCAATGGGAAAACACATTCTTCTTTTTTTTTTAAGATTTATTTATTTATTTATTTATTTTTTAGAGAAGGAAGGGAGGGAGAACGAAAGAGAGAGAAACATCAATGTGCGGTTGTTGGGGGACATGGCCTGCACCCCAGGCATGTGCCCTGACTGGGAATCGAACCTGCGATACTTTGGTTCACAGCCCGCGCTTAGTCCACTGAGCTATGTCAGCCAGGAGGAAAATACATTCTTTACAAAATTTTTTAAAAACGAAGTTAAACATCAGATAGCAATCCTTTCTATACGACCTTAGCAATCCATACAGAGACACGCGAAAACATTCTTCTCTGTCTCCTAGGGTGCCTCAGGTCCCTCCTTCCCTGACCGGTCACCTCTGACTTTCTAACTGCGTGGGGACCACATGGGCCACCAGTAAATGCATCACCTTTAACTGCCCCCCCCCCCATCAGCTAATTCAGTTTCTGCCAGTGGTTCCCTCAGTTCTCCAACTTACTGCGTAACTTTGGCAAAGTGGAGGCAGCTTTGTCCTTTGCTCAGCAGAGCTAAGACGGTTCCTCTCCCAGAATTGTTTTAAAGATTCGAGAAAACAATAAAAGTGCCTCTAAGGGTGCCAGGTTCAGCATCCGGCTTCTAGAAGAATCTCCGATGGTTATTTGTCAAATTGCTTTTGTCCTGTGCCAGCAAATGGGGATTGGCACCTGAGGCCCAGGTCTGCTCTATGGGAAGGTGAGGGTGAGGGTGAGGCCGGCCACCGGCAAGCAGGGACTCCAGTCCGGCTCTGGGTCCAACCGTAAACAAGTCTGGGGGGAGGGGAACGCAGCCGAGACAGCATCTCTTGGTATCTACCTCTGGGCTCTTCTGCCAAGGCTGGGGTGTCCGGGGAGGGAGGGAGACTCCCACCCCGCAGCCACATCAGCCCCCTTGGGAAGACATCCCGCGTCTCCTCCCCAGCAGGCCGCGCCCCAGGCTGCTGGCTCTGTTTCCACCGCTGACTTTCCCAGATGGTAAGAATGATGCCTGGCCGGGACACCAACCTGTAGTTAACGCCTGCTGTCCTCAGAACGAGGGACACTCACACACCCAAGCCCTTCCTGGCTGATGGAGGGGTCGGGGGAGCGCAGGAAAGCACCCGAGTTCACACTAAACGAGGAAAGCAGGGTGAGTGGGGTGGGTCTGAGGCTGCCTGAGGCTGCCCCTGCAAACGCTAAGCCCCCCCAGGCCTGCACGGTGGAGACCTCCCACCCTCCCTGGCACTTCCTTCTCGTCGCTCCCATCCGCAGGTCGCCCAGAAACGCCCTCCTGGTCCGCAGTCACCCACCACCTCGGACTCGGGTTTGCTAGCCCACGGAGGAGACCCCCCAGGATTCACCGCAGCTTCGTCTGCTTACGTCTCCAGAAAGCAGCCTCCAGCCGGGGCTAGCTGGTCATCAGGAAAAATGTACCGAAAGCTTTACCTGGGAGCACCTGCGTTGCCCAGGGTACGGGGAGCTGTCATGCACATTTTTTGGCCCAAAATTTTTGAGGGAAAAATAAGGGTGCGCATTATACATGGGTGGTACCAATTCCGTATCTATATACAAGTCTGTTAATTCTTTTCTTGACGCTTCCACGCCGAAAGCAGAACTCGAGAAAGCGGTAATGCTATCTGTGTGCGAAATAATACCCTGGAATCCGAGAGTCAGTTTTGTGTCTAAATATAAATAAATAAATAATTGCATTAAAAAATGAAAATGAGAGATTTTTCTTCTCCTGAACGTTTGGGCCCAAATCGTGGGTGAGCAGTATCCACTGCAAAAAGGCGGTTGTTGCGATGTTTGTGAAATTTGGAAAGCATATTTTTTGGTGATGTTTCCACTGAGACGTTCTCATCCTGGGAATAGCAGACGCAAGAGCGGAGGCCGCGTCTGCCGTCCGAGATGCAGGTGCAGCACCAGCTCTGCTTGCGGGTGCCACCGCCATGCCAGGGTGACCGCGGAGGGGACACGTTCCAGGCTCCCAGACTTTGGAGCCCCGGGGCAGCGGGCTTCTGCCTTGTCCCTGCTGGGCAGTTAAGCACCAGGGCGTGTCCAGCACAGAGGTGGGGGAACCCTTGGGGGGCAGATGAGGCAAACTTTCTAGGACTCCGGCAACCTGAGAGTCATCTGGTTGCTGTGAAACTGTTCTCCCTTTGCTGCGTGGTGTTAATTTATCCTCGCCTGTGCGTCAGACCCAAAGCCAGAGGACCTGAAGTCCAAGGGCGGGGGAGGGGGGGGGACTTCCGCTCTGTTGGCAGTTGGCGCTTCAGCGTCTCCTAGAATGTCATGCCAACAAGGCCACAGGCCGCCCAGAGGTCACATCTGGGAGGGCATCTAACATGCCGATACTGGCGTTGCACGGCCTTTCAAGGTCAATGCCAACCGCAGCTGCTGCTGAGCACAGGTCCCCGGGACTACCGCTGCTTCCTGCTGCCAGGAGTCGGCTTGAGCCACCCCTGGGGGGCCGGCTGTGGGGGGCACACAGGGCAATTACTCCTCCTAGTCGTCCATGCCCTGGAGAACTGCCCTCCTCCGTCCCCTCAGAGCTGGGCCAGGGCCTGCCCCACCCTGCACAGCATTCCCCCAGGGAAGGAATTCCCACAGCAGGTCTGGGCTGAGACCTCCCTTCCCCTGAATGCCCCCGTGAAGCGGTCCAACCTGAATCCTGTGTCAGGCTCTAGCGACACCCAGCCTGGGCAAGGTCAAGAATATCTTTTTTTTAAATTTTATTACTGATTGCTTTTAGAGAGAGGGAAAGAGACGTCAGTTTGTTGTTGCTGCTCTTATTGATGCATTCATTGGTTGATTCTTGCATGTGCCCTGACCAGGGATCGAACCTGTGACCTTGGTACATCGGGACAAGGCTCTAACCAACTGTTCTACCTGGCCAGGGCTGGGCGAGCGTATCTTTGAAGGAAAATAACCCCAATCTGTTGAGATTTGCTTTCATTTTGTTTTGTGGCCCTCCTTTGAATTCATATCAGCTCGGTTTGAAATTCAGGCAACTGGAAAAGAAAGGACTTCCATCAATAAAAGGACGGCATTTCCATTGTCGCAGATGAAAGTCATGTAGTGATGCCAATTCGAAACGATGCTTTAAATTTTGAGTCCATGGCTGTAATTGATGTAATTACTCCCCTTTCCGTTCTCATAAATACGCGCCACCTTTGTCCCCTAATTAGAACACTGTTTGGGTTTCCGACTGAATCAGAGCTTCCCGAATGGCTGTGCTTTGTGTTGTAAATACACGCTCGCTGCCTCTCACTTTGGCCTTTTCTTTTTGGGTGAACATCCTGCATCCTCCCTGCGGAGCAGAAGCTGATACACTTTCCTATGAACGTGGCGCTGATCCCATGAGTTTCTGCTGGAAGGAACGCAGCGCTCCTCCAGAGCCAGGTGCAAAAAATGAAAATAGAATCCAGGCATCGCATTGCAATGACAAAGCAGTAACATTTTTAAAAACTTAAAGCTGGAAGAAAGTCTGCCTCCAACTGCTCCTTGTCAGCATTCGCAGATAGTGTTGTCTGATCTTTGTTTCCTGGTTTAGAGGTTTTTTTTTTATTTTTTAATCCTTGCCAGACGATATGTTTTATTGATTTAGAGAGGGAGGGAGGGAGGGGGAGAGAGAGAGGGAGAGAGAGAGAAGCATCAACGTGAGAGAGAAACATCAATAGGTTGCCTCTCAAAGGTGCTTTGACCGGGGATCGAACCTGCAACCTAGGCATGTGCCCTGACCAGGGATCGAACCCACAACCTTTTGGTGTATAGAACATTGCTCCAACCCACTGAGCCACCCATCCAGGGCTGGTGTAAAGGATTTCATTTTTGTCACTGAAGGTCCCAATGTTAATATCTGTGCTGAGGAAGCATGTGTAGTAGTCCATTCATGATCTGGTCGTCAAGGGCAGTAAGAATCATTGGGTCTCATTGAGTCTGAGGGAACAGGCTGCAGACCCATCTACGGGAGCTGGCCTCGGTGGTGGGCACGACCATCCCCTTGCATTTACACATCTGGAGGTGTGCACGAGACAGGGATCAGAAACAGCCAATGGGAAACATGCACGTGCAATTTACCACGTCCTCTGATGCGCAGACACCATGAGACACGCCCCCCTGGCTGCCCCCACTGCCAGGGGGCTTTGCCCACCCTGTTGTTCAAATCTGCGTTAAACAAGCACCTTGCCCTGGGTGGCTGCAGGAAAGATAGCCCTTGAATCCTAATGACACTCCACAAAGCTGCTTTAGCCCCCGAATTGTATCTGGATGAAGTCTCTATGCCTCATGAAGCAGTTTACTCTTTATATACCTTTACTCTTCAATCATTTTGATGGATAATAAAAAAAATCTTAAATAAAAATGTTATTCGTGAAAACATGAGGCAAACACATAAGGTATCTGGTTTGAGGGTCAATGAATGGTAAGAAAACCATTTGTTTTTAGTGATATAGTTATAGATCCTGTGAATCTCAATGAAACTGTTGGCTCCATTAACAAGAAATCCTTGCCCTGGCTGGCGTAGCTCAGTGGATTGAGCACCAGCCTGTGAAACAAAGGGTCGCAGGTTCGATTCCCAGTCATGGCACATGCCTGGGTTGCTGGCCAGGTCCCCAGTAGGAGTGCTCAAGAGGCAACTACACATTGATGTTTCTCTCCCCCTCTCTTTCTCCCTCCTTTCCCCTCTCTCTAAAAAAAAAAATAAACATTTTTTTAAAGTAAAGTTTGTATTATAGAAACAGCCACATTTTAAAGATTTTTCTCTTGCTGGTGATGGGATGTAGGGAGATTTGAAGACAACTGTAACTAAAATGAATTATTGGTGTATATTTTTAATGAGATAATGTGTGTAAACATTCAGCCCCCTATTATCTGTTTCCATGAAGTAGCAAACGTCTCCTCGGCCCCCCTGGGGTAAGAATAATTTAAACATAATAACAATTTAAACAGAAGCTGATGGGTTACAGCAGGGAATGCAGTGAACCTGTCATTAGTGGCATGAAATACCTGAAATAATAACGACATGAATACCATTAAATTATTTTGATCTGTTTAACAGCAAAGCAAAAAGGTAAAACCTCGAATCGCGTTACATTAAAGAGGGGAATCATGTGGGCAGGGTTCCCGGAAACCGTCCTCTGCTGGAGGAGAGTTACATCACCACCCTGAAAATGTACATTAACTGACCTTCCCTCCTTCCGTCTCTCACATTGCAACGCGATTCCACACGGCGTTCAAACTTGGACCCTTGCTTCAAGGCCAAGTTCAGGTGCCAGCTCCTCTGCCCCAGCTCCGATTCTGTGGCCTGATTTAGATGGCTTGTGTTCTCGACTGAGTCTGTTGTGAGATACTCTTTTCTGTGTCATTGTTTTCATGTCTGTCTCCCTCAGATTTCCAGATTCCTAAGATCAGTGAATGTATTCTTTCTTTAAATATGTTGTTGTTAGAGAGAGGGGAAGGGAGGGATGGAAATATTGATGTTTGAGAGAGAAGCATCTCTCGGTTGCTTCTTATAGGCACCTCAGCGGGGGACAGAACCTGCAACCCAGGCACGTGCCCTGACTGGGAATCGAACCCTCAACCTTTTGGTTTTTGGGGGACGATGCTCCAACCAACTGAGCCACACCAGCCAGGGCTCTTTTTGAAAAAATTTAAAATGCTGTTTTCAATTACGCATACAACTCAATGCCAAAAAGCAAACAAACAAATAAACAAAATCCAAACCAACAATCCAATGAATGAATGAGCAGAGGACGGAAATAGACACTTTTCTAAAGAGGACATACTGACGGCCCCTAGACCTATGAAAAGATGCTCAACATCCCTAATCATCAGGGGAACGCAAATTAAAACCACGCTGAGGTATCACCTCCCATCTGGCAGAATGGCTGTCATCAATCAATGTCTTTTCTCTTTTACATGAGCCCAGAACCCAGCAGGGGCCAGTCCCCACTCATCCCTGGGGGCCAGCTGGACCAAGAAAACCCAGCCTCAAGCCGGACAAGGCTGCCCCGGTGCAGTCCTCCTCGGTGGCATCTCGGGGGCAGGAGCCCTTGTTGCTGACTCCTCATGCCTCCGCTGGACGGGTGGAGCCCCAGACCTTGCTCACGCCAACAAGTAACTTAATCAAGGAGAGTTGCAGCCGGCATTCTCAAGGGGACCTGTCTGGAGATGATCTGGAGCCCCCATATCTGGCTGTGATCTACGGGAGGCAGATGGGGGAGGCATGACTCTTCTTTCATCCAAACGTGCTTATTAGTCCCACGGCCCCAGTTCCTGGAGAAGCCCCCCACCATCCAGGGAGCTGGGGGGGAAGGAAATCTGGTTTATCCATTGCAACCCCCTCTGCCCAGCCCCACGGATTCCCGGGGCCCCTTAGGAGGCCTGGGACCAGAGCTGCATCAGGTGGGGACCAGAGTCTAAAACCAAAGCCAGCTGAGAGCTCCCTCATTCACCGCATCTCGCATCACCTGGGAGCCAGTCAAGGGAAAAGTAAGTGTTCATGTCCTGTGCCATTGGGCTTTCTGATTTTTTTCCTGCAGCGCGATAATCTACTGAGGATATTAGTGTCGTTTCACAGAGGGGGAAGCGAGGGATGGGAAATGCCAGTCCCCAGTTCAGTGATCTCCTGTCATTATGAGATAAAATTGTCACCACGGTGTCCCAGAGACAGCTGGACCCCAAAGAGGCCGCTTCCCCAAGGTTCCATAACTAGAAAGTGATTTCGAGTCCAGGTGCCTTTAGGTTCATCAGAGGTTCTGGCATAATTCTGGAATACCTATGCAGAGCTAAAGAGAAGCTAGAGAAAGTTGTTTTTCTTTCCCTTTTACAGCCATGCCTGATTTAACTTCATTCTCAATGCACTTGCAAATAAATCCTATGAATGAGTTCCTTCTATTTCCAAGAACTGGGTGATTATAAGCCATCATTTGTCATGTTTATGTTTATGGTTATTTTTATGATGCTACTTTAAAATTTATGTGTGAGGGTAGAAATGTATTGTTTTAGCCCTGGCTGGCATAGCTCAATGGATTGAGCACGGGCTGCGAACCAAAGCATCGCAGGTTCGAGTCCCAGTCAGGGCACATGCCTGGGTTGTAGGCCATGGCCCCAGCAACCGCACATTGATGTTTCTCTCTCTCTCTTTCTCCCTCCCTTCCCTCTCTAAAAATAAATAAGTGAAATCTTAAAAAAAAAAAAAAAGAAATGTATTTTTTTACTTAGTTTAGCATGTAACTAAAAAAGATACGCATTAAATATCAACACCACTTCTGGTTATTCAATGATTCCTGGAGGGTTATTTTACCTCAGTTGACAAAAATTATGGCAACATCAACCCCATGGTGTGAACTATGATTCAAGTTAAAATAAACATTTCTGGATGCTAGATTTCCCCCACACATCATGGACTGTGTCAATATTCAAAATCAGGCAAAAAAATAAGGACTTCAGATTAAATCCCTTTCCTAACTGCACCAATGCTTGCTTTGTTTCGATTCTTACGGTTTTGTAATAAAATAAAGAGATTTGATTCCCAAATGTCGTCACCGATGAGCTCCTTTCCCTAGTATGTACTTCTATTTCAGGACAGCAGAGAAGGAATAGAAAAAGATCTTTCTCGAAATTTTAAGTGATCTAAATGAGCTTTTTAAAAATTATTCTTTTTTTAATTACAATTTGCACTCAGTAATCTTTTGCACTAGTTTCTGAAGGAGCCTGCATTGCCTCGTCTTTTGTGGGGAGACCAGACTTCACCCTTCTATCATTTCTGGGCTGCCTTGAAACCAGCTGCTTTCTCAAAACTTACACTTGCTTCTCTGTAGCTTATGAAACCATTATTTTTAAAAAAGATTTTATTTATTTATTTTTAGAGAGAAAAGGGAGGGAGAAAGAGAGAGAGAGAGAGAGAGAGGGAGGAGAGAGAGGGAGAAACATCAATGTGCGGTTGCTGGGGGCTATGGCCTGCAATCCAGGCATGTGCCCTGACTGGGAATCAAACCTGCAACACTTTGGTTTGCAACCCGCGCTCAATCCACTGAGCTACGCCAGCCAGGGCAAAACTGTTATTTTGATCATTGACCATAATGAATAGGTGCCACACAACGCCTCTCATATAGAATTTTGCTACTTTTGTATTTGCTTTATTTAATCCTCACCTGAGGCTATTTCCATTGATCTTAGAGAGGAAGTGAGAGAGAGAGAAAGAGAGAGACATCAATGTGAGAGAGAGACATCCATGGATCAGGGATGGAATGGACGACCTAGGTTTCCACCCTGACCAGGGATCAAACGTGCAATCTTTTGGTGTGTGGGACAATGCTCCAAGCAACTGAGCCACCTGGCCATGTCTGTATTTTTATTTTTATTTTTTAAAAGATTTTATTTATTTATTTTTAGACAGAGGGGAAGGGAGAGAGGAAGAGAAGGAGAGAAGCATCCACGTGTGGTTGCTTCTCCAACACCCCCTACTGGGGACCCGGCCTACAACCCAGGCATGTGCCCTGACTGGGAATCGAACCAGTGACCCTTTGATTCACAGGCCAGCACTCAATCCACTGAGCCACACCGGTCAGGGCCATGTCTGTATTTTTAATGAAACAGTCTCTTTTTCTCACTCTTCCCACGTCATGCCTCAGTAACAAAGTCATTTCAGAGTTTTGTAGAGCACTCCATTTTTTACGGTCACCCTGATCAAAGATTATTTTGTTAACATGCCAGAGACCGCGGATGTCCCCTTACAACTGTACTTTCTTCTGTAACAATAAACCCTGCATTTATTGCTGGGATAAAGGCGACACTTCTGTCCTCACTTGTGTGGAGGTATGGCCACGTGATTAGATTGCAGCCCACGGGGGCCTCTGTAATTCTGAGATGCATCCTTCCTGTCATTTAAAAGTCAGATATCGGCCCTGGCAGGGTGGTTCACTTAGTCCAGATGCGACTTGATTGCGGGTTCAGTCCCCGGTCAGGGCACACGTGCAGGAAGCAGCCGATGAATGCGTCAATCAGCAGAGTAACAAAACGATCCCTCTCTCTGTCTCTGTCTCTCCTTCTCTCTCCTCCTCTCCCTCTCTCCCTCCATTCCCCTCTCTTTAAACGAAAATAAGTGAACATTTAAAAAAGAAATAAAAAATAATTATTCATGAAGAACTAGTCTCCTACAGAGGATATTAGCATCCCAGGAGAGACCTTTTTCCTTCTGGCATCGGGGGTCCCGGCATTTAGGTCAGCTCTCTGTTTGCTCGCCCTGAATGGAGACATTCCTGCTGCTGTCCCAGGAACATCCCAGACCTCTTATGTGGTCTGAACAGTTACAGGAAATGCCCGGGTGTGGAAGAGCCACAGGAGATACAGAGAAACCCTGGCGAAGCTGTCTCCCAGAGGGCTGCTGGTCTCAGAATAAAAAGTCACTTGCATACAGAAAAGACCAGAGTAAATAAAACACCAAAAGGAGCGTTGAAAGTAAATATCTGGGCATCGAAACTCTTCTAAAAGAGTTCAGAGAATAGAGCGACCCACACAAGGTCCAGGATGAATATACAAACATCAATTGCATTTTTGCACCCTAGCAGCAAACCATCAGACATTGGAATTTTTAAAGGTCATTTACAATGCCGTTCAAAAATGTGAAATAATAGGGGTATACTCAATCCAAGATGTGCAAAATGTCTACATTTATCTTTTTAAAGATTTAATTTATTTATTTTTAGAGAGGGGGGAGGGAGAGAGAGAGGGAAACATCGATATGTGGTTGCCTCTCGCACGCCCCCTACTGGGGACCTGGCCCACAACCCAAGCATGTGCCCTGACTGGGAATCAAACTGGTGACCCTTTGGTTCACAGGCCAGTGCTCAATCCACTGAGCCATACCAGGCAGGGAAACAGGATGCTTTTAAAACAAGCCTTAAAAAAACCCCCAAAGTTTGAAAACTTTTTCTTCTGCAGTTGTTGGCAATTTAAGCTTGTCATTTGAGTGAATATTGTGTCAGCCTGGGGAGGTAGGTGAGATTCCCCACAGCGATGGTCCGGCTTAGCAAAGGTCAGTGGACCAGGGATGGGCAAAAAAGTATGAAAACACATGAATGAAAAAGAATGAATGCAGAACCTGTAAATGGCCAAAGAATTTGTACAGTTTTGCTTAGGGTGGGTACATTTGAAGGTAAACCATCAAAAACGAATTGGCTGAAAACATTTCTAGGCTGACAATTACAGGGGGAGCACTGCGTTTAAAGTGTTTACAGGTGAGTCAGCAGCTTCCCTGGGTGCCTGCAAATAAAGGTCTGCCTGATGAGAGGTGTCTAATGGTCTGAATGTATTCATTTATCCATCCATCCGACTCACCCATCAGCCATCTGTCCATGCATCCACTCATCTATCCATGCATCTTTAATTCTTTCATCCATCCACCCACCCATCATTTATCTACCTGCACATCCATCCATCTACTCACCCATGAGTCATCTGTCCATCCATCCATCCATCCACCTGTCCATCCATCTTTAATTCATTCCTTCATCCACCTACCCATCATTTATCCATCCATCCATCCATCTACTCACCCATGAGCCATCTGTCCATCCATCCATCCATCCACCTGTCCATCCATCTTTAATCCATTCATCCATCCACACACCCATCATCCATCCATCTATTCATCATCCATCCATCCATAGGCACCACTTATTACATTCTCACTGGAGAAGAAACAGGGGAAATGGCTGTTTAGTAATAAAGGACTAGACAGCCAGGACCCATACCACTGTGCTGGAGGTTGTTAGTAGGTCGGTTCCCTGGCCTTTAATATAAACATATTTCTTTCTTAAAACCCTTATTAAAAAGACAGGGACAAGCTGGATCTCTGTGTGCCTAGTTATCCTTTGGAGTTCAGAATAAATGATTTTTTTTTAATGAGTCATGGTTCAATCGGCTTCACCCACTGTCAGTTTCAAGCTTCTTTTTTTTTTTAAAAGATTTTGTTTACTTATTTTTAGAGAGGGAAAAGAGAGAGAGAGAATCATCAACGTGTGGTTGCTGGGGGCTGTGGCCTGCAATCTAGGCATGTGCCCTGACTGGGAATTGAACCTGCAATGCCTGGTTTACAGCCTGTGCTTAACCCACTGAGCTACGCCATCCAAGGCCAGTTTCAAGCTCCCTTCTCTTCCCTTCAGTGTCACCTAAACAGGCCGCCCCACCACCAGGGTCTGGAACGAAACTCATCACACCACCCCAACGATAGATAGCCGAGGAAGAAACAAACGCACGAGTCTTCACAGTTAAGTCAGTTAGTCCTTTTTTAATAAATTTGAATTCATTCATCAACAAGTTTCATATTGTATCTATCACTCAATTTTGCTGATTTTTTTTTCATGTCAAATAATACCAAAAAAATTACATCAATGTGCTTAAGCAAAATTGGGTTTTATCTTTACAATGAGATGAGACCAACAAGGGCATCGGCCACGACAGCTATCGCCTGCTCCTTCTGGGATAGTCCTGTACTTACCTTGAACACACCCACTGACTTGTGAAGTGGGGATATGGGACCGGGGCGACGGGACGTGGGAGGGGGGCTGGCCCTGGGGAGGGGCCTGGGGTGGGAGCCAGTCTCGGGGGGGTCGCTGGTTACCCAGCTGTGAGGAGCTGAGTGTTTCAGGAAAACATGGCGCCTTCTGATGCGGTAGAGAAGAGGTAATCGATCCAAGGCACACTAGCTAGTGACCTGGGGAAATGTCGCCTGCCTGGGCAGCTCTCGGCCCCTCAGTGCCACTCTGACCCACGGGTCCCCGAGAGGAGAGCCAGGGTGAACACCACGAGGAAACAAACGATGTCACCCATTGTCCCGTTTGGCTCACGTGACATGGACTGGTTTTCAGGTAGAGGGTTAAAGTAAGAGTCACAGGGGGGTTTATTCTTTCGAGCCAGGAGATTCAAAGTGGGCTCCATTCTCTTTCTCTGAAATCGCCATGGGGGGACAGACCCCAATGGCACGGTGTCCCAGGTGCTGACAATGAACACTTACAGCCGCCACGTGCCTGTGCCCTTAGCAACCAGGCCCAGAGCCCTGGGAGGGGCTCCCTGGTGAACACATTGACTCCAGAGCTGGACAGGGGAGGGGCGCCTGTGACGAGGATGACCGTGCCGAGAGTCCAGGGTGCTGGCGTTAACCACGCACAGTATCAAGAGTGCACTTGGACTTGCCATGCCCGACAGGGGTAGGCTGCTCGTGACCTCTTTTTTAGTTCCCCTCAGATTCAGAGGGATGTGAGTGTCTGTCTCATGGGCTCGGCAGTGACACCTGTCTACAGCCCCGGGGCTGGCGAAAAAGGGTGACGCTGTGTTTACAGGTGACTCATCAGTCTTTGTCTGTGGGGATTCCTGGAGCCGGGCTCTCGCATTATCTCGAGTGTGGAACGAGTCCTCCTAACAAGATTCTCCTGGACATCTGGAGCCCCTCGGAAGCATTTTGGAAAGACAGGACTAGCTTAGAAAATGAACTCTTTATTATGCCGCGTTGTTGAGAAAGAAAGAGCATTCTATGCAAGATTCCCTTTTTCCTCTCCTTACGCAAAAGCTCTGGGCATGGGTAACATTCCCTCTACCTGCCCCTGAGCCCCAACAGTCACGTCCAAGGTCAGGTTTAGAAGTATCGGTCCAGCTCGCCCACTGGCTCCAGGGACTACCGTGTGGCAACGAGAGGTTTGGGGGGACCACAGAGAACCAAATGCAACTCTTTCTTGCCAAAGCAGTCAAGAGTTCTGCCTTTCGGGATTTCTCCCCAACGTTTAGAAATGGAGAAGCTATAAAATCATTTCGTTCGAAGAAAAGTTGTTTTCTTCTTCAATGGAGTAAAGCAAACACAGACCCAATGATCTTAAAAAGTTGTGTGTTTTTTGTACAGAATATATGTATGCATGTGTGTGTGTGTGTGTGTGTGTGTGTAGTTACAAACACTATTTATAGTATAGCTATTATGTTAACTTCATTGCAGTGTCTACAAAGTGGTAGGTTCCAGTCTTGGTGGCAAAAGCATATAAAAAGCTGAAAAGCTATTGTAACTATACCATGCAAATTGATATCCAGAAAACCTTGGGGGGAGGAGACTCTGCAGCTGTTGGGAGCCCCGTGGGGTGCCTGCCTTGGCTATTTGGGTACCTCGACTCTATGCGTCCGACATGGTTTGAATCACTCTTCCGCCTGGAAGAGTTCGAGTCACAGTTCTGGATAGTATAAAGTGTACACTGAAATCGACCACTGGCTGCGTTTCGTCCACGTGCCTTCGCGTTTCGGGGTTCCCCCTCTGCACATGCAGCTCCCTCTTTGAATTACTGGAGACAGAAAGAGATACCTGAAGTCTTGAAAGGGGGTAAGGTCACGAATGTCTTGGTTTCTTTAACATGTTAATGATAAGGCCACTTACAAGGTTTTTCCCCATCTGTTTAACTTTGAAGCTCCCCCGATGTTAGCCACAGGGGGAAAAAAATTGTCCGAGGAAAGCCAAAGACCAAGGAATCACTGGCTAGTCTCTAGATCAAAACAAAACCAGAGAGCAGGGTTTGGGGGTGGAGGGGGAGGCATTGAAGAAAAGTTGGAATGGAGGAAGGGGAAAGGATTTTATGGAAAATCGGTCCTGGTTTCTAGCGTGAGACTTTGCAGACTACGTTTAAACGCCTGACGGTGGGCTCCGAACTCTTACGGACTTCCACAAATTAAAGGTCGTTGTGGCCGCCCAAGGAAAACCTAGGGACGGTGTCTGCTCACCACGAGAGCCCAGGCCACGCCCACCCTCGGGAAGGCGGTCCCTCGTCTCCATGGAGACCAGGAGTCCCAGCTCTTAAGGGAACCCGGTGGGTCAGACTCTGGTCTCTGGACGGAACCAACCGAGTGTGAGGCAGAACTAACTGGCAGCTGGGGACTAATGTAGCAGTTCTTTTCGGACTCGTTTGCTCTTGTGTTTTCCTCTCCAAACGCTTCCCTTCCCTGTGACATCTGCCTGCACACCGTAGTCGTCTCAGTGTATGGATGCCTGTGGTAGAAATATTGTTTACAAAAAATATATCATCTCTTTTTTTTTTGTTTCTTTAGAAAGAGCTCATCTAAATAGTAAGTTAAGTTTACGTCTATGAAACCGGTGCACCGTGTCATGTGTCAACGAGCTTTAAAAAGTCCAAATACGGATGAGGCTGTGGATCAGAAGGAAAGTGTGTGTGGCCGGGCTGCTGTCCTTTGCCTCAAGAGAACGGTCATGGGTCAGTGCGTGATGCGGGTGAGGACCGGTCCCCCTCCCGCAGCGTCCCAGTTGGACCGGGAGGGGTGGGATGTGCTTAGGACACACGTCAGATGCGGAAATGAAGGCATGAGGATGTTTCTGGGTTTCCGACATGGAACAGAAGTGTTTTAGCTTCAATCGGAATATTCTAGATGACAGAAAGGAGTCACAATCACAGGAAAAAAAAAATAGGACATCGCATGCTGCCGTGAGAGCGAGCATAAGAACCGAAATCTGGCAAATATACATACATATGCATATTATGCAAATATATTTCCGAGTAACATACAATGTTATTTATAAAGAGGGAGCGGTGACGGAGAGACGAGGGGGAACGTCATCCTAGATGGTTTGACCTCAGAGGAACAAGATAACCTGAGACGTCTATGTTTCCCGTGAAATGTCAGGCCCGGAAATCCGTCCAGGAGACGTGGAACACGTTTTCAGTGATCGAAGTGGCAACTGCACGTCGCCACCGAGTCCCCACGGGACAGGCGAGCCGGTCCACGCGGCGTGAACACAAAGAGACACTGTACAGCAGTGGAGTACTTACAAGGAGAAGCCGTCCGTTCGTTTGCGAGTGGGTTTCCCAGGACGGGTGTTCGGACGTCCGCGTGGGCACTAGCTACGTTTAAGACGGTGGGCGGGCCCGTGACCTCACCCACACGACCAGTACAGAGACACACGTCCAAGCAGAGAAAGCCCATCGCCGAGAAAGCCGAGAAGCCTTCGCTTAGTAAACTGAAAGAGAGGGTATGAAGTGGGTGATCGGTTTGGAAGTTATCAACAGAGCCGTATGAGTTTCTGAAGGTTAAAGAGCGTCTTTCTGAGCTTTAAACAGAAACGGCTAACTTGGGACAGGAAAGGAGAGGGTTTGGGATGACATCATGTTTCGCGCCCTCATTCTCAAGGCATAATAGTTAGACAATGCTCGTCCCTTTCAATGAAGAAGAAAAAAAAAAAGAACTATGACTTTCTTTAATATGCATCCTGTGTTAAATTTGTCCAAGGCTGCAAAATGTATGTATGTGTATTTGTTTTACCCGCACACGGGCGCTGATACCCGCGTGTGAAAAACATATACACATACATCCTCATATACACGTGTATTTTATATATATGCTGAGAAAGTTCACATATATATACAATTGCGTATGTATATAGGTGCGTGTGTGTGCGTGTGTGTGTGTGTGTGTGTACAGGTATAAAAACTGGACAGGCAAAGTAATATTCCACTCGGTGTTAGATGAAGTCTTTGAAAAATCAAGTACAGTCACTCAGTTAACATAGTACAGCCAGTAAACCAGGTTGAAAAGGGAGAAAGTGAAGGGGAACACGATCCTGGACCACCGGTCTATGGCGTTCACGTCGGTCAGGTCGGGGATCTTGATTTTGAGCTGCGAAGACCTCCTGCGCAGGTGGGTCTTCTTGTGCGCGAGCCCCCTGTCCCCGAAGTGCCGGTGCCCCTCCCGAGGCACGCTCTGTTTCCTGTACTGGATTCCTGAGTGGTCGAAGGATATTGCTGAATTCCGCGTCTCGCCCACGCCGCCCGCCACCTCGTTCATTTCGTTGTGCACCTCCAGGGACGTCAGCAGGATGTTCCCGTGCGCGTCCACCTGCCGGGAGAGAAGGAGCGCGTGAGCCGGCCTGCGGGCGCGCCGGCCTGGCCCAGCGAGCCCCGGACGGAGCGGGCGCGCCGCTGCGCCACGGAGAGTCTGGGCCTGGGCGCGCCTGCCAAACCCGGCGCTGCACTCGGCTGCAGTGGGGAATGCCCCTTTGGAGGTTCAGCGGCGGTTTAGAGAGTTTATTTCCACGGAGCAGATTAGACAAAATAAGGGGAGGGGAGGCTTTTTCAAGTGGAAATTTCTCATTGTGCATACAGGTCCTTAGTAAAGAGAAGATGAAGGGACGGGTGCCTTTCAAGAGATTAACTTCGGTGTAACAACCATTTTTTTTTTTCACAACTGTAGGCTGAAGAGAAATGACTCTTCCAGCTTTTGTATTTTGATTTTGGAGGTCAGAGTGTCCCCTTTTCTGATACTATAAAAATACCCACATTTCAGTGCAGAAACTGGTGATGGCGCAGCACTGTGGTGGGCAGAGTCGGACCCCCGCCTGGCCCCCAGGTCCGCCCTGCATAGCCTCCTGGTCCTGGTTATGTTTAGGAGAGACTGAAGTCCCCTATTGGAGCCAAACTTGAAAACAAAAACGTTTATTTCTGTGCTAAAAGTCGCTTCAGACCCTTCAGGACCATGCCAGTGGTCTGTCTGTTGGTTACTGAACTTTCAACAGAGCAGCCCGGAGGCTCCAAGTCCCTAATGGGATGTGTGTGTAAGCTCCTTCCCAGCAGTTTTTAAACACAAAATTACTTATTGTAGACAGAGGGGAAAGGGGGCGGGGGAGAAAGGGAGAAACAGTGATATGAGAGAGAAATATCGATTGGATGCTTCTCCTTCGCACCTGAACTGGGGACTGAATCCCTCAACCCAGGCACGTGTCTTAACTGGGAATCGAACTGGCGATCTTTGGCTTTGCTGGATGATGCTCGACCGGCTACACAGCTAGGGCAGAAGATGCTTTTTTTAAAAAAAAAAAGTAGTAATGTCAAATAGTAATGTCAAATGTATTCTTTTCAATAAGTGATTGATTACAAACTTGGAAGAATGAAACTTTTCCTGAAGGTAGAAAAAACAAAAATGTTTAGCTCAAAAAAAACCCAAAAAACAACGCAATCCCACAAAAACTTGTCTACATTCTAAGTAACGTTTTAGACACAACAAAACTATGAGATGAAAAACCCGTCGTCCCTTCGGGAAAGGGGGATGTGTCACTGAGGACACACACTCGGAGGATCAGGATCCTTCCCCTGGATCGTTCACGCCGACACTCCTGCACACCTGCCGCATGCCGCACCCCGTGACAGGTGAGGGGCTGCATAGGAGCAAGAGAAGCTCCTTGCCCTGGAGATGTCTAGCAGGACACAGCTTCAAATGAAGAACAACTGCATTTCTAAAAATCTGCATATTCCTCCCTGGTTGGGTGGCTCAGCTGGTTGGAGCATCTCCCCGAACACCAAAGGGTTGTGGGTTCCATTCCCAGTCAGGACATGTACTAGAGGTGACTGATCAATGTTTCTATCTCTCTCTCTCGCCTTCTTCTATGTCTAAAATCAATAAACACATCCTTGGGTGAGGATTTAAAAAAGAATTGAAAACCTGCCCATTGCTCTTTAAACACTTTTTTAAAAACATACCTACATTACTATCCTTCCTAGTTATTAAAAATGCCATGTTAAAAGTTGTATCGAAATCTAGGTGATTATCATAAATAACTCTGTAGAACAAAAACCTAAATAAAGAAATGTCTTTCCCTGCCCAGGCTGGTGTGGCTCAGTGGGTTAAACAGGGGCTGCAAACCAAAGGGTCGTGGGTTCGATTCCCAGTCAGGGCACATGCCTGGGTTGTGAGCCAAGTTGAGCCCCCAGTAGGGGGCGCTCAAGAGGCAACCATACATTGATGTTTCCCTCCCTCTCTCCTTCCCTTCCCTTCTCTCTAAAAATAAATAAATATTTTTTTAAAAGAAATGTCTTTCCTTAAAGAGCGAGAAGGGAATATTTTGGTGACACGTTTACTGAGATGATCTTCTATGGTTCTAATGACTCAGTTTCCCCTGGCTTGAAAAAGAGGAGTTTTTTCACTTCTAACAAGGAAAGTGAACATCACCTCATCACTGGAACTGACCTGGTAGCAAATACCCCTTGTTCATACATACACGTCCCTGTGGACATTTACACGTCCGGGCCACGGGCCATGCACTGTGACAGCTGCAAAGCACTGGGTGCCATGCAGTCAAGGAGGCATGGCGGCCACCTGGAATGTGACCTGCCATCTCAGAAGCAGGGCACGTCCCATGAGAAAACGGGGACAAACCCAACTGGTGAGCGTAGGCAATGACAGAGGCAAAATGGGAGCCAATAGTAGCCAAAGAAAAGCAAGCAGAGTGTCATAAAGAAGAGTGTCTGTCTTAAGTCTTGTGGGAGGGAGGGTGTGGGCAAAGACGAAAGGGATTCTGGGAAGACAGACTCCAAGGCAAAGAGATCGTATTGCCTACGGTGATTCCAGGGGGTGCCCAAGGAGAGGAAAGAAAGTGAACGAGACGAAGTCAAGTGAACAATGAGTTGATTTTCTGACACATAATGACCCACTGGTACGAATTGATGCCCTGTCTTTCTATGCTTTTGGGAAGGGACTGACCAGGGCAGAGGCTCTAAGTCTGTGACCTGAACTCTCGGGAAGGGAACTTAGTCTCAGGGAAGCCAAACCGATTCCCTACCTATCCGTCAGTAACGTGCAAAATCGGAGTGCGCCTGAGCACCTTGGATATTTACGGCTACCTTTACATTTTTGTTTTATTTACTAATTTTGCTTTATTTACTAATTTTATTTACTTAAGGAGTGAGAGAGACATTGCTTTGTTCCACTGATGCATTCATTGGTTGATTCTGGAACCGATACAATTTACATCATTCCTATCTCAGAGTGAGCGAATGCTTGTAATGGAAAGGAAAATACTGGAGGGAATGGGATGTATATCTAATTAGTAAGACCTTACTGCAAAGCTGATTGGCCCCTTTCGACTTACAGTTTTCATTTAAATGAGAACCAATGTGAAGGAAATGTCCACCAAAATTATGGAAAGGTATTTTTTTTCTGAAAGAATTAAAGGGTTATTAAAATCTGTTAAGTCTTAGAAATCAAATATTTTACACAGATACTGTTAACCCTTGAACAGTGCGGGTGGGGGGAGCAGGGAAGGGGTTTGGGGTGCCGATTGCAGTTGAAGACACAAGTATCGCTTAGATTGGGGGATTCCCAATTGTGGGTCAAAAAAATGTATACCAATGTTTTCCTACCATCTAGAATTTAAATATGTAAAAAAAATTATTTATTGATTTTCTTAGGGAGAGAGAAAGAGAGGCGTGAATCATCAATTTGTTCTGTTGTTCCACTTATTCATGCATTCAATGGTTGATTCTTATATGTGCCCTGACTGGGGATCGAACCTGCAACCTTGGCAAATCAGGAAGATGCTCTAACCAGCTGACCTACCTAGCCAGGGCTGGAATTTAAATATTGAAACCAACAGAAATGATCATGGGTCTAAT
The DNA here is from genome assembly GCF_004126475.2 of Phyllostomus discolor. Classification (NCBI taxonomy): domain Eukaryota; kingdom Metazoa; phylum Chordata; class Mammalia; order Chiroptera; family Phyllostomidae; genus Phyllostomus; species Phyllostomus discolor. The sequence continues at coordinate 32,340,734 of NC_040914.2, read as the reverse complement.
ATAATACTGAAATGCACTGTACAGAATGATAACTTGCCATTTCAAAGCATTTCATGAATACTTCTTAGTTTGAAGAGTGTATCTCAAATCTACTATAATTAGAATCATTGATTTCAACATATGTTTTCTTTCTGCTCCATAACCTTAACAGATGTAAACATTTAAATAAAAAAAATCCCATGCAAACTATATCACAGAGGGATTTTTCTTTTTTCCTAAAAACACCGTAGAGATCTCATTTACTCCTTACCTCCAAGCTTCTATATAAGTAAAGCACTCTAGTTTTAGAAGAAATAAGAAAGTATTTGTCATTTGGGGGGTGGCATCCAGCTCTTTAGTAAGAGGACTAACGTCCATCTTGCAAGAATGACGACTTTCTGCCACTTGATGAAATTCAAATGCCAGCTGGTCACCCTGCAGAATACCACAAGGCCGGTGACCATCACTGCAGTCTGACTAGCTCCTGGGCGCAGAAACAACTCGGAATGAATAGAGGTTAACCACCAATAAGCGAGGGTCAAGATGGACGTGGCACCGCTGGTTGGAGGAGAATGTGAGGCACTCTGTGGCCGTGTTCAGCATTCCTGAATCAATCCCCAAGTTAGAATATTGTACAACCACTGGGTATAAGGATCAACAAAATCAGGGTCCCAAAGGCAGCTGTTGGTGGCCCAGATCTGCCCTTGGTGGCCCGCACAGCCTCTGAGGGCTGACATCCCTCACGGTGACCCACGGTCTCAGGAAAGACGGTGACAGCTCAAGTCCCTGCTGTCATCTAAGTGCCCCCCAGACCCCCCCAGCCTGAGGGCTTGCCTCTGTAATACAAGGGGACTCCCCAAGGCTAGGTGGGCAAACAGTCCTCAGAGATCTCCCTGAAAACGCGTGAGTGACGATAGTTATGAAGAGCCCGCAAAGACGTCGGCCCATCCATGGTTTGGTTTTGTGTAACGTTCGTGGTTTATTTTCTCCTTTTCCTGTCACTCACCCACATCCTGTGATACGGACTGTTTGGGGGAGGCTGGCTTCTAATTACAATGGTCACTACGTTCTCAGGTCTAGGAGTCAGCCGCAGTTTTGAACGCGGACTTTAAAGAGCATCATGTGCGCACTGAAGCTTCTGGAATGTGTGTCTCTGCGGCATGCACGTGGTTTCAAGCTGAAAGCCACTTGAGCCACAGGCTCAAGAGAAAGTTGTGCCACTAGAAGTGCCCGAATCAGGGGCCTTGCCCATCCTGGGAGGCGATTAGAGAGAACCACGGGTAGGGCAGAGAGAACTTCTATTTACTCAAGTCTCTTCTTATTGTCCTGCAATGACCCTTGGAAGCCCCCAAGGCGCATGACATCATCTTAGCCCAAGGCTCATGATGTCATCTCAGCTCAGGATGTCTTATAGGCTCCAATTATCATTTCTATCTCTGAACCTCTCCTCCACGTGGGGTCTGATTCTCTCATGTATGTGGGTTCCCATACATACAGATGTGTTAAATTTGGTTATTTTTTTATTGCAAAAAAATAAAAGAAAAACCAGCTAGTAATGCATTTGTAAAAAAATAAATAAATAAATAGCCTTGGCTGGTGTGGCTCAGTGGATTGAGTGCCGAATTGTGAACCAAAGAGTCGCTGGTTCAATTCCCAGTCAGGGCACATGCCTGGGTTGCAGGCCAGGTCCCCAGTAGGGGGTGCTCGAGAGGTAATCACACATTGATGTTTCTCTCCCTCTCTTCCCCTCAGTATAAAAATAAATAAATAAAACCTTAAAAAAGTAAATAAAAAAACAGGCATTTGCATGTTGACTTCAAACTTTCACAGTTGATCTACGATTACACATAAAAAATATGAGCATGTAAAGGTTTTAACAAAACTTCTCGGAAAACAGAAACACATTTTCAGAAAAACAAACAATAAAGGTGGATCACAAATGAACTAAAATGTTTTGCTGGATCTGATTTATAATATATTCTTTCTACATTACATTAATTCTCTCTGTGGATATGAGAGATTTGGGGTTTTTGTTTAAAAGTGTATGCTTCATGCCCCAAAAGGTATTTCTTTCACACAATTTGATTGTTCTAAATGGTATCATTTAGAAGAAAGGGAACAAATTTGTAATTTAAGTTACGAGAAAAGTCGGAAAAATAGCATTGTGTGTCTGTGTGGCAGAAAGAATAATGGTGTGATGAAGCCTAGTGTCTCTCTTTTTTAAAAATGATTTTATTTATTTTATTTTTAGAGAGAGAGGAAGGAAGAGACAGAAACATCGATACAAGAGAGAAGCATTCATTGGTTGCCTCCTGTGCACCCGGACCAAGGATCAAACCCCGACCTAGGTATGTGCCCTGACCGGGAACTGAACCCACAACCCTTTGGTTCTGGGATGATGCTCAACCAACTGATCCATAGCGGCCAGGGCTGGAAATATATTTTTGAGGACTTTCTGGGATGTAAGGCATGGAAAGACCGAGACAAAAATGATGTAGAAACGATAATGTGCTTTCACTAAAATATTGTATATAATTGTAACAACATATTGCTTTAAAAAAATAATAAACCAAAATGGCATCTAATGGCAAAGTTGCTCTGTAACTGGAAGGATGGAAGAGCTTGCTGAGCTGGGATGGACGGGGTGGGGCTACGTTATGCTTCCTTTGGAGTATGTGTGTGGCCCCGGGGCCTTCCGAAAGCAGCGCACAGCCCTTGGCCACTGCTGTTCAGGTCTCGCTGCACCTAGCAGGTCCTGGGATCAGGGCCAGTCTGTGACAGCCCCAGGGTGGGGCGCTGCTCCTGCCTTGCACTATGGACCTCGAACCAGAAGACTGCGCTGGCTGGGGACCAAAGAGGGGTCTACCAAGTGTCCATAGAGAAGTGCCATGCTGGGTCTCACTAGATTTGTCATGGTGCCACCTCAGAGTGTCATTTGTTTCAGTAACTACACGTCTTATCCTTTTCCCAGGAAACTGGGGAGCTTTGGCCTCTTTGCTTCTGCAATGGTTTTGGCTGTATATAAAACTCAGTGACTTGCCCTGGCCAGGTGGCTCAGTTGGCTGGAGCGTCATCTCATACACCATTAGGTTGTGGGTTCAATTCCTGGTCAGGACACATAATACCTAGGTTGTGGATTTGACCCCTGGTTGGGGAGCATATGAGAAGCAACTGATTGATGTTTCCCTCTCACATCGATGTTTCTCTCTCTCTCAGATCAATAAACATATCCTTGGGTGAAAATTTAACACATTATTTAAAAAACTTCAGTGACTTGCCAAAGGCAACCTTTCAGATTATGTTGACATCTCCACATAACACCTGCTCAAGGGTTATGCGAGTGACCCTAGCGATGGATGAGCCCTGGGGTCAGGGTGAATGGGATGGGTGGGTGGATGGGATGGGTGGGGGGAGTGGGTGGGCGGTCAAGATGGCGGACGGCCTACCCGGTTGCCTTCATTCTTTGAACGGTCGTTCTTGGCCTTGGCTGTCTTCTCCGCAAGCTTCTTCTGCCTCTGGGGGCCTCTTCCGAAGAAAATGTAGTTGACAAAGGCGTACTCCAGCAGGGCCAGGAACACGAAGACGAAGCAGCCCATGAGGTACATGTCGATGGCTTTGACGTAGGGGATTTTGGGCAACGTCTCGCGAAGGTGCGTGTTGATGGTGGTCATGGTGAGAACCGTGGTGATCCCTGCAAAGGAAACACAGGGGTGAGCGACCGAAGCTTCTCCCCTCTATTCCTTGCTGTTCACTTCCCCTTTGGATTTTCTCCAACAGCGCGAAGCAGCTAGAAATAATGGGTTTGCCCTGGCTGATGTGGCTTAGTGGACTGAGTGCCGACCTGCCAACAGAAGGGTCACTAGTTCGATTCCCAGTCAGCGCATGTGCCTGGGTTGCAGGCCAAGTCCCCAGTAGGGGGCGTGCTAGAGGCAGCCATACATTGCTATTTCTCCCTCCCTTCCCCTCTCTCCAAAAAGAAATAAAAATCTTTAGAAGAAAGAAATAATGGGTTGGTTATTACTGGGTGACCAAAACGCAATACAGAATAGGGTGTGTCTTTGGGCAGCAGGCCACACTTTGAGCCACGAGTCAGGACACTGGTATCTGTCCTCCCTGCTGGGCACCACGCCACCTCAGCGGGTCCACAGACAAGACAGACCTGAGATTGAGGGAGAGGGGTGTAGGGAGGCAGAAGGGACAGTGCTCCTGGCGGAACTTGGAAGAAACGAAAGTATACCCGAGTTTCATGTAAAACGCTGAGAGTCCAGGTGAAAAACTTCTGGGAAGAAGAGTGAATCTAGGAAGAATCTGAGGACCTAAGAAGACATCTAGGGCTGGGGAGGTAAGACCGTTAGAGAGGCTCAGTGAGAAAGAAAATGATTTTTTTTTTTAGAGAGAGAGAAGGGAAGGAGAAAGAGGGAAACATCAATGTGTGGTTGCCTCTTGTGCGCCCCCTACTGGGGACCTGGCCCCTCAGCCTAGCCTCGTGCCTTTGACGGGGAATCAAACTAGCTCAACATGACTGCTGAGGGCATGCATGGAGATCGGTGATGTCAGAATAGGTTAAGATTCTCCTTAAACATAACATCACCTGTCCCTGGGGACTTCTGAAATCTGAAAATGGCAATGGGCTCATGAGAGTTCACAAATGAGGAAATGTCGGGCAGGAGCTACAAAATGAGGCGTTCTCGCCATTATTCAAACGAGTTTCAGGTGGCTACTACTGTTCCTTTTCACCTCCACATGGATTGAAGGGCTGGAAGGCTCTGCCTGAGGGGCTGCTCAGCGCTCCAGGTGACTATTTTAAGTGGACATGCACAACACAGGCCTCTGTGGATGTCCCTGCCAGGAAAGGGGCAGGAAGAATCCAAGGACAGAGAAAGGCAGTGTGTCACAGGCAATCGGCCTGGTAAATGTGGCCCTCGAACGGGTGAGGACGCAGGCCCACGCCCATTGGTACGTGCTCCATGGTCCCAAGCAGGGGGATGCTGGGGTGGGAGCTCCAGCCGTTCCAGTTTGGGCTCACATGATCTCTTAGCTTAGGAGGCTGCTGCCTTTGCTGATTCTTTCTACCATGTATCTGGATGCTGTGGGGGGTGGTGGATGATACAGGGTCACAGCCTGGACCACCAGGTGCGTGGGAGCACGCGGCCAGACCCAAAGCTCAGCGCTGCCACTTCCCAGGGGTGTGGCCTCTCAGACCGGAAGGGTCCAGAGACGTCATCGTAGGAGTGTCCAACCCGCTGCCCACGGGCCACATGCAGCCCAGGGTGGCTATGAATGCAGCCCAACACAAAACCATAAATGTACTTAAAACCCTTTTTTCTTTTTGCTCATCAGTTTTTGTTAGTGTTTGTGTATTTTATGTGTGGCCCAAGACTACACTTCTTCTTCCAGTGTGGCCCAGAGACCCCAAAAGGTTGGACGCCCCTCGTAGGGCTGTTGTGAAGGGTACAGGCAACTCCGGAGAAGCAGTGGCAGCAATCTGATAGGTTCACATTGTCAATCACACGCATCACCATCATCACAGAAAGATAAATGCCTTCACCACCTCTGGTTTCTGAGTAGCCTTGCTTAGAGGGGACCCGTCCGACGTGGTTGGGCGGAGGAACCTCCTGCGTGCTCTGGACTGAGCTGTGAAGTTTTTCTACTGATTCTTGGCCTCCAACCATTTCTCACTGAGATGACGCTCATGAAACATTGTATTTGAAAAACTGCATTGATAACGATGACTGATACACACATATGAGTATAATTTACATCATTGAATCAGAATCTGCCTTGGTTCTCTTCTCCGTGATCAAAATCCCACGGTCTCCATTGTGTCAGCATCCATCTCGCTTTTAGAAGGACAGATGCACAGCTCTGGCTGGTATAGCTCAGTGGATTGAGCATGGGCTGCGAATCAAAGCATCGCAGGTTCGATTTCCAGTCAGGGCACGTGCCTGGGTTGCAGGCCACGGCCCCCAGTAACCGCACATTGATGTTTCTCTCTGTTTTTCTCTTTCTCCCTCCCTTCCCTCTCTCTAAAAAAATAAATAAAATCTTAAAAAAAAAAAAGAAGGACGGATGCTATTTTTCACGGGTGAGGGGACGCCAGGGTTTTGAGATTACAGCCTCCCGCTTCGCAGACCAGTGGCTTCTGACACTAACAGGTCAGTGCAGCTGGGGCCACACCCTGGGCAGCAGAAGCATAAAATTCTGAGGTGCAGAGACAGTGGTGCAGCTCAGCTGGCTGGAACCAATGTTCGCAGCAGAAAGACAAGCCCAGGCAACCCCAGCTCTGGCCGAGCCCCTAGCCAGAGGGATAGCGCCATCGGGGGGGCCTCTGCTGAGCACCTGTCTATGTAGACTTGAACAATTAAGAATTCATTTAACAAAGAGCTGAAGGACCCTGGCCAGGTAGCTCTGTTGGTTAGAGCACCCTCCGGATACACCAAGGTTGAGGGTTCGATCCCCAGTCAGGGCACATACAAGAAACAATGAATGAATGTGTTAATAAGTGAAACAACAAATTGATCTCTCTCTCTTCTTTTTCTCTCTCTCTCTCTCTCAAAATCAATAAATAAAAAATTTAAAAATGAGATGCATTGATCATTTTAAAGGCTGTGAGTGTGGTGGGAGGAATTTCTCCAAATGAAGGCCTCCAAAAACATGACCATATCCCCCTAAAAAGGTACGGAGCATGCCCTGGCTGGTGTGGCTCAGTTGGTTGGAGCACCATCCTGTGGACTAAAAGGCCACAAGTTCTATCCCCGGTCAGGGCACATACCCGGGTTTCAGGTTTCGTCTCTGGCTGGGGTACATACCAGAGCAACTGGTCAATGTTTCTCTTTCATCTCTCTCTCCCCACCCCTCTCTCCTCCCTTCCGCTAAAATCAGTAAACATATATTCAGGTGAGGATTAAAAAAAAGTGACATAATGGAATACTACTTGTCCATAAGAGAGAAAGAAATCTTATGCTTTGCAATAGCATGGATGAGATTTTTACACTGAGTGAAATGAGCCAGTCAGAGAAAGACAAACACCATATGATTTCACTCACGTGTAGACTCTCATGAACAAACTAAACTAACAAACTGAATAGAGACAGAGTCATGGATACGGAGGACAGACAGACAGCTGTCAGAGAGGAGGAGGGCTGGGGACTGGGTGAAAAAGGGGAAGGGATGGAGCAAAAATAAATAAATCAAATTCATAGACAAACAATAGTAGAGCGATCACCAGAGGGAAAGGAGGGTAGGGATGGGCAGAAGAGGGTGAAGGGGGGATACATGGTGATGCAGGGAGACTGGACTTGGGTAGGTGAGCACACAGTACAGTACAATGATGATGTGTGATTGCATGGGACACCTGAAACCTATATAATTTTATTAACCAGCATCACCCCAATAAATGCAATTAAAAAAGATACCTGCTTTCATGCGGTGTAAGGAGGTTGGGTTTATTACAACCCACTTCAGAGAGACTATCTCTTTAATGATTGCAGAAGACAATGTTTGATCATTAAGGAGCTATAGAATTTTTATACTGAGAAAATTGAGAAATGTGCATTTTTCAGAGCCCCTCACTCCTACTGATGCAGATAATTATGGGTCTCTGGTGCTCATATTTCTAATTCTCTCAATAATAACAAAAAGATCTGCAGCCAATTCACTATGAAGCTCATGAAGCTTCAGCTTTAGGTCACGGGCCTTGTTCAGGCTGAGGGCAGGGGCTGTCCTGTGAGTTTGTATTTCTATATTTTCTATTCCTTTTTTATTTTTACTTATTTTTATTTTTAAAGATTTTATTTATTTATTTATTTTTAGAGAGGGAAGGGAGGGAGAAAGAGAGAGAGAGAGAAACATCAATGTGCAGTTGCTGGGGGCCGTGGCCTGCAACCCAGGCATGTACCCTGACTGGGAATCAAACCTGCGATGCTTTGGTTTGCAGCCCCAGCTCAATCCACTGAGCTATGCCAGCCAGGGCTCTTTCTATTCCTTTTTTAAAAGAGCCCCCTGGAATTGTCTACGTGAATAGCTCTACAAAATCTGTATCTGCCCCTACAAATTCATTTCAGCTCCGACTCTGCCAGTGAGAAGAGGAGGTAGTTTAACCAAGATTAATATAGTACCATATGCAATAGAAATACAGGGTCCAGCAGAAGTAAGACCATGGCATGTGGTCAGTAGGGAATGTGAATGTCTCGCACGAGGTGGACAGCAACTTGAACATGTAACCTATAATGCCCCGTGGTGTGCTTGAGTGTGATCCTGTTATGTTGCAGGATGACACGCTTATGATTTTGTAATAGAAGATTTTGTAATAAAAAGGGGGTGTTATTTGTGCCAGATCCCATATATAACAATTAGTACATTATGTTCAGCTCTTTGATACTTTCTTCTCCAAGTGGTTTTTTTAATTAAATTTATCAGGGTGACCTTGTTTCATTAGATTATACAGGTTTCAAGGGTACACTTTTACCACACATCATCTATATAATTGTACTGTGTGCCCACCTCCCAAGGTCAGGTCTCTTCCTGTCTCCATATCTTTGACCTCCTTTACCCTCCTCACACCCCCACCCCATCCCTCTGGTTACCCCCATACTGTTGTCTGTGTCTATGAGTTTTTGTTTATTTGCTTTTCTTGTTTGTTCATTTGTTGCTTTCAGTTTCATATCCCACATCTGAGTGAAATCATATGGTTCTTAACTTTTTCTGTCTGACTCGTTTCGCTTAGCGGGATATCCTCAAGGTCCACCGTGTTGTCACCAGTGACAGTGTGTCATCTCTTCTTATGGCTGAGTACTGTTCCATCGTGTATGTGCCACATCTGCTTTATCCAGTCACCCAACAAAGAGATTTTCAAATTCAACTAACATCTTTAGAAATAGCTACCTCAGTGTCTTAGGTCATCATCATGTGTATTGCATGAGAAAAATATCTTATCTTTTTAAGTAAAATTTTAAATTAATTTGAGAGAGAGAGAGAGAACATCTATTTCCTGTTCCACTTACTGATATACTCATTGGTTGTTTCTTGTATGTGCCCTGACTGGGGATTGAACCCACGACCTTGGTGTATCGGGACAATACCCAGCCAGGGCAAACACCTAATCTTGAATCTGACTGTGCAAATGCACATACCTATGCATCTAAAGTGGCACACTCACTTGCACGCATATACACACAGTCTCCCAGAAAAAAAGTTTAACCAACTCAAATCCTGGGAAAAGATGAAGAACAGCAAAAGGAAGAAAGAGGGAAAACTGGGACCCTGAATTCTCATACTTCTCTGTGAGCTGACTTACCAGCAAATGATTCATTGATTTCAGCCAATTTTAAAAAGTAGTATTGATAATTCTTCTTTCAGGAATTAAATTTACTGCCCCCCTCAAAAGAGTGAGGGACTATAATACTTGCTCTTCAGCTCTGAACTTACCTAAAATGTATTTGAATGTTTATTTTGCTCAATGTTTTCATAATAATTAGCTGAGTAGAGAATAATATTTCTGAAAATATAAGCCTTCCCTCCATCATCAATATGTATGAGGAATAACATGGGGACTTATTGCATATAGCTAATAATTGTCAAATAATCAATCAGTGCCCAGAAAAGACCACCAGAGCTCTCGAGAATCCCCTAGAATCTAATCACATATGTTAATGCTCATTAAATTGTGTAATTCTAATTACATGCTACAATATTTGACTATTTTTCTGACTTAAAAAAGAAGCAGAATGCCCAATTAACCATGTCTCCTTTCTGGGCTACAGAATAACCCTGAACAGGAGATGCTAATCCTTGCTTTAAACTTAGTGTCAGAAATAGTTTTATTATGCAAATATTCAGTGAGCATATTTTCCCTGGCGTGGGCATGCAAATTCACATTGCAGCCTGATAATTAAATTAACAGCACATCAAAGCAATCGTGCGTGAAATGAGTGCTTCGGGATGGAAAGTGACACTGTGGGTGAGCCTGGTGTCATGATGGACACAGTCGTTGAACTGTGGCCTTTGAACTCCCTGGTGCCCTAGTGACATGGTGCCTTCCCAGTTTGGGTATCCCTTTCAAACAGCACGTACCAAGGGCAACTCTAGCCGCAGATGCATCGTAATTGATCCAGAAGGACACCCAGGAGAGGATGGTGATGAGTATCGAGGGCATGTACGTCTGCAGAATGAAGTATCCGATGTTCCTCTTCAGCCGAAAGCTCAGTGAGAGCCGAGGGTAGGCACCTGCAGAAACAGACAGAGGTTACAGCCCAGGATGCATGGCAGACACGCATTTGCCTTGACTTCCAAGGGTCAATGGCGTGCATTTGAGAAGCCCATGAACCGAGCCGTGGTCCCCAGCCGTACCATTCACATCTGCCTGCCTGCCAGTGTTGGGGGCAGAGCTGGGTGGAGAACATCTTCCCATCTATTTATAAGGTAATGATGACAATAGTCTACTAAGGCAGGGTGCTCAGCTGAGGACTACCCCTGGCAAACTTTGGAAAGGTTTTTAGCTTCGAATACACATCGTGGCAAATATTTATTTTTCAATGAATTGCTGTACTGTTCTCTGTATGGACAGGGAGACTTGGCTCAAGGTTTTATTGAGCCAGATGGCTTTTACAAGGTGTCACCTAGCAGCCCATCCTGAGTGACAGGTGCACAGATGTGTGACTGTGCACAGGTGTTGAGGCATTGACGCTGCACTGATTGGGATTGCTTGGGAGCACCCTAAGAGCTGGGAGGTTGTGCACAGAAGAAGGTCCAGCCTCTCAGAAGGTAGCGGCTACACCGACATGCTCCACTCCAACCATAGCATGGGCATGGTGGGCCACCTGGGGAGAAGTGTGTCATCTGCTCCCTGGTGTGCAAGTCCCAGTGCCAACATGACATGTGTGTCCCTGGGAACCAACGAGTACTGCCACTTTGGCATGAGGAGCAAGTCCCCGGATGATGCCATGTTGACTTTTGCATTGGTCTTTCCTGTTGGATTTGTTTTTCTTGGAGCAAGGCAAGTTGAGCCTGAACCTCCTTCTCCCTGCTTCAATAGTGCACTATATCCAGTCCGAGCCTCTCAGCTCCTCAGGACTCTGATGGCGCTGATTGAAGGTCAACTGGTGAAAACTCAATGGTCTCCTCCAATAAACTTCCCAGGCTCTCCCTGCTGTGCTCCCTAATGGACAGAACTCTCTGCCTGACATCACTGATCCTAGTGGAGACCTTGCCTTCAGTACCCTCCTTCCACCCAAGCCTGGCAGGCCCCTCCTCTCCTGCCCCCATCTATATGCATGTCCCCAACTTCACTGCATGGCCCTTTCCATGGCAGTCTTTCTGTTCTTTCCTTTGGCCATCTGATTCACTCAGGTGACTATGACTTCTGTGCAGAAGAGGACTTTTAGCTCAATGCTCTTGCTATAGCATGAACCCCATGTTCAGCCAGAATGACATGAAGGAAACATGAAAACACTGAAGACACCCAGCACTTCAGGGTTGGTCACCTGGGAAGTTTTCTCTGACCTAGGTGTGTGTGAAGCTGTGTGTGTAAATATGTGTGCATGCATGTGGGTGCACATGAACCTGTGCATCAACGTGTGTGTGTGTAAGCCTGTGTGTGTAAACCTGAAACCTGTGCATGCATGTGTGTGTGCATGTGAGCCTGTGTGTGTCTAAACTCTATATGTCAACCTCTGTGCACATGTGGGAGCCTGTGTGTATAAACCTGTGTGTGTGTGAGCCTGCATGTGTAAACCAGTGCATTCATATGTGATCCCATGTGTGTAAACCTGTGTGTGTGTAGTTTCCTTACATGGCTCTGATCAAACACATATATCACACTGTCATCCTAACAAAAATGTTTCATACTTATTACAAATTATTTGTAAACATATCGCCATTCAAAGTTCTCCAAATGTGCACACATGTGTCTACATTACATGCATGTTGATATGTACAGGTGTCCTCTATAGTTTATAGACACATTTCTCTCAATATTGTAACTTTAGGTTATTTCCATTTTTGCAAGATTATACATAATACTCTTAAGAATATTGTTGAGTAGACTGCTTTTGCTATATTTAGACTTATTTCCTCAGGATGAACATGCCAAAGAGGAATTACTGAGCCAATGTGTGAGGCTCTTCATGTGTATTGCCAAATTATTTTGAGAAAAAACCACATCTGTGTACAATCCTCCGTGTGCACTTCAGAGAAGGGCCTATCTCACCCAGTAACTTGCACGCATTCCTTAAAAAGAACTGCTGTTAATTTCCATGGGAAAAATCCGTCCTTTCTCTGAATGAATACTCTGGTTGAATACTTCCTAAATGTTTGTTTTTCCTCTGCATTTAATCTCATACATGATCTGATTACACTATTTACTCCTTTTTCTCCTCTCTTGCTGTTTTTCCCCTATTCACGGAAGTACTTTCAAGAATAGCCCTTGTTTATATTCTGTGTTAAAATTTTCCCAGTTGTTTGTTTCAGAGCATATAATGGTTTGAGTGGAAGGTGCATAAATACTTCAATTCTTGTGTGTAGTTGAGTCTGTCATTCCATTTTTGTTGTTGTTGTTGTTGTTGTTGTTATTTTCAAGCTTCCTTTCCGGCTTCAGCAAGTTCACAATAGAGATCTAACCACCAAAAACCTATTTTCAGAGTTGGCAAATATTTTAGTGTTTGCTATCAAGTGAATGTGTGCATTGATTTTTGTTCTATAATCAGCTCAGCAATTTCTCCAACACCATCCGTGGAACAAAGCCTCCTTGACAGAGATCTGACACATTCCGTGGTTTATATTCCGCGCGTAGGTAGGTGACTGGCAGGCTGCGCCATTGAGCTGGGCGGAGCCTCATCGTGGGCGTGGCCATCGCCAGATTCCATGGTGGTCAGCTCCTCCCACACTTTCCAGGACCCCAGCACGCACCCCCTGCCATCCCAAGCTCCAAATATGCTGGTCCAGTGCTTCCCAGAAAGGGCCAACACTCATCCAGGAGTTTCAGTTTCTGCAAAATGTTTTCCCAACTTAACTCCAATTTCATATTCCACCACGGTGTCTGCATTCAGCACATTTTCCAGCCAAAGAGCGTCCCCGCTGCCTCAAAGTCATTGTCCACGTTGGCTGCTTCCACTGACTCACACTCTGTCTTCCCTCCTTCAGAAATGTCTCCCCTTATCCGTCCTCCAAGGCCTAGGTCACATGCCACATCTCCTGTGGGTCCTTTCTTCTTCTTCCCTCCAAAGGTAAGCGATTCTCCTCTTGAGTTATGTTCTCATTGAAATGACAACTATGACTATTGACCAGGGCAAGATCTTCCTTGGTCAATCAGTCCCCAAAGCAGCGTTGGTGAAGTAATGGCTTGCTCATATACCGTAATGCCTAGCTAAATGCCCAGGCCATCATTGGCTATCTCTGATACACCTGTGCTTCAGGATACCACCAGCCAGCGACCTCGGCTTTGTTGACAAAACCAGAATTCTCAGTGACATCAAGACTTGATCTGAGCAAAGCCTTTCACCATTGCATGAACCTAGAAAAGCCTGTTTGTTGCATTGCTAGAAGTATTCCATCATGCCTGCTGTGTCTATGGGCGGAACTCCCCAGGGCTCCCAGCTAGCGGCTCATCACATAGAGTTCAAAAGTGGTGAGTCAGCTGCCCCAAGACACACCCTTCAGAATAGCCACAGAAGCGTTAAAACGACAGGGGAAAGGCACCGAAGCCCCGCAGCCTGCGCGCCGATGCAGACGCGGTCCGGTTTCCGAGCAGATGCTGAGCCGACAGACAGGGACAGTCCCCGAGCCCCGGGGCATCATTCCAACTCCTGGCTTCCTGGCAGCGCTCGCCACAGAAGATGCTGAGTCCAACGCTTTCTCCCCAGATGCGCTAGAACTCAGGGCCAACAATGAGGCTCCGGGCCTCCCATCCAGCCTAAATTAATATTGCTCTCTAAGGCATTAAGGTCGTTGAGGAACTCGTAAAGATGCAAGCATACAGCATTGGATCCCCTTTGCGGAGGGGTAAGAGCCGCTCCGATGTATCTATAAAGTAATGAGCGGATATTTGCACAACTGCAGAGCTGACCTATATGTATGGGTGGCTCCCCCTGCGAGGCAGCCCCGTGCGTGGCTCTCCCAGCAGCACCTAGGAAACTTTGAGAGCCCTCGGCACTGCTCTGGGGTTTTTATCACGCTGCCTCCTTCATTTATGATCTGCTTATTCAAGAAATTCCTCACTGGAGGATGTGTTCATTGGTTTTACAGAGAGAAGGGAGAGAGAGAAACATCAATATGAGAGAGAAACATTGATCGGTTGCCTCCTGTACACGCCATGACCAGTGGTCGCAACCCGCAACCTCGGTCTGTGCCCTGACTAGGGATCGAACTCCCAACCTTTTGGCATATGGGACGAAGCTCCAACCAACTAAGCCACTGGCCAGGACTATGATCTACCTTTTTACTTTATAATACAACCCCAAATTCTTTTCTCACTCTTATTAATAGTCATCTTAGTTATTACGTGTTCTAAAAAAAATCCATGATGAAAAAGAGATACATAAAACCGCACAGAGAGAAGAGGAAAAACAGGGCTGGAGCTCAGGAAGTTTTTTCACGGGTTGTGTGGACCAAGCGATGATTCTCTTTCTGGTCCTCACAGTAAAACCTGCAGGTTGTACCACGTGACTCTGGGGCAAACAGGAGGGGTGTTGGACCCATCCAAGTCCACCCTCATGATTGACTTGGGATACTGTTTCGGAAATACCCTCACGTATGAAATCAGGACAAGAATATCACGGGTGGAAAAAAATAGATAAAGGACACTTCATCAAAATTACAAGCTATGATTCTTTAAGAACGTGAGAAGACAACCTTCGGGATGGGAGAAAATGTTTGCACATCGTGTATCTGATAAGGAAATTGTGTGTAGAATATAGAAAGAGGGTTTAAGAAACACAGCCAGTCCAATCCACAAATGGAAGCATCTGACTAGACATTTGCAATGAAGATCAGGCAAATATCCAATGAGCCCTAGAAAAGATGCTTCAACGTCATTACATGGTAGGGGAAAGCACCTCACAACCACAGTGAGGTACCACTTCAGCCTAGGGTGATCACATTCTAACAGCCCTGGCTAGAGTATCATCCCACAGATCAAAAGGCTGTGACCAGGTTTTATTCCCGGTCAGAATGTGTACCCAGGTTGCCGGTTCGGTCCCCAGTTGGGGCAGGTACGGAAGGCAACTAAGTCAACCAAGTGGATGTTTCTCACATTGATGTTTCTCTCTATCCCTCCCCCTCTCTTCCTGTCTTTCTCTAAAAGCAATAAAAAATGTCCTCCAGTTAGAATAAAAAAGAAAGATAGACAATAGTCAGTGATGGTGAAGATGGGGAGAAACCGGAACCCTCACGCATTGCTTGTGGGCGTGTCCAATGGTTGGAAATGGGTTTGGCAGTTCCTCAAAAAGTTAAATATATCACCATACTACCCAGCAATTTCAAACCTAAGTATGTGCCTAAGAGAAACAAAAACATATCCACAGAAAAACCTGTGCATGAATGCTCACAGCAGCCTTATTCCTAATATCCAAGAGCTGCAAACAGACTCATTTTCATCAACCCACGGATGGTTAATATAATAGGCTATATGTACACAATGGAATATTACACAGCAACGAAAAAGAATGAAGTAGCGACACATGATGCAACTTGGACGAGCCTTGAAGACATCGTGCTAAGTGAGAGAAGCCAGTCACAAAGTTCCCCTCCACCCCACATACACACACAGTGCCTGGTTCCACTGACATGAAGTCTACAGAATAGGCAAATCCATACAAATAGAATTAGATCAGTAGTTGCTCAGGGTTCGGGGAGGCAGACTGGGGGAGAGTGATCGCTAATGGGTACAGGACTTTTTTAGCGGGTGCCGGAAATATTCTGGAACTGATGGTGGCCATGGTCACACCCTTCTGTAACAGAACTGAAAACATCGAATTGCACACTTTAAGTGGGTGAAGGGTAGGGCATGTAAACGATATCTCAATAAATCTGTTATAAAACAGAAAAAAGAATACCGACTACCTGTACTTCACATCAAGCACCAAATACATTCTCTGAACCAAAATATATTCTTGATCAGCGCCAGTCCCCTCTTCCTCTCCTTTTCCTCCCTCTATGAAGCCTTCTGTGCACACGGTTGTGTAATCTAAGAGTTTTATCACCAAGCATATTTTAAAAGCATGCGTTGTGAATTGGTGCTAATGCCCTGCCCCCACCAGTTGTTGCTGGGGCTATAATGACAGAAGGAATTGGGGGTGGGAGGTGCCAGCTTCACCATCCCTGAGCATCTGAACCGAGGGTCTGTGGTCTTTATGATGTCTTACAGCTTGGCGTCTTTGTTTACCTCAGCTACGACACAGAGCATCGAGTAGGAATACAGAGAGCGCAGGGCACACTGGGAAATACATGTAGCTGGAATTTCATAAAACCTCGGCAAGAACAGAAAAGGTGAGCGCATACCCTCTTGGTCTTTGGACGGCTGAAACAAAGATGGCAATGAACCCTAGGCCGGGGTGGCCACAACCCGATCATATTAGCAGCAGATGACCGTGTCTAAAGAGTCTAAAGGAGGGTGGTCCAAGTTCAAGTTCCTGGACCACCAAGGCTGACTTCTAGCCCAGAAGTGGGGAGAGGTCTTTGACTTCTGGGAGAACGGCACCCACTGACCCAGGTCCTCCTCCCTCTCCTTCCTTTCTTCCTGCCTCCAAGGCCAGGGTTGGCCCCCTGTCCACCCAGAATGAGCGGTAACTTATGTTACCAAATGTGGGTTGATTGAGTTCACCTTTGGTCTTTGAACTTCTCAATAACCGGCCCCAGGGGGCATCTCGTGGTCCAGAGACCTTCTACCCATCAAAGCTCCCCAGTCCCCTTTGGAGACAGAGAAAAGGGACACCTACCACGATGGATTATTGATGATGGCACTGCAGTGGCTGACCCAGTGGCGGGAGTCCCTTGCAGGGTGTTTCATAAGGGGACCACCACGGCCCAGGTGGCCAGGGTCCCCAGGGCATGGGAGCGGATGCAGGACTCACCTGTGGCGAAGACAACATTCCTCGAGACCAGGCGATGTTCCACGATGGAGAACTGAGGAAGCTCGATCCTCTCCACACCGGTGACAGCCTTATCGCCACCGCGCCAGTAAAATTCAATGTCGTCTGTGGTGTAGCCGTCTGCCAGGAGAGAGAAGCAGGGACAGGGCAGAAATGAAGCATCATCTTGTCTATACACGGGTTTAAGACACTGTCGCCAGGGAAACGGAAGGAAGAGCTCACCCATATTTTGATAGGCTTGTTTGATGTGCTAATTTTGGAGAAGGGTCTTCCAAGAACTAACTTTCAAATATCTCAGTGTTGATCTAGAGCATGCTGATGTTGCCCTGGCTGGGTGGCTCAGTTGGCTGGAGTGTCAACCTATACACTAAAAGGTCATAGGTTCGATTCCCGGTCAGGGAACATACTTAGGTTGTGGGTTTGATCTCCTGTCAGGGTGCATACAGGAGGCAATTGATCGATGTTTCTCTCTCTCTCCCTTCCTCTTTCTACAATCAATAAAACATATCCTCAGGCGAAGATTAAAAAAATTAGAACGGGCTGGTGTTGAAAAGTATGGATGCTAGGAAGGCTCAGTGCTCTAACCAGAGTTCTGTTCGCACAGCCTCACTGTCGAGCTCGCCTGGATGTTGCACCCAACCGAACTGAGAACATATGAACGCTGGGTAAGATGGTCGTAAGAAAAGATGAGAACACAAGCATGAAGGATTCTGAGAAGGCGACTCTTCTCAAAAGCCACTGAAAAACTAAAACACTGAGGGTGAATTTAACCAATCGATGTTGGGTAACATCCAAAACTCTCCGAGCAAAAGTAGTGTTCTCGGCATTTCTGGATGGTTCCATGAGATGACCATCCTTAGAAATGCCTTTTGTTGGGACTCCCTTGGCCCTCGGAGATCGGCACAAGGTGTTGTTTGGAGTGGCCATTGGTGGAGTAGAGCTCCACCCCCAGCTCCTGACACAGCGCTCACATTCAGTGCTTCTGGAGAATGCGTATAAATAGGACAGCAAAGCCTGATGTCACCTGTCACACCCAGGGATCTTCTGGAGAATGAGATCAATTTTACCAGTAAGGTCAATTACAGCACACACAGGGGGGAAAAATGCCTTGCCACTATAAAGGACTCTCTGATTGGACCATATATACTGAGCAAAACGCAGACATGCAGTATTTGATGAGTGACAAATAGCCCCAAGCTAGGGGGTGGCTGGCCACTCCCCACAGCTCGTGCCATCTCCCAGGCCTATCTGCTCTTCCAGCTCCAGAATCATGGTGGACACACCTCTATCTCCTACCTTCCCTCTGACTTCCTCATATTGCATTCTCGCCTCGAGGGCACAGCACTGGTTAATAAAACCCACCCATACCCAGGCCTCTCCTCTGCATAAAACCTTCAAATCTTTCCCAGTGCAATTAGCAAAAAAGCTCACACTCAAGCCCTGGCTGGCATAGCTCAGTGGATTGAGCATGGGCTGTGAACCAAAGCATCGCAGGTTCGATTCCCAGTCAGGGCACATGCCTGGGTTGCAGGCCATGGCTGCCCACAACCGCACATTGATGTTTCTCTCTCTTTCTCTTTCTCCCTCCCTTCTCTCTCTAAAAATAAATAAATAAAATATTTTAAAAAACCCTCAAACTCCTTACAAGGACCTCAAGAATCTACAGCACCCCCTGCCCCCAACTACCGTGTGCATCCAGTTTCTCTCCCTCTTCACCCAGCCCCACCCTTCCCCCTTGGCCTCTGGGGCACAGAGCAGCACAAGTGCCCACGGGACATTCTTCAAGACCTCTCAGCTCCCCCTTCCCTACGTTTGCATCTTAATTTACAAAAAACCTTTCACACCCGTGTGTAGTCAAATCATCATAAAAATGGGAGAATTCACTCCTTCTTCCACGCAAGTGCTTGAAGCATGGACTCTTCCAAGACACGCAGCTCACACGTGCTGAGGAAATCAATCCCTTTTACAATAGACCTTCCTGCCCATCCTCCACCTGGGCTCAACTATCACGGTCACGGAATCTCCTCCTCCCAGCCCACTCATGGTCTGTGCGAAGTTGCAGTGGCAGCTGCTGTCTTACCTGGACCCCAAATTTGCCTTCCTGAAATTCACCAGCTCAAGGGGTACTGTGCCCTCTGGCCACACAGAATCCATTTAACTTCTCAGGGTCATCCTTGCTCTACTGGGTGATTATCATCTTTCCCATGAGCCTCTCTTCTCCACACTGAATTCCCCCAGATGATTCCATCACAGATCACGGGCCCTGATTCCACGTGCCTCGTGCTCTGAAAGCACCATTCTCAGAAACCATGACACAGATGTGGCGTGGAAGCCAGGGGCACCGTGGGGCCGGCTCCACAGGGACCTGAACCCTAGTCACCAAGCCAACTTCCCAAAGACACTAACTGCGCACCACAAATGTGCCAAGAGACATTGGCAAGTTGCTCATTTGCCATCCACCAAAAAAAAAAAAAAATGTCATCAATATGAAGACTGATAAGCCGAAATCCAATGGAAACTGATTATAAACCCAGGCATGGTTGGCCGGGATTACTAACAACAGCAGCGCCCTCCAGACCTGCCGGACACGGAGCTCAGGGAGCAGCAGGGACACGTGCCTGTTCAATAACACAGACGCCCCTCACGCAGGAGCCCTCCGCACTGAAGCGGCAGCCGAGCATCGGAGTACTCCCCAAACGCAAGGAAATGGCCGAGATGCAGCAACAGCGCGCTTGTAAAGCTGAGCTCCTGATGGAAAATGAGTTTTACTCCAACAGCCCAGGATCCCAGGAGGGCAGCCACTCATGCGTGATGAAGCATATTGTGACAAAATTGTCTCCGTGTTTGCTCTCTGCTCACGGAGAGGCCCGAGATGGGCGGCCCTAGTCAGACTCTCTTAATCAGATTAGAATGAAGAACTCTTGCTTTTTCTGTTTATTGGTTTTAGAGAAAGAGGGAGGGAGGAAGGAAGGGGGGGGGAGAGAGAGAAGGAGAGGAAGGGGGGGGGAGAGAGAGAGAGAGAGAGAGAGAGCGAGAGAGAGAGAGAGAGAGAGAGAGAGAGAGAGAGAGAGAGAGAGAGAGGGAGAGAGAAACACTGATGTGGGAGAGAGACACAGATTGACTGTCTCCTGTATGCACCCTGACTGGGAATTGAACCTGCAACCTAGGTGTGTGCCCTGACCCAGAATCGAACCCTCAACCTTTTAGTGCATAGGACGATGCTCCAACCAACGGAGCCCCATGAGCTAGGGCATAATGGGGAACTCTTCTACTGCAGAGTGAACGATTAAACCTTTTATCTTTAAGATACTTAAAAACGATGTCAAGAAAATGATACAGGCCTTGCCAAAAATGTCAAAGAACAACAAGACAGCCTAAAACACAATGCAGATGAAGAACAGAAATAGAGATACGCACAGCTTTCGATTTCCAGGGTGCAGTTCTGCTCATCCAAGGGGTACCTTCTCAGGTCCATCATGCACGCCGCGGTCGTGGTGATTCTGAAACACACGGGGGGCGGGGCAGAGAGCAAAGACGGGATGAGAAGCACGTAGCAAGACAGCTGCTTCCATGTAAGCTATGAGTAGGACCCCTTCTCCCAAGGACACCCGATTCCGCATACCAATTACACTGAGTAAGTTTTCGACATACTGTAGGCCAGCTCAGTCAAGAAAAGCAACACAAAACGTTGACACCCTCTGCCATTATCCACGGAGTCTTGTGACCTTTTAGACAATGAAGGCAGAGAAAGGGGTCTCTTGGGAAGTTCTTATCTTCAGTCTTTGCTCTGCCTCCTGGTCTGGGGGCTCCTTGACTTTTACAGGACAGAGAAAACTCCTGCGTGGTGACAGCGCTGACTGGGTCAGGACTGAACTCTCTGGCTTTCCATGTGATGGGCTCTGGTAGCTGCACGTCCAGAGGCTGCCCCTCAGCTCTGAGCCCAGCTTCTGCTGCTTCCTGTGTTATTATTACACTTGGCAGGGAGGCTGGGTCCCAACACTCTGGAGCTTTGCGCCATGAAATCGCCTCTCTCTTCCAAGAGACTATTTGGCTTTTTATTTGATTAGGGATCAAAACTGAGTGGAATTCGCTTCCCTTGGGGTCAGCGGCAGCCATGGAAAGAATTTACATCACGGCCAAGGCCAGTTAAGCCTCTGCCACGCCATGGTTCCATCAACTGCACAGAGAAAGAGGACGGTCCTGGCAATGTCAAGTTCATCGCCTACTCTGTCTACACTAGCAGGGGTGTCCACCCAAGGACGTATCAACTTGGGAGAAACATACTCATGCATCAGTTCCACAAGAGACACATCACACGGGTATTATTATTACTATTATTCCCATTTTGAAGATGAGCAAACCAAAGCTTAGAAAGAATAGATAGGTTGGTCAGATTTAGGAAAGAACTGGAAGGCAGATGTGGTCATCAGGCAGCGTGAAGCTTACACTCCACTGCCTCCCTGACCCCTCTCCACCCTTAAAGTAGGAAATGTTGCTCTTTAAGAAGAGCAAGTAGAGCCCTGGCTAGCGTAGCTCAGTGGATTGAGTGCAGTCTGCGAACCAAAGCATCACAGGTTCGATTCCCAGTCAGGGTACATGCCTGGGTTGCAGGCCACAGCCCCCAGCAACAGCACATTGATGTTTCTCTCTCTCTCTCTCTTTCCCCCTCCCTTCCCTCTCTAAAAATAAATAAATAAAATCTTTAAAAAAAAGAAGAGCAAGTAGGGGAGAGAAATCTGTAATACATACAGAGATCATATACGTCTATAATATATAGCCAAAACAGTAGCCATGAGCCACATGTGGCTAGATTTAAAGTTTAAATGAAATCAAGTGTAGTAACACTGAAAATTCAGTGTCTCTGAAGCACTAGCCACATTTCAAGTTCTCAGCGGCCGCCTGTGGCTCCTGCATCCCACAGTGCTAATCACAGAACGTCTTTACCTCCACAGGAGGCTCCCCTGGAAACAGCGAGGAGAAGAGTGGCAAGCCAGGTAGAAGGGCCCTGCTGCTGACCCCAACCTCCCATCCCCCTCCTCTCCCCCCCTTCCCATGGCTCTACAACTCTTTGTTTGAAAGCGGAAGAGCCAAATGTGCACCACCCACCTCCTCAACCCATCACTATGCTGACCAGAGGTAGATGTCCACACGGCATGTAAGTCAAGTGCCAGAGTGGAAGCTGTCATTCAACACTATTCACAGGGCCCTGGCCAGGTAGCTCAGTGGGTTAGAGCATCGTCCCCATATGCCAAGGTTGAGGGTTCGATCCCTGGGCAGGGCATGTATGAGAATCAACCAATGAATGCATCAGTAAGTGGAAGAACAAATCCATCTTTCTTTCTCTCTCCCTCTCCTTTCCTCTCTTTCTAAAATCAATGGATTAACAACAACAAAGACTATTCACAGTAGCATAGACTGGGTCTGACTTCATGGCTCAGTTAGTGTACCCAGCAGTCAGAAGGGAGGGCCTACCCTAAATGAATAGCAGTTACAACCTAGTGGCTGCAACTCCCAACATGATCTTGAACCTGAAGGCAGCCAAGGTCCACTTTGTCTCCAAGGATCTGTCCCACCTGAGGATAAAGATTCTGCATACAGCCCTGGCTGGTGTGGGTCAGTGGACTGAACACCCACCTGCGAATCAAAGTGTTGTTGGTTCAGCTCCCCATCAGGGCACATGGCTGGGTTGCAGGCCAGGCCTCCAGTAGGGGGCGCTCGAGAGGCAACCACACATTGACGTTTCTCTCCCTCTCTTTCTCCCTCCCTTTCCCTTCTCTAAAAATAAATAAATAAAATCTTTTAAAAATTTAAAAAACACACTCTGCATACAAAAAGAAGCATTCTACGAAAAGTAGGGAAAGCATAGAGAATGAACGCCGAAAAATTTGGAAGGTATTAGGCCTGGTTGTCAAAAGGCCTGAATGCAACACGCCCTTTTCCAAACAAGTGCAGAGACAGAAGGAAGGAACAGCCTGAGAGGAAGACAGATGGGCAGACACAGTCAAACCAAGAAAAGGAGGCAAGGCACTCAGCCCCGAGTGCTCATGGGAATCTTGGGCTGCAGACAGATGGGGGAATCGACGCAGCTGAGAATCATTTCATGACGTGGACCGGCACCCGCGTCACTGAGGAATCTTGTTAAAATGCAGATTCTCAGCAGAAGGGCTGCAGAGCGCCTGCGATTATTTCCCAGATGACGTTGCTACTGCTGGTCTGGGGACAAAGCCAAGAGGGGAAAGGAAACTGAAAATGTGTAAAACCTTCCTAACACAGGGGAGGAAGACAAAGCTTTGAAACCAGAGAGAAGGTGATGGTTCAGCACAGGAAATGGGCAAAGAGCTGGGCTTTATTAGAGGAACAGCAAAAGCAAACAGCATACAAGTCAAGAAATTAGAATTAAACACAAAACAATAATTAAAAAAAAAACTGGGGCCCTGGCTGGTGTGGCTTAGTGGACTGAGTGTTGGTCTGTGAACCAAAGGGTCACCAGTTCAATTCCCAGTTAGGGCACATGCCTGGGTTGCAGGCCAGGTCCCAGTAGTGGGTGTGCAAGAGGCAACTACACATTGATGTTTCCCTCTTTTCTCCCTCTTTTCCCCTCTCTTTAAATATAAATACACTTTTTAAAAAGTTGGGGTAAAATATGCTTAACACACTTTTTTTTTGCATTTTAAAAAAGGGTTTATTTATTTCTAGAGAGAGGGAAAGGGAGGGAGAAAGAAAGGGAGAGCAACATCAGTGTGTGGTTGCCTCCCATGTGGCCCCTACTGGGGACCTGGCCTGCAACCCAGGCATGTGCCCTGACTGGGAATCGAACTCTCAACTCTTTGGTTCACAGGCTGGCCCTCAATCCACTGAGCTGCACCAGCCAGGGCCCATTTTTTTCATTTTTAATTGGCACTGAGCACGTTCACACTGCTGTGCCACTATCACCACCATCTGTACCCATACATTTTCCATCATCCCTGATAGATATTCGGTACCCACTGAACAGTAATTCTCCCCTTCTCCCCCCAGGACTGGGTAACTGCTGGTCTACTTTCTCTCTTTCTGAATTTACTTATTTTTAGGTCCCTCATATAAGTGAAGTCATGTACCATTTGTATGTTTGTGCCTGGCTTGTCTCCTTCACATGTTTTGAAAGTTCACCCATCTTGTATCATGTATCAGCATTTCATACCTTTTTCTGACTGAGTAATACTCTAGTGTACGGACAGACCACGTTTTGTTTATCCATTCATGTGTTGATGGACAGTTTGGCCGCTTCCACCTTTTGCCTGTTGTGAAGAATGCTGCTGTGAATACAAGCATTGGTATTGCTTTTGTTTCTTTGGGTATATATCCAGGAGTGGAACTGCTGGGTCATATGATAATTGTGGTTGACATTGTGAGACAAAGACATCCTGCTTTTCATACCGCTGAGTGATCTTACACAACCACCAGCAATGCACAAACGTTCCCATCACCGCAGAACTTTGCCAACACTTGTTGTTCTCCGTCTTTTGTGTAATAGCCATCCGAACGGGTGTGCGGTGCTGCCTCACTGAGTTTTGATTTGCATTCCCTTTATGGGTAATCGTGTTGAGCATCTTTTCACGTGCTCATTGGCCATTCGAACATCTTCTTTGGGGAAATATATCTGTTGAAGTCCTTTGTGTTGAAATGGCCATTTTTGTTTCTGTTGTTGCTGGTTCCTAGTTCTTTATGCAATCCAGATATTAACTACCCCTATTGAATATATGATTTCCAAAGTTTCTCCCATTCCATGGGTTGCCTTTTCACTCTATTGTGTTCTTTGACACACAGATGTTTTTAATTTTGATGTAGTTCAATTTTCCTTTTGTTGGTGGTGATTTTCATGTCACATCCAAGGAATCATTGCCAAAGCCAATGTCATAAAGCTCTCCCCCTGTACCTTACATCTTTATCATTTTAGCTTTTTTTAAAGATTTTATTTATTTATTTTTAGAGAGGGAAGGGAGGGGGAGAGAGAGAGAGAGAGAGAGAAACATCAATGTTGCTGGGGGCCGTGGCCTGCAACCCAGGCATGTGCCCTGACTGGAAATTGAACCTGTGATGCTTTGGTTCACAGCCTGCACTCAATCCACTGAGCTACAGCAGCCAGGGCTCATTTTAGCTTTTACTCATTTACATTTTCAACCTACTTTGAGCTCATTGTGTGTATGGTATAAGGTAAGCATCCATTGGATTCTTTTACATGTGGATATCCAGTTTTTCTGGTACTATGTGTTCAAAACGTAGATTGTCCTTTATTCGTTGAATCGTTTTGGTCCCCTGTTGAAAATCACATGGCCATATATGCAAGAGTTTATTTTGGGGATTCTCTATCCTATCCCATTGACCTGTGTGTCTGTTCTTATTTCTGTATCACGCTGTTTTGATTACTATGGCTTTGCAGTAAGTTTTAACATCAGAAAATGTGAGACCAACTGGTTTTCTTTTTCAAGATTGTTCTGCATGTCTAAGATCCCATACGATCCCACACAAATTGTAGAGTGGGATTTTTCGTTTGACAAAAAACATCAGTGGGATTTCGAGGGGGATGGTACTGGATGTGTAGACCTCTGTGGGGAGTACTGTCATCTTAACAACGTGGAGTCTTGCAATCAGTGAGCACAAGATTTCTTCCCATTCACGCCTATCGTCTTAAACTTCTTTCAGCAAGAGTTTAGAGTTTTCCGCCTACAAGTCTTTTGCCTCCATCATTAAAATCTACTCCTCAGTATTTCACCCTTTTAGATCTTATTGTAAATAAAATTACTTTCTAAATTTCCTTTTGGGATTTTTAATGTTAGTATACAAAAATGTACCTGATTTTTATATGTTGACTTTGAAATCTGCAATTTTGATGATATTTTTGATCTAGCAAGTTTTTTGGGGAGGGGCTTGCACAGAATCTTCGGGTTTCCCTCATAAGATCCCATCATCTGCACGCAGACGATTTACTCCTTCCTTTTTTGTTAGGACAAAGATGGCGTGAGCAGGTGCCCTGACTTGTATCTTAGGGAAAATGATTTCCGTGTTTCACCAATGAGTATGGTTTTGATTGTGAGGATTTCATATACAGCGCTCATCACACGAGCAAGTTCCCTTCTATTCCTAGGTCTTCGCACACTTTTATCCTAAAGGGTGTTGAATTTTGTCAAATCCCATCTCTGCATCAACTGACAGGACCGTGTCTTTTTTCCCCCTTTCACTTTGTTAAGCTCATTTTCCTATGTTTGAATCATCCCCACGTTCTAGGAATAAGTCCCACTTGGTCATGGTACGTGCTGCTGACTTCAGCTTGCTGGGATTTTGTTGAGGATTTCTGTATTAATACTGATAAGGGATATTGGTCTGTGGTTTTCTTTTCTTGGAGTGTCTTTGTCTGACTTTGGGATCAGGGTATGCTGGCCACAGACTGAGGAAGGAAGCATCCTTTCCTCTTCAATTTTTTTTGGAAGAGTTTCATTTTGCACTAAGTGGGGTTAATTTGTCTTTACATGTTTAGTAGAATTGACCAGTGAAGCCACTTGATTCAGGAATTTTGGGGTGGGAGGTTTTTGATTCAACTACCACACTAGTTAGTGGTCTATTCAGACTTTCTGTATCTTTAGGATTCATTTTGGGAGGTTGTGTGCTTCTAGGGATTTGTCCAGTTCATCTAGGTTATCCAATTTTCTGGCATAACATGTTCCATAGTATTCTCATATACATATTTTTATAAATATTTTTATTTCTGTCCATTGGTAGTAATGTTCCTCTTTTCACTTCTGATTTTAGTTATTTAGGTCTTTTCTCTCTTTTTTTTTTTTTTGGTCAATCTAACTAAAGTTTTGTCCATTTAGTAAATCTTTCAGAGAACCAAATTTTGGTTTCATTGGTTTTTCTAAATAATTTTAGGTACTTTCTATTTTATTTATCTCTACTCTATTATTTTATTCCTTCTGCTAGCTTTTTGGTTTAATTTACTCTTCTTTTATTTTTTTTAGTGCCTTAAAATGTAAAATGAATATTTCTTTTTAATGTATGTGTCTATAAGTATAAATTTCCCTCTCAGTACTGAATCCCAGCATCTCATAAGTTTTGTGCTTATTGTATAACTCTTTCTCTTTTCAATTCTGTGAAAGTTTGCTTCATGTATTTTGGAGTTCTGATGTATGGAGCATATATTTCTATAACTGTCATATCTTCTTGTTGAATTGACTCATCAATACATATGGTGTTTTGCCCTGGCTGGTGTAGCTCAGTGGATTGAGCGTGGGCCTGTAAACCAAAGGATCATGGTTTGATTTCCAGTCAGGGCACATGCCTCAGTTGCAGGCCAGTTCCCAGCAAGGGATGCACGAGAGGCAACCATACATTGGTATTTCTTTCCCTCTTTCCTTCCCTTCCCCTCTAAAGATAAATAAATAAAATCTTAATATATATATATATATATATATATATATATATATATATATATATATATATGTGTGTGTGTGTGTGTGTGTGGTTTCTTGATTCTTATAAAAACAAGAAAGTCTATTTGATTTAAAATCTATTTCATCTCATATTAATAGAGCCACTTCAGCTCTCTTCTGATTACTGTCTGTATGGAATACATTTTTCCACCCTTTCCCATTGAATTTGTGTCTTTAAATATAAAGTAAATCTCTTGTAGGTAGCAGACAGATGGATCCTCTTTTATTTGTATCCATCCTGCCAGTCTTATATAGGGAGTTTAATTCATTAACATTTAATGTAATTATGGTGAAAGAAAGACCTGCCTTTGCCACTTTGTTACTTGTTTAGTTTTTGTTTTTGTACATCCTATAGCTTTTGGTTCCTTCATCTTTTCCATCTTTATTTTCTTTTTTATGTAGTTGATGTTTTTGTAGTAACCTGTTTTGATTCCCTTCTCATTTCCTTTGTGTATTTACATTTTGGTGACCACAGAGATTATATGTAACATGCTAAAATTATAATAATCTAATTTGAATGGATATCAGCTTTACTTTAAGTATATGTAGAATCTCTACATCTCTACTTAATTTGCTTTGCACACCCATTATTGATGTTAAGTTGCCTTTTGTACATTGTCTATCCAATTACCTAGATTTATAGTTACTCTTATGCACTTGTCTTTTAAATCATGTAGACCATAAAAAAGGGGGAGTTATACACACACACACACACACACACACACAGAATAATGGTGGTTTTGCTTACTTTTACTGGAGATCTTTATATCTTCACACACCTTCAAGTGACTCTCGGGCACCCTTTCATTTCAACCTTCCTTTATCTTCCTTTATCTATTCCCGTGGTACAGGTCTAGTTGAAATAAAGTCCCTCGGATCTTGTTAATCTGGGAAGTGACTAATTCCTCCTCATTTTTGAAGGTAGTTTTGCCAGACAGAGAATTCTCTCAACAGTTTTTGTCCTCCATTCCACTGCCTCCGACCTCCAAGCTTTCTGATGAAAAAGTGGCTGCCGATCTTGGTGGAGGCTCCCTTATAAGTGATCAGTTGCTTCCCACTTGATGATTTCAAAATTCTCTCTGCGTCTGTGGCTTTTGTAGTTTGATGGTATGCGTCTTAGTGTGGGTCTCTTTTGTTTTATCCCTCTTGGAGTTCATGGAGCTTCTTGGATTTGTAGATTCATGTTTTGCAGAACTTCGAGAAGTTTTCCATGATTATTCCTTCAAATACTCTCTCTGCCCCTCTCTGATGCTCCTCCCTTAGGACTCCCATTATACATATTTTGGCACACTTGGTTTCCCAGGTGTCTCTTTGGCTCCATTTGATTTTCTTCAATCTTTATTCTTTCTTTTCCTCAGACTTGATCATTTTAAATTGGCCTACATTTAAATTTGTTGATTTTTTTCTCCTAACTGCTTATAAACCCCTCTAGTAAATTTTTTAATTGTATTTTCAGTTTCAAAATTTGTTTGGCCCTTTTTAATAATTTCTATCTCTTTGCTTATTTTATTTTGTTGTTGACATACTTCCAAATTTCTTCTAGTTCTTTGTCCAAGTTTTGCCTCAGCTCTTGGAGCATAGATAAGGCATACCTAGGTTGTGGGTTCAATCCCCAGTCAGGGCACACACGGGAGGCAACCAATGGATGTTTCTCTCTCTCTCTCCTCCCCTTTCTCTCTCTCTAAAATCAATAAAAGATATATATCCTCAGGTGAGGATCAAAAAATTATCAATATTTTGACACACTAATGTACTATTGGTCCAAAAATTCAAATTACTTCAAGTTCAAATTGCTCTTGATAGCTCTGTGTGTTTTTTTTAAAGATTGTTAAAATTTATTTATTTTTAGAGAGGGAAGGGAGGGAGAAAGAGAGAGACAAACATCGATGTGTGGTTGCTGGGGGTCATGGCCTGCAACCCAGGCATGTGCCCTGACTGGGAATTGAACTTGTGACACTTTGGTTCACAGCCCGCGCTCAATCCACTGAGCTATGCCAGCCAGAGCAACTCTGTGTGTTCTTTGAGTTGAAAGACAGAGATCCCTGGCTGCGCTGATTTTGAAGGGAAGCAGCTGGGAGAGCAGCTGCTGAGCATGTGTGGAGTGCGGTGGTCTGGTGTTTAGAAATTGTCTCCTGACAGCTTGTGCAGGTCCACAGAGATCTGAAGGCTTGTTTCAAAAATATGAGTTTCTAAATAAATGGAAGGAGTATATTGAGATGACATTTGAATGAAAATAGCAACTTATTTAGGATTCCGTCTACTGATTTCAGAGACTTCTTGAGATGTATAATGGATACAAATGTGATGAGAGAGATTTTTTTTAGGTCATTGTACAAAGTCTGTTATTGAAAATTTCCCGTAGCTTATTATTTTATGACTATCTAATGTTTATCTATAAATGTGCAGACAGAATATTAGGTGAAGATATGGTTTTATTATATATATTTTTTATTCTTGCATGCTTTAATGTGTCAAATCTTCAACAC
The DNA here is from genome assembly GCF_004126475.2 of Phyllostomus discolor. NCBI lineage: Eukaryota > Metazoa > Chordata > Mammalia > Chiroptera > Phyllostomidae > Phyllostomus > Phyllostomus discolor. The sequence continues at coordinate 32,310,722 of NC_040914.2, read as the reverse complement.
TTTCCAATGGCGTTTGGAGATTTAACACAGTTCTGTCATTCATGCTATGCCATTCTGTCTGCTATGATGGAAATATTTATGGACCCCAAATTCATTAAGTGGACATCCTAGCCCCCAAAAGTGGGGGTATGAGGAGGTGGGGACTTAGGTCCCAAGAGTGGAGCCCTCAGAAATAGTGTTAGTGTCCTTGTCATAGCATCCCCACAGGCTCCCTGTCCCTTCCACTGTGGGAGCCCAGCAAGCAGGTGCCTGCCATGAACCGGGAGGCTGGTCCTCACCTGACATTGAACCTGCTGGCACCTTGACCTTGAATGTTCTCCTCCTTCCAGAACTCTGAGAATAAACACCTGGGGTTTATAATCCACTCCATCTGTGTATTTTGTTACAGCAGCCAAAATGGGCGAAGACACTAGTCTAACAGGGTTAAAGGTCTCTGATTTTAAGAGAAATACACTAACGTGTTCTGCCTCTGGTAAGAAAATAAGGAACACCAACATCAACCTGGAGAGATCCCAGATAGAAAGTTTTGTTCAAAAGCCAAACAAGCCTAGCCTAATTTTTTACTGGTATTTGCTTCCTTACACACACACAGGTGTGCGCACACACTCCTGCTATCCAGTGTTTTGGGGGCGGAGGCAGGTGAATGAAGGGCTCAATTTCCAGCTCATTTTATGCTCAAGTGGTTTCTGAAGCATCTTTTGTACAACTGATGCCTTGTCAGAACCTCCATCTCTCATTTCTGGGCAAAAATGCACAATGTTGCAAAGGTCCCTGGGAAACATCGATCTAGCTTCTCTTCCCAGTGCCTCCTGGGCTTGGTCGACACGTGCCACTTCTATTCTCACAGTTCAAAACACTCCTTGCACTGCGAAAATGTTGGCTCTTGGTCTGTGTATTGCAGTTTTGAGAAAGCTCCTAACGCTTTGTACTCAAGAGGATGCTCAGGAATTCCCTTTGCTCATCCTGAAGCACCGAGAGAGGTGTGGATTTAAATAAACACAGTCACACCTCGGTCCTCGTTGGCTTCAGAACTCGCCAGACCCTGCACTCGCTGCATTTCAACGAGAAAGATAATGTTTCACCTCGTCAGTTTCAGCAGGCGACCCGAGTTCCGGGGTGGACTAACAACAAGTACCAAGGTACCACTGTATTTACTAGAACTTCACTTAGATCCTGTGGAGTCCTAGCTAAAGGGCTAAGGACTCACAACATTTTGAGACAAATCTCGAATCTCTGCGCCAGCCCTTGAAGACCTCAAGAACCCTTTCAGGCCAGGAGATCAAGAAAGACAGACACACACACACACACACACACACACACACACACACAATGACTCTAGAACAGAATGCAACACAAACCAGCGCAGTCAAGGCAAGAAACAGCAGCGTCTTAAGGGCACCGTTTAGCAAAGGGGGGCAGTATTCCCAGCAATGAACCCGCCCTGCCCAGTGAGAGCATCCTGGGAATGCCTAGCCGTTTCCGTGGTAACCAGGGGCAGCCAGGATCTCCCCGGGGGGTCCAGAGACAGCAGTCTGGTTTCGGGTTCCAGTGATTTCATCAGGAGAGCTGGTTACAGAGGACTCTCACCCGAGAGCCTCGAGGTTCGTCATTCCCATAAATACTGGCGGCCTCGCCTTATAGAACTTCACGGAGACCCTACATCAGCATAACGAAACTTTTTTTTCCAACTCTGCACCGGCTTTGAGAAAATGTTAGCGAGAGCTTTTGCACTGTCAGGATAATATTAATTACAGGCCGTTGCAGCTATAATATGGGAAATCCGCCCTGAGGGAATCGGGGTTCTCAGATATCATGACCCAATTAGATCAAATAAGCCCAGGCAGGCTGTCCTCGCACTTGTGACTATTAATAGCAACAGAAAGGCCCCAAATCCTGTAAGATTTCTTGCTTGGCAAAGCTCAGAGCGTTTCGAGGATGTCTGCTAATGAAGCCGAGGATGCGGCCTCACCCACTATGACCGCTGCAAGGGAGAAGGGCAAGGCCAGCGCGCCACGCAGCCCCCAGAGGCGGACAGACCTGAGCCCGTACAACACCGTCCCGTCGGGGTGAAGCCGGATCATGCGGTTCTTCACCGTCACTCCGTGCACGAACGACTTTTTGTCATTTAGGAAATAGGTGTCCGGCACCCACAGCTGGTCGGCCACGCGGTTGTCCAGCGTGAGGTTGAGAGGGATCCCAGAGTAGGCGAGCCTTTTGTCTCTCCAATACTGTTGAAAATACATGGTCAAGGTGTAATCCTGGACAGGGGGGAAAGAAAAGAAATTAGTTTCAGCGTTCAGCCAAATCAGCATTTCATAAAAACCACACAGGGCCCTGGCCGGTGGGGCTCCGTGGGTTGGGCGTCATCCCATCCACTGAAAGGTCGTGGGTTCGAGTCCTGCTCAGGGCACATGCCTGGGTTGCAGTTCAGTCCCAGATGGGGTGCCTGCCGGAAGCACCCGATCGATGTTTCTCTCCTCCATTTCCCTCCCTTCCTCTCTCTCTAAAATCAATGATTGTATTTAAAACAACACATATACAGAAAAAAAAGTCCCCCTCCCCCTAAAAGACATTGTAACATCAGGTTGTTGGCAGAGAACTCGAGTCCTCCCCCGAGGGATCCCTAGGTCCCCATCTCCTGCCACCAGGACACAGGAGCTCGACCTCTCCTGTGCAAGTTCCTTTCCTCCCCTGGCCTCCACGGGGGCTGCAAATACCAGACCCCGCCCCCCAACGTGCACTGCAGACACGTGACCTGTGGGAGGTCTCTACCCCTTGTCCATCACATCTGATTCTTCCAGACAGCCAAGGACACTTTCCTGTCACACTCTGGGCCATGGCACCAAAGTGAGACGTGACATGTCCCTCTGGGGCATGTCCCAAAGTGGGAGCCTGAAGCTGAATCTGAGTGTGGAATGGGGACATGTGTCTCTCTCTCAGCCCCCAGAGGCTTGCAACAACCTCAGCAAATATCTGAGCAGGGGACCCAACTTTTATTTTCAAGTTTTTTCAAAGTAGTTAATGCAATAAGAAAGTGGGAAAAAAGACAGGGGCTGAGCACGGACATTCTATTTTTAAAGTTTTACCCCTTTTGGAAATGACTATGTAAGTCTAGAATAATCAAGTCTGAAAGTCTGGTAATACTCATGGGACGTCCTGACCCCCATGGTGGAGAGATGCAAACTGAAAATTCAGCAGTGAGTGGCTGAAAACTTTTTTTTTGTTTTTTAAGCTTCCACATTTTTTTTCTTTAAATCATTTTGACTTTTGAGAGAGAGAGGAAAGGAGAGGGAGAGAAAGAAACATCGATTTGTTCCACCCATCCATCCGTGCACTGATTGGTTGATCCTTGAATGTGCCCTGACTGGGGATTGAACCCTCAACCTTGGTGCATCAGGATGATGCCTCAACCAACAGAGCTACCTGGCCAGGCCTTCTAAATGTTTTTTATGAACCAAGTATAACATTAATATTTAAACCAGGTAAAGTAGCACAAATTATTTATAATTACATTGGTGGAAAATGTTACTTAATTCCAGTACTACTTAACCACATTGATGCAAACATGTTCTCAAAATGTTACCTCACAGAACTATTTGTGCCTGTACAAATAACACCCCTTTTTATTACCAAACCTTTCATTACAAAATCATAGCGTGTCATTCTGTAACATAACAACATCTCACTCAAGCCCACCATAGGACATTTTAGGTGAGATGTTCGAATTAAAACCATACATTATCACACCCATGTTATGACCCCACCAGCCACGCTCAAGCAGGCATTCTTCTGCCGGACCCTGTAGAATGAAACTATGTATACATTTACATTTGTCTCAGTAATTTCACTCTTTAAGAAAGTTACTGCGAAGACACACCCGCAACGATCTGACGGTACAGAAACGCGCCAAACAGACGGAATAACAAAGCGGTCGCACAGCCGCTCCATGGAGCACTACGCGTCTGTGACGCAGGAGTACGATCTTTGCGATCTCATTGCGGCTGCTTCCTGGGACGTATTATTAAGTGAAAAAAAAAAAAAAGCCAAGTTCAAAAGCACACACGCGTAGATACAGTTTCCTCTGTGTAAGAAAAGAGAAATAAGAAAGTATACATGTAACCGCACGCTAGGTGCACACACTTGCCCACCGTGCCTGTCTGCAAACGCCCTCGCTCTGTGGGTGGTGAGAGGCCGGCACGCGGGTCAGTGGGGGAAGCTGTCCCACCTACGCAGGCCTGCGGGCACCCCACCCACCATCCCTGCGCGGCCTCACAGCCAGCCCTGGGTGCCGGCCAGCCCGGCGGTGCCCGTTCATTCCTGATCTCCGGAGTGTTGGGGGAGTGAGTGAAGCCCGTTGGAGAAAGGCCAGTACCGTAGGACTGCACTCACATGTGGAATCTAATGAGCAAGCTGAACTCACAGGCAAGAGAGAGACAGACCCACAGATGGAGAGATGACAGCTCTGGGGGAGGACTGGGGGCGGAGGGATCGAGCAGAAATTCGAAGAGGACTCATGGACACGGACAACAGTGTGGTGATTGTGGAGGGGGGGAAGGAGGGTGGGTGGAGGTGGAGGAGGGTGTAGATGGGGTAAATGGTAAAAGAAAAACAAAACATGCAATAGAAATGATCTATTAAAAAAAAAGAAAAAAGCGTGTGGGAACAGACACGTTGGACGTGACCAAGAGCACACCCGGGTGGTGATGAAACCAGGACGTTCCCTACAACCGGAGACAAAACACGTTTGAAGCTGTAAGGCTCGTGCAAGTCAGGAAAGAGGGGGAAGCCAGAAAATGCAAGTCCTTACACAGGTTCCAGTGGATGAGAAGACACAGGGGACTCTTCCCCACACGCTTACCTGAGCCTGCATCACTGTGGGCGCCCCTCCCCCCACCTCCAGGAGCAAAGGTTCCCACAGAGCTGATCAGCCTTGCTGAGCTAGATGCCAGGTGGGGGCACAGACGTTCACGTGACAATGCCACTCTCGGCGGGAAACCCTGAGCCGTGCAGTGTCCTCCAAACTCTGGGAAGAAGAGGGAAAGGGGACAGAGTGGTGGGCAGGGCTGGGCCCCACAGGGGTGACCAGAAGAGAATAGACCTGAATGCCAGCTCCCCAGTCAGTGGAAGCCGCCACCGAAGGTCTCTGAGTTGCAAGCCGTGTGTACTAACCACGCCTTTTATTTCGTTCTGTTCCATCTCAGCATCTGGGCCCCGCCCGGCTGACTCGGCAGGGACCGCTGGCTCTCCCTCCCTCCCTCCAGGGGCAGCCACTTCCTGGACACTGTCACCCACTCAGTTGTGCTTTTCTAAGATTTTATTTATTTATTTTTAGAGAGGGAAGGGAGGGAGAAAGAGAGAGAGAGAGAACCATCAACGTGGGGTTGCTGGGGGCGGTGGCCTGCAACCCAGGCATGTGCCCTGACTGGGAATCGAACCTACGATGCTTTGGTTCGCAGCCCGCGCTCAATCCACTGAGCTACGCCAGCCAGGGCTCGGTCGTGCTTTTCAGTCACAAACTGACCCATCCCCAGCTCACTCGCCTCAACTGGTTTCTTTACTGGGTTCTCACACCCCAGGCTGGGCAGTCCCCCCATGTCCAGGCACCAGGCCACTAGGGGCTGTCTAGGCCCCGGGGCCTGCATTATTCAAACCAACGCATCTGGACCCTCCTTGCCCGGCCTCGCCAGCTCCTTCCTGTGGAAACCCGGGTGAAGGCCACTCTTTGCCTAGAGCCTAGACCTGGTACTTCCCCGTCTGGCTCCCGCTGCTTTGGGGTCTCCCCTTCTCTTGGGATCTGTGGGCATCTAACTCTCTTTTCAATGGCACCCATCTCCTGCTCTGTGGGCCTCGACCCACATGAGAACAAAAACCCACATTGTAACCCCAAAGCCGTGGATGAGGAAGATCAGTTTGGCGAGGGCGGGGAGTTCAGTGGTAAGACGGATGGATGGCGAGCAGAGGCCTGAGTGAAGGGGAGGAGGGGCTCTCTGGGGGTCATAAGGGAGGACAGGGGAGTCCTGATTGTTGTGGAACCCCAGGGAGGCAATCGATGCACTTTAACCCAAACATGCAAAGTTGTTAGGGTGTCAGAATGCTGGCCATAAAGCCGTGGTGGCCCGTGAAGGAGGGTCAACGTGAGTACAACCCTCCAGACCACATTCCCGGTGAAAGAGAAGAGTTTCAGCTGCTCCTTCGGTTGGTTGCAGGAGTCCTGCAGTCTCCTCTCTTCTCCCGTCCCCCTTCCCGCTGGCGTGCATGTGGGTGGCCAGGGGCATGGAGGGACCCCCTCGCTCTGCCCCGGAAACCCCGTTGTCTCTCTCACAGTCTGAAATCCTGGTGGGGTCTTGTGTTTGCACTGTGCAGCTGTGCCCACCGCATCACCTGTTTGGTTTTGGGGGTTTGCTGAGCTGACCTGAGTAGGTTTGGGGGGGTGCTGCTTAGGAAACAGGGGGAGAAAGCAGGCAGTATTCCAGTGGCACCTGCTGCCTCAGCTGTGCCTCCTACAGCAATGGCATCAATGCATCACCGGGGACACCAGCTAGCACCCCACTTCTTTCCTCTGCAGAGGCTGGCTGGAGGAGGGAAGGTGACCCAGCCCCCTCTGTCCTCCCGGGCACCTGGGAGGCAGCAAATAATTTAAGTCTTCGGGGAGTCATGCTGCTGACTCTGGGGATGTGTGGTGGTGTGCTGTGCACAGCGGCACCGCTGCCTGCAGTGACCGCCGCCAAGCACAGAGACCACCGCCACCGGCAGCCACCACCACGGCAGTTCACAGGTCCTATGCCCCAGCACCAGCTTGCCCTCAGGCTAGCATCATCTCATTTAACTACAAGGAGCGGACCGCTAATATTACCAACCCGATCCCTGCTCAGTGAAGAAAAAGTAGTTTGGAGAGCTCCAATGGCTCCCCTTCTCCCTCCCACACCCCATTAAATACGAGTAACTGGGAAGAACGGGACTCGAACCCAGCGCTGCCTCCTGCTAGGACATCGTTGGTGCTCCCGAGATCTGGAGCTGAACAGTTCTGTGGAACAGAACGAAATGCACCGGGCTGGGGCGGTTTGCAAAGATGGCTGGAGAGTGGACACTGAGGTCATATACAACGGTGTCATTTCTGATCTGGAGCGGTGGGAACCCTGAAGCCCTCAATACCTCCACCCTCAAAAAAACTTTTTGCAGCCGCCATGCAAACAGATGCCTCGTCAAAGTGTTTGCTTCAGGGCACCCTGGGCCAGGCATTGGTTTTCACTCTGGAGGGCGCGGCCTGAACCAAAGGGCCAGCCAGCAGGAGACGCATTTGTGTGGAGCAGTCTGCCGGAGTCCTCAGAAGAGGCAGAGACCTTGCCACTCTGACGGCCCAGGGGTTCACAGAGACCTTGGTGGTGGTGGGCTAGGGGCAGGGGACCCTGGACGCTGTGAGACGTGAGATGGGAGCGGGAAGGAAGCTTTTGTTTTTCAATCCCAAGGCTCCAGGTGGACAGCTGATGTCTGGTTGGAAACACATTGGTGTGGAAAGTGGCAGGGAGATAGGACATGGCTGCTGAAGCCAGACCCTTTTAGGGAACCTTGGCCAGGGTTTAGGGAACCCTGTGCCACTGCAGCTCCTGCTGGGGGCCAGTGGCCGGGTAGGTGGCGGCAGACACCAAAATGAGCCAGACAGTGGATGTTGGTCGCAGAATCAGCCCCGCTCCACCCATCGATCGGCCCAATGAGCCCTCTGTTGGCGGCCCTGAGCCCACCCACAGCAGAGGTAGAGAAGAGGGGGATCCACAGGACCCCTGTGAGCCTTCTCCCTTCTTCCCGGGGTGCAGCTGCAGAAGACCCTGGAGGGAAGGACAGGAAACAGCTGAGGTCCTGAACTGGCATTTCTCAAATGCAAGGATTTCAGGGGCTCCGAGGGGCACGGGGATGGGGACCGGGCAGTGCCGGGGAGTCACTCATTGGGAAGCAGTGGCGTCTGCAGCACACGGGCCTTTGCGGGGCCCGACAGGGCTCTCACTTCCGCTTTGTCTGCTCTGCTGGCCTGACCCACTGGGGTACAGGGAGAATCTTCAGGGACACGGGCAAGAGCCTCTGCAGAGTGACGGAGTTATGTCTGCCTTTGCCTCCTTTGCAGGGGAGACCGAAGCTCCAGGAGAGACATTCAGGAGGGGCGGGGCATGGGAGGGGCGGGGCTTGGGGCGGGAGTCTGGGAGGAGAGGGGCTCCCCAGAGGAGAAGGACACTGGGGACCAGGAAGCCTCTCTCCATGCTGCGGTAAGCTCATGGGACTTCAACCCGGGAGGGTGGGCTCAGTCAGATGAGCACACAGTAGGAAGACTGAGCACACAGTGGGAATTGCCAGGCTGTCTCCCGGCCACTCTTGGCTGTGGCACAAGCAGCTGTATCTGTTCATCACACAGAGCATGTTGGTGAAAGAAGGAGGGACCAGAGATTGTCGCCTACAGAGTAGCAGCTCCAGTGGGGCTTTGGTGACGGGCCTGCGTGCAGGGACACAGACTTGTCTGTGCTGTGGGGGCCCCGTAGGCTGAGGGGAGGACACTGCAGTCCTCACACCACCTGCTTTCTTCTGACCAGGCTGGGGACCTCGGCGGGCACAGCGCCCTCGGCTTATCACTTGCCGTGACCTGATTTCAGAAGACAGCACGTTGGATGAGGGTAGAGTTCTTCCGTCTGGGCAGTGTGTATAAACTGTCCCTCCTGCAAATTAATTAATTGAGCTGGGTGTGTGTATGAATCCTGACTCACACCCCTGGTGTACGCAGGCGTCTCAGCAGCCCTGGGCAGCCTTAAGGGAGGGAACTGATTCCCTGACCCCAGGCCCCTTAGCTGCCAGCACCCCCTTACCATGACTGCTGCTCATGTGCCCAGCGCTCCCCTCCCCCCCAATCCTGGCTGGTTCCTGGGTCACCTCAGCCCCCTGTCCAGTGGTGGAGACTTAGAGCTGTTCTGCCTCAGGGCACATGCTGTCTGAGGTGCGTGTGCGTGTGTGTGAAGGGGGGCGGGGCCCAGGACACCGGTGAGACCCTCTAGGTCTCTGGTCCACCCAGTTCATCTGGGTGTGACACAGTCGTCCATACAACAAAAACCTCCAGCTCCTCTGGTTGATACTGGGACGCATTCCCGCCACCCTGGAACATGGGACTCAGTGGACAGAGGGCAGGCAGAACACCCAGGCGTGTCCTCACCCAGAATCTTCCAGTCCACTGAGAACTGGAACCCTCAGGGGTGCGATGTATAAAGTGAATTATTTAGTTGTAATGGGTTTGAACTGTGGTAGCTTATCAAAATTAGATAAGATAAAATGTCTTAAATCTCTCTCTTTCTTCCTCCCTCCCTCTGTTATAAAAGGCTTACGATGAACTTAGGATCCGTATAAATGAATACTGAAGTGAGAATTGTATTCAGATCAGAGTTTCTGTTAAGAAGAGTTGAACAAACAAAATCATTCAATTAAAGGACCATAGATTGCTCCTGGCTTCTTTTTAGGGATCATAAAACCCTTTGATGAAATCATGCCCCCCACTCTCTCTCTAAGTGTGTGTGTGTGTGTGTGTGTGTGTGTGTGTGAAATCAGTCAGCACGAGTCAGCCGAGGTGCATGCCTCTGCACGCTTCACATCGCCTTCACAAAGGGAGAGCGCGTGTTGGCGGGTGGACTTTCACAAGCTTGTCAGGCAGTGGGTTTAGAATTTGCACCATGTTTTCTGTTGGGAAAAAAAAAAGATGACACAGGGTTGTCAGGTTTTACCCCAGGCTCCAACATTCCATTTCATGTGAAAGTCAGAAGTCTGAGTGTTCCCGTAGGTAGTTAACTAGTTATTCACGAAGGAGCAAAGGGAATTAGACGTCGAGTTGAATGCACGGGGGAGCAGGAGCCTGTTTACGTCACCAGGAAGCTGCGGCTTCACGTTCCAGGGGTCACAGCGTGGCCCCACCAAGGGGATTCACGCTCCTCCTTGCCCCTCCCATACCCGACTGTTGGGGGTACAGGAGGCGGTGCTGGACCAAAGAGGCCTGTCGGTCTAACTAGGGGGTGGACCCATCCAAAAGCCCACAGAAACTTTGGAAATGGACTGGTTATTTTGAAAAAGCACCTGGTTCTTCCCAAATCCGAGCTAATATGGGAAACAAAGATGCTCTCTGTCTGTCTGTCTGTCTGTCTGTCTGAATTGTGTCTGTCTGTCTCACTCGCTTAGTGATACACACTGGCCTGTTGGCTCATGTTTCCCTCTCCCCTGGGAGCCCAAGACCATATAGGTCCAGCAGCCACTAGGGCCGTCAGCCAGCGGCGTGGACTCTGGAGGACTGAGCTTTATTTACCAGGAAGCAAAAGCTCTGGACACTGGATTTTGCTCTGGCCTTGGTAAAGACACGGTTGGACTTTTTCCACGGCAGGACGGAGGGAGATGGGACATTGGGAACCCAGGGAACTGTGTCTATTTCCATTTTGCCACACCACCATCTCCCATGTGTGGGTCCTTGTAATGCTTTCCTGGAAGTCCTATGGGAGAGCCTAATTTCCATCGGCAACAAGAGGTTCTGGGTAAGACACCAGCCTAGCCCAAGGGTCCCCGGGCTGGGAGCCAGTGGGCTTAGGTAGCCAGAGAGATGCCACGAGTCCAGGAGAAGGCTGCCGGAACCCATAGGGCTAGGAGAAACCCCAGTCGCTGGGGCTGGGGGGAGGCACCCTCCAATAGAGCCATTCACCAGCCAAGCATTTCTGCGTAGTCCTGAATATATACAAACAGCAGCAATAACAACACATAACCAATTAACCAAAGGAGCCCTCAGTCCCTCTTCAGGTGTATCATTCAAGCAGCTCAAATACATCGCAGTAGGAGAGAGAGGACCAAGTTTCCTCCTGCTTGTGCGAATCTCCTGGCATTTAGCTCATTAAAGTGATGAGAATACATCTCTGAAAGGGAGAATATTGCTCATTATTCTGCAATTAAGTAGTTGACTAGATTTCTGCAGCCCAGGAAATGAAGGAAACGATTCCTCACCCCGAGAAAGAACGGCAGTCCCCAAACCAAATTGAAATATTGCACCCGCAGCTGGGGAAGTCGCGGGACACCTGGGTTGGCACCTGCTTCAGCAAGTTTTGACGACCCAGAGCCTCCCAGGTACGTTGTTCTCAGGTCAGGGAAGATGGGAAATTGTTCTGAGCAGCTTACGTAAGCCCCGAGTGCCGGAGGCTTGCTCCGCAGGCATTTCTGCAGCACCAATTAGGCTGGGGGAATCTCGGCACTTCTACGAACGCAATATATGCAGAAAAGGCTAGCCCATTGCTTTGAATGGCTTCATGCATCCATCTCTCCTCCCACAACAGACTTGGAGGTATCTGGCTCCCCATTTGTTGAACCCACGTGGCGAGTGGGAAAACATGAGCATCTCTCAGAGAATCCTTCTTCTTCCCTCCCTCTTGTTTTATGCATCCCTTTGGTATTTACCGTAGGGCAAGGCGGCCACTGGGTGCTAGGAACCCAGAGATAGGAGACACGTCATTTGTACCTTTGAGCAGCTCACGTTCTGGTGGGGTGCACATGCAATCGAACCCCCCCCCAAATTAAAGGGATCCAAAGAGAAGGCATTTTGGCTTTTTCACCCAGCCCCCCAACCGCCTCCCTTCTGGCAACCATAGGTCTGTTCTCTGTGTCTATGAGTCTGTTTCTGCTTTGTTTGTTTGTTTATTCAATTCTTTTTTTAAAAAGATTTTATTTATTTATTTTTAGAGAGGGAAGGGAGAGAGAAAGAGGGAGAGAGAAAAAGAGAGAGAGGGAGAGAGAGAGAGAGAGAAATATCAATGTGCGGTTGCTGGGGGCCACGGCCTGGAACCTGGGCATGTGCCCCGACTGGGAATCGAACCTGCGATGCCTGGTTCGCAGCCTGCGCTCAATCCACTGAGCTACACCAGCCAGGGTTATTCTATTTTTTAGATTCCACATATAAGTGAGACCCAATGGTATTTGTTTCTGTCTGGCTTATTTCGCTTAGCATTATATCCTCTGAGTGCATCCATGCTGTCACAAATGGTAAGATTTTCTTTTTCTCGGCTGAGTCACATTCTATGGTATACACACACTATACCTCCATTATCCCCTTGTCTATTAATAGGCACTTGGGTTGTCATCTCGGCTATTGTACGATAAGTAATGCCGCAGCGAACATAAGGGTGCGTATTGCAACTGAAAAATAAAAGTAAAAGAGAGGCACTTGGGAATCAACCATGTCCAAATCCCCAGGCAGCCTCCTGGTGGCTGGGCGTAGGTGGACAGGCCATTGCTCTGTCCTCAGGCCATTTACTCTGTCTGGGAAGACTGCCTGCCACATGTTTGGAAGTCCTTAGTGACAAGGAAAAACTCTGAAGTGTTCTAAATGGAATTACAGCTGGGGAAAGGGAGAGACAGAGGCAAGAGTCATCGACCAGGTCATGGCTGTGGGCCCGCTGACTATAGCCTGCTCACCTTCCTGAACAGATGTTTGAACTTTGCATCAGCTTCCAGGAGGCTATGTGAGAAGTAGAGGAGGCCCTGGCTGGGTAGCTCAGTTGGTTAGAGCATTGTCCCCATACACCAAGGTTGTGGGTTCGATTCCCGGTCAGGCACATACAAGAATCAACCAATGAATGAAGGTATAAATTAGCAGAACAACAAATCAATCAATCGATCAATCAATCTCTGTCTCCCTTTCTCTCTCTCTCTCCCCCTCCACCTACCCCTCTGCCTCTTTGTCTCTCAAATCAATCAATAAAAACATGAAAGACTACCGTATCCTGCCTTTGTATGAACTTTCAAGCCTGTGGCCCATTACCCGTCCATCAAAGCTGAATGTATTTCTTTCTTTCGGACAGCGCATCCATCCCAGAATTGCCCCCCGAAGCCGTCACCGTCTCCTGTTCCCTTCATCTGTAGCCAAAGTCAATCCTTTCAAAACAACCAACATCTTTCTTCCCCAAAATATCATGTATCCAAAAGCCTGTCCACTCCAGGGCGGTGGACACATGCCTTTTGTGTCCAGCCCTGCTGGCGACTCAGGCCACGCACTCGAGACTGGGTCCTTTGCCTGCTTGCATGCAGCTAAATAAGCCCTTTCTTTCAGAAAAGCTCTCGGCTGTGAATGTTTTTGTTTGACATTAGCACGGTGGAGGGGTCAGCATGGGGGGGGGGGTGCTCAAGAAGTGTACGATAATGCAGAAGGGGTTCCTATTTCAAGAACACCTGCCTACGAAGACGAGGCAGATGGGGGAGGAATCTGGGGTGCAAAATGGGAGAAAGGTCACTGAGGTTTTCCTGTCTTGGAACCCCCATACCACTCAGAGTCCATGTCAGTATTTGTATCCACCCACCCAAATACGACATGTATCCAGAAGATACCCGGTCACCTCTGCTTGAAATCTGCAAGGTTCACAGTCCTAGTTACAAGCCCTCTGGTCCTTTAGAGCCCCCCGACAAAAGGGCTTGGTGACGGTGGGTGGCAGACACACAGTGCCACACACAGATCATGCATCATAGACACGTACACGCAAAACCTACACGATCCTATGAACCAATGTCTGCTCCAATGAATTTAATTAAAAATTATGGTTTTATTTGCATGCTTAAAAAGACAGCACAGACATTTCTCCGGAGCCTGATAAGTTAGAAAAGCAAAATAACTGGACTGACCTACATTCAAAGGACCTAAAAACTGCAGTGGTGGAAGAAATGGAGAATTCCCCCTAAACCGAGGAGAACCCGGAGTATGTAGAAAGATGCCCCGGGCTAAGTAAGCCCTCGGGCGGGGGCTGGTGTACAGGGGATGGTGTACAGAGAGATGGAGGAACAGGATGCTTCAGAGACTCCAGGTGGGTTTGCCCGCCCTGTGCCCTACCTGAGAACATTACCTAATTGCTGGGAGCCTCTGCAGCCTCTTCAGCAAAAGTGAAACGACAAAGGCTCATTTTGCAAACGCGTTCTAGAAAATCACTGAGCTAACAATGCACATCACAGTGTTCTGCTCATGCTGGGCATCTGGGAAATTCTGTGCTCTCTTCCCTCACCCAGAGCGGGGCCATCGCGCCTGGAAGAAGCCGGTTCTTTAGCTCCCGATGAGAAAGGAGCCTGTTTATCAGGCAGACCCCAGCGCGGGGGGGGGGGGGGGGGGGGGGGCTCACACCAAGTACACTCCAGACTACAAAGAAAGATGGGGCCCTCGCCCTGGCCAGGTGGCTCAGTTGGTTGGAGAATCACCCCTATGCACCAAAAGGTTGCGGGTTCAATTCCCAATCAGGGCACATGCCTAAGTGGCGGGTTCGATCCCCAGTTAGGGGAAGCAACTGATCGATGTTTCTCTCTCACATCAATGTTTCTCTCGCTCCCTCTGTCTCCCTTCCTCCGTCTCCAAAATCAATAAACATACTTTTAAGAAAAGAAATAGAATATGTTCTCTATTATCCCGCGACACCGGTAAAAAAGATTCAGCCTGGTGGGTACTTCAGTGCGGAACTCCCGACGCCGCCTGAAGCCGGTCAGCTTGCTCCAAGCAGCGTATCGGGTCACTAGATCTTTCATAAAACATTGTTTTCTGCTTGGAAACATTTTGAAATTGCACACGTTTGTAAAATGGCTACAGCAGGAACAAAGATAAAACCCAAACCCCAACACCCTGCAGGGCCTGCGCGGCTGTGGCTCATCTGACCTCCAGGGGGCGGTAGGGCTCGCCTCCCGGCAGCCCCTTTCGTTGAAAAAGGAGGAAAACTCCGGAGTCAGGTGACCCCGGTGTGTAAAGAACGTCCGCACTTGGGGTCCTCCCTGCAGTAGGATCCCCTAGAACTGTACATTGGAGGCCCTGGGCTAGCCGTTTTAAGAGCAGGTTCTTGATTCTCCCAAACTGGGCAGCGAGGAGCTACAACGCCCTCCTTTCCCAACCCTGACTCCAGCCGAGGTCTTTGCTCCTCGGGCAGAGTCCCTGGTCCATCGTCCTTTCCTATGATTCCCGATTCCCACAAATGCATCCACTCGCCTTCCAACTTTGCACGCAATCCAAGCTTTCGGTCTAAAACTATCGTATTTCCCCGAGTATAATGCGCACGCACGTTTTGTGTGTATTTATACACAGGATTCTAAAACCCATTGCATGTAATCATTATACCCATGTATAATGAGCATCCTTATTCTTCCCTCAGAAATTTGGGCAAAAAAAAAAGTGCACATGATATGTGCAAAATACGGTAACTCATTCTCTTCCCACTCAGTTCTGAACCACCAAATAGAGGCTGGTACCAAGCTCCTCCTGTTTGTTCATCCGAAATCCTGCGCGCACGTCATCACTGGGTTCTGTGGTTTCTATTTCCCAAGCACCTTCCACAGGTAGAGCTGGATCATGAGTCAGCAGCAAGGTGAGCGTTTAGAGGAGAGCCCCTGGACTCCCAAACTGCACCCCCAAGAAGGACACCTCCCCACCTAGAGCAGGGGAAGTCCAGCACCAGACGTCAGGTATGGCATGCGTTAAATGGAAGAACATACATGTTCCAACTATATACACACACTGGGCAAGGGACATTTGGGATGTGCTTGTAAACTGGAGACTCATAGCGTATTCTGCTTTTTACTTTATTTTTTAATTTTTAATCCTCACCCGAGGATATGTTTATGGATTTTAGACAGAGAGGAAGGAAGAGAGAAAGAGAAACATTCATCGGTTGCCTCCCATACATGTAGCAACCAGCGATTAAACCTGCAACCTAGGTATATGCCTTGACTGGGAACCGAACCTGCAACCTTTTGGTGTATGGGATGACACTCCAACCAACTGAGTCACACCGGCCAGGACTTCTTTATTTTAAATGCGTGTTTATCTGAATAGTACTCCTTCGAGACACCAGACTGTTCAGGAACTTTGTATATTGATATATTCCAACCCTGTCATTGGCTTATAGGGTTACAAAAGGGGACAAAATGACTCCCAAATACATCATCCATCCAAAGGTGCTCCAAGAACTGCGAGAAATGGCTGTGTTGCTTGTGCAAGTCACCTTCAGTATGTCTGGATTGGAAACACAGTCAATCAAACAGCCTGGAGACCATGACATCTGAGACCTGTGAGTGATGTGCCGAGTTCCATGTGGTGTTGACTGGGCCTCTGTGCCCTTCCCTGGCTTGAGCGCAATGTTTACAGATGACCATGAGGTTAAGGACTCCACATCCTGGCCCTGGCTGGCGTGGCTCAGTGGGTTGGGTGTTGTCCCACAAAGCCAAAGGTCTCGGGTTCGATTCCCCATCAGAGCACATGCCTGGGTTACGGGTTCGGTCCCTGGTCAGGACAAAAGGCAACCAATCAATGTTTCCCTCTCACATCGATGTTTCTCTCTCTCCGTTCTCCTCTCTCTAAAAAGAAACAAATCAAATACTTTAAAAACTATAACTCTGCATCCTTAAATAGTGATGCTCAATCCTTGGGTTACATGGTGTGCAGAGCCTGAGTTATTAGATTTGCTGAACTGAGTATCACTTTAAATTATTTCTCTCTGAATTCCTTCAAGAGAGTGGACAAGGCAAAAAGAAACAAAGGGCATTTATTTATCATAAAATAAAGGGCTACTATTTCCGTTTCAAACCGAGAGCCCCTCCTATACACTTACACAGTGAGAATCCCCGAGGCCTTTGATTTTATACGTGTGCTTCTGTATGGGGATTAAACGATGGATTTCCTCTTCTCAAAGGCACATCACGTGGACTACTGCTGCCACCCGGTTGAAAGTACTTTCCGTTTCCAAGAAGATGTGCTATTTTTAGACAGCTGGGCCATTCACTTCAGAGATCACGTCTATTTCTGGCTTCTACCCAGAAACGGTTCGGTTGTGGCTATTATACAAATCACAATAGTGGCAATACTCCATATCATAGAACTGAAAAATATGGGCTTAATGGTTTTTTTTCCTGAACTGTTATTAATTTTAGCAGCTGTATTTGGGGCAGGGGGACAGCTTGGCATGGAAGGGCACGAAGCTACCTTGTATTCTGGGATGTCGTAATCAAAGCCTAGGTTCCCAGAAAGGGGGCAGGATGCAGGGGTCACGCACTCAATCGAACGTAGTGCCCGAGGAGAGAGAAACACAGTGCTCACCTTCTGGGAGCGAGGGAGCTAAAGTGCACTCCTGCTTTTTTTTGAATGAAGGACCCGTTACATTCACTTGGCACTGAACATACCAATGAATGATGTGGCTGGTCTTAGTTGTGTGCAGTAAATGGTCCTTTGTCTCTGACCCGTGAGACTCGTGTCTTCTTCCGGCACCCACAAAACTGGGGGTAAAATCCCCGATCTGTCACTGCTCTTTTTTTCTTTAAAAAAATATTTTATTTATTTACCTTTAGAGAGGGGATGGGAGGGATAAGGAGAGAGAGAGAAACATCAATGTGTGGTTGCCTCTCACATGGCCCCCACTGGGGACCTGGCCTGCAACCCAGGCATGTGCCCTGACTGGGAATCAAACCTGTGACCTTTGGTTCAGAGCCCGAGCTCAGTCCACTGAGCTACACCAGCCAGGGCTGCTCTTTTTTTCTTAATATTTACTTATTTATTTATTTTCAGAGATGGGGGAAAGAGTGGGAGAAAGACAGGAAGAGGGACATCGATATGAGAGATACATGGATCTGCTGCCTCTTGTATGTGCCCTGACTAGAGACTGAATCACAACCCTAGTGTGTGCCCTGAGGGGGAATTGAACCAGCGACCTTTTGCTTTGGGGACAATGCCCAACCCACTGAGCCACACGGATTGA
The DNA here is from genome assembly GCF_004126475.2 of Phyllostomus discolor. NCBI lineage: Eukaryota > Metazoa > Chordata > Mammalia > Chiroptera > Phyllostomidae > Phyllostomus > Phyllostomus discolor. The sequence goes on along the minus strand of NC_040914.2, from coordinate 32,292,963 downwards.
GGGTTCTTGACACACTCTCTTGCTTTTCCTCTTACCCACCCGCCCATCTTCTTGGCTGCTCCCTCGACTCTTCTTTTTCTTCCTCATGCTAGAGCACCCCAGGGCTCCTCATTCTGTGCCAGATCTGCCCACTCACTCAGCCAGACCTCCATCCCTTTTCTCCTCTATCTCATTTCCTCTACGACCTCTTCTAGCTTTGTGGCTGGACATTCCACCTCTCAGGGGTGCCCAACCTTCTGGCATCTCTGGGCCATGCTGGAAGAAGAATAATGGTCTTGGGCCACCCATTAAATGCACAAACACTAATGAAAACAAACAAAAAATCCCATAATGTTTTAAGTTGGGCTGCATTCATAGCCGTCCTGGGCCATACATGGCCTGAAGGTCAAGGGTTAGACATCCCTGATCTATGTATATGCCTAGAATTCTCAAATGGTATCTCCAACCCAGTTTTTAAATCAAACTCCAGCATCAGCTCAACCTGTTCAAATGAAACTGCTTACCCTCAAAACACATCCACGCGTCATCTTCCTGATTCGCTGGACGGCCTTCCCTCCTTAATCGCTCAAGCCAGAATCTCCCGTGACCTTGCATGCACCTCTTCTCCCGCATCCTACGTCCCCCCAGATGACATCTGCTGACTCTGAGCTAACAAGAGACAGGCACTCAGCCGCTCGTCATCGCCACTGTGGCTGCCACCTTGGCCACACACTATATGTGTCCCTCTCTGAGCCTCCTAAGTGGACCCCACTTGTCCCGAGGTCCTCTTCCCAACACATCTTCCAGAGGGACCTTTAATGATGAAAGTCGGCCCGCCAGCTCCTGTGTTCACAACTGCACAGCGGCTCCTCAGAGCACTGAATGCAAAGCCCCCTCAGACCTGCTCTGGCCCGTCTACCGCCTCTCTGACCTCACCTCCTGCTCTCACGCCCTTCGCTGCCTTCACATCGGCCATGACAGCCTCTTTGCGGTTCCTCCAGCAACCCAGACATGCTTCTACCTTTGGCTCCTTGCATTAGCTGTTCCTTAGCCGGGAATGCTCTTTCCCCAGATAACCTTTTGGCTGGCTTCCTCACCTCACTCAAGCCTTTATTCCAATTCACCTTTTCGATGAGCCTTTCTGACAACAGCAACCTTGCTTCATCTCTGGCCCCTTTCTGCCCTGTCAATCCTGATCATATTTTAGAAGACATACTGATTTATTGTGGTTATTTATTACATTTATTTCCTTTCCCCTATTCTCGCTGATGTTCCCAGCACAGGGCTGGGCCAGTGCCCGGCATGCAGAGAAGCTTCATACGCATTGGCTGAGCAACTGAGCAGAAGCCCCATGAAACCTGTGTGGCCAGCATGTCCCTTCACAAAAGTCCTCCATGAACTTTCACCTGGTGTCCCAGATAGGTTGACAACCTTGCATCATGCCCAGTGACAGTCACTATGCATTAGAGGCAAACCCCAAATCCAGCTTACAGCAGGTGTGTGATGCCAGCCTCAATACAGGTGTGAGAGAGAAACATCAACTGGTTGCCTCTCACATGCGCCCCGGCCAGGGATCGAACCCGCAACCACCTGGTGTATGGGATGATGCTCCAACCAACTGAGCCACCTGGCCAGGGCCCAGTAATGGTACTTTTTAAAAGCTCGACTAAGCCCTGGCTGGCATAGCTCAGTGGATTGAGCGAGGGCTGCAAACCAAAGCACCGCAGGTTCGATTCCCAGTCAGGGCACATGCCTGGGTTGCAGGCCATGACTCCCAGCAACCGCACATTGGTGTTTCTCTCTCTGTCTCTTTCTCCCTCCCTTCCTTCTCTAAAAATAAATAAATAAAATCTTCAAAAAAAGCTCGATTAGCCATTCTGATTTTTCTCATGTAATTAGTCTTGACACCACAAGTTCACGTTCTGATCACTATCCTGACTTAAAATTAGACTGCACATGCTAACATCATTAAAATCAGGAAGTCTGTTTCAAGGCATCAGCAGGCTACATTTAGAAAGCCGGCACGTGTGGACCAAAACGCAGGCATATGGACAACGTCCGCCGTGTGCGGCTGTGGAGAGGAAGTGTACATGCTCTGTGAGTTGCAAGAACATAACCTTCCCACTGGCTTCTGAGTTTCTAGCAGGTGCCAGTACATCCTTGCTGCAAATGGCTCCAAGCTGTCTCTGAACAACCATCAGCTACATGTCCATAACTCGCATGATGGTGGCGAGACAGGGGTCTCTGGAACCACTGGAGTTGGAGGGGCTGCAGCCCAGGGGTCTGAGGACTGCCCCAGAGCAGCAGGATGTCCCACCCCAGTCCCGATTCTGACGCTCTAAACAACTGTGACCATGCACCCAATGTGCCTGCTCCCTCAAACACCACACCGATGGGCTGTTCAGTAAATTAACAAATGAATAGTTCAGCCCTGGCTGGTGTGGCTCAGGGGTTGAGCGCCGGCCTGTGAACCAAAGGGTCGCCGGTTCGAGTCCCAGTCAGGACACGTGCCTGGGTTGCGGGCCAGGTCCCCAGTAGAGGGAGTGTGAGAGGCAGGTACACATTGATGTTTCTCTCCCTCTCTTTCTCCCTCCCTTTCTCTCTAAAAATAAATAAATAAAATCTTTAAAGAACATTTTAAAAAGTGTCTTAAAAAAAGAAATGAATATTTCAGAATAATTATTCGGTACATGTTAACTGTGCTTGCTACTTATTGCCTAAAGAATCTCTTCATCTCCTTAAGCATATTCATATAGTGCTGTGTTCATATCGTGTATTTACATAGAAATCCAGCATGCTCGTGATAATCATTCTCATATATTCAGTTCCTTGAAGCTATGGTGTGATGGTCACGCTTGTTTGAATTCACCTAATATCCGCCTCTGGTAAATGTAAACAGATGTTTCTAATTATTCCCTTTTGATGCATTGTACATGGAAGATTTGGAATTCATGAAGAGAAGGTAAAATGTCTAGCTCCCCACAGGAGTCGCAACAGGATGATTTTGATGATTAAAGCGTCCATGTTTTGCCCTGACTGGTATAGCTCAGTAGATTGAGCGCGGGCTTGGAACAAAAGGGTCGCCAGTTCGATCCCCAGTCAGGGCACAGACCTGGATTGTGGGCCAGGTCCCCAGTAGGGGACATGCGAGAGGCAACCACACATTGACGTTTCTCTCCCTTTCTTTCTCCTTCCCTTGCTCTCTCTCTAAAAATAAATAAACAAAATGTTCAATAAAGTAAAATATAGGTCCACCCTGTGTGAGAACAGTAAGACTGTTTTTAGTGTGAGGACAATCATTTTAAGTATCTTTTCTGTTTTCCATTCGTTCGAGGGCTTTCTCGGGCCACATGGCTAGGATGCAGCCGCTGTGCCCCATTCACACGGCTCATAGCTACATGTTCTCCCTTTCCACAAGTTCGGAATGGTGCCTGCCAGCTTCGGGGGTGGCCAAACCAAAGATGTCAATTCATTAGCTGCTGTGTTAATCAGAATTAGAGCTTATCATTTATGACTGGCAATATCATTAGCAGCTGGTAATTTAATCGGTCATGATTCACTGGCTTTACATGCACCTTTGAAACTGTTGTCACTTCAAATGGGTGGGGTGTGACGTCACAAGAGCTACGCTTCTCAGGGCTGCCACCACCCGTGCTCGGGTTGCAAGTTCAACCCTGTATGCTGAAGAAGCCATTGGTTCAAGGTTAAACGGGACAGTGTAGGGAGCTACAGATACCCGTGAAGTCAGTCTCAGCCCTGGTCCCCACTACCTAGTGTGCCGCTATGGATGACACCTGTGACAATCTGCCTGCTTCCCAGGGCAAGCCAGGAGCCAGAGAAAGAACGTCTGGACCTCCGTCACTGGTCACTGGGACCCCCAGGGCTGATGTGAAGTGGCAGGGTCTGCAGAGTGGGCCTGACAGCTGCTCCAGGGACCCCACTTCTCAGGGTGACAGGCACAGGAGGGTGGAAGAGGATGCACTGCTACAGCGCAGGTTCAAGATCACACCAGGGGACAAGCCACCCTAGAGTAAAGGGTCAGCACGTCCTGTGGGGTCCAAACTCATGGTCAGAATTAAGGTCCCCAGAGTTATATTCTGCCCCTCAATTCAGCTGGTCGGTCTCCGCAGCACATTCCGGGAGCCACACTTGACCTTCAGGGGGCGGGCAGCAGATTCCCGGTCACTCCAGTCTACCCAGTCCGTGGCTGGGCCAGGGCTGGGGGCCACGCGGCTTCCCTGGCTGACCGAGGGCAGCTGCCAGCAGGTGCATCCCCAGCTGCAGAGTGTCCAGCAGGAACGAGGTCGCTTCATGAATAAAGGACAGAGTCCTGGCTGGGTGCCCCAGTTGGTTGGACCATCATTCCCGACACCAAAAGGTCATGAGCTCGATTCCTACTCAGGGCTCATACCTACATCGTGGGTTCAACCCCCGGTTAGGCGGGTACGGGAGGCAACCGATCGATGTTTCTCTCTCTTTCTCCCTTCTCCTCTCTTTAAAATCAATAAACACATCCTCGGTGGGATATAAAAAATTAAGAATAAAGGACAGGGGGAGCATTTGAGATCTTGCTTTCCTCCACGAATCTCAGTGGTCAAATAAACTCTTATAGAAACTCTCAAAATGTATAAGTTTAAAATTTAATGAAAATACATAAAATAAAATAACTACACAATTATTCAAAAAAAAAAGAACAGAGCACACACCCGCACACACTTGCAAATGCACGCACATATATAATTGTAAATGTAGAAATGTTGACACACATGTATACAGAATTCCAGACTCCTGAGGACATGTGGCTGCAGGCTGCGTCTCTGGGCTGCAAACCATCTACCTGCACTGCAGTGGCTGAGAACCCACCTGGGTGTTTTGCAAGGAAACCTGGGAGCGACCAGGAACCACGAGGGGCACTTAGAATTATTGTTTGCACGCTAGAAATACTCTAGTTGCTATCCCATACTCATATCTGTTGACCTTTATCTATAATCTACATATATATATACACACAGACACACCCCCCCCAAGCAGAAATAGCAGCACAAATATGTTATTTTTAGATACTGTGGGTTACTTGCAAGAAAGTCTGTCAGTTGGTTAGGCGGCCCAGGACAGGGGTTTATTAAATCAACTCACTTCTTTATGGGCTTAGTCATCCAGTCGTTGTATTCATTCATTCGTTCATTCATTTTTCTATTCATTGACTTATCACATTTGCCATGCTCACAATAGAAGTGTTTTTTATGGATTCAGTCCACAAGACGCGTGATGTTTTCATTTAGACACTTGCTCCCAGCCCTATCTTTTCTCCCATCAAAACCTTTCAAAGACCCATTCTTTTCTTCCTTGCCTTTCTCGCTCCCCCACGCCTACCCCACATCACCTTGCCCTCAGGCATCCCTGTACATCACCTGGCTCCGCCTGCTGCCAGCTCCCCCGCACACTCATTGGAACAGCCTCTGGTCCTTGCCGCTCAGCCCCGCCCCCCTGTGCCGTTGGCCCTGGGGCAGGGCGGAATAGCCTCAGGGGCCGCCGCGCAACCCTGGTCCCTGCGGGCCCTGAGTTGTGGGTTCCCAAGTCTCTAACAGGAGATCCTGCCTGCACCCGCACTGCACCTGCACATAAACCGATCGGAAAACCTGCTCTTCTCAGCTTCTAAGCTCCTAAACCTGCTTCTTCTCCCCGGGGCACACCAGCTTTGCCCCAAGGGGACCAGTCCGACTGCCTCCGCATCGCCTGCTCCTCCCCAAGGTGGACCCTGCTCACCTGTTCACCACCTCACAAACCATTCCCACTGGATCCCATCTTTCTGCAAGGAACTCACAAGCAACACGCCCGCCCCACAGGCTTCTGGGACTGTCTCCTGCACTGTGGACCCGGCCGGGTCCTTCCCGAATAAGGAGCCTTGATGGCCAGCGACATGCCCCTGGTGCCATGGTCCTCTGACCCATCACCAGCCACGTGGGGTTGTTTACTGCACCATTGTGGTTTCCTGGTTTCGTGTGCGCCCCAGGGGCCCATTCTGCATTGCAGGAGATCCACTGAGGTCAATGCCATGATCACCCTCATCCCGTCTGAACGTGGCAGCGTGTGGGGGTCCCACTTGCTCCACATCCAGGCAAACACTTGCTATTGCCTTTCTCTTTTATTTATTTCTTTTCAATTATGGCCATTCTAGTAGGTGCGAGATGGTATCACATTGAGGCTTAATGTGCGTTTCCCTAATGACTATAGATGTTTTCTTTTTCTTATTGGCCACTTACATATAGCTTCGCCTACAGAAGGGTCTCGTCAGAATCTTGGCCCATTATTTTATTTGTTTTTCTTAAGTCATAAGAGTTCTTTTTTTTTTAAAGAATTTTATTTATTTATTTTTAGAGAGGGAAGAGAGGGAGAAAGAGAAAGAGAAACAGCAATGTGCGGTTGCTGGGGGCCGTGGCCTGCAACCCAGGCATGTGCCCTGACTGGGAATCGAACCTGCGATGCTTTGGTTTGCAGCCCACGCTGAATCCACTGAGCTATGCCAGCCAGGGCATAAGAGTTCTTTAGGTAGCCTAAATATATGTTCTGTGACCGTCATAGGCCTTGCAAATATTTTCTACCTGACTGTGGGTCATTTTTCGTTCTTTTAACAGAATTTCAAAGAGCTGAAGTTTTAAATTTTCACAAAGTCCAAATTGTCAATGTTTTATTTTAATCCCTTGGGCTGTTACTGTTATACCTAAGAAATCTTTACTAAACCCAAGTTCAGAAAGACTTAGTGCTGTTTATTTTCTCTCAGTGTTTTATAGCTTTAGCTCTTATATTTTGGTCTGGAATCCACTTGAGTCTGTTTTTGTGTGTGGAGCAGGTTTGTGTAAATTTTCTTGTCAAACATAAACGAGAAAAGACACTCATTCTTTGTAAAGAGAAGTGCAGGGCCTTGGACAGGTGGCTTAGTGGGTTGGAGTATTGTCTCGGATACCAAGAGGTTGTAGGTTCGATTCCTGGTCAGGGCACGTACCTAGGTTGTGGGTTTGATCCCTGGTCAGGGTGCATATGAGAGGCAACAGAACAATGTTTCTCACAATTCTCTCTCTCTCATCAATAAACATATCCTCAGGTGAGGATTAAAAATGTTTTTATTAAAAATTTTATTTATTTTGTTTTTTAGAGAGGGGAAGGGAGAAAGAGGGAGAGAAACATCAATGTGTGGTTGCCTCTTGAGTGCCCCCTACTGAGGACCTGGCCCGCAACCCAGGCATGTGCCCTAGACTGGGAATCGAACTGGCGACCCTTGATTTGCAGGCCGGTGCTCAACCACTGAGCCACATCAGCCAGGACAGGATTAAAAATTTTTTTAAGAGAGAAGACCTGGGCACAGGCAGGGCATCCCACAATGTGGAGGCAGTGTAATTTGAATGTGGGGATACGGTCTACAGGGTACCGAAGAGGTGGTCATCTTCAAGAAATGAAAGCCAGAGCAAGGCAGGAGCAGTGAGCTGGAAGAAAAGACAGGACTCTAGAGAAAGCCTGTTAGGTCAGCCCTGAGGGCGGGGGTGGGGGGTGGCGGGGCGGCAAGGGACCCAAGAGCACAGCCACCTCCTGAGGTGCTAGTTAGGGACCCTGCACAAGAACTAACTCAAAACAGAGACTGTGGGAGAATATCCTGTTCAAGCAGTGGAGAAATCAGGAAAGGAAGAAAAAAAAGTTCCAGGTTGATTTTACACTTGTGGTAAAACACATGTAACATCAAATTTACCAGCTTCATTTCACAATATACACATGTATCAAATCATCACAAACTCCATCTCATTCCATCTAGAAAAAGAACCACCCGCTGACCCATTTCTACGTGCGAGATTCTATGGCATTAAAGACGTTCACAGTGAGAATCTTTTCATCTTCTCCAATGAAAACGGCCCACATGAAACACTAACTCCGCCTCCTTGCTTACCCCCTCCCTCAGGACCCACCATTCCACTCCCCATCTCCGTGGTTTTGGCAATTCTAGGCACCTCGCACGGGTGGAATCACACAATATTTATCATTTTGTGACAGGCCAGTTTCTTTGAGCATAAGGTGTTCAAGGTTCATCCCCATTGGAGCAGAGGTCAGGCTTCCCTTCCCTTTAAGGCTGAGCAGCACTGCAGGGCAATGCCATTCTGTTCTGCTCACGGACATTTGCAAGTGCCTGCAGGCTAGGTAGGAAGGGCGGTTAGTGTGACCAGCAGGAAAGAGCAGAAAGCTCAAAGGTTAAAATAGGTGGGGATTCTGCAGTGAATGAAATAACCAAGGAGAACATGGGGAGTGAGAACCTTATGATCCCTAAGAAAGGGGCAGAGGATGGCCATGCAATTAAAAAAATACTCAGCCCCTGGGCAAGTGGCTCAGTGGCTCAGTTGGTTGGAGCATTGCCCTGATACACCAAGGTTGTGGGTTCAATCCCCGGTCAGGGCACATCCAAGAAGCAACCAATGAATGCATCAGTAAGTGGGAACAACAATCCATCCTTCTCTGCGCCCCCCCAACCAAAATTAATCAATGAATAAAACTTTTTAAAAAGTGCTCAGGAGGCGCAGTGAGAAAGCAGCAGAAAAACCAGGAAGTGCAATTTGCAGGTGGTTGGGAGTTGCTAGGCAACTGGCCTGGAAAGACGCTGTGAATGCGGGAGCCCAGAGGATACAGGCAGCCTTCGTGGGAACAGTTTCTGCAGGACTATTAGGCAGAAGTTCAAGGGCACGTGGCAGGCTGAGGAGGGAGAGAGACCCTGGCTCCTCTCAGGGACCGAAGGGAAGGATCACGGCTGGCGGGTGGAGAGCAGAGGGAAGGCCTTCGGAGTGAGGATGATGATGATGGGACACCCAGAGAGAGATGGGGCTGGTGGTGCTGGGAGATGGGGGTGAGGGGAACCGATCCCCGGAGAAGGAAGGCAGAGAGCAGCCACAGGCACTGAGCAGAGCAGAGAGCGAAGTGGGGGGGACCACCTGGGGCTCTGACGACGGACAGGGAGGCAGCTCGCTGCTGGCTTCTCTCTCAGTGTCTTCTCTGTGGCCGACTAGTGGGATGAGGAGCGTGGATGGAGGCAGTTAAAGAGGCAAGGCAGGCTCTGCCGCAGGTGCTTTAAGGAGAGCTCGCCAACGAGGAGAGAGGAGAATCTGCCGAGTCCAAGGGGAAGGAAGCTGCAAGGTGTCAGTGTGTGTGACATCCGATGATGGATGGATGGACGGAAGATGGAGGTGATGATAGAAAGATGACAGATAGATGGAAGATTAAAATAGAGAGAATGGACAGGGAAGGTAAGGAAATAGACAGACACAGTGACAGATGATACATGACAGGAAGAACAGGGTAGGTAGGTGGACAGACAGAAAGACCGAAAGAAAAGGAAAGACAGCGAGAGGGGACGTGACTGCACTAAAATGTGGAAATACCGCAGCGTCTCGCTTTCTCTGGGGGTGGAATGATGGGTTTTTAATAACGCTTTACAATTCCCCAACTTTCTACAAAGGGGATATTTTATTGGCCAGATGAAACAGGCCAATTCTGTGTTTAGAGATCATTGAGCACAAAACCAAAGCCAAACGCTGAGCCACGCGGAGGGCCCCCCGGAGGCCGAAACCGTGAGCTGGTGGTGGAGCCTGCCAGCAGGGTTCCCGGGCCGTCTTCAATGGACAGCGGTGAACTTGGAATGTCAGCGATGAACCTGGGGTGTGAACAAGGCTCACGCGGTTGTCAGGGCCACTCTCGGGCAGGGAAACAGAGGCTGGCGTGAATGAACTAGACGCGGGGAAGGGCCCTGGGACCCGTGAAGGGGTTGCAGGGGCCGCACCTGGGAGCGGCAGAGGCAGGCCTGGCGACCCAGGCACAGACGGAGGTGGAAGAGAATGGGACCTCAGGCAGGCACACGGGAACGGAATCCCCAGCTCAAGACGAACTGGGAGCAGGTCACGCGTGGCTGGCATGTTCGGCGGTTCTCCTGGCTCTCAATGAACTACAGGAAGCCTTGGCTTATATTTCAAGCCTCAGTAACACACCCGTGTCAAATTCATGTCCAGATTCATGTTTATTTTTTAAAAAAATATTATCACTATCACAGGATATCCTAAAATTGCCCCTATTGCCGATCAAATCTGAGTCATTCCTTATGTCTCTTAGGGCACTTTCAGGTTGAAGCTGAGTCTCCAAGTTTTCATTTGTTTCTGTGCGAGACTGTTGTGCCTACGCTGGACGGGGGGCCCCGTCCCAGGCCGAGGCGGATGCTAGGCTATCGCTCTTCTCCGTGGGACCCGGGATAAGTGCCCTGTGGATCAGAGCAGAGCTGGTGTGGGCCCCTGCCCTCGCGCCTGGGCGGCCAGCTTCCCGAGGAAACCATGAGGAGGACACCAAAGACGCATCCTCCACGCCGACCTCACCAGCAACACACATGATACGTGAATTTCCACTCAGCTGACTTTCTTTCTTAACGCTGATCTCTTAACCCCATAGTAATATCTGAGCCGCGGAGGTAGCTAAATATTTCCTTATATCCCCGCCCAACGCATGTGTGTGCCTGTGCGTTTCTTTTCTCCTCGCTGTTACTTCCTTCGCCCCTCCTCAAAAACATCTTTTCCCTTATTGCCCAAAGTGATATTTAAGAAGTCAGTTTGGGAAAGAGATCGATGCAAATGCAAATGGACTCCATGCATAATCCGAAATAACTCTCTAGAACTCTTTTAGAAGTGACCACTCTGCTGCAGCACGCTCCTGCAGCACCGGCTCAGGGTTCGAGCGCACGGCGCTTCCTCTCCAGCAACTGGAAACCCCTCCGCCGGTCCGGACGCCTCCAGTGGCAAGCCTCATTAAAGCCTGCCTCCCCTGACTTGCACAGTAAGGAAAATGGCATCCTTTCGCAGGCTGCGCGGTTGTTCCCGATTTCTCACCCCTCCTTGCATGCCTATCCTTTGTCACGTGACTCTGTAGACTGGAACCAGGGTCCTGACACACCAACAGATTGCAGCCTGTGGCTTGCTCAGGCTAGTGTGACACTAGGGGGCGTGGCCAGGGCTTATTTTGGCTCTGCTCTGTAGAACTTCCGTCTGCTTAGGATCCAGTTGTGCCCTTGCCCCAGGGATGACAGGTACTAGGGTGGGAATCTGGACCCTCTTTGCCCCTCAGGGTCAAGCCCGCCTGATGCAGAGCAGATCGGCCCACGCCCGCCCAACCTGCACATGCGCTAACTGGAAAAGTGACGGCGGTTTTGAGCTACTGCGTTTTAGGCAGATTGTTGTGCAGCATAATCATGGCAATAGCTGAAGTACACTTCAGAATAATCAGGGATGTTCCACCTGCAGCCCTCGGGCCGCGTGTGGCCCAGGATGGCTGTGAATGTGGCCCAACACAAAATCGGAAATTTACTTAAAATCTGTCTTGTGCTCATTGCTTTTCGTTAGTGTTTGTGTATTTCATGTGGGGCCCAAGACAACGCTTCTTCTTCCAGTGTGGCCCAGAGACGCCAAAAAGTTGGACACTCCTGCTAGATGACGTTAGTACAGCCAAACCCGCCTTCTGATTAATGTTCGCGAGGTGCATCTCTCTCCCTCCTTTACCTTCCAACCTGTTCTTGTAACTGCATTTGAGGTGTCTCGTGTGTGGAGTGTCCCCTGGGTGAGCGGACACAGTGAGTGTCTCACTGGTGGTCCCTAAGCAGCCCACCTCCTTACTTCGACCTTTCAGAGCCTTGTTGAGGGGGAGAACCAGGAAAAAACGGGGCGGCTCTGTCTCAGAACCTGAAGTCACATGGTAGCTGTGTCAATGCCTGTGTTTGCTCATTCTAACCCCTGGGTCACTTGTGATGGATCAGTCCCTCCCCTCACCGTGGCTCCTCCCCCCTTCCGGCCTCTGTGCGTGCCTTGCGAATTCTGATCGGAATTTTACCTTGCAGAATGCTAAGCGTTTTTTGCTTCCCTGTAAACCTTCCTGAGCTTTGTGTTGGGAAGCTGACTGGGGCTTTGAAACAGTCTGATCCTCGTGGATCCTGCTTTGAAGGTTATGTGCGACCAGAGCTGGGCTCTGTCTGAGGTTGATTACTCCTGGTCACCAAGGTAACACCCTTGTCAACCAAACGGCTGTGTTCCCAATGCCTCGAACCTCATCAGGGTTCCAGTCTGCCTGGAAGGAACAGGCAGCTTCCCTGCCCTGAATGGGTGGAAGGACCTCTTTGGGGTGCTCTCCCCCCGTCCCCCCACACACACCTTAGGTATCTCCTCACAGGCTGCGCTGAGCGGACTACTTTGTTGCACGTTTGAGGGGAGCCTTCTGAAGATCTCAGGGTTCTCTCTTGCAGCTGTCTCCTCACTGGCACTGTCTTATGAACTCGAGTTGCCTTGGTCTCCCCAGACCCTCAGCTTTGTCTGCTCTGCTTGGAGTGACCACACCCCACGCTCTGGGGTCCCCTCCCCGCACCGTATCCTGGAGACTCTGTCCAGTCAGGGAGCTGGGCTCACCTGTTTGATTCCATCTCTGAGCGACCACAGTCTTCTGCTGCCTGAAGTCCAGAGGCTGGGAAGCTAGCATCTCATATATTTTATTTTGTGTGTGTGGCACCCACACCCACACACAAATGGGGTTGTGTCGGGCGGAATGGTGAATCCTACTCTTGTTACTCCACGGTGTCCGTATAACCTGACTGACGCTCACTGATGCTCACTGACGCTCTTTCTGCTTTTCTCAGATTCTGTGTTTCTTCCAAACACGTGTATGTTTTTCATCAGATGTGATTCTCATCGTCAGCCCCGTGAGGATGGTTAGTCACACGTTTTACAAAGGAGCCCTCACCCAGTGACAGCAAGGGCCTCGCCCCGTGTCACAGTCCTAGGGGGCAGCTTTCTTGCTCCTGCCCAGCCCGTGGTCAACATTCGTGCCGTCCTGGCATCATGTGGTCACTGTGCACAAAATGGAAGCATGCACGCAGTGTTTTATGCATCTTCTCTGTCCTCTAACTCACTGGTTTCTAACACTTCCAGTTCTCCACCCGAGGACTCCCTGTCTGATCCCTCCTGCTAACTCCAAGTTACCACTCATCACATCAGTCTTCTCCCTCAGGCGTATGAAGGGGAATCCAACACAAAACAGAATTACCCTCTGGAGGGCAGGCCCCTTATAGTGCAGGCTCCCCCTGCCAGGTGAGTGTTCCAGGAACCCATCTGTATCAGTGTGCCAGCTGGTGTTGGGGTGAGAGGCTGTGTTTGGCTTTAGTAAAATTTTTTTGAAGACTCTTTCAATGCGTTTGCCCAACTTATGCTGGGTGATTACGAGCACACTTGCCTATCCCATGCTGAGTGTTCAGCAGTTTTTGACCCCAAAAGGCATGACCCCTGTGTCCCACCCTCCTATTTACCCGATCTCACCCTGAGTGACTTTTTGTTGTTACCCCAGATGAAAAAAGTTCTCGAAGGGAAACTTCTTACTGACGTGGAAGAGGTGAAACAAAAACCAGCAGAAGCGCTAACAGGCATCAAGACCAATGAGTTCAAAACCTGTTTCGAGCAGTGGGAAAAAGCCTCGATGGGTGTGTTGCATCAAATGGAGAGTCCTTTGACAGTGACTGAAGTTCAAACAGGTACGGATAAATACACAAGTTTTTATAAATAAATTCTGTGTTTTTGGGGTCCCCCCGATATATCGAAGATAAACAATAAAAAGGCACTTGGTACAGTACAGTCCTGTATCTTTAGGTGTGGAAAGCACCCTGTTTAGAGGAAATGGGAGAACGAAGCGTCATGAGGCTGGAGGGAGGAGTCACGAGGGTGCTGCCGGGTCTGCCACCTCCCACTCCCACGCCACAGAAATAGACATAGTGATAACCACGCGTCCATAACCATCCCAGGAAAGACTAACACATTTCTCCGATTCAGAGAAATTACAGCAGATCTTTTCGGTCTTCAGTGGCACTAACAAATAGGCCCCTCTTCCTCTATATGTGAGAAAATAAGGTCCCGGGGTCTCAAGGTATGTACGACTTTAAGGGACTTCCATAGACTCATGTTTATTCGCTCAGTATGAACTAAAATGCATTTGTGCATGCTTAAAAATCTTCCACGGGGCTGTGTTTTGGAAGAGTCCCTGTCTCCAGTCTCAATACATAGGCAGATGTTACTATGAGGAAACAGGAAATGAAAGGGTCTGGTAATGTATGAAAATATTGAGTTTAAAGTGTTCTGCTCCTTTAAAACACAGGGCTGAATGAACAAACATCTGTAGTATAGACACAACCTATCTAAGCCTTTCCGATTGAAAAAAAAATCAGGAAGGAGGGTCCCCTCTGTTTAACCAAGCCCTGGTTGTTCCAAAGCCCGTCTCCTTTATAAGCAAAAGTTCCCAGTTGAAACCTTACCATGCTGATTAACAATGGCGGAGAGGATAGGAGCTCCGTGGGATCCTCGAGGCTGTGGAAGTCGTAGAGAGGTCTGTTTTCTTAGCTTCCCCCCCCCCACCCAAGGATATGTTTTTATAGATTTTAGGTAAATAGGTAGATAAACATCGAAGTGAAAGAGAAACATCAATCAGTTGCCTCCCTCTGTGCCCTGCTCAGGGATCAAACCTGCAACCCAGGTATGTGCCCTGACCTGGAATCGAACCCACAACCTTTTGGCGTTTAGGATGACACTCCAACCCACTGAGAAACCCGGCCAGGGCTGTTTTCTCAGCTTTCTTCTGAAATCTCCTAATTTGAGCAGAAACACACAGACCTTTACCTCCTCAAATATATGTCCCTGCCTCTCTTAAATATAAGAGCATTGCCTTATATAAAAGCACTTGATGTATTATTTGCTTTTTCAACATCCATATCACTAAGAAGAATACACATCGACCCCGACTCTAAGATTTTCTAGGTTTCTGCTCATGAAGCATTATAGCGGATCCTTGAAAGGAGATGTGAGAACGCCACTATCTGGTTCTGGAGGTGGCTTACTCTCCTTCCAGGGGGTGACAGACATACACCCATCAGTAAAAGGGTCCTGGAAACTGTTCACTAAGTACGTGTTGAGAGCTGCCAGTTGCCGACCATCACAAGTTTGTGAAGTACCATCGGAAACTGCTGAAATATTTAACACCGACTAGGCTCAGTGCCTGAAGAATGGAGCAATTCATTGTTATTTTTAAAAAGATTGTATTTATTTTTAGAGAGAGGGGAAGGGAGGGAGAGAGGGAGGAAAACATCCATGTGTGGCTGCCTCTCTTGCACCCCCTACTGGGGACCTGGCCTGCAACCCAGGCATGTGCCCTGACTTGGACTCGAACCGGCGACCCTTTGATTCGCAGACTGGCGCTCAGTCCACTGAGCCACACCAGCCAGGGCTCATTGTTATTTTTTTTTAAGTGAATTTAGGGAGGTCAGGAAAAGACAAAAACAATGTAGGCATGGATGGCTCTGAATCCTCCAGGGAAAGGACAGAAATAAAACCGAAAAAGACTGTAGGCATTTAACCGAAGGAAATGGAAACAGTAATTCAAAACGACACAGGAAATCCTGTGTTCACTGCAGCACCATTCACAACAGCCCAGACATGGAGACACCCTAAGTGCTCATTGGTGGGTGAATGGAGACAATGTTTTTCAGCCGTAAAAAAAAGATGGACCTTACGGGTATTACGCTAAATGAAATAAGTCAGGCAGAGAAAGACTAATACTGTATAATGTCACTTACATGTGGAATCTAAACCAAAACAAACAAATAAACAAACAAAAAACAAGCTCATAAATGCAGAGAACAGACGGGTGGTTGCCAGAGGTGGGAGGTGGGTGACTTCAGTGAAGCGGTCAGAAGTTTTAAGTGTCCAGTTATAAATCAGTCATGAAGATGGAAAACAAATATTAATGACGTCTGGAAGGCTGAGAAGAGACAGAACCAATGCGGGCACCGGTAGTACAGAACATTCCAGAGGGGAGGCAGAACCAAGGCTGGACCCTGAAGTGAGCTTCCATTCAGTGGCTCCATCACCACGCCACTCTTGTGCGGGGACAGACAATGACATGGGCAGAAAGGGGACAGTGCTGAGAGAGAGAGAGAGAGAGACAGAGAGACAGAGAGACAGAGAGAGACAGAGAGACAGAGAGAGAGAGAGAGAAAGAGATGTGCTAAGGGAGAAGGGAGCTAAGGAGAGGCTGCTGCTTCTGGAGAGATGTGTCGGGACCCTTCTGTAGGTGGGATTTAGGCTGAGCCCTGAAGCACTGAGTGCATTTGGCAGACAGAAGAGGAGCAAACAAAACATAGGAGCAAAAACCGGACACTGTCAAGTGCTCCACCAGCCACCCACTTTCACGTGTGTTACAAAAGTGAAGTTCAATTGGAGGGCGGGAAGCGGCTAAAAGGGAGGAAGCAGAGTTAAGAACGCCATTGTGCTCTGCCCTTGACCCTTCCTCCACATCCTTGAGTAGCTTTCTCTTCTCTCTGTTGACTTCTTTCCTCTGCTCACAAATGCACGCAGACCCCTCCCCCAAAATAGGGCCCGACACTCTCCCCTTGTCAGGGCTCATTCTTGCTGCCACCAAATCTCCCAGCTCTGCTCCTGCCGGCCCCGGCCCCGAGGTGATGGCCCGTGTGGGCTGCAGCGCCCGGCTGCGCCCAGAGCACCGGGAGTGCCAAGTCCTGCCTCGTTCCCTCGCTGTTCCAGTGTCACCTGGCGACATAGTCTCAAGAGACTGTGCCGGTCCTATTCGGGGGGTGCAATGCCACTGTTAGGAGTTTGATATTTTACATAGCATAGGTGGAAGAAATGCACGTTAGTGGCTGGACCAGAACTGCCAGAGACAACTTATAAGCAGCTGCGCAGAGCAGAGAAACTGCTTTTCCCCTTCAGACGCCTCCCAGTGTGTGTGTGTGTGTGTGTGTGTGTGTGTGTGTGTCAATAGGACCAACTGAATGGTGGAAAGAACTGAATATTTTCATGAATGCTTTCATTCACATTTTTGGTGACTAATGAAAGCCCTATTTTCCAAACATCACATTTTATGACTTTATGCAAATTTTCTAAAAAAAATATTTTAGGCCCTGGCCAGGTAGCTCAGGTGGTTAGAGCGTCACCCCAGCACGCCAAAGTTGTGGGTTCGATCCCCGGTCACGGCACATACAAGAATCAACCAATGAATGCGTCCATAAGTGGAACAAGTCAGTCTCTCTCTCTCTCACTCTCTCTCAAGTCCATATATTTAAAAAAATGTTTTGTAACCACTGATGTCAGCATAAACCTTGGGATAGAGAACAGACCTGAAGCCTATATAATTTTATTAAGCAATGTCACACCATTAACTCCAATGAAGCATAAAAAACAAAGAAAATAAAAATTCAGTGATAGAAGCTCAGCAGTTAAACACCACGACATCCCAGCCCCGGGGACCTTTGTCCCTGACCTGGCGTGAGGGGCGAACAGAGCAGATCACACACAGCGCACAGAGCACAGGGCCCTTGTGCCGGACGCCAGCGTACTCGGTGTGACTGTAAAGATTTCGCTTCCTCCTCCACGTTAGTATTTATGCCCCTGGTGGTTTGGCCGCGCTTTACAAAGGGTCTAGCCCACACTGAACCAAAAGGCCTGTAGCTTTTTCCTCGAGGCTGCCCCTATCTCTGGATGCCAAAAGCACGCATTCAACGCATAAGTCCCCGCTTCTGCTCTGAAAAATCAGAGTGTGCTCTCCAACTCGACACCATAGAGGTGTCTTGGCTTTTAGTGAAATCGGGTGAATCTGGTTCAGTCGTCGGTGGGTGAGCAGCCTACCCATGTCTTCTCCTAAAGTGACTCGGGATTGTCTTTTGTGAATGAAACGCTGACGCAGTCCCCCAGGGACCGGTGCTTGCTGTCACATGGGTGAGTGAATGCCCAGGTGCCACATGTCTCTGGAATGCCCAGGTGTCCTTTTCCATGAAAAAGAACAATGCTTGTGCCCTGACCTAAACCCACTAGCCCAGGACCTGTGGGTGTGTCTCTAAAAATGTATTTTTTTCCTTTAAATTTTTTAAATCTTCACTCAAGGACATGATGAGGGAGGGAAAGGGAGGGGGGAATAGAGAGAGAGATGTTTCTCTGTGGTAGAGAAACATCAATTGGTTGCTTCTCCTTTGGGTCCTGACCGGGGACCGAACCTGCAACCCAGGCATGTGCCCTAAGCAGGGATCAAACCCATGACCTTCCGGTTTACAGGATGATGGTCCAACCAACTGAGCCACACCAGGCAGGGCTAAAACTGCATTTTGACATGAGCGGTGCAGGTCCCTGAGCACACACCCTCTATCCACTCCTTTGGGACAAGCTGAACTCCTCAACACCCCTCATCTCCGGAGACACCCAGGACCCCTCCGTCCCCTCTGACAGCATCCCCCCAGGGGTCTGATCTCAGATGACCCCCCCCCCCCGCCCTCCTGGGGCCTCCTCAGTTGGACTAGGAGCTCCTCGAAGACTATAACTGTCAGTTAAAAGTCCCTTCGCACCCTGGCTGGCGTAGCTCAGTGGATTGAGCATGGGCTGCGAACCCAAGTGTCGCAGGTTCGATTCCCAGTCAGGGCACATGCCTGGGTTGCAGGCCATGGCCCCCAGCAACAGCACATTGATGTCTCTCTCTCTTTATCCCTCCCTTCCCTCTCTAAAAAAATAAAAAATAATAAAATATTAAAAAAAAAAGTCCCTTCGCTTCTCAGCTTTCCAGCCCGGGGTGGGCCTGTTGCCTAAGTAACTACAGGAAGGAATCCAGCCAAGGGGTTCCCATGGAGACACAGCTGCAGGATTCTGCATTGGAGCGGGAATCCCAGGGTGGCGGCATTTACAAGCTCCAGAGGGGAGCTGCTCACCAGAGTGGGGTGGGAGGAATTGGACCCCTGGGCGTTGTTTCTGTCCGTAGAAGAGTAACAGAAAGGTGCTCGGGAGCTTGGGAGCCCGAGAAACAAGGATGGGAAGATGGCCCAGCGTGCACTTTAAAGAAATAAAGGACGCTGAACCAAATGCGTGCCGGCAGGCCACCTTTGGATATACTGAGTGATGTTCCAACCAACTGAACCACAGTGGCCAGGGCCAGAGATGCTATTTCGGATGGAGTGAACACAAACTCTCTGAAAAGGGGAGAATTAAGCACAGGCAGAGTGATGGGATGATGGCCCTCAGGCCGGTCCCAGAGGGGGATGTGTTAGGGGGAGGGACATGCTGGGGGGAGGGGCCAGGAGGAGGGGCGGAGCCTGCTCGGCTGCCTTAGATGAATTAAAATGAGTCAATGGGGCTGGAGAGGGAGCGGGAGGAGGGCAGACACAACAGGCTGGGGTCAAGCACGTGGCTCTGAAAGCCTCAGTGGGGATCCTGGACTTGCTGAGTGAGACGGGATTCCCGGGAGTCCCGGGATTCCCGGAGGAGCCGACAGGGGGCAGCAGGGGGCCAGGGCAGCCCTCACGGGCCTGGACTTGAGACCTGAAAGTACAGAGTGTGACCCAACGGGGAATTTCCACGTGAGGAAGGAAAGCCGCTGGGAAGAAACCGAAGAAAAGGCAGAATGAAGGGAAATCCCCAAAGCCTCTGAATCCCACAGGAGCTGTGTGCGGAGAGCCGTCAGTATCGAGGTTTATGCACTTTGTCCGGGACTTCATCCTCAAGCTCAGCCACGGTGAAGGCCCACTCACCACGGGCGTCCATGGCACGGCCAGAGCGTTCACGAAGGATCTTACTTCTGAAGGGGCCCCGGGGAAGGGGGACAGTGGCCTGGGTAAAAACTCCAGCCTCCTGGAACCATAACCGCAGACCCAGCTCCACAGAGTCCTGTCCTGCCTGACGAGGCGCTGAGCCGCTTTTCAGAGGCGACAGACCAACACCACCGGTCTTGCAGCTGAAGCGTGTACAGAGGGGAGATCCCTGACCTCCAGCTGTCCTGGGAACCCCAGGCTCACCCCTGCCCCCTCATAGAACCCAAGGACTGGGACTGGGACAGAGCCAGGACTTGACCACCAGAACCTTTCAGAAGCAGAGGCTCCCGCGTCCAGGAAGATCCAGGACGATCCACTGTTGACCCCCTTTACCATAAATGGCCAAGCTCCCAGGTCCTCCAGTTAAAGCCCGCCCCCACCCTGCACTCCCATATCCCGTTCCCCAGGCTGTTAAAGACTCACCAGAGCCCTGGGCTGGGGAGTTAAGGCTTTTGAGTATGCATTTCCCATTCTCCTGGGTGGCACCACGTGTGATAAAATAGCCAGTCTTTCTCCACTGCAGTTCTGGGTGTTTAGGATTTAGCTGTGCCAGCGCGGGGCGGACCAAGTCTTTGGTGCAGGGGACACATCCCAGAGGTCTGTGCACCTGAACTTGGATCCCTTGGCCAGCTCTCATGACCCTTCTAGGAGCTGTGAGCAGTCCTGCCCTTATGCTGACCCCCACTTGGCCAGGGAAGTGTTCAGAGCATGCTACCCCAACGTGTGCCACTCTGGCATGAGAATTATTTTGAGCTGAAGGTAACTAGGAGAAAACAGACACAGGAAGAACTCTCTGCCCTTTTGCTATTCACTTGAAAACAGGACATCAATCCCCTTGCGACAGTGTCCTCTCCCCCCCCCCTCCGCCCACTGCCTACATTCCTCACCAGGAAGGGATTAACCACCTTATCCCCCAGATGAGACAACACCAACAATCCACACAAACGAACCTTACTAACTAGCCCTTTTCTACCCCAGTTTGCCACTGTGGAAGCCCTTTTCCTCATCTCGTCAGCCCTCTGCAAATGTATCGTTCTTTCGTTAAGATGAAGCGTAAGCCTGAGTTCCAACCACCCCTTTGAGTTACTCATCACTGCCTGCTCTGTGGGTATGCTGGACGCATGGGTTAACACACTTGTCATTTGTGTGTGTGTGTGTGTGTGTGTGCGTGTGTGCGTGTGCATGCTAATCTGTCTCTTGTCAGTTGAACTGGCAGAGTCTTAGCCAGAGACAGGAGGAAGAGAGTAAAGACTACAATGAAGCTGCTAAATTGCTAACAACAAGCAGGTCGAAGCATGAGGAAGTGGTTCTACTCTTCTTTTAAACTTTTGAACTTTCCAGTCCAGCTTCAATGCCGGGATATACATCAGACCTCCAGGTAACAATCTGATTACCCCACAAGAAGCTCATGTATCCAGACTACTGGACACGCACCTGGATTCTTCTTCTCTTGGCCAGAACTCGAGAACCGAGGTTGCTGAGTCGAGGTCCTATCTGACCCCATCAGTACGACACCTGGGTCTGTTTTCACCACCAACATCACCAAAGGCTAATGATTTGATGCATTTCAAATGGCAGGCAATAATACACCTTCTCAAAGTTTGATTCAGCAGAGTAACTATTTAATACTAAGCGTTTTATATTTAACCAAGATGAAGGCCTTCAGAACAATAAAGGTTTCTTTGCTTCAGCAATTTACAGGAAAATTACTGAGTCACTCAAATCCTTTGAGAATCAGAGTTCTCAAAAAAAAAAAGAAAAAGAATCCTATGCAGTGTGGCCAATTAGAACATTCAGGTAAAAATCAAACAATGATTATTCTACTTAAAAGCTAACATTCTCACCCTGGTCAGGTGGCTCAGTTGGTTGGAGCATCATCTTGTGAACTGAAAGGCTGCAGGTTCGATTCCCAGTCATGGCACATGCCTGGGTTCTAGGTTTGATCCCAATTCAGGGCTTGTACAGGAGGCAACCAACTGATGCCTCTCTCTCTCTCTCTCTCTCTCTCTCTCATCTCTCTCCCCCTCCCTCCATTCCTCCTCCCATTTTCTCTCTCTTTAAAAGCAATGAAGAAAAAAAATGACCTCTGGTGAGGATAAACAGAAAAGCAAACAAACTACTAACATTTTCCAGGCAAGTATACCTCAGCAAAATTGCTCTAAAATGTGCTTACTGATCTTTCCCCAGTACTGGCACCTACAACACCCAATCCTAAAAGGACTTTGCAGAAGCTAAAAGAAAAAAAAAAAAACAGCACGAGAACCATTTCCCTTTGTTGTATAGTGAACAGCGTGTTTCCAAACAAGTCTCCATACAACAAAAATCAGACTATTTGAAACGATCTCATTATTCTCAGTAAATGGCATTCAGGGCATCAGAACGGCATTTCCTCTTAGTATCTTGTGTGCACTCATTCTGCAGAATGGAGAACACGGTCCCGCTGAGCCCTTGTGTGTGGGCCCCAGTTCCGGCTCCAGCCCGGGCTCCTTCCACACTGCCAGCTGCCTTGCTGGGGGCTGGCATTCTGAGGAGCCTGCGTCTGGGACCACACTGAGCATGCAGCAATCTGTCAGCCAAACCGGGCAAAGCTGCTTACCACCTGATATCCAGTGACAGAGCCTCGAAATCCCAGTGGAGAGCCGGAGGCTTTGAGACAAGCTGAATGTATATCTGATAAATCAGCTCCAAGTGTGAAAACTGTCACTTGATCTGCATACAGGCTTTTTGCTGGAGCCATTTTTAGTCGCTTTTTCGGGCCTCAGCATTCCATCCTGCAGGGGCTTTGAACCTGCCTCTCCCTCAATGCAGAGCAGGGATCTCCCCAAGCAAGCCGACCTGCTGGGAAAGGACATTAGCACTGCCTCTCCCCTCCCCCTCCTGCAGGGTCCCCCCACCTCCAGGCCATGCCCTCAGCCAATTAGGCTCACAGGTCAAAGGCCGAGGACCCACCCACAAGAGGCCCCTCCCTTAGGCACTGTCTACCTCTTCTCTTCTCCCAACTGCCAGCCCTGGCGAGTCTTCCCCAGCCCCACCTGGACACGGGCCGGCACCCTGCTCAGTGCATTTCTCTGTTAGCTGCTAAGAGACTGTGCCTGTTAATGGCTCAGCAGTGTAGATCTCACCAAGGAGTGGATTTCACAGGAGTGCCAGGTCAGGCAATTAACCTGCACACGGGAAGGATCAAGGACATTCTCCCCGAGACAGCCAGCAACTCCATCTGCACATGTAAGTCAGTGCTAGGAGGAAGTGGGTGGCCACATTTGGGTCTTTTGTTGAGGAAGCTGCAGCCACAAAGAAATAAATCAATAAAAATGTGGACTCAGGAGTTGTTCCGTGGGAACTGTGCCCTCCCCTGCCACCAGGGCCAGCCGCGGGCATCACGTGAGCATAGATTCTGTAACAAGCCCATTTAATTAAAGTGGATATGGCAGACAAGACTTTGCACTTCATCTAAATTTACTGATGCTGTTGTATGATGTGAGGGGAGAGGCACATTGTCAGAGGGATCCCCTGTCTTCAAAAGCAAGTGGAAATAGTTCCTTTAATATCAGTGTTAGGGTCACCCCTCCACATTCGGCTTACTTATTGATAGAAATCAGAGGTTGGACTGATTTGGGAAAACATTAAACAGAGTCACAACTACGCAAATCTTGTTTTAAAATCCCCCTTAGTGGTGATTTCCGCTGGAAAAAAATGTGAACCCTGGGGAGAAATATATCTGCAGGAAGGATTCCTTGTGGTCAGCTGGGCCCAAATTCATGAGCAGAGTCCAGCCCACAGGCCACACACACACACAACCCCGGCCCCACACACACACACACACACACACAAGCTGCATTTCAGGGAAAAGCACCAGAGGAGTCTCCCCCCACCCCCCCCCCCCCCCCCCCCCCGCCCCCTGCGCTGGTTTCCCTGCCCGCTGAGCCAACCCTCATAAGTAGCTCCTGATATTGTGTTTGGACCAATAAGCCAAGACTTGCTCCATCCAATCAGAACTGCACGATCATAGCCTCATCTGCATCTAAACCAACCAATCAGAACTTCTCTATCACAACCAATCAGAAATGGATCATTTGGAACCCTCATTTGCATGGAATTGGGAGCCTGGCCACAAACTCTCTCTACAAGAGATGGCCACTGCTTTGTCTCCATGGGGCGCAATTTAGGTTGCTACTGACTCTGTGCATCCCACGCTGCCACTCGTTGTCACTCAAAATAAATGCTTTTATCTTTCTTGCATTCTCAGACGAGCTTTGGTTTACGGAAACGTCAGCGATCAGAGCCCATTGGTCAGTGCTGAGGGAGGGAGAAATGGGAAGTAGACTGCAAGTGGAAATGACTCCTGCATGCGGCTACCGCTCTCCTTGCTGGCACTTCGCTGGGACAAAGGAAGTGACACACCCAAAACATAAGTCACCAGAATCCTCGATGGGGAGTGCCCTAAAGTAGAATTCCCCACCATTCCGTTAAAATGTAAATTTATAGCTAATGCAAGCATTAAATTAGAAAGGTGGTTATGAAATATGTTGTTAAGTCTTTTTTGGAAACAGCCAGTAGCTGGAGACCATTAATTAGCCTAGATGAAAACTCTTAAAACGTCTCTAGTCTACAAGTTGAAAAGGCAGCTTCAAAATTTCCTAGACCACGGAGTTGGACCCTAAATGGAGGGTAAATCCAATCTTTGCACAGTGGCAGTGTAAAATACTAATTTATGACTATTTATCTTGGGCCCATGATGCAGAAACTTGTGATGGATGGTGCACAGCCACGATGTCCAACCTTGTTCACGGCCCACAGAACTAATTACTAAAATTCTGCAGCACGCCAAGAAATGCATTTTTTGCCGATCTGACAAAAATATGTAATTTTGATTCGGTCACACTGGATGACTATTCTCGTGTTGGCTGTTGTCATTTTTTTAATTTGACAATCCGAAGGAAAAGAGGTCAGTGCCCCTGACTAAACAGTCAGGTACTGCAGTGTTTTAAAAATTCTTGTGGCACAGCGGTTGAAAATTGCTGGTGTAGGGCGTGAAACAGAGGGAGACAGCCTGAAGGATCAGCCTCATGCTTTCCTTCCCTCATCTTCAAAGTAGGGGAGCAAGAGAACTGAATGAAACTACCCATGCAAGGCTCTTCATACTCCAAATAAACATTAGTCACTAGCTTTTGTGGTAAAAAACAGGAAGTATGTAGATCCTGAGAAGGATGAATTGTACTATCTAAATATTCAGATAACTTCCACTTTTCAAGGCTCATGGGAAATTTGGAAAGCAGCTTGAAAAATACTCATAAGGAATATGGTCTATGATATTCTAGTAACTACATGTGCTGTCAGATGGGTAATAGATTTATAGAGATGATCACTTAGTGAGTTATATGATGTCTGATCACAGTGATGTACACCTGAGACAAATATAATATTGTATGTCAACTGTAATTGAAAAATAATAAATAATTTGAATAAAGTGTTTTTTAACTTTTTATAAGATTTTATCCTTTATTTTAGAGAGGGGAAAAGAGGGAGAAATAGAGGGAGAGAAGCATCAATGTGTGGTTGTCTTGCCTATGCCCCCTACTGGTGATCTGGCCCACAACCCAGGCATGTGCCCTGACTGGGAATTGAACCTGTGACCCTTTGGTTTGCAGACCGGCACTCAATCCATGAGCCACACCAGCCAGGGCTAAACAAAGTATTTTTTAAAAGAAAAATAGTCAGATTATGCCAGCAATGTTTATTGTGACTAAGAAACTGCTTGAATGCTAAATCACTAAGCCCCGAATGCAGAGAATACTAGGCAATAATAATATTATGAGACATGCAACAGCTACTTCTTGTGACCATGTGGGGTTTCATGGCTCCCAAGATGTTTAATTCATGGAAAATCAAGGCATTCTAAAAAATGTGTTTAATTTTAATTTCACTTTGTAAATCATTTAAAAATGAGCATTTCCCTTTTTCGTAGGTTATAAAAAGAATGCCTGTTTATTGTAGAATATTTGGAAAAAAAATAAACAGAACGTACGCTGTTGTGAGATAACCACTGTCAATATTTGGGTGAACAGCCTTCCATTTGTATATAGTGCACGTGGGTTAACTTCATATAATTGGCATCGTGCTCATATCGAATTGTGTGCTGTGTGCTTTATTGCATGGAGAACACCTTTCCACGTTCAAAATTCTTGGGAGAGCTCTTTATCATATGTATCATCTACCCTATGGATGTATCATAATTTAGTTAACTTGCCCTCTTTTTCTGAGTGTGATAATACAGTGATGAATAGCTTCATAGACACACAGATAGATTTCCAGGCTGTTGACTATTTTGTAGCATGCACATTGGCAGATGATGCATATTTCCAGGTACGCTGTTGTGGGAATACCCTCTAGGTTCACATGCCTGTCCACCTGTTGGGCCCCTGCTACAGAGCTTGGCCTCATCACTCATTTTTAGTTGGTTTATTAGACAGGCCAAAAAGACAGCATGTCATTGCTTTCATTTGCATTTTTTTGCTTATCGATTATACATAAGTTGTATCACCTGTATTTCCTCCTCGTTTTGGCTCACTGTTTTTTTTTTAAGATTTTATTTATTTATTTTTAGAGAGGGAAAGGGAGGGAGAAAGAGAGAGAGAGAAGCATCAAAGTATGGTTGCCTCTCGTGCACCTCCTACTAGGGACCTGGCCCACAACCGAGGCATGTGCCCTGACTGGGAATCGAACTAGCAACCCTTTGGTTCCCAGGCCAGTGCTCAACCCACTGAGCCACACTAGCCAGGGTAAGATTTTTCTTTAAGTACCCTATACATGGCTAATCTTTGTTAATTTTACTCTGAATGTCCTAGAGCACAGGATTTTTAGGAGGAGTTCTCATCTGGGTTTTGAAGTCCTTGTGACCTGGGTCCTAGCCAACACTGCCAATGATGCTCTTACTCGGGAGCTCTAGTCTCAAAGTAGAAAGGAACACCCTCTCTCTGGCATGGAGGTAGAAGGGAAACACAAGCCACTCTTTGGAGAATTTATAGTCACTTGTATATTCTCAAGCTCTTTCACCTGAAGAGCTTAATTCTCCCTTAACTCCAACCAAAGGTGCTGAGTTTGCGACAGGCAGCTGATAAACTTACCGCAAGCTGCTCGGACTTCCTTTGGGGCTGACCTTTTATCTTGTCCTGAGAGACATATCTTATTCAGAGCCTACTGAGCCAAACATTCCTCCTCTTTGGTGTTCGTGAATGGCTTCTCTTCCATCACTCATTTTCAGATTTCAGAGAGACCTTGTTGGTCCATCACCTGCCCTAGTTTAGACATAGAGACCTGTTCGGGCAAAAGTGGGGATGGATAGAAGGCAGCCAGCTGGGCACCCATGTATTTGTATCACAACAAAATCCCAGAAAATGAAGATGGGGAGCTAACAGCCAGAAAAGGGAGACTCACAAGAATGTGATATGCCCCGGACACTGTGTCAGTCACTGCATATGGGGGACTCTCACTAAATATGGGGGTGCACAGCAAACATGAGGCACCAAGGGAGTCGTGTCTGGCCCATAGATGTCCAGATTTCAAAAAGCTCTGTTAGCTTGTGAAACACTGGGTCTTGTCTGTCTCATCCCAAAGCCCACGTTCTTGGGGTCACGTGATGCTAGCATGGTAGGGGGCCACTGAGCAGGGGCTCACGGATCTGCGATGACCAGAAACTAAGACTTCCTCTCCCCTGTTAATTGGCAGGTGAGTGCGAACTGGCTGTTTCCATCTCAGCGAGCCCCGGGAACTGCAACACCGCACACTGAAACCCACCACAGAGAAACCCGCAGGATTCGCACCTGGGCGATAAGTCACAGGTCAGAATAATTAAGTGAATCACTCGGTTCCTACAGGCGTTCTCATTGCTGCTCCGGGAATGCACAGGGTGGGGCAGAAGGAGTTCACAGCGGCTCGGGTGGAATGTAATACCATCATGAATAAATAATAATACAAGAATAAACTGTTTCGCATCCTCATAACATTAAACCTATGTTTACCCCACCCTGTATTTTCACTTCCCCATTTAGCCACAAGAATACAGAGCCGGCTGTGTTTTGCTCTAAGACTGGGGGACGGGAATGATCCTGTTTTCAAAAGCCTGAAGTTTGGGAGGAGAGGGTCTAGGAACAGCCCAGTAGATGGGGTGACGGGCCTGCTGTTACCTGTTTCAGATCACACACTGCCCTTCAGTTTGCCTCTGGTTCATTTTGTTTGCAAAACGAAGTCCACAACTTATCAAAGGCCATTTAAGTATCATAATGGCGAAATGAAAAGCTGGTCATCTTTAAACGTAATTTTTTAATCTTCATCTGAGGATATGCTTTTATTGATTTTAGAGAGAGAGGAAGGGGAGAGGGGGAGAGAGATAAATACTGATGTGAGAGAGAGAGGGGAGAGGAAAAGAGAGAGACACATCGATACGAGAGAGTAACATCAGTAGGTTGCCTCCCCTACGCGCCCAACCGAGAATCAAACCAGCAACCGAGGTATGTGCCCTGACTGGGAATGGAACCCGCGACCTTCTGGATATGGGACAACACTCCAGTCAACCGAGGCACACTGGCCAGGGCCACTTGTAAAATCTTTTATAGGTAAGGCACAGAGTAAAACGGGATCCAAGACCCAAGTCAAATTAAGGCTTGTTTTGCATTCTGAGCCCCATATGCAGGATATCTACGCCTGAACCCCTTTCCCATCATCCTGCTCCCCCGGTTATTCAGCAAATGGTGCTCAGCACTTACTCTGGGTCAGGCACGGGGCAAGGCCCCTGGGCCAGGCAGGGACAAAGAGCACGTCTCTGCTCCCCAAAACGGCAGAGCGGAGCAGAGGAGAGACTCTTACGTGCAAGGTGTGGGGGAGGGATGCGCGCGCATGCGCGCGGGGGAGAGCAAACACCAGAGGGAAACACCTCGCTCCGCTCCGCAGGCAGGGCGCACAGGAAGCCGGGACCTGAGCCCTGCTGCGCCGCACACCCTCAAAACGCACCCTCCACCTTCCCCTGCCAATCATTGCCTGGGAATGTGTTGGCCACTTCGAGTGCCAAGCTCTTAATGGAATTGGCCCACCTAATGTGAGGCACGAGCTGCTGGCCAGCCCCATGAAAAAATATGCGACAGACGTCGAGTTAATGAAAACCCAGCCCAGATGATCCATTTGACTAACACGCATCCCGAGCCACGCTTCCGCGATGACAGGATGGATGTTTTAAATCAACAGCCCGCATGGGGTCCCACCTCCGCGTGAATCCGATGTCACCTTGAATCATCATCAAAACAGGATCCGGTGGCTTTAGAACACGCGCAGCCCAGAGAAAGGTATGTGCGCGTATCTGCCAGACATACATATCTCCTCGGGTGATTTATTGTGCCCTTAACTCTGCACCTGTGTTTCACCGCAAAGAAAACAGGCATTTCTAACACCACAGAAAAAAAAAAAAAGCACCAATACCCTAATTTTCTACGATTCTCTGCTCTCAGAGGTGGCTCTGAAAGACAGCTAATCACGTAAAAATGGTTAACCGGGTAGCTGGCTGCAACAGGAGGATCTGTACCCGGGTGACAAGGTTCCGTCGCCGCCACTTCCATCCCAGATGTGCCCAATCCCATGTCTTTGTCACTGGGTCACGCTGCCCCTTGCACAGCCAGGAGGAGCATGTTCACGGACATGACACCGGCATCAGGAAATAAATGACCCTATTTTTAGCCTCAGATGCTTTGAGTAAAACCTCACAATTAGGCCTCACAGCGACGGGCAGCCCGGTTGCCATAGCACCTGTCTGGGGACCCAGGGAGAGGCTGCCCTCAGGTCGCCGGCGCCCCGTGGCGCCCTGGTCCCCACGAGGGTGGCTTGGCCTCTGCACTCACAAGAGAACGGCCCCCACTTCCACTCCACGGCTCGGATGGGTGCCTTTCTCGAGCAGACATGTTCCAACCCCCACCCAAACAAGCTCAAGAGGATAAGGGATGCATTTACATCACGACACTACAAGCATGACCACAAGTAAGGACGCGACTCTGACAAACCCCCAGCCTACTGTGGTCACCTCGGTTGATTTGCCTTCAAGTTCTTTGGAAATAATTACAGATTCACAGGAAGCTGCAGAGATAAAACACAGGAGGTTCCACATACCCTGCCGCCATTTCTCCCCAGTGCTATCATCTGAGCACCATTCAAGTCCAATGTCAAAACCAGGAAACTGACCTGGCGTGTATTTCACCAGCTTTACGCATAATCACTTGAGGGGGCGGGGCACGGTGGGCGGGGCATAGTTTTGGCCACGCCCAGGATCTGGCTTCAGAGCTCCCTTGCGACCTCTGTACAGCGTTGCTGACCTCCTGGCAACAGCGACATGCTCACCGATTTGCTGAGTTTGTTATTTTTAGATACATGGTATGATTTTCCGTCTAGCACCTCTACAGATTTCTGGGAGTGGGGTGGTGAAGCACCCCCAAAATACTTGCAAGCTTCTTTATTTCTCCTTTCAGCTCTGTTAAATGTGGCTTTGTGGGAGCCTGTTTTTGGAGCTCACACATTTCCTATCGCTAGGTCTCTTTTCATTTGCTGCGGAGTGTTCCTCTTTCCTTTCCTCTTCCATCCACTTTATCTGATGTCACTAGAGCCGAGCCTGCTTCTTTAAAGTGAATGCCAAATCTTGAAGGTGGAATAGGTCCGTCACCTGTACGTAAAATCACATAAAATTAAGGAAGGAGGACTCGAACGCTGGAAGGGTCTTTCAGGGAGTAGCAGTGCTACGTGATGCTCCATCGAGCGCCACCTTCCGTTCCCCACACAGGACAAGGGAGGACCAGGAAAGGGGTGTTGGGAGGGGCTGGTGCTGGGTCACAGCCACGCCCACCCCGGGCTGGGTGGGCTGGATGGTCTGGGGGCCTCCTACGGCTCCTTCAGTCCTTCTGGGTCAGAGTTTCCTCATCTTCCAAGCAGACATGAGAAGCTCATCTGACCACCATGGGGGTGGGGCTTTTATTCAGGAACTAATGAGCCCCTTCCTTGGCCAGCGTGAGGACAAAGGAGAAAGCTGCACACCGCAAGGGACACACCCGTGGCCATTCTCCGTGGCTGACAACTCTAACAGGGGTGTGTCAGGTGTTATCATGGCAGGGCATGCAGGGCAGGCCACCGAGACGAGCAGGTTCGCGAGTATGTGACCTTTCTTTATTTTGGACCACTCGAAGCTGCACGCCCCTGACCTCACACTGATATTCACCAAGTGTGCATGTGTGCATACACACGCAGACTCCCGGGGGCTTTTCATCCCGAAGCCACCGGCCAGGAGAAAGTACGCTTACTTAAGGACAGTGCTCCGAAAAAAAAACAAAACAAAACAGCTTCTGCAGAACTCCTCAGTAACCCATCCAAGTGCGACGCTATTTTTAGACTGCGGCGAAGATGAATTGTCCCATAAAAGCATGGCGTCTCCACTTTGCCCGAGCTCCCTATTACTGATGGTCCAACAATTTGTACGGCACCGACCAAGTAGTTCATTTCCATTCCTTGGCAGCTGGGAAGCCAGGACCCGAGATTTTTATTGCGACGCTTCCTGAAAAGTCATTTGTCAGAGGTAATGTATTTCGCCCTCGCCAGCAGCACCTTGGGCGTCCGGCGTGCGCGGGGGCTGGAGTCCTCAGGCTTGGGAAGTGGGGGGTGCCGGGACCCACACAGGCTTGTCACGGGCCATTTGCTGGGCTCCACGAAGCAGCTCTGAAGCAACAGGTGGACTCAGAGGGACTCGCGATGAGCCGCCAGTCCTGCAGATCCTGATGGTTCTCCTTCGTATCGTGAATCTTTATTCCACATCAAAGGCAGGACCAGGAAGCAGTAAACTAGGAAGGCAATCGGCTTCTCCTTGGGGTCCCTGAGATCACCTACAAGACTTCAGCGTCTGTGGGACTGGGGTTACACCACCCATGGGGCCGAGGCACCTCTGGGACCCTCGCCTGCAGGAGGAAGTGTCTGTGGGTCCCATGGTCCTGGAACAGACTGAGGCAGCGGGGGCTGCCTTCAGAGGGAAGACACCGGGAAGAAGAAATTCGGAATCTGTCCCTCCCTGGGCAAGAGGACAACCGCCTCTGGAAGACAGCCTTCGTCTCTCCCTTTCTCCGGGAGGCCAAGCATCAGCCACTTCCTTTGAAAATGGCCTTGGCAGTACAAGAAGGCGCTCTGACCCCTCCCCAGTGCGCTCCCTCTGCCGGCTGTGGGTGCTTTCCACGTGAAAGGGATGGGGCGAACGCCGTATTTCACTGTGTATAATGCGCACCCACGGTTCTGTGCGCATTATACCACACATGATTATATCCATGGTAGGTAATCATTGTATCCATGTATCATGCACATCCTTATTTTTCCCTCAAAAGTTTTGGCAAGAAAGTACACATCATACACGGCAAAACAAGATACTTGGAAAAGTCTCAGTCAACAATGATCACCGCCGTTTCCCTAATTTTTTAAGCCACTTATTGACTTTAGAGAGAAAGAGCTACAGAAAGAAAGAGAGAGAGACACAGAGAGAAAGAGAAACATCGATTGTTTGTTGCCCATATATGCCCCAACTGGGGATGGAACCTACAACAGTTTTGGCTTACGGAATGACGTTCTAATCCTCTGAGCCACCTGGCCGGGGTGTCGAGAAATGTGATGAAATTAATATATGTTTACTCAAAGCCCTGGTTGGCGTAGCTCAGTGGATTGAACACGGGCTGCGAACCAAAGCGTCGAAGGTTCGATTCCCAGTCAGGGCGCATGCCTGGGTAGCAGGCCATGGCCCCCAGCAACCGCACATTGATGTTTCTCTCTTTCTCCCTCCCTTTCCTCTCTAAAAATAAATAAATAAAATCTTGAAAAATATATATGTTTACTCAAGGCACAGCATCACTTGAACAATTTTGTTTTCATGGCCTTTTGGGGCCACATGGTCTTCCTTTCTCATGCTTAAGCACTTACTTTCCCTCCGAAAGAGCATTCATTTGTTGCTAAGCTCCTGTACCAGGCGGTCATTCTATGAGATATTTGCCTGCTGAGTGATGAGGCCATAGCCACATAATGAAGGGGAAGAAATGGTGTAATATATAAAGGAAAGAACAAAAAAAATTCTCCCATCAAGAAGAGAAATAAGGGCCTTTAATTCCAAAAGTGTCCCGTGCCTGAACTGCCCATTTCCCTTTCAGGTTCGTGACATCTCTGAACATTTTTCCATACTCAAAGTAAATTAGAAAAAAAAATCATCATTCAGGGGTTTGAAATAGGCAGAATGTGTTAGGCTATCCAAGTATTTCACGAATCCAGAGCAAAATCCAAATTCATTTTCACACGTGACTCTGAAGAAAAAGAGTCGCATCCAGAGGGTGGAGAGACCAGCTCTGGTTTGGTGCCCGGGAGGGTGGATTGCTGTCAAATCAGGGACATGTCCCTCCCAGTTCTGACACTGACCCAATACTGCAGATCACAGCAGCTCTCAGTGATGGCTGTGTCTTTTTGTGCTGGTTTTGGGGGGCTTTAAACTTATTCTTCAAGCCCTGGTTGGTGTGGTTCAATGGACTGAGTGCCGGCCTGCGAACCAAAGGGTTGCTAGTTCGATTCCCAGTCAGGGCACATGCCTGGGTTGCGGGCCAGGTCCCAGGTGGGGCAACCACACATTGACGTTTCTCTCCCTCTCTCTCACCCTCCCTTCCTCTCTGTCTAAAAATAAACTAAACTTATTGTTCGAGACACCAACAGAATTGGTAATAGAGTCACGTGCTTTGTAAAGTGCTGGGGGACTTTACGGAAGTGTTGTATTCAAGAATTATACATCTCTGATTCGATTACTTTGGCCTGGTTTCACGGTCAGGTTCACGGTCAGAACGGCTGTACTGTGTTCTGTCAATTTTACGGTTGACGTGTTTTCCATGGGCTTTTTGCTCTGAAAACACGGGAATGAGTTGTTTTGGAAGGAGATGGTTGATTCTTTCCTCTGCTCCCTGAAACCATGGGGACAGGGAGGTGACAGTTCTGAGAAGATCATGAGCCACTGTGTATTTTTTCATAGTCACTTTCTAGAAGCCTCCGATCTTATCCCATAAGGGAAAAAGTTGTTTTTCATCGTCCCATCTAAAGATTCGTTGCTTCACTTTGAGACGATCAACAAATGTTTTCACTGCAGGGAGGAGGCATAATTACCCTGCGTGATGCTGTAACTAATGTTTTTCCTCCTTTTCTGAAGTTTGTTTTTCTTCCCTCCTCCCCTTTGGGGGCGTAGGACTTCACAGGCTGTTCAATATGACTTAACTTCGTCTAGGCGTAACTCTCCCTTTTACACGAATAAAGTCTTCCCAATGGGAAGAAGCCCCCCGGGTGAAGATGTGATATTCACAAACACAGACGCCAAATACGTCATTGGGTGGAGGAATGATGAAACGAGATTTTAAAAAAGGGGAAGCAACACCCAAGGAAAAAAGGAGAGAAAAAGTAGGTTCTCTTAGGATTCACTAAGCCATTACTTCATGGTGGCTTAAACTCTATTCCACACACACAAAAAAGGAGTTATACATGCTTCTCATATTTACATGTCTAAAAATACTCAAAAATGGGGGAATTTTGCATTTTAAGCAAAAATCAGGCTATGTCATAGCTGAGCTGCAAATTGCTCTTCCACGGGGTCTTCCTGGGGCAGCTCTTCCAGAGACCAGTTCCCGCGTTTGGCGACACAGCACTGGGGCTTTCATGTCCAAGTGGCTTTTGAAACCCAGCATACATACTATTGCCCGAAAGAAAAAATTAAATTGTAACTTTTTTCTTCTTTATTTAGGGTGGATGCAGGCAAATTGGCGACACACTTCGTCTCCTCATTCTCCTCAGTCTTTCTTAATGAAATGAGTTATTTTCCTTAAAAATTTTAAAAGTTAAATTAGTTGGTCCTGGCTGGTGTGGCTCAGCGGTTGAGTGCCAGCCTGAGAACCAAAGGGACGCCGGTTCGATTCCCAGTCAAGGTACATGCCTGGGTTGCAGGTCAGGTCCCCAGTAGGGGATACAGAAGGCACAACCACACATTGATGTTTCTCGCCCTCTCTTTCTCTCTCCCTTGCCCTAAGAAATACATAAATAAAATCTTTAAAAAATTTAAATTAGTTGGGGTTTTGTTGGTGAATGAGATTATACAGGTTTCAAGTGTACGATTCTATGATACGTCATCTGTACATTGCACTGTGTGCCCACCACCCAAGGTCAAATCACCTTCTATCACCATGTACTTGACCCCCTTTACCCTTTCCAACCCCCACCTTCCCCTCAGTATAAGTCCCCCTATGTTCCCTGCAGCTTTACTCACAGTGGCCAACACATGGAAACAACCAAAGCATCCTTCGGTACATGAAGGGATAAAGAAGCTGTGGTACATGGCCCCAGCCAGGTAGCTCAGTTGGGTAGAGCTTAGCCTTGATACACCAAGGTTGTGGGTTCGATCCCTGGTCAGGGCACATATAGGAATGGACTGATGAACACGTCAATAAGTGGAACAACAAATTGCTGTCTGTCTGTCTATCTGTCTCTCTCTCTCTCTCCCCCTCTCTCCCTCCCTCCCTAAAAATCAATAAATTAAAAAAGGTGTGGTGCATATATGCAGTGGAACACTACTCAGCCATGAGAAAATAGGAACTACTGCCATTTGTGACACCACGGAGGGACCTTGAGGATACCACACTAATGGAAAAGTGTTCTTGAATCTCCCTTGTTCTTCTCTATTACTTACAGTCTTGCCTGCTCCCCTAAAATTCTGCTGCGTCCCCAAAGGGACTTGGAATAGTGGGAGGTTAACAGTGGCCTCGAACCCCGATGCAAGCCAAATGGAGGCCAGGGCCACCATCGTCTCATACCCCGGGGGAGGGAATAGTCTTCAAGCCACAGGAAAGGCGGAAGCGGAGACCCGCTCAGGATGCCCATGACCGTGAACGTCACGGGAAAGCACTGTGTGGGCCGTGGGTCCCAGGCAGGAGGGGAGGGCCGGACTCACAGAGTCCCGCTCCAGCCTGGGCAGGCCGGAATAAGTCCAGAAAAGCGCCCCAGTGTTACAAACTCTGGGACAGAAGGCAGCGACAAGCTAACGAATGACCCTTCCAGGGAAAACGCCGCATCAAAGCAGATTTCTTCTTCTATTTTTGTCGCGCGCCTTACAGTGGTTTTATGGATGTCCTCTCTCCGACGCACGTATCCGTAACAGTTAATCTATGAAACAGCTTATCTGGCAGCAAAACCCAAATCCGGCTCCAGCAGCGGGCACGTGCATACATCCATTCAATCACTCCTCGGTGCGGCGGCTCCTGAGACGCAGTACTGGATGCGGCGCGTGGGGTGGCGGACGGGGAGAAATAGAATAAGGTGCTGCTTTCGTGATGCTGAAATACAGAACCGATGGCCTTCGTCCTGCAGAGGGACAGAGGGACACGCAGGCTACTCTGGGGAGACAGCTTGGCACCGAGGCATGAAGTGTACCTGAGTCAGGACCTAAGATAGTGACACTAGAAGCAGCGAGAAGCTGCAAAGTGACAGGCGAGGACTTCACCAGAAGATGACCGGCTTTGACCAGTGTGACACCCCTGTGCTGCAAGGAAGGGTGGCCAGCCCCCAGAGTGGGTACTGTTTTCTCCCTGAGGTCAAGGGTGTGGTAGACTGAATGGAGCCCAGAAGCCACGAAGAGCTGACCGTGGGCAGTCCAGGCGCCTGGCATCGGCCGCACAGCTCGAGGGGCCAAGGCAGGGCCCGCCTTACCCAGCGAGCGAGCCTTCCCGAGCTGCTGGGACTCCCTGGAGGCCCTGGGTCTCGGAAGGAGGCGCTGAATATTCAATCCCGCTCAGGGGCCCGGTGTCTGGTTGAGATTATGAGGCTGACTTCTCATGGCACCGGATTTCATTTTCCCAAGTTTCTGAACAACAACAAATGTCAGAGATCCTTAGCAGCGCACAAAACCAAAGTGTGGGCTCTGATGCAGCGCCCGGGCCCAGTCAAGGGCGGGGCGCAGGTTCCCAGGAAACTGCACTGTTCTCTTCACCTCCCCTCTAACTCTGGGCCCCTTCCAAGACGACCTAATGCAGTCAGAAGACAGCCCAGCGACCAGAAAGTTCTGAACACCCTCCGCCTGTGCCTGTGTGAGCTTGTGTGCGCCTGTGTGTCCATGTACCTGTGTGCACCTGTGTGCCCATGTACCTGTGTGTGCCTGTGTGTCCATGTACCTGTGTGCACCTGTGTGCCCATGTACCTGTGTGTGCCTGTGTGTACCTGTGTATACCTGTGTGCACCTGTGTACACCTATGTGTGCCTGTGTGAGCCTGCATGCACCTGTGTGTGCCTATGTGTGCTGGTGTGTGTACTTGTATGTGAACCTGTCTGACCCTGTGTGTCCACCTGTGAGCCTGTGTGAGTCTGGGTTCACCTGTGTGTACCTGTGGGAGCTTGAGTGTGCCTGTGTGTGCCTGTGTGCACCTGTGTGGGTCTGAGTGTGCCTATGTGCACCTGAGTGTGTCTCTGTTCACCTGTGTGCACCTGAGTGTGCCTATGTGCACCTGCATGAGCCTGCATGCACCTGTGTGTGCCTATGTGTGCTGGTGTATACTTGTATGTGAGCCTGTCTGAGCCTGTGTGTCCACCTGTGAGCCTGGGTGAGTCGGGGTGCACCTGTGTACCTATGTGTGTGTGTGAGAACCAGCCCCAGTGAGCTAAGACAGCATGGGAAGTGTCTTTAGAAGATCTGAGGCCATCGATCACACCACGTACCGAGGTACCGTCATGCCTTGCGGCTCTGCCCATGTGAACGCAGAGCATGTCTCCCAGAGCATCGGGGACACGGTGGCTACTTCAGCACCTGCCCCCACTCGTCTGTGTGCACAGCCTTCAGTCCCCTGTGTGACCAGGACCGGGCAGTGAGTGACACAAGGTCCACCCCCACAGACACTCCGGTTTCACCGTCCCCCTCTCACGTCTGACTCCGGGCCTGGCAACCCTGTGTCAGTAAGGCAGCCACACGGCCTTCGTCTGTCTGTCGGTCTGTCTGTCTGTCTGACGGCTTCAGAACGTATGAGCTCCTTGTGCAGCCCCCTGTCTGGAGGTGGCAGAGGCAACCCTGCCCCCAAGCAGAACCCGGTGGCGCTGAAACAACTAGTGGACAGACAAGAGAGACATGGGCATGGGGTGTGGGCACACTCACACACCATTCCTTCACAAGCATCAAATTCATGACCAGAAATGGGCCTTAAGCTACTATTCAAACAAAGATAAAAGAACTTCGACATGGAGAACTATTCTATCTCGGCATCTTAGGTTTCCACATCTTAGGCATACTCTGCCAAGTTCTCCATGGTTGACCATCTCCAACAAACATCAAATAAATAAAACTCATCAACACCATGAATGACATGTCACATTCCAGCCCCGCTATCAGACATGGGCACGACTAGGAATAACCAAGTCTTAATAATTTCAAGATGATGTAAGTGACAAAGATTTCCACATTATACCAACTATAGTATGCCAATTTTTTTAAAAAAAATTATTTATTTATTTTTAGAGAGAGGGGAAGGGAGGGAGAAAGAGAGAAAGAAAAACATCAATGTGTGGTTGCCTCTCGAGCGCCCCCTACTGGGGGGACCAAGCCTGCAACCCAGGCCTGTGCTCTGACTGGGACTCGAACCAGCAATGCTTTGATTCACAGGCTGGTGCTCAATCCACTGAGCCACACTAGCCAGGGCTGGCATCTTCATAAACGACAGGCAGAGCCTTTCCTAGAGTGGGTTTTGGGGAATAGAGAAAACACCTCAAAACACAAACCCAAGAGCCCTGGTTTCCTCCTGACCATGCTTCCACCCAAGGAGAGAGGCTCACTCCCCAAATCATCGCAGTTACCACTTAATTCCAAGACTCAGCCTCGAAGCCAACACCCCCTAATTTCTGGGGATCCAGAAGAGGGAAAGAAAAAAGAAAAATAACTTACACTAAAATGAACCCAAATGGCGAACATGGAGAATGCTATTTTTCCTGAGTGAGCTCTTTGCCCTACATCCTCACTTATTTACTTTGGAGGCGACTCATGCAATGGCTTTAATAATTAATAGCGTGTCTTCCTTTGTCAGTGTGTGAAGCCTATCATGAGGTTCTGAGGAAAATGTGTAAATTAGGGGGAAAAGGGTGTCCTCCGAATCGCACCACCCAGACGTCAGTGCCGAGGAGGGCAGCTGGAAAAGTATCTACCGGGCTACACCGCCACCTGTGAGTGGCTGGGGCGGCAATTCAGTTTCCGGG
The DNA here is from genome assembly GCF_004126475.2 of Phyllostomus discolor. Classification (NCBI taxonomy): domain Eukaryota; kingdom Metazoa; phylum Chordata; class Mammalia; order Chiroptera; family Phyllostomidae; genus Phyllostomus; species Phyllostomus discolor. The sequence continues at coordinate 32,254,007 of NC_040914.2, read as the reverse complement.
TAGTCCCCAGGACGCAGTTCCGAGCAAAACTGGGCCACGCGAGCAATCCAGCAATGTGCTTAGCTCGTGGTGTCGATGTCGCTACAGAAAAACACACAGCGCCTCAAATAACAGCGAGTGCAGAGTTGTGCCTTCTAGCCTCAGAACGGGGCCATGCCTCAAACTCTCTGAAGACAGTTTCCTCAGACCCACTTGATTCCTTCGGGTTCCTCACTTCACCCCCCCCAAAGCCATGTACCCATGACGACCTGCCATCTCGGAAGGCAGGGAGTGGTGGGGGGGTGGGGGGGCTGGCCACGTGGGTTTCTTTTCAGAGGCTGCTGACAATTTCTTATTTTAAATTAATCAGTTCACAGTCTGGTAGCTCCTTTGGGCTCTTGGGAGTGTTATTTTTTCCAGCATTAAGCGCTCAGGGTGTTGACAGTGAACTTGACTGTGGAGTGGAGAGACTTTGGTGGCATCCTGCCCCAGCCCAGTGCCCTTCCCTGCACCTCTGGACCCTTTTGAGAGGGAGAGGATGAGAGACAGACAGGGACAGAGAGACAGAGACAGATAGATATGGTGACAGAGTCACAGAGAGACAAAGAGACAGACAGACACTAAGAGAAATGTTCACGAACCACATTCACCCTGAGGTGACTATGACCCTCAAGTCACCCACTCAGGCAGGTCCTGAAGTGTGCCCTTGGGGCTGCTGGAAGCATGGTGGCCCTTGCAGGACACTGGTGTCACTCTGTCCCGGGTGAGACTCGGCCTCGCCAAGGCCAAGTGCAGATCCCAAACCAGAAGAGCCCTGTGTTTGTGAAGGGTCCTTAAGTGGCAACCCATGAAACATTAGCGTGAGTGCCGATGACAGGAGATAAGAACCTCAACGTGGAGTCGGGGAGCTCCAGAGGGACGCTGCCCAGGGCACAGGGCACAGGGGCTCCCGGGGAGGCTGCCCAGAGACCCCCTGGACTGCCAGCATCTGCACCTGCCTGGCTGGCACCTTCTGGACCCTCGGCAGGGAAACCACCGCCGATCTCACCTTACAGGACAAGGGGCGTCAATTACTGGTCTTCTGACACATTGTAAGTCAAAAGCTTAAAACTATAAACTCTTCTATGGAGGCAAGTTCTCCTACCTTCTGGGAACTGCTTCTAAGCCCCTCGTTCACTAAGCATAGTGGCCATGCTGGCCACTGGGACCCAGTTTCCTGGCCGAATTAGGTACCGGCTGATGTCACATCACCAAACCCCCCTCTCTGAACTTGCAGAGTGAAATAGCGAGACTCGCGCTCACCTGCTCTGCAAACTCACACCTGCGCATCAGACCTTCCCTCTGCCCTGGTGAGGCCAGCTGCCCCATCTCACCCCACCTTGCCTTTTTAAATTCAGGTTGGACGGATTCATTTTATTGGCATTTTTGGTGCACTCACTCATGTTTGTTGGGAAAAACATCACTGAATTTCTTTTTCTTTTATTGACTCTAGAGACAGGGGAAGGGAGGGAGAAACCGAGGGAGAGAAACATCAATCATTGCCTCTAGTACGCATCCCGACTGGGGACTGAGCCCACAACCCAGGCATGTGCCCTGAGTGGGAATCGAACCTGTGATCTTTTGGTTTGCAGGACGACGCCCAGCCCACCGAGCCATGCCAGCCAGGGCTGAATTTTAGACGATGGCAAAATCTTAAGCTAAGATTAAACAGTAGGACTGGATCTAGGACCACACAGAGCTACTCCACAAAAACCCAGAGCCCATCTCATGCTTCCAGAAGCTTCTGGAGCTGGGGGAAGCATCCCTGTGTCCAGGGAGGCCAGCTCTTCCCTACCCTGCTGGGCCTGGTTCTTCACTCCAGAGCCCCATGCACAAAGCAAACCCCCCACTCCTTAAAACACCCCTCAAACACACACAGAGAAACTTGGCTCTCACCCATGGCCAGACGGTTTTTATTGTACAGGTTACCTCTCTTCGCCTCTTCCCTCCATTCCTTTCCTAACATGGTACGGTGCTTAATTTCATGTCAGATGGGCTCAGCTATGACGCCCACATGTTCCATCAAACACCTGTCTTGCTGCTGTGAAAGTATGTTTTAAAACATGTTGAACAGTTCAATCCCAGACTTTGAGATCGCTCTCCAGAACGTGGGTGGGCCTCGCCCAATCAGTTGAAGGGCATAAGAAAAAAAAGGGTGGATGACTCCCCAAAGGGCGGGGGTTGGGGGGCGGGATCCTGCCTCCAGACTTGGACGTGAGCTGGAATATCAACTTCCCTTTGGGTCCCCAGCCAGGGGAAGTGGGTAGCGTGAAGATTTCAGGGGGCCACCTCCACAATCCCGTGAGTGGGTTCCCTGAAATAAATATCTCCACAGATACGCACATCCTTTTGGTTCTGTGTCTCTGGAGAAAGCCCTGAGACATGCTTTTGGTCACTTCGTCATTCTTGCTGCCTTCCTACCACCCCGATGGAACTGAGTCCTCGCCTGGGAAGAACCATCAGCTCGGGGGGCTGTCCCTACGCAGACCCGAGAGCCTACCACGCAAGGGTCGTCTTGCAGCTCGCTAGCAGCCCTGTCATGTGAGCGACCCGGTCCGCTCATCCTCACCGCCCAGCACGTCTCCAGGGACAGAGGACGCTTCCTGTGAGAGACACAAACCTCTCCAATGTGTCCCTCCCCCATTCACAGCCGGCGCTTCAAAGCGAGGCCTCAGTGCTCAGAGAGCCAGGAACAAGCCACTTCCCGGCAGGGGCAGCACCGTGTGGGTGACGCAGCAGCGCGAGGTCCCCGCGGAGGCGGGTCCTCAGACCCGTTCCACAGAAACCACGCTTGTATTGAATGAACGTCCCATCTTTTTTGCACCACGTGCTGGAAAGCACAGAATCAAAGAGCGTCTTCCTCTTATAATTTAAGTCATAAATGTGTGCGTTCTTTAAAATTAACCTTCCCTGTGGCTTCCTATTATGTGTCTTACCTTTGCTTTCCTTTAGGCCCGATTTCAAGTCCGTCTCTCTCTTTTTAAATCCTCACCCAAGCATACATATGTTTATTGATTTACAAGAGGGAGAGAAACATCGATGTACGAGAGAAACATTGATTGGTTGCCTTGAGAAAGCACCCTGACTGGGGATTGAACCTGCAACCTTTCACTGTGTGAGACGATGCTCCGACCATCTCAGCCACCTGGCCAGGGACTCAGGGTCTTTTGACAACCTCCCTGCTCATTACCTGTTTTTGTAACTGCCTTGAATCCCTCGGAGGCTATCGCAATAAACCAGCCAGCCAACCATCGGTGTTTCTGACGCTCGCCTCCCTTAATAGAATCAGCATCCTGGGTCCGTTCCTCACTGAGTCCAGAACTTAAACTTTTAAGATGCACATGCCCTAAATAAACCATTGTGAAAGGTTGATATACATATATGCCTTCCATTCCCATCTTCTGGGAGAAAAATCAATATAAGGTTCTAAATGCCTATTTCCCTGCAAAACCAGATAAACTATTAAAAACGTAAACAATAGCCCAGCTGATACTCCGACTGGTTGTGAGTGTGTTATCAGAGCCACGTTGCAACACCGGACCAGAAATATTATTTCTGTTTCTTTGAGTGCTGCTAAGCACCCGAGACGTCAGCACGTTCGTCTCTGCTCTGCCCGAGCGAGGATTACTATCCACGTTTGTGTTTTCAAATGTCAGGACAGCAGTTGTGTTCCAGGCGGCACCAGAGAAAGCAGAAGAGTATATTCGTCCTAATTAGCGGCAGGCAGTCCCCGGCCTTTCAAATTGGGAAACCTATTTCCAGCGAAGTAAAGAATGTGTACTATGAAATCCCTGCAGTATTTGCGGAAATAACATCGACATCACTTGCTCCCTGGCTCTGGTGTCTCCTGAATACTTTGCGTCCTGTGCTTTTCTTGAGGAGGCTTTAGTAAATCTTAGGCTCACAATTTCACTCTTAGGTCTCTCTGGATAACATACACTGCTAATATCTAATCTCTGGCTTCTATATCTCTCATTAGCTTGGGTCGTAACCGTTCCTCTGTAACAAAGGGAAGCCTGCTTTCACTTTCTATCCATCATGTTCTCAGTAAGTTTTGTATGAATCCCCGAGATGAGCGTTTCCACGCCACAGACAGGAAAACGGACTCTTTCCCTGTTATTTGGGAGAAAAACATCCAGGCTGGTTTCCATACTCCCCCATTATTTGCTGACAGAAAGCAGATCAAGACTTTTTGCTTTTTAAAAAATCCTTACCCGAGGATATGTTTATTGATTTTAGAGAGACGGGAACAGAGAGAGAAATAGCCATCGGTTGCCTCTCATACACTCCTGGACTGGGGATTGAACCTGCAACCTAGGTATGTGCCGTGACCAGGAATCGAACCCACAGCCTTTTGGTGTATGGGACGACGCTCCTACCAACTGGGCCACCCCCGGCCAGGGCCAGATCAAGACTTATAATGGGGCCGGGTGAAACATGGGCCAGGCCCGTGAGAAAATCAGGACTGACCTAACCTAGCACGTGACCCGGGGCTGTGTGCTGCCTCCCAGATCCCTCCCAAGACCCCCCCTAAATGAAACAGCACCACCCCCAGTTCCAGGAAACTCGGTCCTCTGCCCCTGGATGCCTGAAGCCACAAGTGGCCCTGAGTTCCAGGTGCCAGCTTTGCACTTAATGGCAGGCATCTCGGGGCAGGTCACACTCCTGTTCTTTAGTGTATGTGACACAATGATGGATTTGTACCAAAGCAGGGACGCAACTCTGAGGCCTGGAGAAGCCACGTGGTGAGGCGAGAGCTGAGAAGACAAGCGCTGAGACATGTGTCTGCAAGGAATCAGCCCCTTTGGTTCAGGCCCCTCACTGCCCTGTGGACACGCCTGGCAGCCGCCCGGGGGACCCCCTGCTCTCGGGGGCAAGGCAGGCCAGCCTGCAGCCCTGGTGAGCAGCTCACATCATGGCTCCCTCACCGAGCAGGCCACCGCGACCTGAATAGCTTGGTCAGCCTATGAAGAGGGTCCCCTCTCCCCTCCAGGCAGCGGAGACAAATTCAGGAAGGGTGCCAGGGGCCCAGACTTCTGCATCAGCTTCCAGAGGCTTCCCAGCACAGCATGGCGCTCAGGGCGACACTGCAGAGTCCCCGTGGCCACCAGCTGCCCGCACTGCCTGTTTGCACGAGGCAGTTTCCGAGGACCCATCGAAATGCCCTCTGAACTGTGGGACTGTCTGACCACTGTGCTTTGTATAACCGAAACTAGTACAAAATAATGCTGAATGTCAACTGGAATTGAAGAAAAATACAAATGGCATGTATGAGCTAGAATTTTCTCCAGATCAGCGATTTTTAACTGGTGCGCCTCGAGAATTTTTAAAATTTGCAATGCCTGATGATTTAGTTAGGGGCACTAATCTCTTCTCCCTTAGATTGTCAAATAAAAAAAAAAACACAACAACAACAACAGCCAACACCACAATAGCCATCCAGTGTGAATGAATTAAAATTCTACCAATATTTATTTTTTTGGTCAGGTAGGCAAAAACGATATTTTTTGGTGTGGTGCAGCACTTTTGCCATGAGATGACAAAGGCTGAAAATTGCCATTCTAGATACCTAAGTGTCCATTTGCATTCAGGATTAAGCCCTGGCTGGTGTGGCTCCGTGGGCTGGGTGTCGTCCTGCAAACCAAAAGGTCTTGGGTTCGATTCCCTGTCAGGGCACATGCCCGGGGCTGTGGGTTTGGTCCTCGATTTTTCTCTTCCTCTCTTTCTCCTCCCTCCCAACCCCTCTCTCTGGAATCAATAAGAGAAAAGAAAAAAAAAGATTAAATCATCTTCTGGACTTTCGGAGCACCCACATCATCCATCAGGTTTCCTGGTAGGAAAGAGCTCACGGTTGGGTGGGGTGGGGAAAGGCTGTATCCCGTTTCCTGACATACGGTAAACATAGTATTTGTGGAGTGAAAAAATGTAAGAGACAGGTGACTCTCTGCTGACCTTTCTGGGGCAAAATGATTGTCACAGGAGAGCTAACATAAGCCGACCAATCAACGTGAGAAGACACGGCTCCGCCCTCACCTCCCGAGCTCACCTCCAGAGTCCCAACCCAGGAGGAAGCCCAACGCGCATGTCACACATTTAGACTTGCCTGCAGATCTTTCCGCTTTCTCTGCCAGATGCCCCCGAGGAAGCACATGGAGCCGCTGGGAAACTGTACAGAAGGTGCGCTCATGTGTAGTGAGTTGGCTGATGGAAGAGTAAAGAAGGGTCGAGAAAAGAAGGGCTGTCTGCCTCTGAATAGAGACACACACGGGAGAACTTTTTAGAGAGAATGGAAGCTACTGCTGACGTTTCCATGACTGACCTAGAAAAACGAGGGTGCAAACCAATCTCCACGTGGCTCAGTGGATTGAGCGCTGGCCTGTGAACCAAAGGGTCACCGGTTCGATTCCCAGTCAGGGCACACGACTGGGTTGTGGACCAGGTCCCCAGTAGGGGGCGCGCGAGAGGCAACCACACGTTGATATTTCTCTCCCTCTCTTTCTCCCTCCCTTTCCCTTTCTCTAAAAATAAATAAATAAAATCTTTTTTTTAGAATTAAAGCACTTTATTTTTTAAGATTTTATTTATATATTTTTCGAGAGGGAAGGGAGGGAGAAAGAGAGAGAGAGAGAGAAACATCAATGTGTGGTTGCTGGGGGTCGTGGCCTGCAACCCAGGCATGTGCCCTGACTGGGAATCGAACCTGTGACACTAAATAAATAAAATCTTTAAAAAAAAGACCCACCTCCAGGTTTTTCAGATGCTCCTGAGTTACTGCGGGGGGCTGAACGCCCAGTGAGTGGCCACAACCACGGCAGAACTTTGAGAGCGAGATTTAGGGAGAATGGTGCAGTAAACAGCACTCCGGGGTACCCATGCTTAAATTCATGCGGTTATTTACTGAGTGAACAGCTCCACACTCTCATTTTACAACCGAGGAAAGGGAGGTGGAAACCACCTCTGGGTGCCTTCTGCCGATTCTAATGTTTTCCGCCATCAGGAACAGACATGCAAGGCTCGATCCATCCGCCAGGATGGAAAATGGCACCGAAGAGACCCCGTGGAGCCCAGAAACGCTGCCGGAGGTGGTGCAGGTGAGAAGGACAAAAACAATGACTTCTCGAGTGTGGGACGGCAAATGCACAAGGACTTTGAGATGCTGTATTGCCTTTGCAGAACTGCCTTCAAGGGCTCTGTTTCTCAGCCGACCTAATTTTCTGGAGCCTCCACCTCCAATGGCTGGCGTACCGCGGTTTGGCTCAAATGCCCGCCCGCATCAGCTCTCTCCTGGACCACTGCAGCAGCCTACAGATGCAGTGCGTGCCAGCTACAGATGGTTTAAGCCGTCCTCCCTGCATTTTGGATTGGTATCTAGGGCACATGACATTTTCCTGTATTAAAAAAAACAACAACAACTTACATCGTCCCACAGTTCCTACAGAAAACCACAAACACCTTTGCAGGAGAATTAGTCTGTTTCTTTCCAGAACCCATAGGAGAGAGAGAGAGAGAGAGACAGAGAAGGGGAGAGAGGCAGAGACAGAGGGAGAGACACACAGAGAGAGACAGAGTTAGGGGTAGGGTAGAGGTGGAAATAGAAATAGATATTTATTATAGAGCATTCGCTCATGCACTTATGCAGTTGGCGACCCAGCTCAAAGGCCAGCGGGATCAACACCCAAGAGCCAGGATTCAAGCAGAAGGAATTCCGTCTTACCCACAAAGGATCAGCCTTTTTTCCATTTATGTCTACAAATAATTAAATGGGCACCACCACCCACTCGAGAAGGGGCAATCTACTTTGCTCAGATTCAATATTTTCTCTTTTTCATTTTTTGAAATCCTTGCCCGAGGACACTTTTTCATTGCTTTGAGAGAGAAAGAGAGAGAGAAACACTGATGTGAGAGAGAATCATCCATTGGTTGCCTAGCGGGGATCGAACCCACAACCTGGGTATGTGTCCTCACTGAGAATCAAACCTGTGACCTTTCAGTATATGGGATGACGCTCCAACCAACAGAGCCACCCGACCGGGGCCCGATTCAATGTTAATCTCAGCCTAAACTACTGTCACAGACACACCCAGACTCGTGTTTGACCAAATATCCGGGCACCTCATGACCCAATGAAGGTGACACCAAACTTGCCATCACAGCAGGACTCGTAAGACCTTTTACAACCTGTCCCCAATTTAACACTCTTTTGCAGGGCCAGCTACACAACTCATAGAGCCTGGTGAGAATGCAAATGGGAGATCTGCTGGTTAAAATTGATTTTAAAAATGTCAAGATGGCAGGAAATGAACATGAAGCCAAGTGCAGAGCCCTTCGGGACACAGGGCCCCGGAGGGTGACACAGGTCGCACGCCCCTTTCTCCCACCCCTTTGTCTCGCCCTTCCCTCCAGTCTTCCAGTCCACAGCTCTGTGACAAAGCTTAGTCAGCATTTCGGTGCGCGTCTTTCCCACACGTCCTTATTTATCCCACAGTCTGCCCGGCCCGGGGCCCTTCCTCCGCACGGCCAGGCCTGGCGTGAGCCTTGGTCTGCACGTCAGGTCTAAGAGGTCCTCGCCCTCACTCCAGTGGGATGTCACAGTCCTTCCTGCTTGTGTCCGAGCTCTCAGCTCCCTGGCGTCTTCACGTACTTGTCGCCCCACCAACCTGTAGGCTGGGTGAGGCCCACCACCAGGTGGGACTGCAACCCACAGTGTTGTCGTCCAGGGACTGGATGGAGGGCTGGCCTCGAGTTGGCACTCAGCACATAGAGACTTCTTTGAGAATAGCTACCCTGTCATGGCATAGAGAATAACGCAGCAGCTAACAGATTTGGGGTGCATTCCCACACTGGGTTTATTCAAGTGTTTCCCACATGATGACGCATTGATTCCCTGTAACTACCTGGATGCAGAGACCCACCGGTGCCTCACCTGCAAACGGCGCCTCTCCCATGTCTCCGGGGTGAACTGAAACTGATGGGCGTGTTTGGTACCTTTTCCCACCGTTTCCTGGGGAAGGAAGCTCCCGCCCCTCTCAGTGGGAAGTGGGTTGATAATGACGCCCCTCAGCTGCTTCACTGACCTGTATCGCTGCCCCACGTCTCTGCCAGTGTTCAAGGCCCTTCTGAAACAGAACCACGTTCACGGGCTTCCTCATCTCAGCGTCTGCTTCTGGGGGAGCCAGACGGAGACACGTAACATCCCAGAGACTTGAGATGCCGAGACGTGAACTAGTCCTCGGGGAGATAACGTCGGTGATGAAGGAGTGGGTGAATGGACACCTCCTGTCTACACTGGGGGAAGATAGAGTTACGATCCCCATCTCTAAAAGCGTAATTTGTAAGGGAACAGCGAATTTGCATTTGTTTTCTACATTTCTGAAAGCACTCGACTAGGTGTGATCCCATACAGGAATTTCCAAGATCGAATCTATAAAAAACAATGATAGGCCGTATTAGCTAACGAACAGGTGAACTCTACCTCAAGAGGTAGTTTGGGGTGGAAAAAATAAAACCGGTTTGTGAACAGTTACAATGATTCTATGCAGTAACTTATCCGAATTTATCCAAAATATGTAATTAAAGGAAGCTAGAGATGGCAGGAATAGATTTCTACATTTTTCAAAGTCATTGTTGGGAAGTTCACGCGGATGTGTGATGGCTGGTTGAGTATCGGACAGCATCCACCGTTTCTCAGTGGGGATGGAGTTTCTCGTGTCCCTAAAACACGAGTGGCTGCCACAGAAAAGAGAGATCATTGGCTATTTTTACAAAGAACAAAATAAAATATAGAGGAAGATTTTCCATGTCAAGCAAGGGTGGGATGTCACTGTAGTTTTTGGGACACTTCTGCATCCTGTTGTTGAGAATATCCCAGCACCCTCAGCGGAAGTGCTGTCTTGATAAATAAAGAAGGGAAATCCATGACTATACCTAAGACTCTAAAAAACATAGAGCTTCAGCCAGACATCAAGAAGACACGACAGGCCCTGGCTGGTGTGGCTCGGTGGGAGCGTCATTCCTTAAACCGAAAGGTCCCAGGTTCGATTCCTGGTCAGGGCAAGTAAGTGTCCAGGTTGCAGGTCCCCAGTGGGGGTGCATGGGAGAGGCAACCAATCGGTGTTTCTCTCTCACATCCATGTGATTGCACATCCATTCATTTCCCCTCTCTCTCCCTCCCTTCTGCTCTCTCTAAAATCAATAAGCATGTCCTCTGGTGAGGAGTTAAAAGAACAGAAGAGTACCGATGACAGCCCCAAACATTTAGAAGGTCACATGTTGGCCTCCACAATTGATGTGATAATAGCTGAATAGCTCAGGGAAGTGTCCCAGGGATCCCAGGACTGAGGAAACTGCACTGGCGACGCCCCAGGAGAAGTGGGGGAACGCGTGCATCCCGCTCACAGCTCAGGGATGCGGCTGGACCGCAGGGGGCTGTCCTTGGGAATCACAACCACACGCTATGTCTGCGTTGCAAAGAGCAGGTTTGACCCCAGCTCTGCCTGGAGCGTCACATGTCTCCGCGAAGTAGACGATGTTCCATCAGCGCATCAGCTGCGCCCGCGGAAGCACGGAGGAGAAACTGACCACCTGGGCGAAGGGGGTGCAAACTGGAGGACCAGGCGGCTCTCCGGCACCATGCAGCTGCGCCCAGGCCCGTGGCAGGACTGCGCTGGCTGGTGGCCCAGCAGCTCGTCCCCCTCGCGGTGTGTGTGTGGGGGGGGGGGAGGGGGATGCGGCTCATTCCCCCGCTGTCACCACCACATAGTCGAATTCATCTTTCTCCTTTACGCCCCGTGCCCGCTGGCTCGCCACTTACTCCTCAGATGTGTCTACATGGTACACTCAACGGGTCTCGCTTTCTCTTTCAGACTCACTTCCCTCGTTTATTTGGAGGGTGTTTCACAAGAAAAGGATTGGCGGCGCCCTTTGAAAGACCGAGATTGCACTTGTATGTGGGGTGTAGAATTCAGGGAAGACTTTAAAATGGCAAAGCGCTTTATTCATTCAATCCACTCATCCAAATAGCCAACTGCTAATAGAAGCTACTCTGTCGGGGTTGAAAAGGAAGCAAACAAAAAACAGAAACAAAAGTTTACATGTTGTGTCCCAAGTGAGAGAGGCTAGACACACCTTGGAATCTCCTTCCTTCCTTCCTTCCTTCCTTCCTTCCTTCCTTCCTTCCTTCCTTCCTTCTCTCCTTCTCTCTTTTCTCCCTACCCAATCATTTCTGCGAATAATCAGAAGTTATACAACATAAAATGTCTACAACCATCATGTCCTAATGTTTTTGGTTTTTTATTTATTTGATAGATGTCCACAGACAAGAGCAAAAATGTGGCAAGTCTTGCGTTTTTCATCCCCATGAGCTTCAGCCGCCCTGTAGCACATGGGGCCCTGTTTAATTACACCTGCTGGCTGAGAGTTTTAATGAGCATTCCCACGGTCGATGACCTTTTCACACTTTTAGAGAATGTGGACTTGGAACGGAGCTCTGCTTCAAAGCAAATCATGACACGGAATAAATACATATTTTCATTCTGAGTAGGTGACAAGCCAGTGAATCTTCCCGTCGTCACAGAACGCCCTGTGTCCCATGTGCAATCTGCTGCTAAGGAAGATGAACGGACGGGATGAGGTATCTGCTTCAGTCAAAAAATACAAGACACGAAAACTGGAAGTGAAATTTTCTCCATTACAGAATGACCACAAGACTGGTAATTCAAGTGGAAAACTCAAAATTAATTATCATTAACTCCAACAGACACAAGGCATAGTTTAAAGGCAAAGAGCATCGTATCCAAGCCCTGATCGGTGTGGTTCAGGGGGTTGGGCATCTTCCCGCACAGCGACAGGTCGCCGGTTCGATTCCCACTCAGGGCACATGCCTGTGTCGTGGGTTCAGTCCCTGGGATGGGGCGTATGTGAGAGGCAACGGATTTATGTTTCTCTCTCACATCAATGTTTCTCTCCCTCTCGCTCTCCCTCTCTTCCCTTCTCTCTAAAACTAAAAAAATGCATCCAATACACTGTTTTCCCTTGAAAATCTTGGTTGTGATACAAATTCTTGTGCTGGGCACAGCGCAAACCTCCACCACAGATGGAACTGGGCGGGTGGAATGATTGACAGCCAGAAACAGGCTCCATGGTCACCCAATCAGGAGCCTCAGCGATGCAATGCAGTCCCGCCCACTCTGAACGCCTGTAGGCACATCTCTCTGATGTGAGCTCATAAACAGACATCCTACCATGGACTGGGCCTCCAGGACTCCATGCCAACCCTGGTTCTGTTGTGGCCGGTTGTTTTCAGTTTGTTTATTTGGGGAGAGGCATGAGGTGATCAGAGAAGTGGACAGCTCTTCTAAAGGAATCAGTAGATCGTGAGGGCCACAGGGTAGGGCACTGGTGTCATTCGGAGTGTCTGTGATTGATCTTCCATGTTATTTGCCATATCATTAAAATAGGCAGGGAGCCCTGGCTGGTGTGGCTCAGTGGACTGAATGCCACTGGCCTGTAAAACCAAAGGGTCTCTGGTTCGAGTCCCAGTCAGGACACAGGCCTGGGTTGTGTGGGCCAGGTCCCCAGTAGGGGGGCACGCAAGAGGCAACTGCACATTGATGTTCCTCTCTCTCGCTCTTTCTCCCTCCCTTCCCCTCTCTCTGAAAATACATAAGTAAAATATTTTTAAAAATGTAGTTTAAAGAAAATCTGCATGAGCCACATGCACCACGTTTGTTCCGTGAGTCAGGAGTCACTTCAAACAGCCAAGAAATTGTGAGGACAGGTAAAAGAAGCTGCAGATGCAGAACATTTTAACACTCGGAGAATTCTTAAAAAGTTTACGTGGTCAGATAAATTCAAGTGTCTAGATATCACCAACAAAGTCCCAGTACCTTAGCATCTAGCTAAGCTCTTGATAAGACTCTAACACATAACCCTGTAATAAAATTTGAGCTGCTTTAGTTTCAGGCTTATTTAAACTTCATTTTCTTAAGCAACTTCTAAAATGGGAACTACACTCTTAGCATCCTCTTTCTCTAAACAAAAAGCGCACAGAGATTTCCACTCATATTTGTTCTTATGACATTCTGGCGGAAAGCGAGAGAGTTGAGTGAAATGCTTGCACAAAAGCAGTTGCAAAGACCTCAGGAGGATCCACTGGAAGTAAAGCGAATTGTTCTCATTCCAGGCAAATGAGAAAGAGACAGTTTCTTAAGAAACCGTCAGGTCTTGAGCCAAGTACAAATCAGCCTCTGGTCTGGCGCTGGCTTGCCGGTGTCAGCACAAACATGGGGACACAGGGTCAGGCAGGTGGCAAACTTGCCTGGGAGACAAGCCCAGGGCAGGGGGAAGGGACAAGCGCTTGTTTCTCTGAAGTGAGGGATTATACAAAACTCAGCACCGTACCGCGATCACGCCGCAGCAGCGAGAAGAGTTCTGGCCAATTGCGTGGTTTCTAAAGACGGTCTCAAACTGCAGCATCTCCCTGCCACCTCCTCCGGCCTCTCCTTCCTCCTCTCCAAGCACCTTCACTTCTTCCTTCCACTCTACCCCTCCTGTTCTTCTTTCTCTAGAATTTCTATCGCTCATTAGATAAACGACACCTTCTTAGCAGATGCTGAGACACTAAGATTCTCCCCTTACTCTTCCTGCTTGGCCCCTTTTCTATTTTCTCACGTGGCCTTTATGTTTGTCTTTCATTCACATCCCCCTATTTTCTCCTGCATCTTGTGTGTGAGTTTTTATGGGGACACAGGGCAAGAAACGATTTAGTTATATGTCTTCCCAGTAGGGGAGGGAAGAGCACATGAAGAAGGCAGACAGGGGAGAAGGAAGAAAGAACCCAAGACAACGGTATGTGAAAGGGATTAGCCCTGGCTGGTGTGGTTTGGCTAACTGACACAAGTCTGTGAACCAAAGGGTCGCTGGTTCGATTCCCAGTCAGGGTACATGCTTGGGTTGCGGGCCAGGTCCCCAGTTGGGGGCAGGTGAGAGGCAACTGATCAATGTTTCTCTCCGTCTCTTTCTCCCTCCCTTCCAATCTCTCTAAAAATAAATGAATAATTAAAAAAAAGAAAGTGAAAGGGATTAGAATTCACATAGCTGAATCCCCCCCAAAAGGTGATCCCCCAGCCCATCAGGAGGCACACGAAATGGGAGGCTCAGTCAGAAGTGAATGACCCTTGGTTCTTCAGGAAGGGGAAGGACAAAGAATCTAATCACAGGTTGTTTCAATGACTGAACCTGAGGACAAAGAAATTACAAAGAACAGCCTTACGTACCTGCTCAGGACCCTGCATTGTGTCCAAGTGGCTACAATCGGAACTCACTTATTCTCCCTAGCAGTTCGTGGCCAGTCAGTCTGTGGTGAGGGCAGAGATAACGTAACTGAAAAATCGGGGTTCTAGCCTTCAGCCTGTGCTCGAGTACCTGCCTCTCCGGCCGACTCAGTATCGACAGCCTCACATCCCAAGCATCCCCTTTGCCTTCCGAACATCAGTTAATCTCCTGCAGGAGACGAGCCCTCTCTGAGACAGTCCCCTTTCTGGGTTATTGTACTCCAGGCAAAAGAGTATCCAATAACATGCATGTTAACATTAAGGAGAAGGGAGAGGGTGAGTGAGTGGAGGATGGAAGGGGGAAGTTACGACGGGTAATTAAAGACCCTTTCTTGCTGACCAGTGTTACTGGGCATCTCTATCCTTGGAGGCTATGAAGTTCTAAGGCTTCTCTCTTCCTATTACAAGTCCACCACAGGAAAATACAACATAAGCACGTTAGTGTCTGAGTAAGCCTTTTTTCCATGAAAAAATAATCAACATGCACAAAATAAAGCCTGTGCATTAAGTATATCTTAAGTATATACTGCCTGATTTATTTCCGGCTTTTAATTCCACTTCTAATTTATGACAAAACATCGCCACGTGGCCCAGAAGGGTGTCATAGAGGGAAGGGGAACCTGGCCCCTGACCGTCCCTCACAGCTCACACAGGCCCTGAGTCGGGACGCTGTGCATCGCAGAAGCTCACGGGCTCGTCCCGGAGACACGGCGCCCAGGGCAATGGGCTGGAGCGAAGGGTCACGTGCCGGTGAGAACGACACAAGTCCTTCCAGGTGTAACATTTGCCAGGCTTGAGCGTCCACAACGCTCTCCTTTGTGTTTCTGTGAAATGTTTACTTAAAGGCTTTTGGTGAAACAACAGTTACTTATAGTCCAAACATTGTTTTCTGTCCTTGCAAGACTGCGCTCAACTCTGAGAAGCAAAGGGTTTGGCTCTCACTTGGAGTAAGACAGCATGGAGTTGTGGGTAGTAATTTCCTGCCTTTGAACTTGACGCAGTTGCAGGCGGGAGCAACCTGAACTTGACAGGGGCACAGTTGGGAAAGGCATACATACATTTATTTTAGTTCCCAGGTTTACATGTAATAATGACACTAGCTTTTTTTTTAAAAAAATAAGGTTTTATATATTTATTTTTAGACAGAAGAAAAGGGAAGGAGAAAAAGAGGGAGAGAAACATCCATGTGTGGTTGCCTCTCATGCGCCCCCTACCCAGGACCTGGCCAGCAACCCAGGCATGTGCCCTGACTGGGAATCAAACAGGTGATCCTTTGGTTCTCAGGCCGGCAGTCAATCCACTGAGCCACACTGGCCAGGGTGACAATAGTTTTTTCAAAGAGGGCAGAGAAAGAAATTTGGAGATCTTTTTCCATACTATTGCACGGCTTTGAAAACAGTAGCACATACATGCAGGTACACTCAGGCGCCATGTCTGATCAAAGTAAGGAGTCTCGTTTTACTCAACTTTTCTAATGGTTGAAAAAGGTGAAGGGATTAAGGAAAGACACCTCCTAGCCACAAATAATAGCAAGGTGGTGACCAGAGGGAAAGGGAGCGGGGGAAGTAAAAGAGGGGAAAAGGGGGACAAATGGAGATGGAAGAAGACGAGACTTTGGGTGGTGAACACACAGTACAGTGTACAGATGACGTATTGTAGAACTGTACCCTAGAAACCTGTACAATTTCATTAAGTAATGTCACCCCAATAAGTTCAATTAAAAATCATTTCTAGTCTTGACTGGTGTGGCAGTGGATTTAGCACCAGCCTTTGAAACAAAGGGTCACCAGTTTGATTCCCAGTCATGGCACATGCCTGGGTTGCAGGCCAGGTCCCCAGTAGGGGGCACACGAGAGGCAACCACACACTGATGTTTCTCTCCCCCTCTTTCTCCCACCCTTCCCCTCTGTCTAAAAATAAATAAATTAAATGTTTAAAAAGATCATTTCTAATGTTTCCAATTTTGAGTAAAGTTCACTTCTTATTTTTTATTGGTTAAAATCTTCCCTATGGAGCCAAGGATTTTAGATCCTACATTTTATAGGAACGATTAGGTCACAGGTGAAACTGAAGGAGAACAGACTCAGCAAATGGGAGACCAAGAAGAGCAGGACCACACATGAAGGCCTCGCTTGGCTGCGTTTCAAATGTGGAGGAGCCCAACCCATGCTGGTTGGCCCACCTGGCCCCGACAAACCAGCACAGAGAGACCCACGGCCCACAAGTCTCACTTCACAGAGTATCAGGATGATGTTGTATTTGATTCTCACAAAAAATCAGGAAAGGCCAGGCCTCAGTAACTGTGCTCTGAGGGGAAGAAACCTCAGGCTTGGATTGATCACTCAGATAGGTATGATCAATCAGATCACTCAGATCACTCAGTTCACTCAGCTGACGACGGCAGGGCCAGGCCTAGAACCCCAAGCCGGTCCCGTGCTCCAGGCATTGTCTCCCTAGGTTCTCCAGAAACTGGAATCAGAGCCGGAAACACGGGAGAGGAGACGGAAGTGCATTTCCCGCCATTTGGATCACACTAAGTATGCAAGGAATTCTGGGGCGCTTGTTGGCTTGGGCAGGGGGGGTCCATTGGAACCACATCCGTAGGGTCTGTGCTTTGCTCCCCTGAAGGAAGACACCCTAAACCCTTCAGGGATCTTTTGATTCCCACTCTGATATTAAAGAGCTTGGAAGTCATTACTCCTGTTCTCACAACGAGACAAAAGCTGATCACACTGAAGTTCAAATGCTTTTCTTATATCTGTCAGAGATTTGAGGTCGCAGGGCAAGCTGCTGCCTTGACAGCTGGAGAGACAGACAGACACACAGACAGACAGATACAGGATCACTGCTTGCCAGGAGTAGAAAGCGTCTGGTACAGGCAGGCACTGGGTAATAAACTTACTAATGGAGCTAGGGCATGGGCTACCCTGAGAATTAAAGCTTCCTGCGGGCTGATTGGTGAGGACGCTCCCCCACTGTGGTGGTGAGTTTTTACCCCCTTTGGGTTAAAAGGGTGAAGATTGCAGAAAAATCCCCTCGTGCTTCCAGCAGGAGGAGAAGAAAGGGAGTCATTTGAACTATGCCCAGAGGGCTCCCTTCCCCTTAATCAGGGCTTGTCCTTAAGGAAAACCAGTGTCTAAAAAATGCAAGGGAAGGGAAATACCAACCCCAACTTTCCCGTTTCATGAACAGGGGGAAAACAGCAGAGAGGCATTTGTGAGGGGCACAGGCTCACTACCTAGCTGACACTTAACCGTAGAACTCTGGGATGCTTCTTCTCCCCGACGTCTCACCACCACACCGGCAAGACTCTTGTACAATAACAAGGGCTTACAACTAAGGCAAAAGCTCAGACTCTATTTAAGAAGGAGTCTCTAGGGCAACCCAAAGGCAATAGAGCAACCCAAACAAGGACATTGGATAAAATTTTAGCCTCCGAAACATCAAACAGTAGACATAGTTTAGCTCCTAACCAGATCAAATAAAACCTCACACTGCAAGCCAATTCACCTTAGTTTCTTTACTCAATACATCACCCCTGGCTACCAAGAAAAAAATGATGAGATATGTAAAGGCCAAAGGCACAGTATGAAGAGACAGAGCAAGCACCAGAATTAGACTCAGCTATAGCAGAGATTTTGGAGTTATTAAACAGAAAATTTAAATACCTATGATACACATGCTAAGGGCTCTAATGGGAAAAGTGGATGAAAGGAAAGAATGGATGTGAATGTAGGCACAGATATGGAAACCCTAAGGATAAAAAGGAAATTCTAGAAACCAAACACACAGAAACAAAGAGGACGAATGCCTTTGATGGCTCATCAGTAGATTGGACAAAGCTGTGGAAAGAATGACCTTCCTGAAACGTTAATAGAAACACCCCTCAAAAAACCAAGAGAACCCTGGCTGGCATAGTTCAGTGGATTGAGCTCGGGCTGCAAACCAAAGCATCACAGGTTCGATTCCCAGTCAGGGCACATGCCTGGGTTGCAGGCCACGGCCCCCAGCAACTGCACATTGATGTTTCTCTCTCTCTCTCTTTCCTCTCTAAAAATAAATAAATAAAATCTTAAAAAAAAAGAATGGATTTCTGAAGTGATGGAATTTACTGGGAAAATCCAACATACAATCATTAAAAAAAAAACAAGAGAAAAAAGAGTGAAAAACAAAACCCAGAACAGAATAATCAAGGATGGTAAGATAATTATAAGATTACCACAGACATTGTGGGAATAGCAGAAGAAAGAAAAAATATAAGAAATATCCATAGTCATAATGGCTGAGATTTTTCCGAAATTCCTGACACACCAAAACCACAAGAATCTCAGAGAACACCACTAAGCAGAATAAATAGCAAAAATATAAAAATAAAAATAAAAATTACACTTAGACATGTCACATTCAAACTGTAGAAAGCCAAAGATGAAGAGAATATTTTTTTAAGCCAGAGGAAAAAACACCTTAGCGAAAGAGAAACATGGATAAGAAATATATCAGACTTAACACCAAGCAGAATAAATAACAAAAAGTAAAAATAAAAATCACACTTATACCTATCACATTCAAACTGCAGAAAATCAAAGACAAAGAGATTTTTTTTTAAGCCAAAGGAAAAAACACCTTAGCAACAGAGGAACATGGATAAGAAATATATCAGATTTCTCTTCAGATCCCATGAAAACAAGACCAGAGCACCGTGAAAGATTTCAACTGTTGAAAGAAGAAAACCACTACCCTAGAATTCTCTATCCAGTGAAATTATTCTTCAGAAAAAGAGAGGAGAGCCCTGGCTGGCGTAGCTCAGTGGATTGAGCACGGGCCGTGAACTGAAGCATCGCAGGTTCGATTCCCAGTCAGGGCACATGCCTGGGTTGCAGGCCAGGTTTCCAGCAACCACACATTGATGTTTCTCTCTTTCTCTCTCCCTTCCCTCTCTAAAAATAAATAAATAAAATCTTAAAAAATTAGCTTTAAAAAAAAGAGAGGAGAAAAAATGATATGTGTCAGAAACTCAGATCTACATAAAGAAAGGATGAAAGAACTAGAGGAAGAATAAGTGATGGTAAAATAAAATCTTTTTCATGATTCTTCATGGATCTAACGGACAACTTGTTGTTCAAAATGACAACAGTGTGAACAGAATTGGGGGTTACAGCTTAGTGTACAGCCATGAAGCCCCCTGAACATTCTTCCCGAAACCTAACAGGAGCCCAGTTTGGCTAAGAGACAGCAAATCTGAGGGTCCCATCCAGGCACTGAAAGGCAATTTGTCTGTGAGTGGTCCTGATAAAAACTGTCCATAGTTGCCGTGGCCACTGGGTGGCTCAGTTGGTTGGAGCACCATCCCATGTACCAAAGGGTTATGGGTTCGATCCCTGGTTGGGGTGCATGTGGGAGGCAACCAATTGATGTCTCTCTCTTTCTCTTTCCTTCTCAAATTAATAAACATATATCCTCGGGTAAGGATTACAAAAAACCTCTCAGTAGTCTTTGCTTTCATGGCTGGTTTACATAAGAAAGTAAGAAGTACATTCTGCACTAGGACCCACAAAACAAAACACAGAAACAGAATACAGAGATGTTTAAGCTAATATTCTTTCTTCCCGAGGTGGAAATTTTATAGCATTTGAGGTCTCTTACCATACAAAACGTTTAGGGGTCTGAATCATGGACATCTCTCTTCCCCTCACTCCCCAAACTGCCTTGCAAGGTGTTTCTGTGTTGATGAAGTAGGTGGATATATTTATTGGTTCCCTCTTACGTCTGTCAAGTCTAATGTTCACGTCTGCCGTGCCCGGTATGGCCCCACTTGCTGAGTCACAATGAACGTGAAAAGGAACACAGGTGTGCCCACTCTCACCGTGGCCCTGGATCAGCAATGGCCTGAATCCACATGGAGGCTTCTCTTTCTTTCTTTGCTAGGACAATAATAGGGGTGTACTAATGGATAGTTTTCATTTGAACACTTCACCCAAAAGGTCCCATGGTGTGCCTGAGTGTGATAGTGTTATGTTACAGAATCACAAGCTTCTGATTGTGTAATAAAAGTGTTTGCCATCGAAAAGGGGCATTATTGGTGCCGGACCCTGAGTAAGGCTCTGCACGGGAAATATCATTCTAAAATGTCAGTTCGTTTTTAATCACAATTTGGGGGAAGGGCTTCTGCAAAAATACCTTATCCTCCTTAAGTGAGAAAAATAATGGTCTATTCTAAAAACGTAAGCATTTATTATTATTAAAATAATGTAATTCCCCTTTGAAATTCTTAAAAATAAGCATTCCTTACATAGGCTTAAAAAAAAAAACCTACCACTGGATATCTCCTGAGAACGGAAATCTTGGGGAGGACTCTAAACAGCAAGATGCGCCCCCTGACCAGCGGACTTCGCAACCTGAGCGCCGGTGAAGTCTCCCTTCCCGGCAGGAAGTAACCTGCGCCCCTCTGCACTTCGCCTTGAACCCAGCCGTCTAGTATGCTCTCCCACGCACTTCTGTAGTCCTGCGGGGAAGCGGAACGTGAGATCAAACGGAAAACCGAGAGCATCCATGTAAGCCTGCACCCACATTCACCGGGGCAAGGAGGGGAGGCCCTCCAGCGGCCTGTTGCCCCGCCCCCCAGGGTTGCACAGAGGGACGTGCAAGGTCAAGTCTGTTCCCTTGGGCTGCAAAGAGACAGACTCGCTTCCCCAGTGCAAACACTTTTCAAGTCACCGACTCGATAAATAAATCGCGCGAACCCTGGCCTAAGGAAGTTGTCCTAATTATCAGCTCCTTAAGGATGGAGCGACAGGACTCTACACGGCAGATGCAGGAAAAGACTTAGGCGTCGTGCGGCAATTCCACTCATCCTGCCTCCCTCCGCACCTGAGCGCTCCTCAAGAGTCCCCGCCCATCCGCTGAGCCAAGGGGATGAAACAACCCCCGGAAAATCTGCAGAAAAGGCAGCTGCAAAGCAGGCTGCCAAAGAAATGTCGGCGGGTGACACCGCAAAAGGGCAGGGTGGCAGATGGGTTGGTGTGAATAAAGTCATTAGCCTATTCGCCTCTGGGAGTCAGAAACACGGAGAAAAGATCAGAGTATTCACCCACAGGCCTCACGAAGGTAAGGGTTGAAAATACTGTGGCTTGTTTCTTGTGGAAAGAAGTACCGTGTTTCGCCGTGTATAATGCGCACCCACATTTTGGTGCGCGTTATACATGGGATTATTAGGCCTGTGGCACGTTCTCAATATAGCCGTGTATAATGCGCATCCTTATTTTTCCCTCAAAAATCTGGGCTAAAAAGTGCACATTGTGCACAGTCAAATACGGTATTTATTCTCTATTTTGTCTCCCTCTATATGTTTTGCAATCCAGAGTGATATCTCTGAGAATTCAGTGGATCGCTGTGTGACCTCACTCTGGGGATTGGTGATAACATGTTTACAGGGGACTGTTCTCTGGCTATAAAAGCACAGTGACAAGGGGCCCACAAGAAGAAAAAGGATAAGAGAGTCTTGTCCAAAAGGGTAAAACTGGAATGGAGAAAAAGGAACAGATACATACTCAAGAGAGGAAAGGGGAAAGAGATAGGACGCAGGGTGAAGGGAAGGGAAGGGGGAGCAGGGGGCCTATGGGAGTAAGAGGTGTGTCTGTGGGGCCCGCCATCCCTCTTTCAAGTTCATTACCGCCTTTCCGCTAACATTGCCCAAGGCTCCCACTTAGCCTCTGTTTACGCAGATGCATATTTATTCTGGCTGCGCTCGGTTGTCAGAAACTTCATCTGTTAAAATGTTCATCTTGAGAACCACGGACGAGAAAGCTGATATGGTAAATTTGATTCAACAACCAGAACCAAATCACAACATTTATTTTTGAGTAGTGGTGCTGAATCTCTATTGCAGTAATATAATTGCTACATTTAGATTAAGTAACCAAAATTTTAATAAAGCTAAGGGAAAATGGCATTCTTCATACAGCGTAATGTTTTTGAGTGTACATTAAGCTAATATTTCAAAAGACTAGAAGAAGAAAAAAAAACATACTCGAAAAGCAGTTGAGAATCAGAAATATAAATATTCAAAGGAATATCTGTCAGGGTTGAGAAAGAAATTTCCAGGGCTATTCCCACCAGAATGAGATTTATTGGGCATGAGGTGAAGTACTCATAATGTCTTAAAAATGGAGATAATTTGGCCCTGGCCAGGTAGTTCAGTTGGTTGGAGCATCTTACACAAGGTTGCAGGTTCAATCCCCGGTCAGGGCACATAGAAGAGTCAACCAATGAATGCAACAATAAGTGGAACAACAAATCGGTGTTTTTCTCTCTTCTCTTTCTCTCTCTGTCAAATCAATAAATTAAAAAATTAAAAATGTAAATTATGAAGCCTAGACTGAGCAATGCTCCTATCCTGCTGAGTCAATATTAAAACCAAGACCCAAAAGGATAAAACTGTTTCCAAGGAAATTAACTGCATCCCAGAACTCTGCACAAAGATACTTATTAAAAACAAACAAACCAAATGTCAAGCACTCCGAAAGCTACAATGCACAATGTTCGCATCCAAACAGTAATCACCAGATATGTGAAGAAGCTAGGTGACACAACGTAATGAGGAAATACGTCACTGAGTCAAAATGGGACAAACGCAGAACCTCACAAGTGTTAGAATTAGCAGACAAGGACATGGAAGTTATTACAACCCTACTGTATATACTTGAAGGTTAACTAGAGACATGCAGGTTCCAAAAGAGACGGAATGTCTAGAAATGAAAACCACAATAACTGAACTGAACAGAATATTGGTGGGAATCACTGCAGACTCAACAATCTAGGAAAAGAATAGAGTTTCTCCAATGGATAAGGGGCATCTATGAACATCCTCTGTGAGTATCCCCATTAATGGTAAAAAGACTGCTCTCCTTCTGAAATCAGAAATAAGACATGGATAGTGTTCCTACCACTTCTACTCAACACTGAATGAGGGATTCTAGACACTGTAGTAATGCACACCAGCACACACACACACAGAAATAAAACTCATCCTGATGTGTGGGATAATCCAATACTGTCTTCATTCTCAGATGACATGGTTTTCTATGCAGAACATGCAACAGGATCTACAAAAAGCCACTAGAACTAATAAATGAGGTTAATGAGACTGCAAAACATAAGAGCGATACTCAAATGACACTCTTATTTCCATAGACTAGCAACAATCAATTGGAAACCTGCATTCATAACAGCATCCCCAAATAAGAAATGGGTGGATCTGACGAAAGATGTAAGAGACATCGGAACCACTAAACATCGCTGAAAGGCTTTGAAAGCCCGACATAGGTGGTAGGTGGGTAGACAGACCAAATCCACGGGTTGGAAAACTCAATCCTGATAATGTGTTCATTCTCTCCAAGTGATCTGTATACTCAAAGTAATTCAATCAAACACTCAGCACTTTTGTAGAAGTTTACAGATATGTCTTAATATTCACCCAGCATAGTCAAAACTTTTAAAAAAGGACAAAGTTGTAGGACTAACATGACTGTCTTTCCACAGTTATTATAAAGCTACAGCAGTTACAATAGTGTGATATGAACATAAAGATAGACCAACAGAACAGTGAAATAGAAGAATGTTAAGAAGAATAAATAAATAACCCAAGAAGATAATGAGCAAAGGTTTGAACAGATTCTTCACCAAGAAGATATGTATCTGGCAAATAGCAAATTGACACATGTTCAACATCACTGGTGATCAGAGACCCAAACATATATATGAATAACTGATTTTGACAGAAATCAGTAATTCAGTAGAGAAGAAACTTGTCAATGACTAGTGGTAGAAATATATGAGTATCTATCGATACACAAGCAAAAAGAAATTCCAAATGCAAAAAAAAAAAAGAATTGGAGTCCATACCTTGTACGGTATACAAAAAATTAAGTGAAAATAAATCACAGACCCACATGTAAACCTAAATCGATACAGTTCTAGAAGTAAACCTAGGAGAAAACTCTCAGGCTCAACACCAAATGCACAGGCCATGGAAGAAAAGCAGTACGGAAAGAATATCACCACAGCAAAAGGCTTTTTGAAAAAAATTTGAAGATATTGTTATACCATTAAAACGATGTAAAGGGAGAAAGCTACAGACTGGGAGAAAATATTTGCAAGGCATATATCTGACAGAGAACTTCAATAGCCAATGCTGGAAGCAACCTAAATGCCCATCAGTCAATGAATGGATCAAAAATCTATGGCACATTTACACAATGGAATTCTATGCAGCAGAAAGAAAGAAGGAGCTCCTACCCTTTGTGACAGCATGGATGGAACTGGAGAGCATTATGCTAAGTGAAACAAGCCAGGCAGTAAGGGACAAATTCCATATGATCTCACCTTTAACTGGAACCTAATCAACAAAACAAACAGGCAAGCAAAATATAACCAGAGACATTGAAATTAAGAACAATCTGACAGCAACCAGAGGTGGGGAGAGGATAATGCGGGAAAGGGGAGAAGGGTTTTCAGGAACAACTATTAAGGACACATGGACTAAACCAAGGGGGCCATGGAAGCAAGGGAGAGAGGAGGGGATAACTGGGGTGGGGGAGGGAGTGATGGGGGTAAATGCAGGAACCTGTAACTGAACAAAAATAAAATAATTTCAAAAAATCTAACCCCCCCAAAAGAACTTATATCCAAAATATACGAGCAACTCCCAAAAGTCAACAGCAAAATAAATAACCCAAGAAGATAATGAGCAAAGGTTGGAATAGACTCTTCACCAAGAAGACGTGTATCCGATAAATAGCTATCAACAGATATTGAACATCTTTGGTGATCAGGGATATGCAACTTAGAATCACGACACATCTGTTACAATGGGTAGCATTGAAATGACTGACTCTATCACACGTTGCCAGGGATACGGAAGAACACAAACACACCGCTGAAAGGAATATAAAATGGTTCGACCATTGCAGAAAACGTTTTGGTATTCCAGAAGAAGTTAAATGGACAACTACCGCAGATTCCGGCCAACCTGCTCCTAGGCATTTACCCAGGAGAAACGAAAGCGTGTGTCCACACTAAAGCTTGTGCATGGAAGGTCACTGGGGGCTTTTTCATGGAATAGCCACACCTGGAAAGGGCCCAAGTGACCCTCAACAGGTGACTGGGCCGGCAAGCTTGGTATATCCATGCAACGGAACATGGTTCACCGAGCAAATGGGAGGAGCAAGTGAGACGCACTCGCACGGGGATAAATCTCAAGCACTGAGCTGAGTGATAAAACCCAGACAAGCAAGAGCACCTAGGAAATGAATTTATGCATCCAAATTCTAGAAAGTTTGATCAGGGCAGACAGAGCCTGGGGGTGGGAGCGTGGGAGGAAGGGGTTGCCAAGGAAACTGAGCAAACATTTGAGAGTGAAGGATGACTTCACTTGATTGTGGGAATGGTTGCTCAAGTGCATACAAGTCGGAACTCATCATGTGACTTAATTTAAATATGTGCAGTTTAGCCCTGGCTGGTGTGGCTCAGTGCTTGAGTGCTGGCCTGAGAATCAAAGGGTCACTGGTTCGATTCCCAGTCAGGGCACATGCCTGGGTTTTGGGCCAGGTCTTTAGTAGGGGGCGCGAGAGAGGCAACCACACATTGACGTTTGTCTCCCTCTCTTTCTCCCTCCCTTCCGGTCTCTTAAAAATAAAATAAATAAAATCTTTAAATGTGTGCAGTTTAAGAGAAAAGAACTCATGGATGAGGACAATAGTGTGGTGATTGTGTGGGGAAGGGGGGCTGGGAGGGTACAGGCAGATAAATGGTGATGGAAAGAGACTTGACTAGAGGTGGTGAACGCACAATACAGTGTGCCCATGATGTGCTGCAGAATCGTGCACCCGAAACCTACATAATTTTGTTAACCAGCGTCATCCCCAAAAATTCAATGAAAAGGAAATAGAACACATAGAAAAAGAGGAAAAAAAGGACTTGGTTCCCCCTCCATAAAATAGATGTTAAACAAAACAAAACAAAAAGTACCCCACTGCACTCCACACGACTGCATTATTATCAAAAAGTGCTTTGGCGCTCACGCAGGCTCTGCCTACCTGCTGCCCTCCTTGGGCTCCCGGCTCCGAAAATGGGCCCCACTTGCCCCGTGTGGGTAGAAGTAACTGCAACAAGACAAATCTCTGTATTCGTTAGATCTTCCTACAAAAGAGGTCTTCAGGCAGAAGTGTTACAAAGCTCAGATGACGTTCCTTGGAGAACCATCTTTGGTTGTTAATTTCCAAGGAGAAGCCCAGTAATATTCATCGAGGGCTTTCCCCTGCCCCCCCCCGGTTTCTCTTCTTTTTATGGCATGGTACGGTTTGTTAGAATGTCCCTTCCTTCCCCAAGCATTCATTTAACTCGTATTCTGCACAAAGACATGTACTAACCCAGTGAGGAGGAAAATGGTTTGCTCCCTTTCATGGTGACAGCCATGTTAATTTTTTTTTTTAACAATCCACGTTAAAACAAGCAGAGAACATGAGCAAATGCACCAAGAAAGGGGAACTAAATATCCTGCATAAAGGGACCTGAAACTAGGAGGGATGAGTGAGGAGGAGTCATCAATAAGGGTTGTGTTTGTTCATTCATTTTTTTCATTCATTCATTCATTCATTCCTCAAAGATCCTCCAAGGCAGCATTGACTAAACCTGTGTTGTAGGTTTCTACATGAAAATAAAAGGGTGTGTAGCCTCCCACCTCCTCCTGTGCCCTCAGGGAGCCTGGGGTCAAGTTCAGATGGGAAGGAGGGCTCGTATTGGAGAGGCAGTCTGCAGCCCCAGCTTCATGCTGGGCAATGTACTACGTGCTGCAAACAATGAGAAAGAAAGAACGTGGTTTCCACGCAAGAGGCTGTCCCACAACTGAGGAGGAAGAAGCACCGAGATTCCTGACTGTGCACCCAGGATAAGTAATTGAACAGAAACATACAAGTCGCTACGAGATCACAGAAGAAAGCATCTAGAAAAACCAGAGATGCTCTATGGAGCAGGTGTGTGCAGTGAAACTTGGGATGGTGTTCCTACTGGAGGAGGGGGACAGGTGTGATTCCAGCAGAGAGATCGTGAGAAAGTCACACAATTGGTATCAAAGGAATATCCTATTGCTAGCAGAGAGGATGATGGGAAGATCCGAAGCTGGGGAGCCAGTTGGAAAATGGCTACAGAAATCCAGGTGAGCAATGGCATGACGTTGAGTTAAACCAGCGGCATGTAGGACAGAAAGCAGATGGAGACTTAAGTATCTAGGATACTGAGTCCTTGGGGACAATGACTAATTATAGGCACAGGCTAGGGATGGGGGAGGGGGCATGGAGACCGAGGATGAACCTGGGCTTGACCTCAGCAATAGACAGGGTGGGACGTGGTTCCAACGCAGAGGACACACTCATCACTGGGAATGGATGGCAGATTTGGATGTTTGGGACACAGTTACCTGGACCAAGACACATCTCTCCACTGCAGATGTCACCAGGGTTCACGGTCACAGACTAAGGTGTTAAACCCTGCACAGGGTCCAGTCTGAGGCAGGTCTGGCGACTTCAGTCAATTTTAGGAGGCAGAATGCGGGAGAGTGGATGGTCTTCCGCAACTTGAATGTGAAGGGTTTCAGCATCGTGAGGGGGCGGGAGCCACTGATGGCGGGACCGCAGGGGGAGAGAGAAAGAATGACCCTCGCAATGGAGACAATGCATGACCATATTGGAATGTTCCAGAAAATCCTTTCAGGACTAGCATTCTCAAAGACATTCACGTTCTTCTAGAATTTTAATCTGAATGAAGAGAAAATTGGATTGTTTGACATGACGGTCACCCCGCAAGAAGTGTGCCCCCCATCCCAACTGGCTGTTTTAGAAACGGTGACGCAGAGACAGGGAATGGGCCCACACATCTGTCATGTCCACTTCGTCCTCGTGACCACACAGGTAGGTGATACCTCAAAAAAGAAAAAGAAAACCTCAACGAGGAGGCCAAAGGGAGAGAACCACAGCACCAAAGTCCCCGTGTGCACACGAGGACAAGGTCCAGAGTATCACCCCAAGGCTGGCTTGCTGTGGGGGGCTGGCATGAACATGCTGATAGGGGCCTCTGACCCGGAAGGACACCCAAACACACGCCAACAAGGCAAAGGGCGGCAGCGACAACGTACTGTCCTTGCATTCAGACACGTCAAGGAGATGGGCAGAATATTCAGATGCATGACCTTGGACTGCATACATGACCTCTCCGAGCCTCAGTCCCTGCCTATAGCCCTAAACAGAGGTGTCCAACATTTTGGCGTCTCTGGGCCACACTGGCAGGAGAAGTGTTTTCTTGGGCCCCACATTAAATACATCAGGACAGGTAATCACATAAAAAACATCATAATTTTTAAGTAAGTCACGATTTTGTGTCGGGCTGTGTTCACAGCCATCCTGGGCTGCATGAGGCCAGCGGGCCGCAGGTGGGACACCCTGTCTCATCGCGATGATTAAGTGAGTGACACGGGCAGACTGCTGAACACAGCTGTCCATTCTCACTGTTCTTATCCCCATAGTTAGAGACCACGACACGTGTATTTGGAGTCACCCAGCACTGTCGCTGGTTCATGAGACAAGTGCTAAAAACATTTGCCAAGCATGAACCTGAACTTGCGGAGAACACGGTGTTTTTAGACAAGAACAGAGAAAGGCAGCCGTCGCCTGCCTCAGGGGGACAGAAAACACATCCCCCCCAAAAGCAGCCAAAATGTATCAAGCCACTGAGCAGTCAGGGATGAGACACAGAGCGCTGATAAATATAGATGAGCTGAGAATGCACCGGCGAGACAGCGAGGGGCGTCAGGGAAGCTCGCCGAAGTCGGCTGCGCCCCCTACAGGCAGCGTCTCTCTGCGCGACCCCCCAGCTTCCACCGCCCTAACTCCGTGGATGGGGCTGGACACCGCATGGGAGACGCCAGCTGGTTAGCAGACACAGGGCATCCAGCAGGGTCCGGGGAAGGGCCGGAGGGACAGTCGCGTGGAGCCACCTCTTCTGCCTGCAGAGCCAACTTTGCGGGCCGCAGGTCCTCAGAAACCAAGCGGGGGACAGCATAGCTGATCCAAGGGGAGCAGAGGTTCCTCCCTGCAGCTGCGCGTGGGACAAGCGACATCCTGGGAGACAGGGGCAAGAAAACACCCCCGGGGTAAGAAGAGCCCCACGAAGATGCCACGTTAGTTCAATAAGCCCTTACCTGCCCAGTCAGGAGCTGGGAGACCATCGCTTAGCACTGGTAATTACGTTGGGCAAACTGTGAAATTAATAACTACTTACTGATTTCTCTCACCAGTCCTGAGCACAGAGACTGTGTTCGGCCACAGGAAAGATGTCGACTGTCCCGGGAACCCACGGTGCCTCCCCTCCCCACGACCTGCATGTGCCCAGTTTCAATTTCACGCTTCTACTCAGACATAAAAGCGCTGTGTGAAAATCCCCGGCACGGGGATTCAAGCAATCGTGATTATTATTACATTGTTCACAATCAAATGTTACTCAGGCATTACTATGTTCACTCTGGCCACATTGGTTGTGTAAGAGCGAAGGTGAAAATACTCTGCTTTGAATGGCTGATAGCATTTGACTGATCTCATTCAAACGCTGTAGTAAGCTGCCTCAAGAGTTGAATGGGATTCCTACCCCGCGTGTTAAGGTGCCACACGGACTGCATTGCCCCCACAATATGTGTCCGGGTGCTGGTCCAGACCCAGCTGCCCCTGGGAAGGTTGGTTCCACTCACTAACTTAACAAACCAGTTCAACAGAAAGAGGTTAGTGGGAAGGACAAGGGGCAGGTTCAAAGTAAAACCACCCAGTCGTTGATGCCATAACCAAAATCGACAATCCCCAAATCTGATTGATTGATTGATCATCAGAATCTATATTATTTTCATCATTATCAGCTGCCATTCCTCATGACTTTATGTCCTGACTATGAGATCAATACTTTGAGGATGTCCAGGGTAGAATTTAGGGTGTGATGTGAATATGGGGTTGCTGAGATGGGGGAGCAGATTGTGGCAGGCAGACACGCATTTCAGGGTATTGAGGACCCAGAAAGAAAGAATTAAAAAATCCTGCCCTGGTTGGTGTGGCTCAGTGGATTGAGAGCTGGCCTGTGAACCAAAGGGCCGCAGGTTCGATTCCCAGTCAGGGCACATGCTTGGGTTGCAGCCCAGGTCCCCAATGAGGGCTGTATGAGAGGCAACCACACACTGATGTTTCTCTCCTTCTCTTTCCCCCTTCTTTCCACTCACTAAAAATAAAATAAAATAAATCCTCCCCTGAGGATATGTTTATTGATAAGAGAGAGACATCAGTTGGTTGCCTTCCATATGCACCCAGACCAGGGATCAAACCTGTAACCTAGGCATAAGCCCTGACTGGGAATTGAAATCAAACCCACAGCCTTTTGGTATAAGAGATGGCGCTCCAAGCAACTGGACCGCCCGGCCAAGGGCAGAAAGTTTTTTTTTTTTTTTAACTGGCAACTGCCTAATCTCCTCCTACTTCCTCCCTCAAAAGGTGTCAGATTTTACTTAAACCACAACTATTTTTTCTCAGTAATACTGAGAGTGCTGGTTCATGAATTTTGACACTATTGCATTTTAAACCTTCTGTACACACAGACAGACAGCTAAGTCCACGGTCCTGGAGCATTGTCCAGTTACTTCAAAAGGAAGAAAGATTCCTCGAATTGGAAATGGAAACAGAAGTTGGAGAAAAAGCGGGGAGAAGATGAAGCCCAAATACTGCAACATGGAAAACATAAATTCACTGAATCTAGTTGTGCTGATATTCCGAAGGTTCCATTTGTTTGTTTCTTTCTTTCTTTTTAATCAGAATGCGTTCAGAAAAGAGCTCCTACCCTATGCAACAGCGTGGATGGAGCTGGAAAACATTATGCTAAGCGAAACAAACCAGGCAGTGAAAGACAAATACCATATGATCTCACCTTTAACAGGAACCTAAATAACAAAACAAAGAAACAAACAAAATGTAACCAAAGACACTGAAATAGAGGACAGGCTGACAGTGACCACAGGGGAGAGTAGAGGGAATTTAAGGGGACAGTGGGAAGGGTTCACAGGAACAAACTTAGGGGACACATGGTCATAAACTAAGGGGAGGGTGGTAATGGGAGGGAAGTGGGGAGGGGTGGGAGGGGGAAATGGATTGGGAGTAAAAAGGAGAAAACTATATTTGAACAATGATTAAAAAATAAATTAATTAATTAAAGAAAAAAGAAAGCGTTCAAAGAACTTCAGTTTGGTCACTGAGTCAAATAAAGCACCCAGCCCCAGGCAAATGGCTCAGTCAATTGGAGCATCATCCTGTATACCAAGAAGGTTTCGAGTTCGATCCCCGGTCAGGGCCCATACCTAGGTTGTGGGTTCAATCCCCCAGCTGGGGATGTATGGAAGCCAACCTACTGAAGACTTTGTCTTTCTCTCCCTCCCTCCCTTCCTTCCTCTCTCTCAAAAATCAATGAACATACCCTTGTGTGAGGACCAAAAAAACAAAGGTCCTATTCCACTGACACCAGGATAAATGCATTAATAAGGGGGCAGGGGTATGAAGTCACACAATCAGAAAACTCTCATAGGAAAATTCTCCTCAATCTGCAGAAGAAACTTGTCAAACCAATGCCTTCTTTAGCATCTTTACAGGGTCACAAGGTAAAGCTTGGACCCAGCTTACATGCACCGGCTACCTTTTGCTATGATAAAATCACTGGAATGTTGTATTCTGCTTCGCTCCAGACTTTCTGTCTAGTTCTACATCCTGATACACACGGACCAGCTTAGCCTGGAACCCCCAATTAGGGTGGCAGTTCTCACACTAAGAAATCCCACATTTAGGCATTTGATCAGCTCTAATATTGCAAAGAGTGAGCATCGCAAGTTTAATTAAAGCAAAGAATGATCTCCACACACGTGGAGGTAGAATCATCTGTGTGTACACTGAACACACATTGGTGGGAAGTGCAGGTAGGCAGGTGTGGGCACACACCTGGCCGCCGGCCATTGTCACTGCTCCTGTGAATCTTGGGGACAACATTGTCACTGCCCACTGTCTCTCCCTCTGTGCACCCATTAGGCAATGCAGTGCCCAGTATTCATCAGGTTCCACTGATTATTTGCAAAGAGAAAAGAAACTGATCAAACAGCTGATATCGAACCACTGAGCTCCCTAAATTTTTCTTTTTAAGATTTTATTTATTTATTTTTAGAGAGAGGGGAAGGGAGGAGAAAGAGAGGGAGAGAAACATCAATGTGTGGTTGCCTCTTGCACACCCCCTACTGGGGACCTGGCCCACAACCCAGGCATGTGTCCTGACTGGGAATTGAACCGGTGACCCTTGGGTTCTCAGGCCCATGCTCAATCCACTGAGCCACACCAGCCAGGGCACTTAAAATTTTTTTTTAATAAAAACATTAGAGCCAAACTTGGTAGCCGCCATGACTGAGCCAATTCCTCAGCTGGGCTTCTCCCGACCCAGAAACACCCTACTTTCTTTTCTCTTTTTCTCACACTTCCTCAGTAGCCACCACCCACGTGTTCTGTTCTGGCTACTCCCTCACATGCCCGGTCCTTCACTTCGGTTCCCTTGACTTAGGCAGAAGTCTGCTGAGAACACCCCTCTCCCAGAGAACATTTGGCCACCTCCCTGAAATGCCCCTAGTTCTGCAGCTCCTCCTCCTGTCCACGCAAAATGAATCGAGTAGTTTCAGGGACCCTGCGAGGGGCAGGTCCCACACGGTGTTGAGGTTTGCTGTGACCTGCCAACGGCATATGGTAGCGTGTCACCTCCTTCAAGACTGACACCCATCCTCACGGGTCCCCATCCCTTACACTGCCTTACTCTGTGCCTGGGGCAGGCATTCAGCAGATGCCTGCGGGGACAACTTGCTTCTTGGAAAAAGGGGGCCTATTTCCTGGAGTGCACGCAGAGAAGTCAGGGTTCTCCTGGCTTGTGCCCGGTTGCAGCTGACCCTGCACTTTCCCGGGAAAGTTGTGAGTGCTTGTAACAGCACTACGCAAGACACCCAGCCACCTACACGCCTCCAGAGCGAAACCAAGCTAAGCTTTCATCTCGCAGCCAGCAGCCAGCAGCCAGCAGCCAGCAAGGATGCTTAAGTGCGACTTGTTTCAAAGTCGTTTCCTCTTTCATTCTTCATTTTGAAACAACTTGGAGCTTAACAAAAGCACGATCAAGCTAGCACAGAAAATAAGGCCCCGTACGCCACGCGCCCAGCCTCCTCGCACGTTAACGTCCAACCAGACTGCGGTGGATGATCGAAACCGGGAAGCCAACGACGGTGCTGTATTATTAGTTTATTTCCAGACCTCGCTCAAATTCCGTCTACGGTTCCGGTCACGCCCCTTTTCGGACGGCATCCAGACAGACCAGGACCGCGCATTGAGCTCTGTTGCCAGGGTTGCATCTCGCATCGTCCCTCCGTCTCTCCTCTTCTTCCACGATCTGGACGCTTTGGAGGAGAATAGGTGTGGCCCCTGCAGCATGTCCGAAGGTTTCCCGTGATCGCAGCTGCTCCTGTGACCCCTTCCTGCCTGGCTACACTCAGGTGTGTGTCCTCTGTCTCTGTCCCTCGGCCGTCAGCCCTGACTCGGATGGAAACCTCGAACAGGCCCCACACGGTAGACAGTGTAGAGTGGATGTTGACCACGCGTGGCCCGACCGTATCGAGCAAAAAGCACTATCCTCTCTCTAGTTACGGAAGGAGTGTCAAGATCCACAAAAGGAATTTAGGAAAAGCCTCGCTTTCCAATCTACTGGATTCCAGTCTGAGCTGAGAAAATGGATCGTTCTCCTGTGGCCCCATTTCCTAAACACCCGCTGATTTAGGGAGGAGGGTTGTCTAGAACCAGGGGTTTCCAGGATGAAAACTGGAGTTTCCCTGTCCCCAGGCTACACCCTGACTGGTGTGGCTCTGTGGGTTGGGCGTCATCCCACATACCAAAGGTCGCAGGTTCAATTCCCCGTCAGGGAGCATGCCTGGGCTGTGGGCCAGGTTCCCGGCTGAGGGCGCGTGGGAGGCAACTGATGGATGCTTCCCTCGTGTATCCATGTCTCTCTCCCTCCCTTCCCCTCTAAAAGTAAATAAATAAAACTTAAAAAAGAGGTCAGAAATAACTTCAGTTGCCCAGTCCACAGACAGCACACAGCAGGTCTGTGTCACAGAGCCTGGTCCATTGTAAGGAGAAGAACCCCGAGCTCACAGCCCAGAACCCATGTGACCTGAAGGTGCAGAGGAGGGAGGGACTGAGACCCCCTTTATCACATCGCAATCAACAGGACCCTCATATTAACGAGGGACCTAAGGAGAAGCAGTACAGTACAGGAAGGAAGGACGAGAATCCAGAGCCCAGCAGCCCTGACCCACGGCCCAGTTATTTGGAGCATTGTCCCGCACACCAAAGGGTTGTGAGTTCAATTCCCGGTCGGGGCATGTACAGGAAGCATCCAATTGATGTTTCTTTCTCTCCCTCTCTC